>NC_091646.1:77649025-78249025 GCF_027580195.1 Bos mutus | reverse complement strand
GACTAACACTATTACTACTACCACTGCTGCTGCTGCTACTTCTATTACTAGGCCAAATGTTTAGGGAAGTTTGAATACCTTGAGGGTGACGGATCCCAAATTCTGTTTCCTTCTCCTTCTCGCACCATGCACACAAATTGCTTGAGACAGTTTGGGAGAACCTAACTGAAATGATGATGGTAGGTTTCTCCATTCTGGTTTTTTTGTTTTTCGTTTTTTTTTTAACAGCAGGGCAGAACAAATAGAACTGTTTCACAGCTTCCATGGTGTATTTCACACACTGTCATATTTTTTCATTTTAAATGAGTTTTTTTTTTTTTTTCCTTTCCCTGGGACATCCGGAGCTTATGCTGAGGCTGGCAGGGGTGGTCTGGGCATGTGCTCACATGTGAGGGAGAAATGGCCTGCCTATACTTCACCTGGGCTTGTAAGTTATCTCTGACATTTCTGGTCTGTTCTCCATGTCTAATTGGTCTTACTGATGCTCACTCCAAAATTTCTCCAGAACTTATTCTTCCCCCATCTCCATTCCTGCTGTCTTAACTCAGGCCTTTGCTCTTTTGCCTAGATTGTTCAAAACTAACAGTTTAATGGTCTTCCAGTCTCCAGCATACCCTTCCCCTGAATCCATCCTCCACACTGCCATACATTCTCTAAAACATCGATCTAATCACATTCCTCTGCTTTTAAATCATTTGGTAACTGCTTGGTTACAAGGTAAGGTCTAAAAGCTCTCCCAACCTATCTCCTGCTCCAGCTGTCACCATCCCCACCCTTGAGTCTCATGCCCCAGGCTCACAGCCTCTGTTTTGAGCAGAAAAGGGTCTCTCCTGCTGCTGCTTCCTCTACCTGTGCTGTACTTTCTGCCAGGAATCTCTCTTCATTCTACAGTTAGGGAGTAGCAGCAAGGCAGGCTAGGTAGAAAGATGAGGAAGTGAGAGGAAGAAGGGTATCGAAGAACATTACCAAAACAGCACAGTTCATATCTGGGTATTCCATAAAATACTGAATGCATGCATGACTGAATTGCTGACAAGTAGTTCCAGGCTGCGGAGGCAGGCAAGTGAGAACAGATGGACTACGAGAATAGCTCTGAATTTTTTCCTGTTACTCAAACCCTTTTTCTATTTGCCTCCTCCTCCCGTTCATTCAGATCTCTGTGTTTATGTTTCTTGTAATTTACAGACTACTATAACACTACCTCAGATGCATTTAACCGTGCCATGCATAATTTATTTATTCATTCCTCATAAATCAGCCCCTCCAGCCATCTGGAAAGCAAGAACCACTTCTACTGCCTTTCAAGTTCCTTTTAACTAATCTTCTTAGTATGTGCTATTGTGCCTGGTTCAAAATGTAATATTTTATGCACAGTTTCACCACCAAATATCAAGGACTTTATGACTTTTCTTTTCTATTGCTGTTGTCATGATCATTAGGAAATGCTGTGTGAAAACATTAAAGTAAGAACAACTAAAAAGCAAAGCAAGAAAATTATATCATTACAGAGTATTGTAAGTGGACTGATTTTTGTGCGTGGTTCATGGAAAATAGCTTCATTATTATATGGTCAGACTCTGGAAACCACAAGTAGTAATTTTGCTGTGAAGGATAGTGAAAAGTGAAGGACTAGTCATGTAAAACCATATTCTACAATCATAAGCAATGTTAAAATCTTGCCTGCCTTAGTTTTCTAGTTTATTAAATGAGAATAATGGATATTCACCCCATCACCTACTGAGAGCAATATGAACACACAAAAAGTGCTTTGGTCATATAGATGCCATATGAAATCATTTTTCATTAAAAGCAATGATGATAACTAAACTACTCTGGTTTAACCAGAAGGCTTAAGTAGAGGTAGCCAATTTTAGTTAACAGATACCCTAACTGACCACTTCAGTAGAGCCAGTAATTGACATAACTGATTCATTATGGTTATAACTACACATAAATGGACATGATACACAAATGTCCCTTTATATTAGTAGGCAAATAGAAAAACCCACCAAATACTAAGCTATGAGTACCTCCCTCTTATGAACTTTAAATTCAGGGGTCTCTTCTACTGTCACTGCCCTGAGGTAACTTTACCAGGCAAATTTCTTAATCTTTTTTTAAATGTTTTATTTATTCATTCATTTATTTTTGGCTTTGCAGGGTCTTCATTGCTGCGCAAGCTCTTTTCTAGTTGCGGGGAGTGGAGGTTACTCTCTAGTTGCAGCGTGTGGGCTTCTCATTACAGTGATTTCTCTTGTTGCAGAGCAGGGGCTGTAGGGCGTGTAGGCTCAGTAGTTGTGGCTCCCAGACTCTAGAGCACAGACTCAATAGTTGTGGTGCAAGGGCTTAGCTGCTCCACGTCATGTGGGATTTTCTGGATCAGGGATCAAACCTGTGTCTCCTGCACTGGCAGGCAGATTCTTTACCACTGAGCTACCAGGAAAGCCCCTTGTTATCCTTTTGAATTCATGTTTTTCATATTGGTATATTCATCCCAAGTTGTTCGCCTCCCCTCAGAGAAGCCTTCCCTGACCATTCCAACCACAGTATTATTCTCGGTTATCATCTATTGTCATAATTAACTAGAGAATCTGTCTGTTTATTTATCCAACTAGATCTAAATTCCAGATCAGCTTGGATCTTATCTATGTTAATCCGGCCACTGTATTCTTAGTGCCTATAGCAGTACCCGGTTCATAGCAGGTACTCGATGAGTATGTGAAAGAGTTTGTCCTCACAGTGACAATAAAGTTCATTCAAACTTCTCAGCATGACATTCAAGACCCAAATTTACTTATTTAGGCTTATATCTTCCATTTTATATCTCTATATGTTTGCTGCTCTGTAAAAGCTTACTTTCTGCCTTGAATGCTCTTCCTCCTACCTAGTAACTTATCTTCCAAGGCCCTTCTCAAACACACCTTTTCTGTGAAATTTTTTCCAGTCCTACAAACACACACATACACACACACACACAGAATGCGTCCTCTGCTAAGTTCTTATAAGAGCTATAGCACTTATAATATAGGGTTATAATAGACATAAAATAATGATGATGATAGCTAACATTTTATTGAGCATTAACTTGATACCAGGTACATAAGCATTTTATATATTATTATCTCATTTAATCCTGAAAACAACTCTAAGAGATAGATACTGTCATAAATAGTTATGTTTCTGCTAGCTAGAATCAACTTCATGAAGGCAGGTATGGTGCCTTAAAGCCTTCCTAATTCCCAGAACCTAGAAAAATATCTGCAATGTCATATGCCCTTAACACAAATTTGCTAAATAATGAATTCTGACAGTAGTTTCTGGCCTCCTGACTTCACTTTGAGAATGGCAATCCCAGTAACTTAAAGAAACAGACAACAGTTTTAAGTACATAAATTTAATCTAGATGCTCATGTAAAACTTTTTTTAAAAAAGGAAGGTATCTTGGAATCCTGACTCTTCTCTTTTTCTTACATTCTATATCAAATGCATAAACTGTGCCAAACTTGGAGACTTTTAGATAATGATAAAGAGGGCTTCCCTGGTGGCTCAGATGGTAAAGAATCTGTCTGCTAGGCAGGAGACCTGCGTTCAATCCCTGTGTTGGGAAGATCCCCTGGAGGAGGGAATGGCTACTTTCTCCAGAATTATTGTCTCCTTGGACAGAGGAGCCTGGGAAGCTACAGTTAATGGGGTCATAAAGAGTCAGACATGACTGAGTGACTAACAGTGAAAGTTACTCCTATCATGTCTTAATGGATGTTGATATTAGAGACTTTTGTAAAATACGATGTAGAGTAAGTAAATCGCCTCTGTAGCTGGAATCTGAATAGGACTCTTTCCTTTCATCTGATATTACTTGATAATGTTTTAAAATAATTATTTTCTTTTCAGAGACATGAAGCAGTAAATTCACTTTGCTAAAGATTATAATGTCCACCTCTTAAGCAGCTTACACATAGGAACTTCTGATTTTTTTTAATGAAAAACACACATTTATATATGACAGTTCATACAAAAATGCTATGCTGTTCTGAAAATACTTTAATTGATTCTACTACTAAGTCTGAAAAACTCTTGGGATTTCCTAGAGCCATAAAAATGTTTGGTCTGAAATAAACAATTTATTTATCCACTAAAAAAAATAATTTAATCTTAAAGTGATACAGTCCTTTCTAATTATAACAAGAAACTAAGCAGATACAAAAGGGTTATATACCTAGCTATATACAAAATTTTAAATATTTGAAGATTAAAAAAACAAAGCTAACAAAGGCGAACCAGGAAGAGAAAAAATATATTTTCAACCTACATTAGACAAAAGATTAAGAATAATAATATGAAGTGAAAGTTGCTCAGTCGTGTCTGACTCTTTGTGACCCCATGGACTTAGTCCATGGAATTCTCCAGGCCAGAATACTGAAGAGGATAGCCTTTCCCTTCTCCAGGGGATCTTCCCAACCCAGGGATCAAACCCAGGTCTCCCACATTGCAGGTGGATTCTTTACCAGCTAAGACACAAGGGAAGACCAAGAATACTGGAGTGGGTAGCCTATCCCTTTTCCAGTGGATCTTCCCAGCCCAGGAATCAAACCGGGGTCTCCTGCATTGCAGGCAGATTCTTTACCAACTGAGCTATAAAGGGCTCTTATTAAAAAAATAAGATAGCCCATTAGAAAAACAGGAACATCTTATGAACAGGAAACTTTCAGAAAAAGAATTTTTTTTTGTCCATGTCATGGGGCTTGTGGGATCTTAGTTCCTCAACCAGGGACTGAACCCAGGCTCCTGGCAGTGAAAATGTGAAGTCTGAACCATTGGACCACCAGGGAATTCCCCAGAAAAAGAAATTTAAATGGTTAATAAACATGAAAATATGCTCAAGCTCAATAATTTAAAAAAGTAAAAATTAAAATAATGGGGATATATTTATTTCATCATATTGTAAAGATAAAAAAATAATTATAGTATTTAGTACCAGTAAGGTGGTGGGGAAATACACACTCTTACACACTCATGCTACAAAAATGCTCTCATACACTTAAAAGATACACATCACACACACACACAAATAGCAAAATATTGTAAACAACTGAAATGTGCATCAATAAAAGCTTAGTTAAATAAACTATGCTATATCTATCCCATGAAATTATATGTAGCCAATGAAAAGAATGACATTACTGGATAACCAAACAATATATAAGAGGAATTCTCCTTTCATAAATATATTCCAGATAATAAAAAAAAAAACAATTATGAAAGGGGGAAAGGATTTGAACAGACATTTCATCAACGAGGATATAAATTTGGCAAATACGCACATGAAATGATGTTGAAAATCATAAGCCATTAGGAAAATGAAATTAAACCATCATGAGATAACACTACATAGCTGTTAGAATGGTTAAAATAAAAATTATTGAAAATACCAACAGCTGTGGAGAATGCAGGACAAGTGGAACTACCTACCAAATGTGGCTAGCTCAGATGCAAAATGGTACAGCCACTCTGGAAAATGGTTCAACAGCTTCTTATAAAGTTCAGCACACATTTATCACATTATTCAGTGATTTCACTCTGGGGTATACTATTCAGCAAGGAACGAACAACTTGGGTGAATCTCCAAAGCATTAAGCTGAGTAAATGAAGTCAGTCTCAAAAGTGGACATACTGGTCTTCCTTGGTGGTCCAGTGGTTAAGAATCTGCCTGCAAATGCAGGAGACACATGTTTGATCCCTGGTCCAGGAAGATCCCGCAGGCTGCAGAGCAACTAAGTCTGTGCACCACAACTACTGAGCCTGCACTCTAGAGACCAAGAGTTCCAACTACTTAAGCCTGCATGCTCTAGGGCCCGTGTACCACAACAAGAGAAACCACCACAATGAGAAGCCCATGCACCATGACGAAGAGCAGCCCCACACGCCTCAACTAGAGAAAGCCCACACGCAGCAACGAAGACCCAGCACAAAAATGCAAAATAAAAAGTTGATATACTATGTGACTCCATGTACATGACATTCTCGAAAAGGAAAAACTATGGGCCAGAGAACAAATCAGTGGTTACCAGGGGTTGGGGGTAGGGAAGGTCTGAGTGCAAAAGGTAATAAGAAGGAATTCTTTGGAATTGTTGAACTATTCTATATCTTGTTGGTGGGAGGGGTTACAAGTAATCTAAGCACATGTTAAAACTCATAGGATTGGGTACAAGTAGATAAATTAATGCTATTGTATATACATTAGAAATAATTTTGAAAAAGATAAATTATCATCAGGAGTAATAATACCTTCTATTTCTCCATCTAAAGGAGGAACATCATCTCTCATGGAGAAATCCATGGCTGTCCCTGGTATGTCCATCAAGTCTTCATCACTGGAGCTACTTTGGAAGCTATTGAAACTTCCCTGATGAAAGCCTCTGTGATCCATGGCTCCTGCGCAAAAAAGAAAAACAGGTTTATTACAGTGAGTTCCAAACCCCTTACTGCTTATTCCTTTTTTATTGTGGTATATACACATAACAAAATTTACCACTTAAACCACTTTAAACTGACAATTTGATAGCATTCAGCACATTTACAATGACATGCAATCATCATCACTCTTCATTTCCAGAAATTTTTCATCATCTCACACAGAAACTCACTATGCAATAAACATAACTTCCCTTCTCCCTCTTACCCCAGCTCCTTATAACCTCCATTTTCTTTCTGTCTGTGGATTTGCTAATTCTGGATATTCCATATAAATATAACCATATAATATGTGGCCCTTTGTGTCTGGCTTCTTTCACATTTTTTTCAAGGCTCAACCATGCTGTAATATATATCAGTCTACATTTCTTTTCAGAACTAAATAATATTCATTGTATGGATATACCACATTTTATTGATTCATTTATCAGTTGCTAGACATTTAGGTAGTCTTCACCTTTTGGGTTACCATTTATTCATATGTCTTATTTTATGTTATTATTTAAATAATATAGACATGCAAATTATTTAACATATTCAGTTACCCTCCAGATATAATGCACTGCTACCCTTACCATGTAACACAAGAGACAATTCTCCACATGGACATCACCAGATGGACAACACCAAAATCAGACTGATTATATTATTTGCAGTCAAAGATGGAGAACCTCTATACAGTCAGCAAAATCAAGACCTGGGGATGACTGTGGCTCAGATCATGAGCTCCTTATTGCAAAATTCAGGCTCAAATTGAAGAAAGTAGGGAAAACACCAGGCCATTCAGACAGGAACTAAATCAAATCCCTTAGGATTATACAGTGGAGGTGATGAATACATTCAAGGGATTAGACCTGATAGAGTACTAGAGGAACTATGGACAAAGGTTTGTAACATTGTACAGGAGGTAGTGAACAAAACCTACTCAAAGAGAAAGAAATGCAAGAAGGCAATGTAGAAAAAAACAAAAAAAAAAAGAAGGCAATGTAGTTCCAAGAAGGCACAATAAAGGACAAAAACAGTAAGGACTTAACAGAAGCAGAAAAGATTAAGAAGAGGTGGCAAGAATACACAGAAAAATTGTACCAAAAAGGTCTTAATGATCCAGATAGCCATGACGGTGTGGTCATTCACCTAGAGCCAGACATCCTGGAGTTTGAAGTCAAGTAAGCCTTAGGAAGCATCATTACAAACAAAACTAGTGAAGGTGATGGAATTCCAGCTGAACTATTTTCAAATCCTAGAAGATGATGCTATAAAAAGTGCTGCACTGCATATGCTAGCAAATTTGGAAAACTCAGCAGTGGCTACAGGACTAGAAAAGGTCAGTTTTCATTCCAATCTCAAAGAAAAGCAATGCCAAAGAATGTTCAAATAACAATGCAATTGCACTCTTTTCATATGCTAGCAAGGTTATCCTCAAAATCTTTCAAGCGAGGCTTAAGTATTATATGAACTAAGAACTTCAAGATGTACAAGCTGGATTTAGAAAAGGCAGAGAAACCAGAGATCAAACTGCCAACATCCACTGGATCAGAGGAAAAGCAAGGGAATTCCAGAAAAATATCTACTTCTGCTTCACTGACTACACTAAAGCCTTTGACTGGGTGGATCACAACAAACTGTGGAAAATTCTGAAAGAGATGGGAATACCAGACCACCTGACCTGCCTCCTGAGAAACCTGTATGCAGGTCAAGAAACAATAGTTCGAACTGAAGACAGAAACGCGGACTGGTTCAAAACTGGGAAAGGAATATGTCAAGGCTGTATATTGTCACCCTGCTCATTTAACTTATATGCAGAGTACATCCTGCAAAATGCCAGGGTGGATGAATCACAAGCTGGAATCGAGATTTACCAGGATAAATATCAACAGCCTCAGATATGGAGATTATACCACTCTAATGGCAGAAAGTGAAGATGAACTAAAGAGCCTCTTGATGATAGTTAAAGAGGAGAGGGAAAAAGCTGGCTTGAAACTCAACACTCAAAAAACTAAGATCATGGCTTCTGGTTCCATCACTTCATGGAAAATAGAAGGAGAAAAAGTGGAAGCAGTGACAGATTTTATTTTCTTGGGCTCCAAAATCAGTGCAGACGGTGGCTGAAGCCATGAAATTAAAAGACACTTGCTCCTTGGAATAGAAGCTATGTATGACAAACCTAGACAGCATATTAAAAAGCAGAGACATCACTTTGTTGACAAAGGTCTGTCTAGTCAAAGCTATGGTTTTTCCAGTAGTCATGTATGGATGTGACAGTTGGACTATAAAGGCGGCTGAGTGTCCAAGAAACGATGCTTTCAAATTATGGTGCTGGAGAAGACTCTTGAGAGTCCCTTGGACAGCAAAGAGATCAAACCAGTCAATCCTAAAGGAAATCAACCCTGAATATTCATTGGAAGGACTGATGCTGAAGCTCCAATACTTTGTCCACCTGATGCAAAGAACTGTCTCACTGGAAAAGACCCTGATGCTGGGAAAGACTGAAGGCAGAAGGGAGAAGGGATCAGCAGAAGATGAGATGGTTGGATGGCAACACCGACTCAATGAACATGAATTTGAGCAAACTCTGGGAGATAATATAGGATGGAGGAGCCTGGCATGCTGCCATCCATGGGGTTGCAAAGAGTTGGATACAACTTAGTGACTGAACAACAAGAAGGACACATAGGAAACTGAATCTCTCAGTCTTCCCTTCTGTCATTCAGGAAGAACTGTCTTTACTCTTTATTGAAGAAAAAACAGTTTCTCTACTTTGCTCTGGATCTGACTGAGATAACAGATTTCAGTGCCTTATCCTGAGTATCCTTATTCTTTAAGGAAACCTACTATCTCTAGCTCTCATCTCTATCTTAAGCTCCAGAAACTAAATTCCCAAGAACTCCCTATACACTTCTTTTGCTGTTTCAGACCCAACAGGATGAAGATCAGAAACAAGCAGAGATAACCTTAACCTAAATACAAATAATAACCTCCAAACAAGGCATGTTCCTTGCCCTCACCCCTCACATCAACTTTCCCTTTTAAATGTAGATAGCATCAGAGTCAATATCTGCACTTAATATTTGTCTAACTCAGGGATTTACTATATTCAACAAACCTATAAAAGCACTCAATCTTAACAGTAGGTATTCCAGGTTTCTAGAAATCTTAACAGAAAATGAGCACCCTTTTAGCTGATGAGAAGAACTCGAGAGATTTTCTTTCTGTTTAAATTCATCCAACACCCATGAATTCCAGTGACTAGCACTGAAAAGCAGGCAAAAAAATTTGTAAAACGATGCAGAATCCTTTTTCCCTCTCTCTTCACTGGTTACATGTTTCATCCAGGAAATGATTTAAAATACACAGTTCCAGCAATTCTACATTAGCCACACAAATCATAGGAAGAAAAAGTATGAGGAGTCCAAAAATAATTTATATTTGGCTTTGGAATATGTCCTGTAGTCATATTTTTGGAGGGTGTACCTATTGTTCTGGGAATTCATTAAAACAAAATAATGACACTACAAGATGAAGACTCAACAAAGGAGAAGCTGGAAAACTTTTCCATTTCCCCATAGGGGCCTTACAAACTCCTTCCTGTAACCCACTGACACAGAACAATTTGGCTAAATTGAGCTGCCTCATTTCAAACATTTCCTGCAGCAGTTATCTGGTTCAGTGTTTGGGTTATAAAGTGCTTCCTTAGTAAGTATAGAGAAATAAAGTATCAACAAAAGAAAAGTATAAGAACCAAGCAGATCAAGCAAAACAGATGCAACAGACTGGGGGTTCAACAGAGAAAATAACCATAATCAGTAAAAATCAAAGTGGTGTCTTGCCTGTGGATAATACATTATGGTAGTTTTTGGTTTTATTTTGCAGATATAAAACAGTTCCATAGGAAAAGTTAAGGCAGCAGAATACTGAGGAAATACTATAAAGTTCCTACAGTTGAGATTTGATCCTGCATTTAGTTTAACTCCAAGCCTATTGCTCTCTCCATAATATTTTGGGGCTTCACTATGAGATACAGTCCAGAGAATGGTACATCTGGAATAAATCAGATCTCTAGATGGTCACACACGTGAGGTCAGCCAGAATTTAGGGTAGACCAGGAACAAAGGGGATTTGTTTTATTATCCCAACTAATGGATTACTATAGGGCTTGTCACACAATGGAGGGCTATAGGGGAGGGTAAACAAGGAAAAATGTTGTTTGGTTGATATCTGCATTATATAGCTGACACTTTCAGTGCCTTTTGTCACCTTCTTGCTTAAAAAATCACAAGCTGGTTCCCACTGCCTCTGGGTCAAGTTTACATTTTTTTTTTAGCATGGCATTCAGAGCCCTATCAAAGCTAGATCCCATCTTTCCAGACGCACTTATCTCTTGCCACAGATTTGTTATACTCCACATAGGCCCTGTACTTCTACATCTCCATGCCTTTGTTCATCAGGTCCAGATATTCTAGCTGAAATCCCATCCAGCCGCCATCCTCTTTTCAGCCTGGTGAAATCCCCTTCAATCCATCTAGGGCCAGCTCAAACACGCTTTTCCCTCAAAGCCCCCTTTGTTCAGACATCTATGCTGATTGCATAATCTCTTCCACTTGAGTCTTGTGACTACACCATGTCCTTCTCACTTCTGTTGTCTCAACAACTCTAGTGTTGTTCCGGAGAAGGTATTCAATAAACACTTATTTGAGGAGGATTCTAGTTGGGGAGGAAGGGTGTTAGCCAATCAACATATTTATGTAGCCAACACTCAATAAATCTATGCCTTCAACTATGAGGGAAGAGGATTAAGGATACAAAAAGCATTTGTTACCCTGTCACTGCTCTCAAGGAATTTGTGATCTAGTCGGGGAGTAATAGCTCAGTTGGTAAAGAATCTGTCTGCAATGCAGAAGACCCCAGTTCGATTCCCCTGGAGAAGGGATAGGCTACCCACTCCAGTATTCTTGGGCTTCCCTTGTGGTTCAGCTGATAGAGAATCCACCTGCAATGTAGGAGACGCAGGTTCAATCCCTGGGTCGGGAAGATCCCCTGGAGAAGGAAATGGCAACCCATTCCAGTATTCTTGCCTGGGAAATCCCATGGACAGAGGAGCCTGGCGGGCTACAGTCCATGGGGTCGCAAGAGTCAGACATGACTTGGCAACTAAACAACAACAACAACAAAGGACAGGGTGACTGTCTGTGAGCACATGGATGGAGAGAGATCACGAAGTGCCTGGGAAGCCAAAATGGAGTCTCCTTAGGTTTTGAGGAGCAGTATGAAAAAAATAATTTTAGGAAGTAAGTGTGGTGGCAGCAGCGGACTGGAAAAGAGAGGATGAAAGGACTACGAAGGCAGTTTGCTACTTCCAGTTTCAATGTAGGTGATTTGGGATGGAGGAGGAAGGCGCGAAGGAAAGGAGGAAGAGAAAATATTCCCAACAGTTGCACTGAAAGAGCCAGGTAGGGATGGGGTGAGATGGTGCTAATTGGTGGTATGGCATACTATTAACAGCATCTTTTTAAAAAATTTAAATATAGTTGATGTACCATGTTGTGCCACTCTGCTGTACAGCAAAGTGATTCAGTTATACACATATATACATTCTTTTTAAATATTCTTGCCTGGAGAATCCCCATGGACAAAGGAGCCTGGTGGACTACAGTCCATGAAGTCCCAAAGAGTTGGACATGAATAAGCAACTAAGCACAGCACAACACAAGTATTGTCTTATCATTAACAGAAAGAACATTAACTCATCCCTAAGAATAACCTTGAAGGTGGTTAAGAACTAGCACATACATAAAATCACCCTTTTTCTGCCTACTATATTTTGAACTACTTGAGGACAAAGTGACTTAAATCTTTGTTACTAAGTACTTGACTCAAAGACAGAACTCAGTAAATAATCTAGTTTATACTTCAATTCCTGATTTAGTTACTTTGAGAGGCAGAAATGAAATGCAAATCTTGGATAGTAGTTTCTGAGGTGCCTTATTTCTTTTTTGTTGATGTTGTTGACATCTATTTATTTTCAGCTTTTACAGTTAGTCTATAATTTAGAACAATGGGTAGCATTTACAGGAGAGAATATCAGAGTAAAAGTAGCAGATGAAAGAAGGACATAAAGGTAGTGTAGCAAAGGAAAAAGTAAGAATAAAAAGATCACTTTATTAGAAAGTCAAGAATTATTTTCAAGTGTTAAGAGGACAGTAGAGACTTAAGTACATTGTCAAGGTTAAAAAGTAAACAATAGAAAACTATTATATAAATAAAAAATAGAGGATGATAGAAGAAGCATATGTATATCATATGAGGGAATAAACAGTTACTGTCTAAATTTGATTAAATAAGAAGCACAGGTATTTCCTAGCATTATATTAGTTGAGGTGCCTTATTTCAGAGGTTTGGGCCAATCCTTAACCCAAGGCACCTTCTCTACCTGTCAAAATTTTAAGTAAAAATCCCAGGAGGAAATAATAGTGCTTCTTCTCACAGTGTGGTCTTCACGTGGGAGTCACCCTCACAGTTGAGTAGGTGTTAAGAGAAAATACAGGACTCCGCACAGGCAGTAAAAAAACAGCAGTCCTCAAACCTTTTGGTCTCAGGATCCCTTTAATGTTCAAAATTATTGAGGGACCTAAAGAACTTTTATTTATAAGGAGTCTATTAATATCTACAGATATTTACTGAATTAGAAATCAAACCCAGAAATATTTAAAATAAATATTTATTAATGTATTTAAATATAACAAACTCATCCCATTATATGTTAACATTAACTTTGGGGGAAAACTATATTAAAAAAAGTTAGTGAGAGGTATTTTGCAAATCCTTTTAATTTTGTATTTACAAATTTATTTATTTTTTATATTTTTGGTTGTACCACATGGCTTGCAGGATCTTAGTTCCCTGACCAGGCCCCCCCAACCCCCACCCTCCGCCCCCATAGTGGAACCGCAATGTCCTAACCACTGGACCACCAAGGAATCCCCACAAACCTCTTTTTTTAGTACGATTTATTTGGCTGCACCAGGTCTTAGTTGTAACATGCAGGATATTTTAGTTGTAGCATGTGGGATCTAGTTATCTGACCAGGGATTGAATCTGGGTCCCCTGAATTGGGAGCATGGAGTCTTAGCCACTGGACCACCAGGGAAGTCCTCCATAAATATTTTTAATGTTTGCCTTAAGAGGACACATATTCGATTTGCCATCAGAGCAATGACATGGGAACCTGTCATACAACCTCTAGAAAATTCCACTGAACATTCTTGAGAAAACGAGAATGAAAAGGGGAAAGAGGGTCTTAATATTAGTATGAAAATAGTTTTGACTGGCTATCCCTTTGTAGACCTCTTGGGCTCAGGAAGCCCAGACCACTCTTTGAGAATTGTTAAAGGAGAGAAAAAACACAGAATGCATAAACCATACTTGGGCAATACTCACGATTGCTAAGAAGGAAGAAGAGGACAAAACAGTCAGATGAGACTATGCTGATAGATAAAGGAAGTGGAAGTGAAGTAAACAACAAACTAGTACTTCCTATAAATACTTTTCCAAAAGACAATTAGCTTTGATATATAAAGAGATTGTTCAAATTATTGCAACTGAATCCCAACAGAAGAAAGGGCATAAGACATTGGTAAGTAGATAATTTATTAAAGGGGCTTTAAAAACTTGAGAAATGTAACATGCTACCTTCTGTTAGCATTTCTCAAAGATTCTGTTTTGTTTTGTTTCTGGCTGTGCCATAAGGCTTAGACTTCCCTGTAGCTCAGACAGGAAAGAATCTGTCTGCAATGCAGGAGACCTGGGTTCAATCCCTGGGGCAGGAAGATCCTCTGGAAAAGGAAATGGCAACCCACTCCAGTATTCTTCCCTGGAGAATTCCATGGACAGAGGAGCCTGGCGGGCTACAGTCTGTGGTTGCAAGAGTCGGACATGACTGAGTGACTAACACCACCACCATGAGGCTTGGGATCTTAGTTCACCAACCAAAGATGGAAGCTGCACACCCTGCAGTGAAATTGCAGAGTCCTAACCACCGAACCACCAGGGAATTCCCACAGAGATTCTTCAAATACCATAGAATCCTGTTAGAGGAAGACTTTCAAGAGAGTGACAAACAAGATAGCTAGAGAAGCACCCTGAAGGTCAAGGACAAGAGCCTGCCACTTGTCCTTGAGAAACCAGTCAAAATTTATAGATCACTCTCACTTTGCAATATATGCATAAAACACCAAATCAACTTTAAGAAACTGAATACAGCATTACATTGAAAGGTTTGCCTACTATAAATAAGGAGAGTTTATTCTAAGTACACAGATTGATACCACAAGGGATCTATCAACATCATTTATCAGATTAATAGATTTTTAAAAGGCCATAACATAATCATCTCAACAGATGTCAATAATGTATTTTTTAAAAATTATAGTTATTCCAGATTGAAATATTTTTAAAAATATTCCAGGAGGAAAATTTGTTTCTTAACATGATACAGAATATTTAAATTAAAACCAAGAAGCAAAATCTCATTCCCCTTAATACAGGATGACAATGATGCCTCCTGCTACCTAGTATATTTAACATGGTAAGATAAAACTTTAAGAGGAAAAAAGTGAAGAACGTATATAGGAAAGGAATACATATCCAATTTTGATGTTTGGATTACATGAATGGAAATTTATACAACTCTAAGAATATTAGCTAAAAATAACTAAAAGTAACAAATGAATTCAGAAATTATAAGGTAAACAAAACAACTGCATTCCCATGAACTATCACAGAACTAGAAAATATAATAATTTATTTATGATAGAGACATAATCTTGAAACACAATGTGCTGCATGCTCACTCGCTTCTGTTGTGTCCGACTCTTTGCGACCCTATGGACTGTAGCCCGCCAGGCTTCTCTGTCCATGAGATTCTCTAGGCAGAATACTGGAGTGGGTAGCCACACCCTCTTCCAGGGGATCTTCCCTACCCAGGGATTGAACCCCAGGTATCCTGCATCTTCTGCATCACAGGAAGATTCTTTACCCCTGAAATGTATTTATGATAGAGACATAATCTTGAAACAAAATATTACCTTAAAATTTATAAAATCCAAGTATGAGGGAAAAAAGAATGACATAAATTGACATGCATCATGTTCTTAGATAGAAAGTTTAAATACAGTAAGAATGAAACAGACACTAACTTGAATTCTGAATTGTATCACAACTATATATTAATCTAGAGTCCCCATGGCATTCTTTAGATAACTTGAAAGACTGATAGTGAACTTCACCTGGAAGAATAAGTAGGCATGGTTACTAGTATATATATTTTCTTAAAAGTAAATATAGCAAACAACCGATCAGCATTTAATCTTGTACAAAGAAACAATCACCAAAACTTTACAGCACTGGATTAAGAATAGAGATTCTACCAATGGATATGTTCTGTTTCTAAAACTTAATAAATGATAAATCAAAAGTAATGCAAAGCAAGCAAAAGCAAATATAAGAACAGATTCAATCACTTTTTAGTAAACAGTTGAGGGACTGCTAGATATCAAAATGGAAAACAATATACAATTATAACATATACCACACAACAATAAGTTACAAGTGAAAATCTTTAGAGTTGATTTTAAAAAGAACACAGAATATTATATTCATCCCAGATGTGGTGGATAGACAAAGTTATTTCTGACCATGGAAAGATACAAAATGAATTAAGTCATATGCAGTAAAATATAACTTTTTGCAACAGAAACTCTCCTTCATTGTTGGTGGGAATGTAAAATAGCACACTCACTTTGGAAGACCGTTTGACAATTTCTTACAAAACTAAAAACACTCTTATTATACGATTCAGCAATCAGGCACCTTGGTGTTTACCCAAAAGATTTGAAATTTTACATCCACACCAAAACCTGCACACAGATGTTTATAGCAGCTTTACACATAATTGTCAAAACCAGGGAAAACCAAGATGTTCTTCAGTAGACAAACCATAGTAATGGGAAAATGGGATATTATTAACTTTAAAATGGGAATTTATTTAGTGAAAAAAATAAATGAGCTATCAAGTCACCCAAAGATATGGAATGCATTCTAAAAGAAGTATAAGAAGCCATTTGGACAAGGCTATATGTATGTATGATTCCAACTATATGACATTCTGGAAAAGGCAAAACTGTGGAGACAGTAAAATGACCAGTGGCTGTCAGGGGTGTGGGAAGAGGGAGTAATGAACAGGCGAAGCACAGAGGATTTTTAGGGCAGTGAAGATATTCTGTATGACACCCTAATCGTGGTACATTGGTTCAAACCCATGGAATATGAAACACAAAGAGGGAATCCTAAGGTAAACTCCAGACTTTGTTAAAAGTGAAAGTGTTTTAGTCGTGTCTGACTCTTTGTGACCCCATGGACTATACAATCTTCATGGACTATACAGTCCATGGAATTCTCCAGGCCAGAATACTGGAGCGGGTAGCCTTTCCCTTCTCATCGTCCCAACCCAGGGATCGAACCCAGGTCTCCCGCATTGCAGGTGGATTCTTTACCAACTGAGCTATCAGGGAAATTATCAGGGAAATTCTGGACTTTAGTTAATAATAATGTATCAATATTGGCCCATCAAGTATAACAAGTGTACTATATTAACTGCAAGATATTAGTAATAGAGGAAACTGAAGTGGGGAAAGTATATGGGAACTCTCTGTACTTTCTGCTCAATTTTTCTGTAAACCTGAAACCACTTTTTAAAAAAAGATCTATTAAGTTTAAAAAAAAACAAAGGAGACTAAATGGGCAGTTTACGCATAAGGAAACTTTTACTCTTAAAAACCATCCTGTGGAACACAGAAATCTCTATTAAAGTTATTTAAACCAATTCTCCAAATTCACAGTGCATCAGAATCCCCTGGAGCGTTCATTAAAACACAGACTTCTAGGCCCCCTACCTGACCTCACCCCCAACTTTTGATTCCTTTAAGGATGAGGTGGGACCTGACCATTAGATTTCCTAACGAGGTCCCAGGGAACGCTGATGCTGCTGGCCCCGTGCGTCAAGAAAAATATAAAGTCTGAGAAAAAGAAAAGCAAGGCCAAGGAGTCCCCAAAATGGGGCTATAGGGCACACAAAAATTAGAGGGCACATATAAAACACGTTGAGCCTTTTTTGCAGAGTATATTAGACAAGGTTGGGAGAGAGAACAAGTCCCACCTGTTTAAACACTTGAGCAAGAAGACTGAAAGGTAGTATTTGTCTAGTCTTATCACATCCTTTCTCTCATATTGCTATACTGACCTAAAATCATAAATCTGTAATGGACAAAGGCATTAAGAAAGGTAGGAATGGGAGAACAAGATGGCGAAGGAGTAAGTGGACATGGAATACATCTCTCTCCACGGATTCATCAAGAATACACCTTCAGACACAGAAGAACACCAGCTGAGAGCAGACAGGAGTAACTGACCAGTGGAAAAGAATAATAGAACCACGCAAAACTTGGTAGGATGAAGGAATTAGGGGGAAAAACAGGAGTGTTAGTAGGACTGGACCTGCCCTTTGCAGGTAGGGGAATTGAAGCAGAGGTCCGATCCCCACATGGGGCAATTGTCTGAGTCAGAGGAGAAACATTTAAGGCTGAAACAGCTGATCTGTGGCAGCCTAAATGGAATGAGAATCAGACAGTCCTTGCTGCAGCCATATATACCCCAGACAGGCACGCTGGTCCCCTGGAAGGTGCAGTGGCTGGGAGCCGGAGTTTCGGTATTGTGGAGCAATCCCAGGGTGAGGGCTGCTATTGAGTGCAGAGAGATGGATCAAGGGGATGTGAGGGAGGAGATTGTGATGGGAAATGCCAGTGGAGGAAAGCCAGGCAGCCATGGAAGCAAGGCAATACTGCTGAGTCACGTGTAGGTGGTAGAGCCATCACCACAGCCTCTTACTCCCCACAACACAGCACTGGCAGTTGAACGATAGGGAGGCTGGCCCAGCAAATGCCTGAGCACTGAACTACAGAGTAGAACCCCACCCAGGGTGCCCCTTTAAGTGCCTGATGCACCAATCTACAGAGTAGGACCCCAGCCAGGGGGGCCACTCTATGTGCCTGACACGCTGAACAACAGAGAAGAACCCCAGGCAAGGGAGCCCTCTAAGTGCCCAAACAGGTGGAGCTATGGAGAAAGACTTGCCAAAGTGGCCTTCTGATTGCCAGCTACAAGAGGCTGGAAAAAAGACTCTGATAGGGCCACAACTACTGCAGAGGAGGCAGTCTATGTCCCTGCATGCTTAGCACCAGCGGGGTCCCCACAAGCCAAGCAGCTGCACCACCTTCACACTCAACTCTCACTGGGGCAGAGCTGCCACAGGCAAAATAAGTCTTGCATCTATGCGCACAGGGTCATTTCAGTTGTGTCTGACTCTTTACAATGCTGTAGACTGTGGCCTGCCAGGCTTCTTTATCAGGGACGGGGGTTCTCCAAGCAAGAATACTGGAGCATATTGGCCAATACTGGTTGCCATACCCTTCTAGAGCACTATATTTCCTGCTGCCCTGGCCACCAAGCCCCTTGAGTACCTTGTACTGCCAGAACCCCTGCAACCCAAGCAACTGCACCACCTCTACACCTGGCCCTCACAGAGACAAACCCAAGTCCTCCAGGGCAGCCTCAGGAGCAAACCCCAGTGGACGACCCACATGTAGAGGTGGAAATAAAATCACAATTGAAACCCAGGGGCAGTGTGGCTAAGGAAGAAGGCCCAAAACCTTCCCACCAGCTGTACAAGCTTCAGATTAAATCCACAGGATCAACTAGGCAGACTCTGTGTCTATAGAATATATAAAAGGACACTGAGAGCTCCCACAAAAGAAAACGCACTAGTTCTGATAGCTGTGGACATTGAAGGCAAGAACACACAGGAGTTAGACCAGATTAGAACCTGAGCTGCCCCCACAGCAGGTTCAGAGATCAGCACAGTGTTGGAGGGCATCCTAGGAGGTAAGGTGGACTCCCAGGGAGGGAAAGGACTCTGACAGCAGTGACTCAAGAAAAACATTTATTATTCTTATTTTTTGACTTGTTCTGTAGATTCTTTTGGATTTTCTTTTTTTTTTTTTTTCCTCTCCCCACCCCCCGTTGTTTAGTTGTCAATTTTATTAACACTAACAAATACAATTAAGCTTTTGAGCTTTTTTTTTCCCTCACTCACATTTTTTTGTTGTTGTTATAAACCTCTACCCCTATGTTGTGCTTTTGCAGTTCTGTGAGTTTTACTTTTTTTTTCTCTTTTTTGTTTTAATTTTTAATTTTTTAAACCTATTATTATTTTTTCTACATTTATTCCTTTGTTTGCTTTTCCTACTGGTCTTTCCCCCTTGCACTTAATCTTTAATGTTTATAAATCTTCTTTATCTACCTCTATTTAACTTTGCATATCTATTTTTTCTTTTCTTTCTCCCTTTTCCTCTCAACATATTCGTTAGTTTTATTTTAATTGCTTTATTCCCCAATTGGCACCTTGCTTTTGTTTTCTAGTTTGTGGAAACTGTTTTGCAGTTTGTGCTTTAGTTAGTTTTGTTCTGGTAGATATAGTTTTTGGTTTCCTTTGTTCATTGGGTCAGTCTATTATACTTTATTTTTATTGGACTGTTTTGATTTTGCTTATGGGTGTATATGTATATGTGTATATTCAGTCACACTTTTTGTTGTTGTTATAAACCTCTGTCTCTATGTTGGGCTTTTGCAATTCTGTGGAGTTTTCCTTTTTTTTTTTTCTTCTTCTTCCATTTTTTTCTTTTCTTTTTTTATAATTTTAATTTTTAAATCTATTATATTTTTTCTACATTTATTCCTTTATTTGCCTTTCCTACTGTTCTTTTCCCCTTACAGTTAATCTTTAATGTATATAAATCTTCTTCATCTACCTCTATTTAACCTTGCATATCTATTCTTTCTTACTTTTCTTTCTTTCCTTTCCACTCAACATATTTGTTAGTTTTCTTTTCATTGCTTTATTCCCCACTTGGCACCTTGCTTTAGTTTTCCAGTTTGTGCTTTAGTTAGTTTTGTTTTTAATTGGTAGATATAATTTTTGACTTCCTTTGTTTGCTGGTCAATCTACTGTACTTTATTTTTGTTGGACTGTTTTGATTTTGCTCATGGGTGTATATGTATATGTGTATATTCCATTATTTTAATTATTATTTGCCTGATTTTGTAACTGCCATTTGTCTAGGGTTCATCTTTGGTTTCTCGTTTTTGGATATTTGTTTTAATCTCACTTAATGCCATAACAAACCACTTGTAGAATCTTCATTCCTGACCAGAGATCAAGCTGTGAGACTCCAAGACCATAGACTATCAGAGAACTAACCCTAGGGAGTATCAAATAGTGAGAACTCACACAAAGGAAACCACTTGAATACAAGACCCAGTATCAAACTACCACCAGTAGCACCCTGTGCAGGATGCCTGATCTAAACAACAAACAAAACAAAAATACAAACCTAATCATCAGCAGACAGGATTACCACCTCACTCAGTCTTGCCCATCAGAGGAAAAAGAAACAAACAAACAAAAACTCAGCACAAATCTCACTTTATATGAAGCTTACACAAACCACTGGACCAACATTAGGAGGGCAGAAACCAAAAGGAAGAAAGACTTCCACCTTCTTCAAGGAAAGAATTCAACTTTCCTTGAGGCCTGGGAAAAGGAGACCTCAAACACAGTAAGTTAAAAAAATAATGAAAAGGCAGAGAAATACTACACAAATGAAGGAACAAACTGGGAACACAGAAGTCCAAATAAATGAAGAGGAACTAGGCAAACCACCTGAAAAAGAATTCAGAATAATGATAGTAAAGATGATTAAAAACCTTGAAAAAATGCAGAAAATGCAAGAATCAATTAACAAAGATTCAGAATAATTAAGGAATAAACATACAGAGACAAACAACACAATTACTGAAATTTAAAATACTCTAGAAGGAATCAATAGCAGAATATCTGAAGCAGAAGAACGAATCAGTGAGTTGGAAGATAAAATGGTGGAAATAATTTCTGAAGAGCAGAATAAGGTAAAAAGAATGAAAAGAACTGAGGGCAGTCTCAGAGACCTCTGGGACAATATCAAACGCATCAACATTTGAATTTATAGGGGTCCCAGAAGAAGAAGAGAAAAAGAAAGGGTATGAGAAATTTTTTGAAAAGATTATAGCTGAAAATTTCCCCAACATGGAAAAGGAAATAGTCAATCAAATCCAAGAGGCACAGAGTCCCATACAGGATAAACCCAAGGAGAACACACCAAGACACATCCTAAAAAAACTAACAACGACTAAACACAAAGAAAGAATATTAAAAGCAGCAAGGGAGACGCAACAAGTAACGTACAAGGGAAACCCCATATGCTTAACACCTGATTTTTCAGCAGAAACTCTGTAGGCCAGAAGGGAATGGCAGGATATATTTAAAGTATTGAAAGGGAAAAATCTACAACCAAGATTACTGTACCTGGCAAGGATCTCATTCAAAATTGATGGAGAAATAAAAAGCTTTTCAGACAAGCAAAAGTTAAGAGAATTCAGTACCACCAAACCAGCTTTACAACAAATGTTAAAGGGACTTATATAGTCAAAAAATACAAGAGAAGAAAAAAGGTCTATAAAATCAACCCCAAACAATTAAGAAAATGCAATAGGAACATATATATCGATAATAACTTTAAATGTAAATGGATTAAATGCTTCAACCAAAAGACACAGACTGGCTGAATGGGTACAAAAACAAGACTCATATATTTACTGTCTACAAGAAACCCACTTCAGACCTAAAGGCATATATAGACTGAAAGTGAGAGGATGAAAAAATATATTCCATGCAAATGGTAAGCAAAAGAAAGCTGGAGTAGCAATCCACATATCAGACAAAACAGACCTTAAAATAAAGACTATTACAGGAGATAAGGAAGGACACTACATAATGATCAAGGGATCAATCCAAGAGGAAGACGTAACAATTGTAAATATCTATGCACCCAACAAAGGAGCACCTCAATACATAAGACAAACACTAACAGACATAAAAGGAGAAATTAACAGTGACAAAATAATAGTAGGAGACTTTAACACCCCACTCACAACAATGGACAGATCATCAATACAGAAAGTTAATAAGGAAACACAAGTCTTGGCTATTATAAAGAGTGCTGCGATGAACATTGTCATATGACAGTTCTATTTCCAGTTTTTTAAGGAATCTTCATACTGTTCTCCATAGTGGCTGTACTAGTTTGCATTCCCACCAACAGTGTAAGAGAGTTCCCTTTTCTCTACACCCTCTCCAGCATTTACTGCTTGTAGACTTTTGGATAGCAGCCATTCTGACTGGCGTGAAATGGTACCTCATTGTGGTTTTGATTTGCATTTCTCTAATAATGAGTAATGTTGAGCGTCTTTTCATGTGTTTGTTAGCCATCTGTATGTCTTCTTTGGAGAAATGTCTGTTTAGTTCTTTGGCCCATTTTTTGATTGGGTCATTTATTTTTCTGAAATTGAGCTTCATGAGTTGCTTGTATATTTTTTAGATTAATTCTTTGTCAGTTGCTTTGTTTGTTTATAATAGCCAGGACATGGAAGCAACCTAGATGTCCATCAGCAGATGAATGGATAAGAAAGCTGTGGTACATATACACAATGGAATATTACTCAGCCATTAAAAAGAATACATTTGAATCAGTTCTAATGAGGTGGATGAAACTGGAGCCGATTATACAGAGTGAAGTAAGCCAGAAAGAAAAACACCAATACAGTATACTAACGCATATATATGGAATTTAGAAAGATGGTAATGATAACCCTGTATGCTAGACAGCAAAAGAGACACAGATGTATAGAACAGTCTTATGGACTCTGTGGGAGAAGGCGAGGGTGGAATGATTTTGGAGAATGGCATTGAAACATGTATATTATCATATCTGAAATGGATCGCCAGTCCTGGTTCAAGGCATGAGACAGGGTGCTAGGGGCTGGTGCACTGGGATAACCCAGAGGGATGGGATGGGGAGGCAGGAGGGAGGAGGGTTCAGGATGGGGAACACATGTACATCTGTGGCAAATCCATGTCAATGTATGGCAAAATCACTACAATATTGTAAAGTAATTAGCCTCCAATTAAAACAATAAATTTATATTAAAAAATAAATATCAAAAAAAAGGAATTAGCCTCCAAAAAATTAATTAATTAATTTTAAAAAAGGAAACACAAGTCTTAAATGATACATTAGATGAGATGGATCTCATTGATACCTTCAGGACATTTCATCCAAATGCAGAAGAATGCACCTTCTTCTCAAGGGCACATGGAACATTCTCCAGGATAGACCACATCTTGGGTCACAAATCAAACCTCAGTAAATTTAAGAAAATTGAAATCATATCAAGCATCTTCTCTGACCACAATGCTATGAGACCAGATATCAATTACAAGAAAAAACTGTAAGAAATAAAAACACATGGAGACTAAACAACAGATTTCTGAATAACCAACATGTAACTGAAGAAATCAAAAGGGAAATAAGAAAATATCTAGAAACAAATGACAATGAAAACACGACAACTCAAAACCTGTGGGATGCAGCAAAAGCAGTTCTAAGAGGGAATTTTATAGCAATACAATCCTACCTCAAGAAACAAGAAAAATATCGAACAGACAACCTAACGTTACACCTAAAACAACTCAAAAAAGAAGAACAACAAAACCCCAAAATTAGCGGAAAGAAATCATAAAGATACAAGCAGAAATAAATCAAAAAGAAATAAAAGAAACAATAGTAAAGATTAATAAAACTAAAAGCTGGTTCTCTGAGAAGATAAACAAAATTGACAAACCTTTAGCCAGACTCGAGAAAAAAAGAGATAAGAATCAAATCAACAAAATTAGAAATAAAAAGGAAAGGTTATAACAGACAATGCAGAAATACAAAGGATTATAAAGATTATTATGAACAACTATATGGCAATAAAATAGATAACCTGGAGGAAATGGACAGATCCTTAGAAAAGTTCAGTCTTCCAAGACTGAACCGGGAAGAAACAGAAATTATGAACAACCCAATTACAAGCACTGAAATTGAAGCTGTGATCAAAAATCTCCCCAAAAAATAAAAGCCTAGGACCAGAAGGCTTCACAGGAGAATTCTATCAAATATTTAGAGAAGAGCTAATGCCTATCCTTCGAAAACTCTTTCAAAAAATTGCAGAGAAAGGAACATTTCCAAACTCATTCTACAAGGCCACCATCACCCTGATACCAGAACTAGATAAAGACAACACAAAAAAGAAAACTACAGGCCAATATCACTGATGAACATAGATGCAAAAATCCTCAACAAAATTTTAGCAAACAGAATTCAGCAACACATCAAAAAGCTCATACACCATGATCAAGTTGGGTTTATTCCAAGGATGCAAGGATTCTTCGACATATGCAAATCAATCAATGTGATACACCATATTAAGAAATTGAAAGATAAAAACTGTATGATAATCTCAATAGATGCAGAGAAAGTCTTTGACAAAATTCAGCACCCATTTATGAATAAAACTCTTCAAAAAATGGACATAGAAGGTACCTACCTGATCATAGTAAAGGCCATATATGATAAGCCTACAGCAAACATTATTCTCAATGGCAAAAGACTAAAAGCATTCCCTCTAACATCAGGAAGATGACAAGGATGTCCACTATTGCCACTATTATTAAACACTGTCTGGAAGTCCTAGGTACAGCAATCAGAGAAGAAACAGAACTAAAAGGAATCAATATCAGAAAAGAAGAAGTAAAGCTCTCACTATTTGCAGACAACATGATACTGTACATAGAAAACCCTAAAGATAGTATCAGAAAATTACTAGAGCTAATCAGTGAATTTAGCAAAGTTTCAGGATACAAAATCAATACACAGAAATCACTTGCATTTCTATATACTAACAATGAAAAATCAGAAAGAGAAATTAAGGAATCAATCCCATTCACCATTTCAAGAAAAAGAATTAAATGTCTAGGAATAAACTTACCTAAGGAGAGAAAACTGTACACAGAAAACCATAAGACACAAATGAAAGAAATCAAAGATGAAATAAACAGATGGGTAGATATTCCATGTTCCTAGGAAGAATCAATATTGTGAAAATGACTATACTACCAAATGCAATTTACAGATTCAATGCAATCCCTATCAAATTACCAATGGCATTTTTCACAGAACTAGAACAAAAAATTTCACAATTCATATGGAAACACAAAAGACCCTAAATAGCCAAACCAGTCTTGAGAAATAAGAACAGAGCTGGAGGAATCACCTTCCTGACTTCAGATTATACTATAAAGCTATAGTCATCAAGACAGTATAGTACTGGCACAAAACAGAAATATAGACCAATGGGCCAAGATAGAAAGCCCAGAAATAAACCTATGCACCTTATTTTTGACAAAGGAGGCAAGAATATACAATGGGGCAAAGACAGCCTCTCCCATAAATGGTGCTGGGAAAACTGGACAGCTACATGTAAAAGAATGAAATTAGAATTCTTCCTAACACCATACACAAAGATAAACTCAAAATGGATTAAAGACCTAAATGTAAGACAAGAAACTATAAAACTCTTAGAGGAAAACATAGGCAGAACACTGATGACATAAAGCAAAGCAAGATCCTCTATGACCCACGTCCTAGAGTAATGGAAATATAAACAAAAGTAAACAAGTGGGACCTGATTAAACTTAAAAGCTTTTGCACAGCAAAGGAAACTATAAGCAAGGTGAAAAGACAACCCTCAGAATGGGAGAAAATAATAGCAAATGGAACAACTGACAAAGGATTAATTTCCAAAATACACAAGCAGCTCATACAACTCAATACCAGAAAAATGAACAACCCAATTAAAAAGTGGGGAAAAGACCTAAACAGACATTTCTCCAAAGAAGACATACAGATGGCTAATAAACACATGAAAAGATGCTCAACATTGTTCATAATTAGAGAAATGCAAATCAAAACTACAATGAGATATCACCTCATACAAGTCACAATGGCCCTCATCAAAAAGCCTACAAACAAAAAATGCTGGAGGGAGTGTGGAGAAAAGGGAATGCTCTTGCACTATTGGTGGGAATGTAAATTGATACAGCCACTATGGAAGACAGTATGGAGATTCCTTAAAAAAACTAGGAATAGAACTACCATGACCCAGCAATCCCACTCCTAGGCATATACCCTGAGGAAACCAAAATTGAAAAAGACTCATGTATCCCATTGTTCACTGCAGCACTATTTACAATAGCTAGAGCATGGAAGCAACCTAGATGTCCATCAACAGATGAATGGATAAAGAAGTTGTGGTACATATACACAATGGAATATTACTCATCCATAAAAAAGGAATGTACTTCAGTCAGTTCTAATGAGGTGGATACACCTGGAACCTATTATACAGAGTGAAGTAAGTCAGAAAGAGAAAGATAAATTCCGTATTCTAACACATATATACGGAGTCTAGAAAAGTGGTACTGAAGAATTTATTTACAGGGTAACAGTGGAGAAATAGACATAGAGAATAGACTTATGGACATGGGGAGAGGGAACGGGAGGGTGAGATGTATGGAAAAAATAACATGGAAATTTACATTACCATATATAAAATAGATAGCCAAGGGGAATTTGCTGTATGGCTCAGGAAACTCAAACAGGGGCTCTGTATCAACCTAGAGGGGTGGGATGGGGAGGGAGATGGGAGGGAGATTCAAAAGGGAGGGGATATATGCATACCTATGGCTGATTCATGTTGAGGTTTGACAGCAAACAGCAAAATTTTGTAGAGCAGTTATCCTTCAATAAAAAATAAGTATATTTTTAAAAAAAGAAAGGTAGGAATGAATAGATTGGCCTAGTTGAAGTGGAGAGTACACTGGAGAATACTCCTGCTGCTGCTGCTGCTAAGTCGCTTCAGTTGTGTCCAACTCTGTGCGACCCCATAGACAGCAGCCCACCAGGCTCCCCCGTCCCTGGGATTCTCCAGGCAAGAACACTGGAGTGGGTTGCCATTTCCTTCTCCAATGCATCAAAGTGAAAAGTGAAAGGGAAGTCGCTCAGTCGTGTCCGACTCTTTGTGACCCCATGGACTGCAGCCTACCAGGCTCCTCCGCCCATGGGATTTTCCAGGCAAGAGTACTGGGGTGGGTTGCCATTGCTTTCTCTGGAGAATACTCCTAAGACCACCTAAAGATGCTGGACTAAATCTGCATTCTCCATCCCCTTCCTCTTTTCTCTTAAAGACTGATCCCAGACAGTGTGACTCACTAGACTGTCCCCTCATTTCCAGGAGACAAAATGTACAACTGACACCAATTCTGAACTCTGGCTCAATACCCTCTGCTTTCTCTACACTCAAACGTGGTTGTGGTGGTGGTTTAGTCACTAAGTTGTGTTCAACCCTTTGTGACCCCATGAACTGTAGCCTGCCAGGCTCCTCTGTCCACAGGATCCTCCAGGCAAGAATACTGGAGTGGGTTATCATTTTCTTCTCCAGGGGATCTTCCCAACCCAGGAATTGATCTCAGGTCTCCCACATTGCAGGTAGACATTTTTACTGACTGAAATACAGGGGAAGCCTAAACATGTACAGTCAAAAGGTTGATGGAGAACACACGAAAAGTTTCTAAAAAACTCCGATATATGTCCACAAGGCCAAACATCCAGTGCTGTCTATCATGTTTAGCACAGTTTTTCTAGCAACCAGCATAGTAGCGGGCACATTATAAATGCTCCCTAAATAACTGCTCGAAGAGTGACCAAATCTGAGGGAAGTGATGGAAAGCTGAATGGTCCTCCTATATGATCACAATGCACACTTTTCTTTCTTAAATTTATTTTCAATTGGAGGATAATTGCTTTACAATATTGTGTTGGTTTCTGCCATATATCAACATGAATCAGCCATAGGTATACATACATCCCCTCCTTCATAAACCTCTCTCCCACCTCTGACCCCATTTCACCCCTCTAGATTGTCACAGAGCACCAGGTTTGAGTTCCCTGCATCACGCAGCAAATTCCCACAGGTTATCTATGTTACATATGGTAATGTCTACATTTCCATGCTACTCTGTCAATTCATCCCACCCTCTTCTTCTCCCACTGTCCACAAGTCTGTTCTCTACGTCTGTATCTCCACTACTGCCCTGCAAATAGGTTCAGCAATACCATCTTTCTGGATTCCGTATGTATGTTCTAAGACTCACCCTCTAAGAATCCTTGTATTGGAGCTCTACAGTGAGAATACTTAGGCCCAGGTACCAAGGACAGGAGAGATGGAGTAAATTCAAACATACACCTACACGCCCTAGGGGAGACAGACAAGGAAACAGAGAGATGGAAATAGTACAGTAATATTAAGATCTAGGCTGTTCTCGTCTCCATTCTGCGTGCTGTGCATATAAGATGAACAGTAAGAGGAGTCCCCTGCCCTTTACCCATATCCAATTCAAGCACAGTATGAAGTAGGCATCTTAAGGAAGCTCACAGTCCTATCTGCAGATCCTGGAAGATCAGGGACAACTTATGAGTGCAAACTCCCACACATCCTGTAGGCAGGAAGCTTCTCGACAATCGTGCACATCTCTCCATCCTCAGAGGGCAGTGGGTGAGGGTCCCCTCCACCGATGGGGGGAAATAGCTAGGTTCACTCTTTGGCACTCTCAACATTTGCACCCATCTGTATTGTGGACCTGGGTTTCTCCTAAAGATGCCCACCAGAGGGCACATCCCGTGATTCTGCCTGCCTGGTTCCTTCCTGGATCCTCAACACAGTACCTGACACATGGCAGAAACTCCATAAATATTCAGGAAGGTGAGAAGAGACACAGAATGCACTCAGTCCTGCCCCATGTAGGCGGGGTCCCTCTTTTCAAAGCTCTGACTGGAACAGAGCTCTGACAACACTTGAGATAGCACTCACTCCTAGGCTGAAAGGGAGAGAAGGAGGGAGGTTGAGAGGGTACAAAGGCTCTGGTACCCGCCTGCCGCTGCATGTCGAGAAGAAGGCAGGAAGGGAGTACAGAAAACACCCACTCTCTAACACTCTATCCACCTGAGCACATATTTAATAAGGACATTTCTTCTAGAACACAGATGAGCCCACCAGACAGAGCGCCCAAATCCCTATCTATCCTGTTCTCCTGTGCTTTTCCAGTATCCACCAGTCACTTAAAAACTCTTACTGAAAAAAAGAAAGTAAGAAAAAAAAAAAAACTCTTACTGGGAAGGAAGACAGAAGGGAAGGAGTGAGAAAAGGAAGCAGGAAGGGAGGGGAAAAGGGAATGAAGGAGGGAAAGAGGGAGGACATATAGGTTCTGTCCTTGGTGCAGTTCAGCCCACCCTCTCTGAATCCTTGCCCAGGTGCATTGCATGGAGACAGCACTAGCACCCAGAGAGCAAGGATTAGAGGGGTGGGCAGGGCAGATGGCTCAAGCACCCACTGCTCTCAATGCAGAGGAGGCTGGGTCAGTGTGAAAGCAGGAAGGAGAAGTATGCACACTGTGAACACAAGAAGGGGGATCCCTAAAAAGCGCCATTCTGCTCTGTAACTACCTAGAGGGGTAGAAAGGGGTGGGAGGTGGGAGGGAGGTTCAAGAGGGAGGGGACACATGTATATCTATGGCTGATTCATGCTGATGTACGGCAGAAACCAACACAACATTGTAAAACAATTAGCCCTTCAATTAAAAACAAATACAAAAAAAAAAAAAAACAAATACAAAATTTTAAAAAGCCCCATTCTGCCATACAACTGAACTCAGCATATGCAGGATATTAGATGGCACAGAAGTCCACTCTCCTACACACATCCTTTGAGATAAGGACCACATCCCTCTTGTGTACGTCATACGCCCATTGCCTGGCCTAGTAGCAGTACCTTGCTCAATAAATACCTGGGGAAGGGAGGCCAGGAGATTCACAGGTGCTTTGTCCTTCCACCTACAGGAAAGGGCCCACCTGTGATGCCAGAGTAGGTGTGCTGCGCCATGCTAGCACTCACATTTAGGGCACAAGGAAAGGAAAGGGGGAGCTGAGCAGAAGGCTCAGCCATGCACACCACAGGTGCACCTGTGTGAGGGGATAAAGGGAAGTGTAGTTCCCACCCTCTGAGCCCACGTATCCACAGGCACTGTCATGAAAAAGCTCACTGTTCCAGGATCCGCTAGACAGTGAAGTTGGTGTCCCTGACTGGCTAGGTCACCATGGCATCCCCAAAGAACAGGAGCTCAGTTAATGTGTTAAACGGATAGACAAAGAAATGCACACATAAATAACTGACTGATGGACTTCCCTGGTGGTACAGTAGATAAGAATCTGCCTGCCAATGCAGAGTATGTGGGTTTGATCCCTGGTCTGGGAAGATTCCACATGCTGTGGAGCAACTAAGCCCAAGAGCCACAACTATTAAAGCCCATGCGCCTAGAGCCTGTGCTCTGCAACAAGAGAAGCCACCACAGTCAGAAGCCTACACTCTGCGAGAGTAGTCCCCTCTAACCACAACCAGAGAAAGCCCATGTACAGGAACGAAGAGCCAGTGTAATCAAAAATAAATATAAATAAATATTTTTTAAAAACTTATTTAATAAAAAACAACAAATAACTGACTGAAAGATCAGCAAAGCACAGGAAGGCAAAATGCTGGATAGGCTTCATTCTTCTCTAATTTTATTTTATTTTTAAACTTTACATAATTGTATTAGTTTTGCCAAATATCAAAATGAATCCGCCACAGGTATACATGTGTTCCCCATCCCGAACCCTCCTCCCTCCTCCCTCCCCATACCATCCCTCTGGGCAATCCCAGTGCACCAGCCCCAAGCATCCAGCATCATGCATCGAACCTGGACTGGCAACTCGTTTCCTACATGATATTTTACATGTTTCATTGCCATTCTCCCAAATCTTCCCACCCTCTCCCTCTCCCACAGAGTCCATAAGACTGTTCTATACATCAGTGTCTCTTTTGCTGTCTCGTATACCGGGTTATTGTTACCATCTTTCTAAATTCCATATATATGCGTTAGTATAGAGACCAGGCTCCCAATCTCACATCCTTTTTTTTTGTTAATTTTTTGGCTGCACCACATGGCATATGGGCTCTTAGTTCCCTGACCCAGGATCAAACCTGTGCCCCGGGCATTGGAAGTGCAGACTCTTAACCACTGGGCCACCAGGGAAGTCCCCCAATCTCACGCCCTTGCACAAGCCCACTGCCCTACACCCAGTCTAGGATGCAAGAAGACAAAGTGGAAATGAAAATCCAGTCGAGGCACCTGTACCCCATATGTGCTTTTGAGTGCAGGCACACAACAAAGAAGTGCACGCTTCTGCAGACAAGTGCAGATATGAACAAAGCCTCTCTCCTCCCTCTAGAGTTTTGTGCAGAAATGTGTCTCTAGGTGTGTCTGTGTGGATCTGTATGTAAACAATGAGGCCTCGATTCCTGGCCCACCCTGCCTTCCTCTTCTCTAGAGGGGAAGTTCATTCAGCCCACATCTCCACCAGACAAGAAGTCCTGTAAGGAGAGAAGCTATCTCATATTCAGCAGGATGCTCCCAGCCCAGTGCATGACACACAAAAAGTCATCAATACATACACATATGCTGATTGGATTGTTTGGCAGAAGGCACTTGATGACAGGGCTCCCCCCTCCTGTAATCCATGCACATAGGAGGTGCTTTGAGAATTCACAGCTCCGATATGCAATGGGTACGGGAGAAGGAGCAGTTCATTCTTCTACACATCGTGTGTGTGTATGCATGCACGCATGTGTTGTGTTAATTGCATACCCTGATAAGTAACGATAAGGGTCTTCCCTGACATGGTCTTGGCTGCGAGTTCGCTTAACCTTGCTTAACCTCATATGCTCACCAAGCGTGTGGCTCTGGAAGGTGGAGAGAGTTGTGAGCAGATGTACCTCTGCCACAGCTCGCAGGGACGCAACACTGGGCACATGCATAAGAAATGGGGAATCACGTTCCCTCCCACCCTATACAGGTTAAGTCCCTCAGAGGAGGTTGACTCGCTTGCCACTGCATCCCCAGCACTTCCACTAAATCAATGACTCAAAGTTGAGCAAACATCAGAGCCAGTGAGAAGGCTTGCGAGAATACACATGGCTGTGGTCTGTAATTTAGTAGTTCAGGGGGAGGGCCCAAGAATTTGCATTTCTAACAGTGTCCTAGGTGATACTGATGCTCCTGGCCCAGTGACTACACTTTGAGAGCCACCACTCTAAAAGGACATGACACAGATGAAAGAATGGGATAGCTGATGTAAAGACTCTCTACTATTTTAAACACAGATGAGATACCCTCTCTATGAAATTTTATACAATAGCAATGAACTGGGACAGCATCTGTCCCCAAGTACTGAGAATGAGAGAGGGAGCTGAATAGGAAGCTCAGGGCTCTTCAGATCTAGTCTATCAGCATGTGTGTGTGTGTGTGTGTGTGTGTCTGTGTGTGTACAAGAAATGTCACCGCCCTGCTCACAGGTGATTTTCCTATGACTGTGCATAGGGGACATGCCCTTTTTGCATACGCATGTGTGGGATAAGCAGTAAGTAAGGGCAACTTCCACCCAAGCTCTGGCTGTGGAAGGAGCATGCAGAAAGCTCACTGCCTTGCACACTGGACATGGAAAACAGCACACTGCTAGTGACACTTAGTATCCTGCATACTCTGTGGATGCCACTCTGGGTACAGGGTACACACTTTCTGTGTCTCTATGCCTGAGCGCTGTGTGTGTGTGTGTGTGTGTGTGTGTGTGTATGTGTGCAGGGAAGGCTCACTTTTCTGCATCCAGTGTGTTCACACATGATCCTACAGAAAGGGAAAGATAGGCTCTCTCCCACACAGCAGTACAAATGGGAGCAGCAGTGAGAAGGCCTCCATCATTGAGTCCTATCCATAGAAGGTTAGGAAAGTTGGTGGGTCTACATGCTGGGGAGGCAGTGGGACAGCACAACAGCCTATTTCTCCTGCCCTTGCTGTAAGCAGGAGTCTCTGCACGTAGGTCCATGTCACTAAGTGTGTCTGGGGGCTGGGGTGTTGACAAATCTCATTCTGGCATATCCTGCATATGTTTGGGTCTGTAGATCAGGCAGCAGGAACCACAGAGATCCTCCATTCCTCTGAACAGTGGCCTAATAGTGTGTAGCATCCATGTGTTGGTGTGTTTGTCAGTCACCCACCAGAACATAAGGGTAACAACTGTGTCCATTTTGACCCCTGCTACATCCTCTGTGAAGAGATGGTACCTGGCATCGAGAAGACACTCGAATTATCTTGGGGAAGAAGGGAGAGGAGGAGGAAAGGTTGCTGCTTTGTCCTCCTACATGCAGACAAGGCTCCTTGCCTTGGAGTCCCAAACAGTGGCAGTGATTCAAGACAGCACCAGCTCCCAGACTGAACAAGGGAGAGGGATGCACCCAGCGGGGCCCACCCTATGGTACATGTTTATGTGTATGCACCCAGTCAGGCCCTTCTTCTGCACACAGTGCCTTTGTGTGGAACTGTACTGAGGCTTCGAAGAGTCTCCTACACACTTCTGTCTGTGAATAGGATGTAGGGCAGCTATGTCAATTCCCAATGTGCAGCTCGCCCACCCCTGAGGACATGTGGGCATGATGAATGAAAAGGGGTCCATTCTCCAACCTGCAGGGAAGGACCAGATGCAGTGCATTTTCTCATGGGCTGGTTGCCCAGCACCACACCTGAGCTAGAGCAGGTACTCAGCTGTACAATGGGGGGGGGGGGGCGGGGTAGGAGGACACAGAGATTCTTTGTTCTAGGCGAAGATGGTGCTCCCTCTCTCAGAATCCTTGCCCAGGTGCATTGCATTCAGAAAGCACTCTCACCCAGGTAGCAAGGATTAGAGAGGGGGAGCCAGGACAGAAGATTCCAGCACCTGCATACCTTGCATGTATGTTTAACAAGGAGGTTCACCATTCCTGCCCACTGCATTTACCTAGGACTGAATTAAAGAGAAGATGCTCCTGCATGGATCAGTGTAACAGAGGACGAGAAGTTTTGTACTTGTTAGTAAGCTGGGGGGCGGGGTAGGGCAGATAAGTCCCTTGCATGGCTGCTCACCCCAAGTACATGCAGCGGTGATGGGTGATGAGAAAGTCTACTCTCCTCTCTGGACTGGAAGATCCAGGAGGACAAGGGCCAAGTCTGTCGCACAGTGCCTCATAAATATTATTCATGGAAGGAAAGAATGAATGAGGGACAGACGGCAGGCAAGCATGCAGCAAGTAGCTGAGAGGTAATAGCCAGATCATCTGTCCTGCTCCACGCAGAGCAGGCTCACCCTCAAGGATCTCCACCCAGGGCACAGCATTTAGAAGGCGTTCTCACTTTTGCACAAAGGAGGAGAGGAGAAACAGAGCAGAAAGCACTGGTGCTGGCACCCTGTATGTGTGCAGATGTAGATATTTAATTCTCATGGACCCATCCCCACAAAGCATCACTACATGCTTTTAACAGACTGAGCCCCCTCTCCCCAGCACGTACATGTATACTCATCACCACACACAAGGTCCCACGGCCATTCTCTCTCAGGCAGAGCCTCTGAATACAGGCTGTGAGCAGCACCTTTTTCAGATCGTACGTGAAAGTTCACACGTGTTGGCTGTGCATCTGGAGGTTAACAGGAAGGCTGGGATGATCTAGCAGGGGGCGAAGTGGGGCATGCATGTGTATGCGCATACTGGGGATGGTGTGGTAAAGGGGCTACTTTACCCCTTTCCACTCCTCTGACAAACTAGGAGCTCGGGGAGGGCAATGACTGGTTGTGCCATCACCCACTGCATGTTTCCCCATTAGTGTATGAATGTAGGAAGCCAGAATAAAGAGAAAGCTCACACCCTGACATAGGCGTAAGCCTGCTACAGGGGAATGAGGCCCTTTCTCCCACCTGTCCTCCAGAGAGCCCAGGGTTGAGGACACTGGGTCAATCCATATCATTCACCAGTGAATCTCTGCCACCCAGTGCATCATATCTCCCAGGAAATGAAATGTCTGAAAGACAATGAGTCAGTGGAAGAGGTCATGTATCGGTACTCAGTCCTTCTCCACGTAGACCAGGCTCAGCCTCTTTGAATCCTTGAATAGGTGTGTTGCACTAGAACAGCACTCACACCTAGGTTCCAAGGATTCGAGAGGGGGAGCAGACAAGAAGGCTCAGGCACCTGCCCTGTGTATGTGTAGCTATGACACAGTCTTGGTCTCATGTATACACTGAGGATTGATTGTACAGAGAGGCAGAGAACTTTCTGTGTGAGATCAGAGAAGATTCCTGCTTTTGTGTACTTGTGGGTGACAGGAGCAAGGAGATGTCCACTCTGTGGCCCACCCACCCTCAGGGCAGGTGGAGCAAAGGCTGATGAAGAATTCCATTCTCCTCCCTCAACTGTAAGCAACATGAGGGCAGGAACATGGTGTGCCTGTTCATGACTATAGGCTCACCACCCAGCTTAGTACCGTGTATGGAAGAGGTGATCAATAATCATTGGTGAGATGGTTGGGAAGAGGCTGGAAAGGTGCTCTGTCCCATATGGAAGATGGGAGCTCTCACATTCAGAATCCTTGCCCAGGTGGATTGCATTCACAAAGCACTCTCACCTGGGGAGCAAGAATTAGAGAGGGGAGCCACAACAGACGGTCCCACGTGGGCTTAATGAGAGGGCTCAGTCTTCTTCACAGAAGCTGCTTACTCATGATACGCAAGAGAAGGTTCTGAAGCTTCACAATGAAGATGTCTAGTTGAACACATGTCTTTTCTGTTCTCTCAGATGACAACAACAAAGCAACAACAAAGAAGTATAAACCTACAAGGGCAAAGAGACCGAGAGGAGAAGAGGGTGAGAGGAAAGAGCGAATGAATGAATATCACTGAGGCTCATTAACATGTGACCACATACTGGGCTTCCCTGGTGGCTCAGAGGTTAAAGCATCTGCCTTCCATGTGGGAGACCTGGTTTCGATCCCTGGGTTGGGAAGATCCCCTGGAGAAGGAAATGGCAACCCACTCCAGTACTCTTGCCTGGAGAATCCCATAGACGGAGGAGCCTGGTGGGCTACAGTCCACGGGGTCGCAAAGAGTCAGACACGACTGAGTGACTTCACTTCACTTCACATACTGGATAGCCTGCCAGCCTCCTCTGTCCATGGATGGAATTCTCTAGGCAGGAATACCGGTATGGACAGCCATTCCTTTCTCCAGGGGATATTCCTGACCCAGAGATTGAAGCCGGGTCTCCCGCACTGTAGGCAGATTCTTTATCATCTGAGCCGCCAGGGAACGCCATAGTTGAGTGCAGTTGTTCTCAAACTCTAACATGCATCAGGATCACCTGGAGAGCTTGGTAATACACAGGTTATAGGGGTATCCAACTCCACAAGCCTCGGGAAGGGCCCAAGAATTTGCATTTTTAACAGGTTCCCAGGAGATGCTGCTGCTCCTGGGACTACAGTGGTGTGGTGGGAAAACCATGGACTCTGGTGTTCACATAGGCCTGGTTCAAATCCAAGTTCTACCACAAATGAGCTTAGAGAGTCGACACTTCTTAAAAATGGGGTCAATAAACCCTACTTCCAGATGTTCAGGCTGGTTTTAGAAAAGGCAGAAGAACCAGAGATCAAATTGCCAACATCCGCTGGATCATCAAAAAAGCAAGAGAGTTCCAGAAAAACATCTATTTCTGCTTTGTTGACTGTGCCAAAGCCTTTGACTGTGTGGATCACAATAAACTGTGGAAAATTCTTCAAGAGATGGGAATATCAGACCACCTGACCTGCCTCTTGAGAAATATGTATGCAGGTCAGAAAGCAACAGTTAGAAGTGGACATGGAAGAACAGTCTGGTTCTAAATAGGAAAAAGAGTACGTCAAGGCTGTATATTGTCACCCTGCTTATTTAACTTACATGCAGAGTACATCATGAGAAACGCTGGGCTGGAGGAAGCACAAGCTGGAATCAAGACTGCTGGGAGAAATATCAATAACCTCAGATATGCAGATGACACCACCCTTATGGCAGAAAGTGAAGAAGAACTAAAGAACCTCTTGATGAAAGTAAAAGAGGAGAGTGAAAAAGTTGGCTTAAAGCGCAACATTCAGAAAACTAAGATCATGGCATCTGGTCCCATCACTTCATGGCAGATAGATGGGGAAACAGTGGAAACAGTGGCTGACTTTATTTTTGGGGGGTTCCAAAATCACTGCAGATAGTGATTGCAGCCATGAAATTAAAAGATGCTTACTCCTTGGAAGGAAAGTTATGACCAACCTAGACAGCATATTAAAAAGCAGAGACATTACTTTGTCAACAAAGGTCCGTCTAGTCAAGGCTATGGTTTTTCCAGTAGTCATGTATGCATGTGAGAGTTGGACTATAAAGAAAGCTGAGCACTGAAGAATTGATGTTTTTGAACTGTGGTGTTGGAGAAGACTCTTGAGAGTCCCTTGGACTGCAAGGAGATCCAACCAGTCCATCCTAAAGGAGATCAGTCCTGGGTGTTCATCGGAAGGACTGATGTTGAAGCTGAAACTCCAATACTTTGACCACCTGATGTGAAGAGCTGACTCATTTGAAAAGACCCTGATGATGGGAAAGATAGAGGGCAGGAGGAGAAGAGGACGACAGGGGATGAGATGGTTGGATGGCATCACCGACTCAATGGATATATGAGTTTGGGTAAACTCTGGGAGTTGGTGATGGACAGGGAGGCCTGGCGTGCTGTGCAGTTCATGGGATCGCAAAGAGTCAGACACAACTGAGCGACTGAACTGAAAGCCTACTTCCTAATGGTGCAAGAAAATAAAACAGGATGACAAATAAACACAAAATGGAGCACAGTACCTAGCACATGGCTATCGTTACTTGTATTTCTTACTCTCCACTTATATGCATCTGCATATTTGAATAAGTGTGCATTTTTAAGGGCAGGGCTCACACTCCTGCACACAAGGAACAGGGGAGAGGAAAGAGGTCTGAAGACCCATGAAACTGAGTACTGTGGTGGGCGGGGGGAGGAGAGAATAAATAGATTTATTCTCTTGAATTCCTTTCTGTGTATGTGAGTTGAGTCTGTCTCTCCCTTAATCTCCCTTATCAACAAAGTTCACACCCTATCCTCATATTAAAGAATGTTAAGGAAAACATCAGAAGTTTCCCTGTCCTCTACTCCGTGCGTGTGTCTGAGAAAAGGTCGGGGGAGTGGGGGAGAGCGAGCGTGAGCAGGGAGGAACGACTGCAATAGGAAAGTGCACCCTGGCCTGCTCGTGCAAATGCAGCCTACAGGAATGGTATTTAGACATTTTGCTGTTCAACTGCAAGAGCAGTAGAGTCAGAGCCTGTGCATTCATACTGGGGGTGCATCGTGAGTGAAGTTCAGCATGTGGGGTGGCAGCAGGTTGGGGGGAGTGGGGAACCACATGCCCTCCATACAAGAGAATGAGGGAGCTGAGGCTTCCCTCCTGAAAACCCTGACTGTTGGAGGGAATTTTAGAAAGCTCACCCTCCCGTGGGCAATGGACATGAGAAGGAAGAGGTGAGGAGGCTCCCTCTCCTGAATGTTTCCCATGCATGTAAGTAGCAGAGGAGAATGACTTATGAAGTGAACTCTGAGTGAGGGTCCATGTGTGCCTGTAGCGAGGGTTGGAGAGGGAAGGGGAGAGGGAAGGGGAGAGAGATGGAGGAGAAATAAAAAAAAAAAAAAAAAACAGTGGATGAATGAGAATGGGGTATTTGCCCCTGTGAGTACGAAACCAAAGGTTCCAGTTCTCCTGTCTCTGGAAGTTCATCTGCCTGTCTATGCTGCAAACATGGCCATGTGTGGACCTCCCGCGCATGCTCACTCTCCTATCTATCTTGATGGTGTGTTGTATGTCTGGTATCTATGAACGAGAGACCAGCACTAACAAGTAGTGCGCCTTCTATTCAATAACTTCTCAAGGGAAGAACACTGAGACAGCTCACTGCTCTTCCTGGGAGGTATGAAAGGGCAGGGTAAGGGCAGGAAGGCTCCATCCCTGCTCACTTTGTCAATGAGACTCTGTGCACGCAGGTCCTCACCCCTCCATAGATGCCCAGCTGTCATGGTGGTGGGGCAGGGTGCTTGGACAGCGGACACTAAAGAGTATAATCTCATTCACCATCATGTGTGCACACCTGCACAGGGGGTACAAATGAGACTCATCCCCCTTTATGTGTCCACTAGCCGGTATACTCAAGAGTAATATGAGCATCCTGTTTGCTGCTGGCTCCCTACAGCCAGCAGACTATCTAGTACATAGTAGGAAGTAAGTAAATAATGGCAGGAAGAAGAGGGAGATGATGTGCAGGCACTCTGTGCTTCCATCTGCAGATTAGGCTCAGCCTGCTCTAAATCCCTGCCCAGGCACACTGTAGTAGAAAGCACTTAGCAACCAGGTACCAAGGATTAGACAAAAGCAGCAAATGAGAGGGCTCTCAGGAGTGGTGTGGGAAGGACAGAAAATCATCACTTTTCCTAGACCCTTGAACACATGAAGGCAGGCTTAATGGCAGTGAGGAATTTTATTCTCTGGCACAAGGTCAAAGCTGAGCATTTCTGATGTATGCTTAGATTCCTAAATTCAAGAGATGTTTAAAAAGATCTGTGAAAGGAATGAGGAGAGGTGACAGGCACTCCATTCTTCTCTGTGCAGAAGACACTTATCTTCTGTGAATCCTTGCCCAGGTGCATTGCACTGAGACAGTACCTGCATCTGGGCATTAAGATTGGATACAGGGGAACAGAGCAGAAAACTAGGGCACCCATACAAGCAGTGTCAGCACAGATGCCCAACTCATACATGAAAAAGAGGAAAAAGAACAGTTCATCTTTGACCCCTCTTTCTTTCATTCCTCATATCCAATATATCGGCAAATCCAATTGGCCCTAACTTTAAAATAGATCCATATCTGACCAGTTTTCACCTTCACCACTACCACCATGTCTCCATCAACCTGTCACCTGAATTATTTCAATTGTTCTCCCTGTTTCTGTTTCTCTTATAGTCTATTTACCACACAACAGTCAGAACAATGCTTTTAAAACAAAGGCATGTAAAGCCCGTGTGATCTGATTTTGAATTGGAAGTGTAAGAATGATCTCATGTGGGTTTTTTTTTTCTTTTGGTGGCACCACATGGCTTGTGGGATCTTAGTTCCCTAACCAGGGATTGAACACGTGCCCTTGGCAACGAAAGCACAGAGTCCCAACCACTAGACCACCAAGAAACTCCCTGATTTCATGTTTTATCTAGAAACACAATGAAGCTTTTTTGTTGTTGTTCTGATCATTGAAGAAGCCTGAAAACAATGACCAATCCAGAGGCAATGAGCACCTGTAGGGCCTAGAATAAGGCCTCCAAATACCATGTGTTATAAAAAAGGAACCAAGGCTTATTGAAAACATGGCAGATTCCAGGTTTGGGGAAGAAGATGTCTAAGATAAGCCTGGAACAAAATCAATCCATAAAGCAGAGAAGCTCTTGAATAAGTACTGGGCCATGTCCAAAGAACTCAGAAACCAACTTGAAGATGCCCTCCTGGCTAAGATGGGACATTTGAGCTCTACTGAGGACAAGAACCACAATGGGAAGATCAAATATATTTAAATCCATGAGCTTATGACAATAATTTTTTTCAAGATCCTTTCTGGAGTATGCTACTGAGCCAACTCATTATTTTCAGAACTGATAAATAGAATCAATCATGTATCTGCTTTTTTTGTAAAAACTGTAGCACTGGGTAATCAAACAGTAGCTGAGGGGAAGTTTTCCTTTATAGAAGTATTCCAGCTAATAATTGAATAAAGAATAATGGAATCAGAGTATCATTATTTTACAGGCCTAATGAAATAATGGCCCCAGGAATCAAGCATCAATGGCAACTAACATCACCAAAGAAAGGACAACCAACCATTATATGCCTCTTGATGGAAGTATTCCTGCCCACTTCAAAATTAAGCCTGAATCTCTTCAGGCTTCTAGATACAACTATCAATTTATAGGAAATACAAACAAGGAGAAGCAACATGTAAACTACACCACAGGGATGCAATCAGAAAAATCCAGTCTGTAGGACACTGCAGGACAAATGCCCACTTTACAATCAGAGAAAAAATATAGATGGTGGGAGAAGGTATAATTCAGAGACTTCTGATACCTATCAACCAAATGTCATGTATGGACTTTATTTGGATCCTAATTTCTTTTTTATTTTTTTGGCTGCTCCATGCAGCTTGCAGGATCTTAGTTCCCCAACCAGGGGTCAGACCCTCAGCAGTGAGAACACAGAGTCCTAACCACTGGATAGTGAGGGGAATTGTAGAGATATACATACTAATCATCAGTTTTCCATTTCTGCCATCAGATCTCACTACTTCCCATGTCACAATGACCTCGTTGTTGTTCCGAGAACACAGTAGCCCTCTCTTTTTCTTAAAAAAAATTTATTGGAGTATAGTTGATATAGTAGGTTCCACAATGTAGTGTAATCACACTCACCTAACATGGGAGAGGTCCTTAGTTCAAAACTGAGAGGAAAAATTTACTCCCTTTGACTTCCCTCTAGCTCAGACAATAAAGAATCTGTCTTCAATTCAGGAGACTGGGGTTCAATCCTTGGGTCAGGAAGATTCCCTGGAAGAGGAAATGGCAACGACTCCAGTACTCTTGCCTGGAGAATACCATGGACAGAGAAGCCTGGTGGCCTACAATCCATGGGGTCTCAAAGAGTTGGACACAACTTACTAACACATACACACACACAGTTACTTTCTGCTGTACAGCTAAGTAAGTCAGTTATACATATACATATATCCGCTCTTTTTTAGATTCTTTCCCATATAGGTCATTATATAGAGTATTAAGTAGAGTTGCCTGTGCTATACAGAAGGTCCTTATTTATCAATTTTATATATAGTAGTGTGTATATGTTAATCAATCTCTTAGTTTCTCCCTCTCCTCTTTTCCCCCATGGTAACCTTAAGATTGTTTTCTACATCTGTGACTCTATTTCTGTTTTGTAGATAAGTTCATTTGTACCATTTCTTAGGACTCCACATATAAGTGACAACATATGGTATTTGCCTTTATCTGACTCACTTCACTTAGTATGACAATCTCTAAGTCTAACCATGTTGCTGCAAATAGCATTATTTCATTTGGCAATGGAGGACCACATTATCTTCATTACCTCAACCACAGTTTGGCCCCAGGTCAAACAACAGGGAGAGAACACAGCCCCATCAACAGATAATTAGAATTAAGATTTACTGAGCATGGCCCCGCCCATCAGAACAAGGCCCAGTTTCCCCCTCAGTCAGCCTCTCCCACCAGGAAGCTTCCATAAGCCTCTTACCTTATCTATCTGAGATAGGGCACTGAGAGAGGGCATCAGAGGGCATACAGACTGAAACCACAATCACAGACAACTAGCAATCTGATCACATGGACCACAGCCTTGTCTAACTCAATGAAACTAAGCCATGCCCTGTGGGGCCACCCAAGACGGACGGGCCATGGCAGAGAGGTCTGACAGAATGTGGTCCATTGGAGAGGGGAATGGCAAACCAATTCATTATTCTTGCCTTGAGAACACCATGAACAGTATAAAAAGGCAAAAAGATAGGCCACTGAAAGATGAACTCCCCAGGTCAATAAGTGCCCAATATGCTACTGGAGATCAGTGGAGAAATAACTACAGAAAGAATGAAGGGATGGAGCCAAAGCAAAAAGAACACCCAGTTGTGGATGTGACTGGTGATAGAAGCAAGGTTTAATCCTGTAAGAGGAATATTGCATAGGAACCTGGAATGTTAGGTCCATGAATCAAGGCAAATCAGAAGTGGTCAAACGGGAAATGACAAAAGTCAACGTCAACATTCTAGGAATCAGAGAACTAATATGGACTGGAATGGGTGAATTTAAATCAGATGACCATTATATCTACTACTGTGGGCAGGAATCCCTTAGAAGAAATGCAGTAGCCATCATAGTCAACAAAAGAGTCCGAAATGCAGTACTTGGATGCAATCTCAAAAACGACAGAATGATCTCTGTTCATTTCCAAGGCAAACCATTCAATATCACAATAATCCAAGTCTACACCCCGACCAGTAATGCTGAAGAAGCTGAACAGTTCTATGAAGACCTACAAGACCTTCTAGAACTAACATCCAAAAAAGATGTCCTTTTCATTATAGGGGACTGGACTGCAAAAGTAGGATGTCAAGAAACACCCATACTAACAGGCAAATTTGGTCTTGGAATACAAAATGAAGCAAGGCAAAGGCTAATAGAATTCTCTCAAGAGAACACACTGGTCAGCAAACACCCTCTTCCAACAACACAAGAGAAGACTCTACACATGGACATCACCAAATGGTCAACACCAAAATCATATTGATTATATTCTTTACAGCCAAAGCTGGAGAAGTTCTATACAGTCAGCAAAAACAAGACCGGGAGCTGACTGTGGCTCAGATCACGACCTCCTTATTGCCAAATTCAGACCAAAATTGAAGAAAGTTGAGAAAACCACTAGACCATTCAGGTATGACCTAAATCAAATCCCTTATGACTATACAGTGGAAGTGAGAAATACATTTAAGGGACTAGATCTCATAAACAGAGTGCCTGATGAAATATAGACAGATATTCAGGACACTGTACAGGAGACAGGAATCAAGACCACGCCCAAGAAAAAGAAATGCAAAAAAGCAAAATGGTGGTCTGAGGAGGCCTTACAAATAGCTGTGAAAAGAAGGGAAGCGAAAAGCAAAGGAGAAAAGGAAAGATATGCCCATTTTAATGCAGAGTTCCAGTGAATAGCAAGGAGAGATAAGAAAGCCTTCCTCAGTGATCAATGCAAAGAAATAGAGGAAAACAATAGAATGGGAAAGACTAGAGATCTCTTCAAGAAAATTAGAGATACCAAGGGAACATTTCATGCAAAGATGGGCACAATAAAGGATAGAAATGGTATGGAGCTAACAGAAGCAGAAGATATTGAGAAGAGGTGGCAAGAGTACACAGAAGAACTATACAAAAAAGATCTTCATGACCCACGCAATCACGATGGTGTTATCACTCAACTAGAGCCAGACATCCTGGATTGTGAAGTCAAGTGGCCCTTAGGAACACCACTACAAACAAAGCTAGTGGAGATGATGGAATTCCAGTTGAGCTATTTCAAATGCTGCACTCAATATGCCAGCAAATTTGGAAAACTCAGCAGTGGCCACAGGACTGGAAAAGGTCAGTTTTCATTCCAATCTCAAAGAAAGGAAATGCCAAAGAATGCTCAAACTACTGCACAATTGCACTCATCTCACATGCTAGTAAAGTGATGCTTAAAAATCTCCAAGCCAGGTTTCAGCAATACATGAACCATGAATTTCCAGATGTTCAAGCTGGTTTTAGAAAACGCAGAGGAACCAGAGATCAAATTGCCAACATCCGCTGGATCATTGAAAAAGCAAGACAGTTCCAGAAAAACATCTATTTCTGCTTTATTGACTATGCCAAAGCCTTTGACTGTGTGGATCACAATAAACTGTAGAAAATTCTGAAAGAGATGGAAATACCAGACCACGTGACCTGCCTCTTGAGAAATCTGTATGCAGGTCAGGAAGCAACAGTTAGAACTGGACATGGAACAACAGACCAGTTCCAAACAGGAAAAGAATATGTCAAGGCTGTATATTGTCACCCTGCTTATTTAACTTATATGCAGAGTACATCATGAGAAATGCCAGGCTAGATGAATCACAAGCCACAATCACGATCACCAGGAGAAATATCAATAACCTCACATATGCAGATGACACCCACCTTATGGCAGAAAGCAAAGAGGAACTTAAGAGCCTCTTGAGGAAAGTGAAAGAGGAGAGTGAAAAAGTTGGCTTAAAAGTCAACATTCAGGAAACTAAGAACATGGCATCCAGTCCCATCACTTCATGGCAAACAGATGGCGAAACAATGGAGACAGTGACAGACTTTATTTTGGGGGGCTCAAAAATCACTGCAGATGGTGATTTCAGCCATGAAATCGATTCATGTTGATGTATGGCAAAACCAATACAACATTGTAAAGTAATTAGCCTCCAATTAAAATAAATAAATTTAAATTTAAAAAATTAAAAAAAATAAAAGATGCTTCCTCCTTGGAAGAAAAGCTACGACCAACCTAGACAGCATATTAAAAAGCAGAGACATTGTTTTGCCAAGCAAGGTTCATCTAGTCAAAGCTATGGTTTTTCCAGTAGTCATATATGGATGTGAGAGTTGGACTATAAGGAAAGCTGAGCGCTGAAGAATTGATGCTTTTGAACTGTGGTGTTGGAGAAGACTCTTGAGAGTCCCTTGGACTGCAAGGAGATCCAGCCATTCCATCCTAAAGGAAATCAGTCCTGAATATTCATTGGAAGGACTGATGCTGAAGCTGAAACTCCAATACTTTGGCCGCCTGATGTGAAGAAATGACTCATTGGAAAAGACCCTGATGCTGGGAAAGATTGAAGCCAGGAGGAGAAGGGGATGACAGAGGATGAGATGGTTGGATGGCATCACCTACTTGATGGACATGAGTCTGAGTAAGCTCCGGGAGTTGGTGATGGACAGGGAGGCCTGGAGGGCTGCAGTCCATGGGGTCACAAAGAGTCGGACACAACTGAGCAACTGAACTGACTGACCAATTGGTATACTATGTGTTTTACTTGCTCATTTTGTTCACTGCCTGTCTCCCTCCCACTAGGGAAAAAATTCTTGTGGTTTCATCATGGATGTATCCCTGGAGCATAGGAAACTACCCAATACCTAGTATATGTTCAATAAATATTTGTTAAATGAATGAATGTCTCACTGAGTAAGCTGCAAATCTTGCATCTGGGAAGAGAACAGAGAAAGCTCTCCCTGATTCATGTCTATGTGAATGTCTGAGAAAACAAATCTTCACATGCCCTCTTGTGCAAAGAAATGGGCACTGGGGAAGGCATGGGACAGTCGGGGAATCCCACTTTCTACACCCTCTATGGATGTGTGTGTGCATGTATGCATACTTCCATATGTGTTATGGAAAGGCTTCCCTGGTGGCTCAGTGGTAAAGAATCCGCCTGCAATGCAGGAGACGTGGGTTTGATCCTGGGGTTGGGAAGATCCCCTGAAGAAGGGAATGGTAAACCACTCCAGTATTCTTGCCTGGAGAATCCCATGGACAGAGGAGCCTGGCGGGTGACAGTCCATGGAATTGCAAAGAATTGGACACAACTGAGCGACTAACACATATGTGTTAAGCAACAGACACTTATTAATCTCCCTCACACATTGAGTTTGTGGGAATAAGCTAGAAGGCTCCCTTTCCAGCATACCACATGTATGGGAATCCTGAAAAAGCCCTCTCTCCTCCCCACTAGGTGCTGACAAGGAAGGAAGAGGTCAGAAGACTCACCCTCCTAAGTCGTCCTCATCCCTGAGTATGAGAACCAATACTTGTACAAGATAAGGAAGAAAACTCCCTCTCCTGCAAGATCTATGAATGACTGAGATGACAGAAAGGACCCAGGGCTGAGAACCATCGTCCTTCCCACAACTGGTGTGTGCATCTGTCTTTTCTGAAGATGCATGTATGTGTATGAGCAGAGGCACAAGAGAGCAAGAAAAGCCGAGGCTCACCATCCTGCAAACCCTGCATGTGGGAGGGGTTTTCAGAAAGCTCACCCTCCACCATGCAAGGGATGTGAGAGAGGGAGCAGGGAAAGGTTCACTCTCTTGGCACTAGCAGCACCCTAGGGGTTGCCCATGGGCAGCAAAGGAGCGAGGAAGGAGTGCTAGGTGGGTAAGCCTGGTGGGCACATAAGGAATGGGACAGCTGTGTGGGGAGTGGTTGGTATAGCACACACAGGATTTAGGAGGGAGGGGCTACATCAAGACCTGGATCACCTGCAGTGTGTATGTGTACTCATGCTCATGCACTGCCGAGGGAGGAAAAGGCTGGCTCTCCTGCAAGCCTTGGGTGTGGGAGGGTAATTAAGATGCCAACGGTCCTACACTCAAGGCATGTAAGAGAGAAAGCAAGTCAGGACGTTTGCTCTCCTGTACAGTGTGTGTGTGTGTGTGTGTGTGTGTGTGTCTGTCTGTCTGTCCCAGATACTTTGGACAGGTATGTATACTGGAGTGGGTTGCCTATCCCTTTTCCAGGGGATCTTCCCAACCCAGGAATCGAAACAGGGTCTCCTGCGTTGCTGGCAGATTCTTTACCAACTGAGCTATCAGGGAAGCCCTCGGTATGTATGTCATTATACCCCATAATGTAAATTAACGTACAATTAATGTATAAACTGTATATATTTAAATATCATATTGTACATATTTAATGCACAATATGTAACTTCAAGAGTGTTCACTATCTATTATCTATTTCTTCCATTTTCCTTCTTTCTTTCTCTTTTTATTCCAAACACCAGTATGGCATTTATTATTTAGAGGGCACTGTTCCAAGTGCTTTCATATATTAACTCATTAAATCCCCATAAAATATCTAAAAGGTAATCATCAGTCTCCCTATTTTATAGATGAACCAACACTAGGAAGTGCAGAGAGGACACATGGTAAGAAAGTTCAGAATCTTACACGCTGCTGTTTAGAAAGAGGCTCCCCCAAAACAGGCTCAATGGTATGCATATGATGGAGACAAAGAACAGGAATCCTAGGCCGCCTAAGGCAATAAGCAGGGGCCTCATTCCCCTCCTGCTGCAGGGAGGGGAGGATGTGTGGGTGTGAGTGAATGAGGTGGAAGGGATGTGGGTTCCATGTGTGCCGGATGCAACAGGGAGTCTCATTCTCTGGCATGTGGTACGGTCCGGGTGTGGGAAGACAGAGCAGAAGAGTCTCAGAGGGAGAAGTGATCAACTTGCTAAGAAGATTCTCTTTGGTGGTAGATCACAGGAGGGAGATTCAAAAAGTACAGCTTTCTGCAGGCAAAGGGTGTGAGATAGAAAGAGAGTAGAAGACAAGTCTTATTCACTGGCATGAGAGCAAGGTAAGCCAAGGTTCCCTCCTGCATATCAGCAATGGTTTCAGAAGCTCGCCCTCCACCAGGCAAAAGAGGCAAGCAAAAGAGGTGAGCTGATTCACTCTCCTGAATGTGTGTGTGTGTGTGTATACACCCCAAACAAGATGCAAAAAGAATGTGGAGTACTAAGCCATGGGTGGGCAGGTAGAAAAACAAGGCCAGGGCCTGGGCCCATTTTCCTGCAGGCCTGTGTCCCTGCACTCTGCAAGTGTGGTGGTGGCTGGAGGCAAGGGAGAGCCCAGTTGGCTCAAACTGCACAGGGGGGAGGGGTCAGAAGAAAGCCGAGTGTGGGAAGAGGGAAGAGTGAGAGGAAAGAGACAAAAACAGACAAGATGGGAGAGGCAGGGGGAGGAGGGGGAAGGGGGAAGGAAGGGGAGAAAGTAGGGGAGAGAGGGAGAGGTCCAGTCTGAAAATATAAATATGGAAGCCATCCACATAGGATGGTGTGAAGAGCCACAGGAGAAGATGAGAACCTCTGAGGACTAATGAGAAGTAGAAAGAAATCATCCAAAGTCTAAGCCCTGTCTCTCTCTCTAAGGCTTAGAATTCAGGAAGAAAAAGGAGGAAACATCAAAAAGAGACTGAGAAAGAGAGGATGGTGTAGAAAAGGACAACCAACCGAGAGACTGTGGAGTTCCGGAAACCAGACAGAGGCGATGAACAACTGTGTGAATCCGTCCAGAAAGATGACGAGACTGCCCAATGAACTGAGGGGTACAAGGAGTATTGGGGACTTTAACAAGAATAATTTCAGTGGTGTGGTGAGAATTAAAGGCTTAATGGGAGAGTGTTCAAGAGAGAATAGGAGAAGCATGAATGGAGTCAGCTCCTTCAAGGAATTTTTCTATAAAGTGGAACTGAAAAATGGGGAGAAACTGGAGGAGTTTGTAGGGTCAAGGAAGGAGGGAGTGCCTTTTCATTCTTTAATTTTTCAATTTATTTTTTTCAGTATATATATATATATATATATATATATGCATATATATAGTGGAATTTGAGACACCAAGAGGAAAAGTTGCTTGTCCAGGATCACAAAGCTGATAAGGGATCACAGCAGGATTCTACCACAGGCCATCTGACTGCCAAGATGGCACACCAAACCACCAAACCCCAAGCTATGTGTACCCATGCACATATGAGAACCACAGGTGATAAGGACTAAGTTTTCTGCACATCCTGGGCACACATGTATGGGAAAAGGAGAGGGGAGATAGAAGAGAGAAAGATTCAGTTCAATTCAGTTCAGTTGCTCAGTTGTGTCTGACTCTTTGTGACCCCATGAATCACAGCACACCAGGCCTCCCTGTCCATCACCAACTTCCAGAGTTCACCCAGACTCACGTCCATCGAGTCAGTGATGCCATCCAGCCATCTCATCCTCCGTCATCCCCTTCTCCTCCTGCCCCCAATCCCTCCCAGCATCAGTCTTTTCCAATGAGTCAACTCTTCACATGAGGTAGCCAAAGTACTGGAGTTTCAGCTTTAGCATCATTCCTTCCAAAGAACACCCAGGACTGATCTCCTTCAGAATGGACTGGTTGGATCTCTCTGCAGTCCAAGGGACTCTCAAGAGTCTTCTCCAACACCACAGTTCAAAAGCATCAATTCTTCGGCGCTCAGCCTTCTTCACAGTCCAACTCTCACGTCCATACATGACCACAGGAAAAACCATAGCCTTGACTAGACGGACCTTTGTTGGCAAAGTAATGTCTCTGCTTTTGAATATGCTATCTAGGTTGGTCATAACTTTCCTTCCAAGGAGTAAGCGTCTTTTAATTTCATGGCTGCAGTCACCATCTGCAGTGATTTTGGAGCCCAGAAAACTAAGGTCAGCCACTGTTTCCCCATCTATTTCCCATGAAGTGATGGGACTGGATGCCATGATCTTCGTTTTCTGAATGTTGAGCTTTAAGCCAACTTTTTCACTCTCCTCTTTCACTTTCATCAAGAGGCTTTTGAGTTCCTCTTCACTTTCTGCCATAAGGGTAGTGTCATCTGCATATCTGAGGTTATTGATATTTCTCCCAGCAATCTTGATTCCAGCTTGTGCTTCTTCCAGTCCAGGTATATAATAGGAAGGCTCAAGTTGCTGTCATAGGTGGCAGGGGGCACGCTTGAGAAAGGAGTAATAGGGAGGCTGGCACTGTAGCATAAGCCATGCGTGCATTGAGACAGTGTAACAACAAGGTTAATTTTATGTTCATTTAAGTCATGCATGGGATGGGAGGTGGGCAGCACTAGAAGTCCCACAGTCCAACAACACTGAATGAAATGGGACAGCTCAAGTGTCTCTCTTACACACAGACTATGTATGTGTGCAGGTGAAAGAAAGAAAGAGGAGTGCAGGATATGAGAGAGAGGAAAGTGGGATGGGGGTGGGAAAACACACACCAACAAACAGGACATGTAATAGAGAGAATACACTGTCAGCAAGTTCACTCTGTGCGTGTGTGTGTTTGGGGAAACATGCTTAAGAAAAAACAAGCTCATACTCCTGCATGCTCAAGATGCAAAAGATAGTAGGACTATTCAAGAGGCTTGTACTCTTGCATTGACAGTGGGAGGACTGAGTGGGGAGCAGAGGCAGAGATGGGACAGGTGTAAGAAGAATGCTTACTGATGAATCTTATAAAATGTTAAAACAGAAATATTTACACTATTTTCATGATGTATATACTTATCATTTGAACAAAGTTCCAAAACCTTTGAAACAACTAAAAGGCTTTTCATGGATAGACTAAGCAAGAAAATTTTAACTGTAGGGTGATTCTCATATTCTTTTCCTTACATGTCAGTTGCTTGACAATACTTACCATAAAGAACCCAATGTATAGTCACCTTGACACTTTTTCTTTAGTCTTCAATCTTTTTGGCCAACAGATGAAAGTTTAGACATTCCCTGCCATCTTTGAAGGATAAACTCTGGTTTCTGATCCTTTGGTTTTCCCCACTAAGACAGGCAGATATTAATAACTTTTATTCTTCCATACACCCACCATACAAGCCAAATACTAACAGAAGGATTCTTCTCACTCACTTCATGTATGTGTATGTTTGTATACACATCTGAACACATATGTGCCTGTGACTCTGAGTCAATTTTTTTAAGTTCACTGCTGTCCTACAAAGCATGCTTATGGGAAGGGAACTTTAAGGCATGCTGGGTGTAAGAGACAGGGCACAGCTCAGAAAGGGTGTGTGCCTGTAAAGCTTGTATGCGGGAGGGGACCTGAGACAGCTCACACCCACCATGTGAGGCCAGAGAGCCCCAGCAGGTCAGGAGGTTGCTGCTCTTCACAGACAGAGGACGTGTACTGACACAGGTACAGAAAGGCAGCAGATAATCAGGCGCCTCCGAACCCACTGGCATGCATCATCTGTATGTGTTAGGGCAGACAGGCTGTCACTGTAATAAACTTCAGTCTCATGCACCATGCCTATGAGAAAGGCATGAAGAAATCTCTGTCCTGCCTGCTGGGCGAAGGCTCACTTCTGCAAACGCCACAGATGAGGGTGGAATTTGCAAAGTCTGCTCTCCCCGGGTCAAGCTATATAAAAGGGTGATGGGGTCAGAAGGCTCTTCTCTCGAGTTCTCTGTGTGAGGAGACATGGAAAGGTTCATTTGCTGCAAACTTTCAGTGTGGGAGGGGGGCTGAGAAAATGTCACACTCTGTTAAATATTTTTAATTAAAAGTTTTTTAATATTTTTTAAATTAAAAATATATATTTTTTAATTTCACACACTGACATACATAAGGCTCATGAGGTGGCAAGCAGGTCAGACAGTGGGTATGCTTATAGGTCTGAGGTGAGAAGTCTTGTTTCTCTGCACCTTTTCTGTGGGGCTGCTCATGAGACGGTCCACCCCTCTATACAGGGATGTGCAGGGGCCCGTGCAGTGGCAGGTAGTGGGAGCAGGGCCACCAACCATTCACCTTCTCCTTGTCTGGGGCCAGGAGCTGCTAAAGGAGGGTAGACCTGCCTGGACCTGGGGCTAAGTGAAAGAGAAACAGAGAACTAAGGAGATGGATCTGGAGGTAGAATCTTCCATAACAAATGTTCACTGATAAAATTTGGAAGTAAAGGAAAAAGTGGTGAAATGAACTGGAGGCCAAGAAGGCTGTACATAATGTGTTCAGGAGGTAAGGGTAAGGCACTGAGGAAAAGGGTGAAGGGCATAGACTGTTCAACAGGAACACGATACACAGGAGGTGAGATGATAAAGTGGTGATTCTGACGGCTCTGTGGGAAACACTGGAGATCAGCAGGATAAGCTAGATAATGAGCTCCTGAGAAATGAGACAATAGCATATTTAATGGCATCCAGAGTACAGAAAGGGCTTCCCTGGTGGCTCGGATGGTAAAGAATCCACCTGCAATGCAGGAGACCTGGGTTCAATCCCTGGGCTGGGAAGATGCCCTGGAGAAGTGAAAGGCTACCCACTCTAGTATTCTTGCCTGGAGAATTCCATGGACAGAGGAGACTGGAGGGCTACAATCCATGGGGTCGCAAAGAGTCAGACACAACTGAGCAAATAAGCACAGCACAGAGTGCAGAAAACCTTAAAAAGGAGCCATACATTTGGGGCTTGATATGTATAATGTGAGCTTAGAGTCTTTACATCAAGAAAGTCCTAGGCAAAGTTCTCTGAGTTCTATCCCAGTTCAGTCTATGTGATGCTGACAGACTTAAGCCAGATAAAATGAAATGCTTAACTAGTGATACAAGGCAGTAGGTGTAAAAGGCAGGGATTTAAAGAGGAAAGACACTGCTGTAGACCAGATAGGCTGGTGTGAAGAGTAACCAAAGAGAATGGGAAAGATGCTGACAGGTCAAGGGGAAGAGGAGGTAGAGGAGGGTAATCCAGAAGGTGGGAGAATATGTAAAGGTGCTACCTAAGAGGCCACAAATAAACCAGTTTAGCTGGAGTGGAGAGTTCTGACAGGAAGATGAGGGTGAATAAGGCCAAGAACATGTTGTGGTCCTTAAATGCTGCAAGAATAATAATGAATTGCACATCAGTGTGGTGAGCAACCACTCTGGAGAGGGAACTCTTAGTGCGTCTGCTTGAATGTCAAAATACACTAAAACTAACCCCAGTTCGAGTCTGTATGGAGTTTATTGCTTGAGATGGGACAAAAAGAAAGATTTAATTTTTTAAATGAGCTGATTCAAAGGAAGATAACAATTCCAGATGGACATGAAGATTATGAAGGCAATACACAAATGACTAGGATGCCTACAAAACACAGCTTCAGGCAATGGGCAGTTCCCAGCATTTTATAAGTTGGAGAACAAAATGCTCCTTCAGGAAGTTTAGTCTAGCAGCAAGTAGAAATATGGATTGGCATGAGGGGAATCAATTTAAAAGCTCAGCTCTCACAACTGACAGTTGTGAGAGGAAGTGATGGTGGGCAGGGTGGTGAGAAGCGATTTGGTAGATTCCAAGAGCAGGAACTGGCAACTAGCTCTATGTAGCGAGTCTTATGACAATGTTCTGAAAGGCTTGACAAGGGTGGTAGCTCAGCCAATATAAATGTGAAGGGCATGAGGGATGCTTTAATCAATCTGGATGATTAAACCGAGGGATGATTACAGAAAATGACAAAGGTTCCAGCATTAACACACAGATGAAGCATTATGTATTTGGGATCTTAGCATCCTTCACTGAAATGATCACGTTGTATTGCAAAGCACTAAACAACAGAATCTAGCTTTCCTGGTGGGTCAGTGGTCATCTGCCTGCCAATGCAGGAGTGTCGCATGTTCAATCCCTGGGTCAGGAAGATCCCCTGGAAGAGGGAATGGCAACCCACTCCAGTATTCTTGCCTGGGAAACTCCATGCACAGAGGAGCTTAGCAGACTATAGTCCATAGAGTCGCAAGAGTCAGACATGATTTAGCAACTAACCAACAATAATAAAATAAAAGAATGTTGTTTGCTCCACAGGTACCAATGCATTTAAAATACTTTTGCTACTCTGAATTCTGGGCAAGCTACCTATCTGTGCTGGTGTTCCCAAGATGAAACACTAAATTTTCCTCTCATTTCCCAACCCCTGTAGCTCGAAAGCCAAGATACAACACATGATAAAACTGGCAGTTAAGTGGATTTTATTTTATTGCTCAAGAGAAATTTAAACAAAAAACGACAACTTGGAAGGACTTGACTCATGAGCTCAAGTCCCCTCTAAAAATAGACACAGTTACACCATTCATTCGGTACATAAACTAATTACGTCTTACAACTTGGAGGACTGGCAGAATGAATAGAGTTATTATCTCTTCATTTATGCTTTTCTCAATAGCTGTCAGGCCTCTGCACTCTACATTTCCTCCAAGAACCTACTCTAAGACAGTCTGTCCTCTGACTAGCTCCCATAGCACCTACACACGTATTCAGCCCTGCGTTCCAGTTATTTGCACTGTGCCTGATCTCCCCCAGAGGGAAGAGACTGACCTTAACTTCACTTGGAGGCCTCAAATACAGGGTAGAAGTCCATAACTATCTGTGAAATGAATCTGTTTGCATTCAGGCTAAGTACAGCTGCTCTGATTCTGTTTGAAGTACTGCCATTACGAGGCCCCAAAAATGTTTTATCAGCAGCTCTTCAAATTACTTCCCCTTCCCCATTATTGTGCAAGAAGATATTGATAAAATGATTTACTACTTCAGGAAGATTTCAGGGTGTGTCAGGTTTGGGGACACACACATACTCCATCCTTCAGTCAGTGTTCTACCTAACCACCCACCCGAGGCGTGTCGACTAGTAGCCTGACAGATACCAACTACACCTCACTCTATAATTCAAAAATGTAAGCTTATGAATAAGTCTTGATCTGAATTTGGGTCCAAGACATAAGATATACAGAGTGGAATGTTACTCCTTTTCTCTCAATGGGCTAGAGAAAAAAATTAAAAAACACATATTAACCAATCTGAGGAACTGGATCCTAGTTCCAACCCTGTCACTGACTTTATCTGAATATTAAAGCAAGTGGCTGACACCTCTGCATCTTAGCTGCTTCATACTCATGGTGATATGACCAAACATTTGTTTGGGGGAGAAAACAATCTGCTGAAACTTGGTGGAAAAATTTACCCAGTCTTGTTTAACTTTCGTGACCTACTGTACACATTTCAGGACAATATATATAAGCCTGTGTCTTACACAGAGGAATGGAGTCGTGGGTAAGATCTTCTTGGAATGGAGTCCAAGAGGGTATCAAATTCTGCACTATTTTAAGTTTTTTTATATATATATATATATATATATATGTAAAACATAACCTATAATAGGTTTACATGGTCTAACTTTACATGGTCTAAAGGGCTTAATATCCACTAGAAGCTAACACAGCTAAAGTGAATTTTTTAAACCTTCTATTCTGCTTAATTTTTTTTAAGATCTGATGTAAGGTGACTCCTCAATCCTTGAAATGCCCACACCTTCATTTATATTATTCTGTACTATAGTATGATTCTCCTCTACTTCTCTGAGCTTTCCTTCTTTTCAATCTCTGTTGCCATCTCTTCCTTCTTCAAAGTTCCTACTGTGCCACAGTCTTTCCTCACCCCTTAACCGGTACTCCCTGACAAAAATACATCTTCAGCTTTCTAATCATCTCTCTGAATTCTACCTTGGGTTTCAGATGTCATTATTCTCACACAAATTCTAAGTATCCCTGCTCTCCCATTCAAGCCACAGGGTATTTGAAACCGTTTATCACAAAATAAAAAGGTTGACACTAAAGCTAAACTCATTACTTTTCCCCAAAGCAAATTTCCTTCCCTCCAAGTTACCTGCAGTCACCACTGCTATTCTGAGCTTGCCAATTTAGAATGTTAATTATCTTTTGCTCCTTCCTACTGTCATTTCTATATTGGTTACCAAGTCAGAACTTCCTGGTTTGTGATGTTTCGTATTTATTCCTTTACTTTATATCCCCACCTTTCTCACTGGAGTCTGGCCCTGGCTCCTTTACACTTTTCACGATCTGTTATTCCTCTCCAAGACCAGTCCCCTCCCTGCCACATTCAATCACAACTCCTCTGCTCTGCTTCTCAGAATCTCTTCAATTTTCTTGCTCAGTAAAGCCAATTTCCTCATGGTCAACCCCCACCCACACCTGACCAGACTTGGGTTACTGGACCAGACTGGACTGTCACCTCCCCTTTCCACATGTCCAATTGTTAATTGTTTTAAAGGCCCAGCTCAAGTCTCACTTTGATGACACTCTGCTTTTCCTAATATCCACTGGACACATGCTACTTTCTTCTTGACCATATTGTCATCCTTTACCTCCCTCGTTGTTTCTTGAATAATAAGCCCAGAGAAGCTAGGTTTAGGGCGTTTTTCTCTTATATCCTATTTCACAGTGGTAGGCACATAATGAGTACTCAAGAAATGTTTTTTGGGTACACAATAATTAGCATTCAAACTATAGTATTTAATATGAAACCCCCTGCTCTTATTTCTCTCCTCAGTGATCACACAGTGAATCTTGAAGGGCCCAAGAAAGTCATGACACTCTGGTCCATCTCCCTACCCATCTCCTTACCTTTAACACATGACATTTAACACACAAAATAACATACATATCATACTAAAAGTCTGTAACTTGAGAACTTCAGTAACAAAGGACCATAAAATATAGCTAAATACTTCCCTTAAATGTGAAAAACTGCTCCCCAACCCTGCCTCCTAGCAGTCAGACTACACAAAGCCTTTAAATTAAAAAGCAGGGACAACGGGAAACCTTTCCTCTTCAGGTCCCTGGGTAAATGCTGCTCAGAGGCTGACCTTGGTGGTGGAGAAGGTGGGTGTGGGAAGGAAACCCTCAATGCCTAGAATCTTGGCAAGCCAAGGGAGGAAAACACCTAAATCCATTGGAGCCCAGCACATCTTTCTCTAATGTCAGAAGTTCAAGGGGCGGGGGAAGGTCTCTCTTCCAAATCTGTCTTACTGTATGCTTAAATCCCTTTAAGTTACTGTATTGCTTATCCTATCACCCACCAGACACCAAGTAACAAGCCCTTAAGAAAACAACATACTAGTCACATGCTCTTCTGTACTCTGCCTAAAAGTAACTGGTTTTTATGGGCCAGGAGAACTTAATTAACTACGTTATAGACCAAGGAAAAATTATAGCTCCACATGTATGCAAACCTTTAGATTTCAACACGTTCCTCAATTAATCATAAGGGAAAGCAAATTGCCTGCATTAAAAACAATCTTTAAAAAAAAGTTGCTGGCTTGCTGCAAAGTTAATGTATCACTGACTTAAGAAATTACTGCTGGGGGAAAAGGAAGGCAGAACACTCAGCATATTGTAATAGCAAAGTGCTAGTTGTGTTGCAATAGATTTTAGCACTGTGGCTTTTTTTTCCTTGACACAAATCACAGTATTTAAGTAGTTTTTCTCTTTGTTCCAGTTTTCTTCCTCAACAGAGGTCTTAGAGATTCTATCAGTGATGTACCTGGATGGTCATTGGGTTATTTTCATGTGGGTCCTGATTAAAATGCCAACCACACAAACCACAAAAGACCTTGAAGAAGAAAATGGGCAGGTTTCCCAGCAAAGGTACTTTACGAGCTTCGTGTCTTAATCCCATGGTAGGATATATAAAATAGTACATCAGAATTCATCGCTTGAAAGCCCAGAAAAAAACAGTAACCATGGAAAGATGGGGATGTGGGGAGCTTTTTATAATTGTTCCAAGTTGAAATTCGAAAGGCAAAAAAGAAAAAACAATACATGGGGTTGGGGCAGGCTATAGAGACCAACACCAAGATCCTTTAGCAGATCCTACAGCACAAGTCAAGAAGATGTACCCAGCCAACTCATAAGTTTGCCACTAACCACAACTAAATATAATTCAAAACACCTGGAAAGTTTTTGTTTTTTGTTTTTTTCCAAAAAAAGAAGTGAACTGAAAGACCCTATAGACTTGGGCAGTTGTCAGAATTTGTGCTGCCAGACAGATGGCATCAATGCTCTCAGAACAATGAGACAAATCAAAGGCTTAATTCATTCAACTGAGCACCATCTCTGCATATGGACTACAATTTACAATTCATAATGTACACTTCCACTAATTCAGTTCAGTCACTCAGTCATGTTCTACTCTTTACGACCCCATGGACTGCAGCACACCAGGCTTCCATGTCCATCACCAACTCCCGGAGCTGACTCAAACTCATGTCCATTGAGTCAGTGATGCCATCCAACCATCTTATCCTCTGTCATCCCCTTCTCCTCCCGCCTTCAATCTTTCCCGGCATCAGGGTCTTTTCCAATGAGTCACTTCTTCCCATCTTGTGGCCAAAGTATTGGAGTTTCACCTTTAGCATCATTCCTTCCAATGAATATTCAGGACTGATTTCCTTTAGGATGGAATGGCTGGATCTCCTTGCAGTCCAAGTGACTCTCAAGAGTCTTCTCCAACACCACAGTTCAAAACAATTCTTTGGCACTAAGCTTTGTTTATAGTCCAACTCTCACACCCGTATATGACTAATGGAAAAAATATAGCTTTGACTAGATGAACCTTTGCTGGCAAAGTAATGTCTCTGCTTTTTAATATGCTGTCTAGGTTGGTCATAACTTTTCTTCCAAGGAGCAAGCGTCTTTTAATTTCATGGCTGCAGTCACCATCTGGAGTGATTTTGGAGCCCCCAAAAATAAAGTCTCTCACTGTGTCCATTGTTTCCCCATCATTTTGCCATGAAGTGATGGGGCCAGATGCCATGATCTTAGTTTTCTGAATGTTGAGTTTTAAGCCAACTTTTTCACTCTCCTCTTTCACTTTCATCAAGATGCTCTTTCATTCTTTGCTTTCTGCCATAAGTGTGGTACCATCTGCATATCTGAGGTTATTGATATTTCTCCCAGCAAACTTGATTCCAGCTTTTGCTTCATCCAGTCCAGCATTTCTCATAATGTACTCTGCATATAAGTTAAATAAGTAGGGTGACAATACAGAGCCTTGACATACTCCTTTTCCAATTTGGAACCAGTCTATTGTTCTACATCCAGTTCTAACTGTTGCTTCTTGACCTGTATACAGATATCTCAGGAGGCAGGTCAGGTGGTCTGGTATTCCCATCTTTTGAAGAATTTTCCATAGTTTGTTGTGATCCACACAATCAAAGGCTTTGGCATAGTCAATAAAGCAGAAATAGATGTTTTACTGGAACTCTCTTGCTTTTGCAATGATCCAGTGGATGTTGGCAATTTGATCTCTGGTTCCTCTGCCTTTTCTAAATCAAGCATGAACATCTGGAAGTTGACACTTAACGTACTGTTGAAGCCAGGCTTGGAGAATTTTGAGCATTACTTTGATAGTGTGTGAGATGAGTGCAATTGTGCAGTGGTTTGAACACTCTTTGGCATTGCCTTTCTTTGGGATTGGAATGAAAACTAACCTTTTCCAGTCCTGTGGCCACTGCTGAGTTTTCTAAATTTGCTGGCATATTGAATGCAGCACTTTCACAGCATCACGTTTAGGATTTGAAATAGCTCAACTGGAATTCCATCACCTCCACTAGCTTTGTTCATAGCGATGCTTCCTAAGGCCCACTTGACTTCACATTCCAGGATGTCTGGTTCTAGGTAAGTGATCACACCATTGTGGTTATCTGGGCCATGAAGATCTTTTTTGTATAGTTCTTCTGTGTATTCTTGCCACCTCTTCTTAATATCTTCTGCTTCTGTTAGGTCCATAACATTTCTGTCCTTTATTGTGCCCATCTTTGCATGAAATATTCCCTTGGTATCTCTAATTTTCTTGAAGAGATCTCTAGTCTTTCCCATTCTATTGTTTTCCTCTGTTTCTTTGCATTGATCACTGAGGAAGGCTTTCTTATCTCTCCTTTCTACTCTTTGGAACTCTGCATTCAAATGGGTATATCGTTCCTTTTCTCCTCTGCCATTAGCTTCTCTTCTTTTCTCAGCTATTTCTAAGGTCTCCTCAGACAACCATTTTTCCTGTTTGCATTTCTTTTTCTTGGGGATGGTCTTGATCACTCTCTCCTGTACAATGTCACAAACCTCCATCCATAGTTCATTGGGCACTCTATCTATCAGATCTAGTCCCTTAAATCTATTTCTCACTTCCACTGTATAATCATAAGGGATTTGATTTAGGTCATACCTGAATGGTCTAGTGGTTTTCCCTACTTTCTTCAATTTCAGTCTGAATTTGGCAATAAGGAGGTCGTGATCTGAGCCACAGTCAGCTCCTAGTCTTGTTTTTGCTGACTGTATAGAGCTTCTCCATCTTTGGCTGCAGAGAATATAATCAATCTGATTTCGGTGTCGACCATCTGGTGATGTCCATGTGTAGAGCCTTGTCTTGTGTTGTTGGAAGAGGGTGTTTGCTATGACCAGTGCGTTCTCTTGGCAAAACTCTGTTAGCCTTTGCCCTGCTTCATTTTGTACTCCAAGGCCAAATTTGCCTGTTACTCCAGGTATTTCTTGACTTACTACTTTTGCATTCCAGTCCCCTATAATGAAAAGGACATCTTTCTTGGCTGTTAGTTCTAGAAGGTCTTTAGGTCTTCATAGAACCGTTCAACTCCAGCTTCTTCAGCTGGTTGGGGCACAGACTTGGATTACTGTGATATTGAATGGTTTGCCTTGGAAATGAACAGAGATCATTCTGTCATTTTTGAGATTGCATCCAAGTACTGCATTTTGGATTACTTTGTTGACTATGATGGCTACTCCATTTCTTCTAAGGGATTCTTGCCCACAATAGTAGATATAATGGTCATCTGAGGTAAATTCACCCATTCCAGTCCATTTTAGTTCACTCATTCCTAAAATGTTGATGTTCACTCTTGCCATCTCCTGTTTGACCTCTTCCAATTTGCCTTGATTCGTGTACTTAATGTTCCAGGTTCCTATGCAATATTGCTCTTTACAGTACTGGACTTTAATTCCATCACCAGTCACATCCACAACTGGGTATTGTTGTAGCTTTGGCTCCATCTCTTCATTCTTTCCAGAGTTATTTCTCCACTGATCTCCAGTAACATATTGGGCATCTACTGACCTGGGGAGTTCCTCTTTCAGTGTCCTATCTTTTTGCCTTTTCATACTGTTCACGGTGTTCTCAAGGCAAGAATAGTGAAGCGGTTTGATATTCCCTTCTCCAGTGGACCACGTTTTGTCATAACTCTCCACCATGACCTGTCCATCTTGGCTGGCCCTACACTACATGGCTCATACTTCCATTAATGCCATATGTTTAAGAAACCATCATTCGGGTTGTGAAAGGAAGAATGTTCCCAGTCAAATCCTCACCACCCTTGGTTACACAGGCATGCTCACCTTGCAGTAAATCTCTAAGCTGTACCTCTGGATTTGCATGCTATTTTGTATACATGTTATATCATAAAAGTTAAAAAAAAAAAACTTACCGGCATCCTCCATTAAACACCTTACTGCAGAAACACTTAAATGGCAGAGCATTCCAGTCACTTGGAATAAACAAGCTCACTGGTTGAAATAGAAATATAACCACTTTTGGACTGCTGTCACATGGATAATAAGAACCAACCTTGAATCTAAATGTATAGGGGAGAAATTATTCATTGATTAAGGGGTGGGCAGACTGGGCCACTTAACCTAGAACAGGCCAATTCAACAATTTTCAAACTTGGAGCAACTGTAATACTCTCTTAAAGTTTCCTCTAACCTCTAAAAAGTAATACATGGTATTTGAATATATAACAAAAATTAATAGAAATTGGGTAAATAGGAATCAATTTTTGAAGTTTCACAACATTCTTAACATGTGACACTGCATGGAATCATCAAATCAGGACTGAGAAGAACCGGTTTGAATCAGCAGAAAATGCCTTTGTGAGTCAGGACACCTAACCAAACCTGTGCCACAGTCAAAACCAAACTTGTGACACAGTAGTCAAAAGGTTATGTAATAGGGCGGTATTGGAAGGTGAGTACTCTATATGCACCCAGACTATAATTAACTTAATATGCTTTTAAAATACGTGTTTTAATCAAGGGCCTACTATGAACTGTGGGAGACACATTTTAGGGGGATAAAATGTTATTTTTATTTGGATAAAAGAAGATTCAGTCGACTAATATACATTGAAGGACTTACATGGCTAGGTGGCAGGATGCAATGTTTTTTTTAAGACATATTTTATACTTGTTAGCATCTCAGGCTACTCAGGAAGGCAGGGCAGTGGGCAGTATTACTAGTCATAGAGATGGAACAATTGTAGAAAAATCAAATATGATGTGTAATCAGGTGCTAAGCAGTACAGTATTAACTGTAAGTAGAGCAGCAATAGTTCAAGGAAGGGGTATTCAGTATGGTTTAGTATAGCTGCACAAGTGGAGGAAGGAGTGGGTACATAATATGGGTCTTCTAGTATGGGTAGGTAAAATTACTGAAAAAGAGGGTGTTCCAAGCCAGGGCAGGTACATCTAAGCAAAGGACAAGACAGTGTAAATTAGCAAGAGGCAGAGCTGTGCTACTTAAAGCACAGTTCAAAGCCTTGTGTGTGCTCAGTCACTCAGTCATGGCTGACTCTTTGGGACCCCATGGACTATATAGCCTGCAAGACTCATCTGTCCATGGAATATTCCAAGCAGGAATACTGGAGTAGGTTGCCATTTCCTTCTCCGGGGATCTTCCTGACCCAGGGATTGAACTCAGGTCTCCTGTATTTCCTGCATTGGTAGGCAGAATCTTTATTACTGCACCACCTGGGAAGCCCCACAAAACCTGTGCCAGTCCCAAAATATTACTACCAGTGTTCTCCAAGGCTAGTCCAGAAATTAATAAGCATTTTAGAACATTTTATGGCAATTTGACAGAGAAATTGGTGTTTTGTGACTCTAACAATAAATATATCTTTATTTACTTTGTATGTCTTTATTTACTATGTCTTTTTAATTTGATTCTAATGATTTTTATTGTATTATATAAAAGTATCAACCCACTATGAGCTAAAAGCTAAACCAACCAACCAAAAAACAAACAAAATCAGTGGGTCTCTCAGCACAACTCCTTGAGAAACACTGGTTGAGGATGACCCAAGGGGCTGGGATATGGAGGAGAGGTAAGAGAAAACAAAGATGATAAATGAGGTAAGGCAAGACCTTGAAACCCAAGCACATGGAGGAGTTTATGCTGAAGACAATAAGCACTGGAAAATCACCCTAGGTTCATCAATAAGGAAGTGACATGAAGAAAGCAGTTACTTTGACTCTGTAATGGCCTATATAGGCTTTCCACATGGCTCAGTGGTAAAGAATCTGCCTGCCAAAACAGGAGACACAGGTTCAATCTGGGTTGGGAAGATCCTCTTGAATAGGAAATGTCAACCCACTCCAGTATTCTTTCTGGGAGAATCCCATGGACAGAGGAGCCTGGGAAGTATACAGTCCATGGGGTCACAATGAGTCAGATACGCCTTAGCGACTATATAACAATGGCCTATGTGGGAAAAGAATCTAAAAAAGGAGTGGATATATGTACAACTGATTCACTGTGCTGTGTACCTGAAACACACAACATTGTAAATCAACTAAACTCCAAAAAAATTCTTTAAAAAAAGAAAGCAGCTGTTTTGTAGGGCAGAGTCCATTAGTTGGATTTGATTGGAAGGGAGTTCAGTCTCTTGGGAAATAAAGAGATCGGAGTAATCTGGAAATCTGGTGAAGAAGCTGAATTTGATTCTCCCCTAGCCTGGGGTGATAGACAATTACACTGTGGAACAAGGGGCTAAGTTTAGTACACTAGCTATCTGGGGGTGAAAAGGGCAAAACAGGACTCCAGGGTTTCTTACTGGAGGCCAGACACAAAGGGACCTCACTTCTCCAAAATGAAAAGCTAAGCCTTGAATGAGGATGACAGGTAAAAGCAGACTAACAAGATGTGAGGGACCCAAAACACTTGTAAGATGAAGGGCTTTTTCTGGGGAGTGGGGGAAACAAGGGGTATAACCATGGGAAGCAAGAAAGGTCTAGAAGACTAACGCTATAAATGCTGAGACTAAGTATCTATACCTCATCAAATCTGCATAATCTATAAACTAACCTATACAATTTCTACTTTGAGATCCCTCTGCACTGGAGTTAGTGTATGTTAAAATAGCCACATTGAGGGGGTGTGGCCTTTCGTAAAGATCTAAACAGCTCTGCTTCCCTGAGTCTCCTTCTCACAGGCACGGGCAACATAATGTTACCTGAGATTTAACAGAGTCTAATTAAGATGGCCTCTGCTTGGGGACTTTCAGGGAAAATGTTTTATAACGCCTTGAAAACATCCTCATACGAAGTTTATAACAACACTGGTTTGTTAACATTTGGTTTGTGGTACGTAAGTACTTCCAAGGATATCTTATATAAGGGGCCATGATTTTTTCCCCCTTGCCATAATTATCAACCCTTGCACCTGTCAGGGGTTGCTTCTAATGGATTTAATAAGAAGTATTTAATAGACTGCTTTTATATAAGTATATTACTGTTAGTAAATTTCCAAAAAGATATACAAATCTCTCCCAGAATCTGGTTGAAAGAGGTCTTACCAGATAAGATATCACCTATCTTGTGTAAGAAATGTGTTATTTACACCACCTACCAAGGGGATAAGGGTAGGGTAGACCACAAACAACCTTGGAAAGTTCAGAAGATAAGAAAGGATTACAGGGCTGTTGTTGTTCAGTTGCCCAGTCATGTCAGACTCTATGCGACCCCATGGACTGCATCACACCAGGCCTCCCTGTCCCTTACCATCTCCAGGAATTTGCCCAAGTTCATGTTCATTGCATTGGTGATACCATCTAGTCATCTCATCCTCTGATGCCCACTTCTCCTTCTGCCCTCGATCTTTCCCAGAATGAGAGATTTTTCCAATGAGTCAGCTGTTTGTATCAGGTGACCAAAATATTGGAGCTTTAGCTTTATGAGTCTAGAGTCCCTGAAAAGGTCAAATTTCTTGAAATTTCAATAAACAGACAATGTCAATGAACTTTTGCCACTGACATATTTTAGAGACATAGGGTGGAGTGGGGGTACCTATGAAGATGAAAATATGTCATTTCAAAAATGTGTTGGTAATATAAGCTGGTTCTATTGTCAGCACTCAAGCTTTTGATCTATGTTAACTGTTGAGTGTGTCTTGCATTTTTCCTTATTACATAAGCTTCTGATTTTAAAGACTATCAAGTCCAGCAGCTCCTTTTGGAAGAGGCCTTCAGCCAGCATTTTCTAAACTGAATTTTGGAACACTTGGTTATATGTTACCTCAAAAAAAATTTAAGTATGATTATTCTACAGTGTTTAAAGACATTTTCTCCCCCTCTTAGAATGCTTCTGAACCTCCTAGAAAACACTGTTTGTGTAGGAAGGCTGCCTTGCCTAAGCACAGTATTTTAAAATCAGTATTTAAAATAAAAACTAAATGAAGTAGTATACTAGAAGAGGGTAAAAAGATTCATGCGATTTTTTTGGGAAAAAATATAATTACTATTAATGTATTTTTCTAAATTTCTATTACGCTAAACAAAAAGGAAATGTTTCAGGCACACTTAAATGAGGTGAACAGAGTAGCAGAGATAATTTTATTTTAAAGAGTAAATATTTAGAGGCCGTAGGACAGGCCATGGCTGCAGTCCCTGACCCAGAGGTGGATGTGATGGCTGACACAGCTGAGAAGGCAAAGGTCACTGCTGACACCTTCCTGGTAGCCTGTGCCTGCCACTGCTGAGGGACCCACGACCCATGGCCAACTCCCCTGGAAGAGGGCACAACCTGTCTCAGGTTGTAGCAAATTCCTGTGGGCCTCTGCCACTACAGGCACTCCCCACACATCCCAGTCTTGTCTGCTCCATTCTGGGCAGACAGAGCAAGTGGGCCCTAAGCAGTCACTACTTTCACTCCTTCATGTCTGGGCAGGGAACAGATGCCGGAGGGCAGCCTACAAGCAGGCAGGGCCAAAACCAATGCTGAGCACCAGAGGCTATGTGGTGAATTCCAGAGGGAATTCACTCCTACAGTCACAGGAGCAGGGTATTAAATCCCAATTGGCTTGCGGCTGTGGACTTGGGGGGCAACTGTAGACTTTGGAAGCAAGTACAAGCTGGAGTAAGGACAGACAGGAGTCTGAGCTGACCCCATAGTGACCACAGCAGGTCCAGAGACCTTCCTAGAAATATTGGACGACTTCCTAAGTATGCAGATTGGCTGGAGCTCACTATGTGGTGAGGACACTGACAACTAAGGCCACAGGGAAATATTCTTCTTACTACCACTCTATATATTTTTTTATCTTTTTCCTTTTTCATATTGTTCTACTGTTGTTCTTTTTTACTATTCCTTTAATTTGTATTTATTTTTCCCTTTTTAATCATTTCATTTAAAAAAATAAATTTATTTTATATTTTCCTATTTCTACAGTACTTTTTCATTATATTGCATTTTTTAAATCATAGTTATCATTTTGTATTTATGCTAGTCTAGTTTTTAGTGTTTTCATTTATGGGTTTCTTTTCTTTTGATTACTCTTTTTTTTTTTTTTTGGTTTCTGCTTTTACTCTTTCTTTTTTTGTGTGAGTGTGTGAGTTTCTTTCTGTGTCCTTGTCTTTTTAGTGCTGCTTTTACCATTTGTCTTAGGGTTTAGTCTGTCCTTTCTTTTTTTCTTTGTATGTTTGTTCATGTTTTGTTTTTTGTTTTTTTTTTTTTTTTTTTCTTTGCTATCTCTTTTTTTTCTCTTTCTTTTCTGTGCTGTGTGGCCTGTGTATGCTCCAGCCAGGGGTCAGGCCTAAACCTCCAAGATGCGAGACCCAAATCGAGGATGCTGGACCACGAGAGAACTTCTAAGCCCATGGAATATTAATCAGCAAGAGCTCTCCTAAAGGCCTCCCCCTCAGCAAAAAGACCTGGCCCCACCCAAAAGCCAGAAAACTCCAGTTCTGGACACCTCACACCAAACCTTCAGCAGAACAGGAACACAAGACACATGTACTATAATGTTCACTGCACTGTTTACAATAGCTAGGTCATGGAAGCAACTTAGATGTCCATTGGTAGATGAACTGATAAGGAAGATGTGGTACATATACACGGTGGAATATTACTCAGCTATAAAAAGGAATGCATATGAGTCAGTTCTGATGAGGCTGATGAACCTAGAGCCTATTATATAGAGTAAAGTAACTCAAAATAAGAAAGACAAATACTGTATATTAATGCATAAATATGGAATTTAGAAAGATTATACCAACAATCCCATGTGCAGGGCAGCAAAGGAGACACAGACATAAAGAACAGACTTTTGGACTCAGTGGGAAAAGGAGATAGTGGGATGATTTGAGAGAATAGCACTGAAACATACATTACCATATGTAAAACAGATGACCAGTGTGAGTTTGACACATAAAACAGGGCACTGAAAACTGGTGTTCTGGGACAACATAGAGGGATAGGCTGAGGAGGGAAGTGGGAGGAGTGGTTCAAATTGGGGGAGACACATATACCTATGGCCGATTCATGCTGATATATGGCAAAAATTATTCTCCATTAAAATAAATAAATAACTTTTAAAATAAAGTGAAGAAATAAAAAAGAAACTCAGATCTACATAAAGAAGGATGATCATCAGAGAAGTAAAAAGTGAAGGTAAAATTAAAACACAAATGAAAATATTTTTGCTATTAAAACAACAACAAAACCCAGGAACATAACACTACTGATTTGCAAACAAGCTGCCCAAAGCCATACCAAGCTCACAGAGACCCCAAAACACACGGTCCCTTCACAGACAAAATCCACCTCAACCGACCAGGACACAGGCACCAGTTTCCACTAACAGGAAACCTTCACGAGGCACTGGTCCAACCCTGCCAACTGGGGGCATAGGCACAAATGAAAAGAACTATGACCATGCAGCCTGCAGAAAGGAGACCCCAAACACAGTAAGCGGAACTAAATGAAAAGACAGAGAAACATGCACCAGATGAAGCAGCATGATGAAAAACCAACAAGACCAAACAAATGAACAGGAAATAGGCAGTCTACCTGAAAAAGAATTCAGAGCAAGATAGTAAAGATGATCCAAAATCTTGGAAATAAAATGGAGTCAGAGATAAATAGGATGAGGCATGTATGGAGAAGATACAAGAAATGTTTAATGAGGATTCAAGAAGAAATAAAGAACAGATCATCAGCAATAAATGACACAATAACTAAACTAAAAAATTCAGTTCAGTCACTCAGTTGTGTCAGATTCTTTGTGATGCCATGGACTGCAGCATGGCAGGCTTCCCTATCCATCACCAACTCCTGGAGCTTGCTCAAACCCATGTCCATTAAGTCGGTGATGCCATCCAACCATCTCATCCTCTGTCATCCCCTCTGCTCCTGCCTTCAATCTTTCCCAGCATCAGGATCATTTCCAATGAGTCTCCTCTTTGTATCAGGTGAACAAAGTATTGGAGTTTCAGCTTCAACATCAGTCCTTCCAATGAATATTCAGGACTGATTTCCTTTAGGATTGATGGTTGGATCTCCTTGCAGTCCAAGGGACTCTCAAGAGTCTTCTCCAATACCACAGTTCAAAGCATCAATTCTTCGGCACTCAGCTTTCTTCACAGTTCAACTCTCACATCCATACATGACCAATGGAAAAACCATAGCCTTGACTAGACGGACCTTTGTTGGCAAAGTAATGTCTCTGCTTTTGAATATGTTATCTAGGTTGGTCATAACTTTCCTTCCAAGGAGTAAGCGTCTTTTAATTTCGTGGCTGCAGTCACCATCTGCAGTGATTTTGGAGCCCAGAAAAATAAAGTCTGACACTGTTTCCAGTTTCCCCATCTATTTGCCATGAAGTGATGGGACTGGATGCCATGATCTTCGTTTTCTCAATGTTGAGCTTTAAGCCAACTTTTTCACTCTCCTCTTTCACTTTCATCAAGAGGCTTTTTAGTTCCTCTTCACTTTCTGCCACAAGGGTGGTGTCATCTGCATATCTGAGGTTATTGATATTTCTCCCAGCAATCTTGATTCCAGCTTGTGCTTCTTCCAGCCCAGCGTTTCTCATGATGTACTCTGTATATAAGTTAAATAAGCAGGGTGACAATATACAGCCTTGACGAACTCCTTTTCCTATTTGGAACCAGTCTGTTGTTCCATGTACAGTTCTAACTGTTGCTTCTTGACCTGCATATAGGTTTCTCAAGAGGCAGGTCAGGTGGTCTGGTATTCCCATCTCTTTAACAACTTATATCTATAACAGTCTATTTTAACTTGATAATAATTTAAGTTTGATCCCATTTTAAAGCTCAACATTATTACTCTCCCCTTACCATGTTTTATGTTTTTCATGTCACATTTATCTTTCACCTTGTACAGATAATTGTTGTAATCATAGTTATTTTTACTACTTTTGTTTTTTTTAAGCTTCATACTAACTTTTAGTTCAGTTCAGTTGCTCAGTCTCATGGAGTGCAGCATGTCAGGCTTCCCTGTCCATCACCAACTCCCCGAGCTTGCTCAAACTCATGTCCATCAAGTCAGTGATGTCATCCAACCAGCTCATCCTCTGTCATCCCCTCTCCTTCTGCCTTCAATCTTTCCTAGCGTCAGGGTCTTTTCCAATGAGTCAGTTCTTTGCATCAGGTGGCCCAAGTATTGGAGCTTCATACTAGCTTTGTAAGTGATTAAACCACTCCTTTTACTATATATTTACCTTTCCAGTGAGATTTTGTCTTTCATATGTGTTACTAAATAATACCCTTTCTTTTCAGGTTAAAAAAGTCCCTTTAACATTTCCTATAAGGCTAGTTTAGTGGTGATGAACTCCTTTATCTTTTGTTTGCCTAGAAAACTCTCTCTTCCCCTTCTGAATAAATAACTTTGCCAGGAAGTATTCTTGGTTGGAAGTTTTTTTCTTTCAGTACTTTGAATACATTGTACCACTCCCTTCTGGCCTTCAAAGTTTCTGCTGTAAAATCTGTCTTTGGGGGATTCCCTTCTGTGTAACAAGGTGTTTTTCTCTTGCTGCTTTTAATATTCTTTGTCTTTAACTTTTGACATTTTAATTGTGTCTTGGTGTGGGTCTCTTTGGGTTCTCTTATTTGGAACTCTCTGGGCTTCCTGGATATGGATGTCTGTTTCCTTCCCCAGGTCAGGGAAATTTTCAGCCATTATTTAAAAAGCAAACCAGGATCAAGTAAAAAGTTTCACAAAACTGAAACCAAATATGTAAAGTCACAAGGTGAAAAGAGCAATTAAGATAGTATAAGAAAACAAATATAAGATAGATGGCCTAAGCAGTGTATAAGAAAGACTAACATTCTCTGGTAAATATCCATTAGATAATTAAAAAATAAAAGAATCACTGAACACATCTATAAGACATTGAGGGGACATCCCTGGTGGTCCAGTGGTTGAGAATCTGCCTGCCAATGCAAGGGACATGAGTTCAATCCCTGGTCCAGGAAGATCCCACATGCTGTGGAACAACTAAGCCCAGGAACCACATCTATTGAGCCCATGCACTCTAGGGCATGCATGCTACAACTACTGAAGCCAGCGCACCTAGAGCCTGTGCTCCACAAGAGAAGTCACTGCAATGAGAAACCTGTGCACCACAGTGAAGAATAGCCCCAGCTCACCACAACTAGAGAAAGCTCACGCTCAGCATCAAAGAGCCAGTGCAGCCAAAAATAAATAAATAAAAATTTTTAAGAAAGAAATCGAGGCAATATTATCAATTAAGGAATTAAGGCTATCCTTCCACATCATTGAACCATCTCTTAAATTTACAAGAATTTGAATTTAAAAAGAAAAAAGTTCCCTAAATGAAAAATACAGACTAATTATAATGCTAAATTTTATGCAGTAAATACAATAAAAATTATAGATTTGATTAAATGAAATCTGACCCTGATTATAAAAATACATTTAAAAATGTCTACTTCTGCAAATGGCAACAGAAACAGACTCATGGATAAAGAAAACAAACTTGTGGTTACCAAAGGGAAGAAGGAAGGGATGAGGGGCAGACTATGGGCATGAAATTAACAGATACAAACTACTGTGTATAAAATATATAAGCTGGGGTTCCCTGGTGGTTCAGTGGTTAAGACTCCCAAGTTCCCAATGCAGGGGCCCTGGGTTCAATCCCTGGTCAGGGAACTAAGTCCTACATGCAACAACTAAAGATCCCATGTGCTGCAACTAAGACCCAGAACAGCAAATAAATAAATAAAAATAAGTATAAAATAGATAAACAACAAGGATACAATGTATATCACAGGGAATTATAACCATTATCTTGTAATAGCCTATAATGGAGTATAATCTGCAAAAATACTAAATCACTATGTTGTACACCTAAAACCAATACAATATTGTAAATCAACTATACTTCATTTTTTTAAAGGCTATTCCTTTTAGGTTTTCTAATACAAATTAAAATTAGTCACAGAATCTGTTTCTAAACAAGCAAATTTTAAACCAAAACCAGATATTACAATATATTTTTTTAAAGCACGAGATAATGATTTTTTAAATATCCAGGAGGTAAAACAAAATCTAATGATTTTTAATCAAACAAAAAGCTGATAAATTTAACATGACAAACACAATTTAACTGAAGAACTATTTCATTATTTCAATATGGGAAAGCAAATTAGCAACGAAAACAACAATGAAAGAGTTCAATATATCTAAAGAAAACAATCAATAGAATATAAGCATCAGGTTCATCATAATAATAAGGTGGAAAAGTTTGGGAAAGTGTTTTTCACAAAAATTTATCATATGCTCAGACAAAAAGTCTCAATAAATATGAAATGGAAGGATTCTTACATAGTAAAAATTATAAGTAGGATAAAAGAATACAAACCACATGGAAATTGTGAAATACATTTTTCTTAAATGACTACTAAATCAAGAAAGTGACTATTTAAAATTCAAATATGAATCAAAATACACCCATAGCTCTACATGTCTCTCTTAGGAAAAGGATGGTTTAAAAAAAGTAATAAAACGGATAAACCGCTAGTACAATTCAACAAAAGAGAAAAGCATACAAAGTATCGATTTTAAAGATATATAATTAATGCAAAGATGATATACATCATTAAGGCATTCCATATGCAGATTTTCTTTTAAAAAGTGAAAAGTGAAAGTGAAGTCGCTCAGTCATGTCTGACTCTTTGCGACCCCATGGACTACAGCCTACCAGGCTCCTCTGTCCATGGGATTCTCCAGGCAAGAGTACTGGAGTGGGGTGCCATTCCCTTCTCCAGGGGATCTTCCCGACCCAGGGATCAAACTTGGGTCTCCCTCATTCCAGGTAGACGCTTTAACCTCTGAGCCACCAGGGAAGATTTTCTTTAAAAAAAGAAAAGGAATAATAGTTTTCTTTTCTAGAAAAGAAAACTCAAGTACCCAAAGTGAAATCAGGAATCTAAGTGAAATCTAGACCAAAGAAATAAACAACATTATCAATAAATTTCAAAAGAAACAAAAATGGCACTTAAATATCTAAATAGTAAATGAATAATAATTCTATCACACAAAGATTCCTTAAAAGTGTTCTATCTAACTCATTTTCATGTAGTGAAAGTCAGTTTGAACTAAATCTGACTTAGGGCTATACTCTGAAAAGGAAAATTATAGTTTGGTCCTATCTGTGAACATAGATGTAAAATTCTAAACAAAATTTTACCAAACCATACACCAGCAGTTTAAAATAATTGATCTTCATGGGCATTAAGATTTTAGCCTGAGGCTAATTTTAAATAAGACCAGAGATTCACAAGAAAAACAGAAAAAATAAAATTAAGTGAATAAATAATAGTTAAAATAAGAGCTGACTCATTGGGAAAGACCCTGATGCTGGGAAAGACTGAGGGCAAGAGGAGAAGGGGGCAACAGAGGATAAGATGGTTGGATGGTAACACTGACTCAATGGATAAGATTTAGCAAACTTGGGGAAATAGTGAAGGACAGGGAAGCCAGGTGGGCTGCAGTTCACAAGGTCGCAAAGAGTTGGGCATGACTTAGCGACTGAACAACAACAAACAGTTTAAATGGCCTGAAAATTCAGTATTCATTTCTGATTTTAAAAGAAGGATTTTCTTTTAACTATAAATATGGTATGTCTGAGAGAAATCGACACTATTAAAGCACACACACTAGAGCTATTCATCCAAAAAAAAAAAAAAAAGGCAGAAAACTACACAAAGATATCTAGTCACCATTCCTAATTAATCACGTTAGAAAACTGAATCATTGTAACCATGTATGAAAAATGAACAAGTAACATAAGGAGATAAAATTAAAACAATAATATTTGCACATTATATAATTATATAACCTAAAAAACAAAGATATTCAAGAAACAAAATTAAAAGTAATGAGTTCAACAATGGGGTAAATTATAAGATAAAATCTAAAAACTCTTTCACATTCCAATAATAAACATCTACAGAAATTTGTTTTACCACAGCAACAACCACCAGAAAAAATTAACCCAAGAGTTACCCTAACTGGGCGCATATATGTCATGGGGACTAAACACGGCAAAGATGACAACAGTTTAATACAATACAGAAACATTTAGGACTTCATTTCCACCTGGACACTTACTGAATCCTGTCAATTTTACTTCTGTAATGTGACAGTATGATGTACAAATAGTTTGTCATCTAACTATAACTATAAAGTTAATGCTCAAGTTTCTCAGAACAAGAAGTTAGAGACAGACGGTTTCTATAAAAGGAATGAATGAAATAAACCACAACTAAATGACTACTTACTACAATATTTACCCACTGTGTTAGTAAAATAATACAGATAAAGCCAAATAAGTGTGGGCTATTTTGAGTAATGAAGACACACTCAAGATGCTGTTGACTATACAACCCCATAAACAAACTGTCTGACCCAGTACTCTCAGTCCAGGAACAGATTCCCCCACCACACCCCCAAATTAGATAGCTCCTCTCCCATGTAAAAAGGGTGTTTTGTACAAAAGATGTTTGTCACAACTGCATTCATAATCTGTTTTAAAAATCCCAGAGATGTGATTAAAACAACTCCGTTATAGTACTTATTTCCCTTACTCATTGATCATTTGAGTGATACACACATAAATAAAACATGCAGTCTCTAATCTCAAGAAACTTGGGTGATTATTTAATTCAACCATTTAAATAAATGTTTATATCATGCTACATGATACATGAAAATGTAAAAAATAATGTTAGCTGAAGAGGTCTATCAGTGACAAAGCAAAAAAACTGGACAATCTATGGTGAAAGCAATGTGGCAAGATTTTCTCTCTATACACACACAAATAGAAATAAAGGAGAGAGACAAGAATGTGTAAGAAATAGACAAGAATATAAACATTTGGTGTTCTAAATCTGTGGAATAGTTTTCCACATACACATACAAACTTGCACTACAACTTCTATAATGCTTTCAATGGCAAAGTTTGGCATTATCTACCTGTTTCTATTTATATTTTTTAGAGGGAAACTAGTTGTGTATTAATATATGTAATTCAGTACACCCCTCTTTTTCCTTCTCCTCTGATTCTCTTCTGTCAATAACATAAAACTCAAGTAGTTCTTGTGAATTACTTGCTGCATTTATTGAAGAGTAGGTTTTATGTTCCCTTTTTCTAATTTTAAAACCAGATGAATGGTATATGTTATATTTCTTTACTTTTAAAAAGTTGCTTTTTTAAAACTTGTGATTCTTAACTGAAATCTTCCAGTGGGTCAGTGATCCTTGAGAGAAAAAAATAAAATACAAGCTTCCTCACCATGTTTTATGTGATATTACTTGTTGGAATGTAAAAAGAAATCTTCAAAGTCCACATAACAAGTTTCCCACCAGGGAGTGGGGCAGGGGGCGGTGGTGAATGGGCTCTACATTTAGGCTCCCCTGGCCCTTTAAGACATTTTAAGGGACTTTAGTCTTAAAACTTCTAACTTATTTTGCTCCTAAATGTCACCTACATTAAAAACAGTGTTTTGTTTCTGTTGCCACTCTGAAAGACAGCTCAAAATTAGGAGATTAAAAACAGAAAGAAATGAGCAGGGGTGATAATGGCGGTTGAAGGGAAAAGAGGAATGGCGACTCAAGCCAAGACAACTTCCCCAGATTCCTTCACATGTATGGCCACTGGTTCCAGTTAGAAGCATCACAAAGCCTTCAGACTCAGAGGCAAAGAACACAGGATCCAAGGACTTAGGCTAATTTCCTTAATGATGCCACTGAGAGTCTGGTGAATTTAATCTTTAGAAGGTTTATTCTATTGGTTTCAGATTCATATTTTAGCTCAAACACAATTAACGATAGTTCAAATACATTCTTCTCTGTGTTCTTTGTTATTCTCTCAGAAGCTCAACAGCTGCTGCTCTCTGGCTACTAGAGAGAAATGAATTTAGTAATATTTGGATTTAAACTCTGAATCTAGAAAGACCTGACTTCTGTACTTAAAAACTTCACTTAGAAAATAAGTAAATAAACAGAATAAAAATCTGCTAAGACTCCTAACACATGGAAAAATAAAATAAAATACCTATGGTATGAAAGTGAAAGTGTTAGTGGCTCAGTCATGCTCAATTCTTTGTGACCCCATGGACTGTAGCCTGCCAGGCTCCTCTGTCCAGGGAACTCTCCAGACAAGAATACTGGAAGGGGTTGCCATTACCTTCTCCAGGGGATCTTCCTGACCTAGGCATCAAACCCAGGTCTCCTGCATTGCAGGCAGATTACCATCTGAGCCACAGGGGATTCCCTACCTATGATATCTTCCTGTGCAATTTCAAGATACAGTTTTCTGTTTATCATTTTTTTTTGAGGGGGGTTAAGTAGGTAGTATAAGGGTTCAGTTTCCAGATTAAAAAGTAGGGAAATATTTTTTAAGTAGGGAAAGACATGTACAAGGCTCAGAGATGGATAAATGCATTTACCATGAAATCTGAAATTAGAATTCAAGCAACTTCAACTATGTGGGAGAATGGGTAGCAGAAAAAGAATTCACACAATGTCTTTGAATTACAGTGTGAGAAATGGTTTATTGGGGAAAGGAACTTTCAAAAAATGCTTTTGGGAAAAAAATTAAAAACTCATTCCAGATGAGTCAAGGATTCAAACTTTTAAAAATTTTTGAGACACTATAAGACAATGGTATACTAACGCATATATATGGAATTTAGAAAGATGGTAACAATAACCGTGTATACGAGACAGGAAAAGAGACACTGATGTATAGAACAGTCTTTTGGACTCTCTGGGAGAGGGAGAGGGTGGGATGATTTGGGAGAATGGCATTGAAACATGTATAATATCATATATGAAACGAGTCTCCAGTCCAGGTTTGATGCACGATACTGGATGCTTGGGGCTGGTGCACTGGGACGACCCAGAGGGATGGTATGGGGAGGGAGGAGGGTGGAGGGTTCAGGATGGGGAACACATGTATACCTGTGGCAGATTCATTTTGATATATGGCAAAACCAATACAATATTGTAAAGTTAAAAAATAAAATAAAATTTTAAAAAGAAAGCAAAAAAAAAAAAAAAAAAGAAAGAAAATGGAAAAGGTGCATTTATACTCAACGTGTGAAAGAATTCTATTAATACCAAAACAAAAGAAGAAATCATCACCTATAGGTGATGAATATGACTAAATAAAAATAAAACTTTTCATACATTAAAAAATTTACAAAGTTTAAAAAGAAAGCAATACAGTCTCCTAGAATAGTGGAAATAAAAACAAAAATAAACAAATGGGACCTACTTAAACTCAAAAGCTTTGCCACAGCAAAGGAAACAATAAACAAAATGAAAAGACAACTCACAGATTGGGAGAAAATATTTGCAAATAATGTGATTTACAAGGGATTAGTCTCCAAAATTCACCAACAGCTTATGATGCCTAACGGCATCACAACAAACAACCCAGTCAAAAACGGGCAGAAGACCTAAACAGACATTTCTCCAAAGACATACAAATGGCCAAAAGACATATAACAAGATGCTCAACATTTCTCATTATTAGAGAAATGCAAAACAAAACTATAGTGATATATCACCTCACACCAGCAAGAATGGCTATCATCAAAAAATTGACAATAAACATTGGAGAGAGTGTAGAGAAAAGGGAATCCTCCTACACTGTGGGTGGGAATGTAAATTGGTAGAGCCACTATGGAGAACAGTATGAAGGTTTCTTAAAAAAACTAAACATAGAGCTACCCTATGTCCCTGCAATCCCAGTCTTGGGCGTATACTCTAAGGAAAAGATGATCCGAAAGGATACACGCACCCCAATGTTCACTGCAGCACTGTAGCCAAGACTTGGAAGCAACCTAAATGTCCATTCACAGGGGAGTGGATAAAGAAGATGTGGTACATATATACAATGGAATATTACTACTAGGCTATTAAAAAAGAATGAAATAATGTCATTTGCAGGAACATGGATGGACCTAGAAGTTGTCATGCTGAGTGAAATAAGTCAGACAGAGGAGAAATATGTGGCATGAAATCCCATAAATGCAGAATCTAAAAAGAAATGATACAAATGAACTTACCTACTAAACAGAAACAGACTCACAGACTTAGAGAACAAACTTACAGTTGCCAGTGGGGGATGGTGGCGAGGAGGAGAATAGGGAGTTTGGGATCTACATGTACACACTGCTATATTTAAAATGGATAACCAACAAGGACCTATTGTATAGCACATGGAACTCTGGTCAATGTTATGTGGCAGTGTGGATGGGAGGGGGGTTTGGGAAAGAGTGGAGATAGCTGAGTCCCTTCACTGTTCACCTGAAACTATCACAACATTGTTAATTGGCTATACCCCAATACCAAATACAAAGTTTAAAGCTTAAAAAAAAAAAAGAAAACAAAAAGTTTGAAAAACAAAAATAAACAATTTTTTAATTTTAAAAAATAAAAAGAAAGCAATCCAGATAAAAGCAGCCATGATTTTGATGAAAAAAGAACTTAACATAGAAAATAATGAAGATCTAATACAACCTGATAGTTAATACTACTTTCCTTTGGGTTAGTGGCTAAAAAATATAAAAATCTTATGTCAGTCATCAAAAAAGGACCACCAGAATCTGTTTAGACTCATCAGCAATTAAAGCACTACCTATTAACTCTTACAGCCATATTTTATTCTCCTGATAAACAATACTAGTTTTTAAGGATACAGTATTCTATTGGCTCCAGGTGAATTAGTTAAAGCAACAAATAGTAGAAAAATCCGTATTTTTCAGTCACTGGCATTTTATATACTGACCATTTCCATGTACCACTAGGATAGTTCTACAACTTTTAGGGTGTATTTTTAGCATTTTAGTTCCTTTCAGATTTTTTTTAATTTCAGATTTTTAGTCATTTATGCCTAAATCTATTTGTTTGGCAATCTTTCATAAATATTTTTCCACTTTATTTCTGCCATTAAATGAAACTGCTTTTGGAAATTTGGTTGAAAATATTTCCAGCCACAAGCTTATTTATCAATTAATAATTTTTGTACACATTCTGGTGATTTTATATTTAAAGCATACTTTTAAGAAGACATTTTGGGCTATTTTAATTATTTTGATTCAATAAAGCCTATCTTATAAAGAGAAACAAAGCTTTCAACAGCATTGAAGGACTGGCTGAATTTATTCTAAAGTGGCATTAGATATTAAATATTATTCTATGATAGAGGTATCAGACCAACATGCTGTACATCTTAAAACAATGTTATATGTTAATCATATCAACAAAAATAAATGTCAATTTAAATATGTAATATAAAACTAAGAGATGTATACATATAATTAATTCAGCATCCCAATAATGTTGTATCATTAATCCTAAATACATTAGACAGTTCTAGACTTTTAATGCGACTAATTAGAATTTATAAAAGTAAAGTCGCTTCAATACAAAAGAATTATAGGCAACAAAAAGTGAAGAAAGCATAGCTAAAGAAGTAAAACGGGCAGAGAAGTTAAGAAGTCACCTGAACACTTGGAGGACATTTTTTAAATTCACAAAGATATGGCCAAACAAGTAGATATGTATGACGGGCTGAAAGTGAGTTATATTTGTAGAGTCTGAAAAAATTTGAGGCAGAACAGAACTAATTTGAGGCAGAAAAAAAGCTTCAGAACTATCCTGTGATACACAGAAACCAGCAATGTGAGAAAACTGTAGACAAGTTCATTCTTTCAAACAAATCATCTGCTTCCCAAAAGTTTTTAAACTGATCAATGGTTAAACTGTGGTATATTAGTGATGAACTAAAATCTAGCCATCAAAACATGAAAAGTGATAATGTGTGGCCCATGGTGGAGGGTGTGAAAAGAACTGAGCTGTAGTCAAGACTTCAATAAAATAAAATGAAGACAGAACACCAAACATCTGTTGTTTGGTAAAAATCACAAAGACACAAAGAGATAAGAGTTGCATAAATAGCTGGTACTCTGTGGGGAGGGTATTGCCCTCTTTTAAGATATATTAGTATATAGTAAATAAAAACATCACATTATCTTCAATTTATTTATGCTTGTTTCAGAGGACAAAATGCCCCCCATCTTCTCCAAAGCTGTTCCCTAACCTGCATTTTGACTATCCTCACCTTTGTGTGGGCCTGTGCTTCAACTGTCTCCAAGGGACCCCTGTATTTCCAGTGACACATGTAGTCCACTCCTCCCATTTAAAACAGAATCACAAATACTCCTTTATTTTAATCTTGCTGTCCCCTCCAGTAATATACACCCCCCCCACCCCCGCCATCCATAGAGACTCTGCTCCTACCTTTATCTTCCACATTAGTTGGAAAAAATGTCCATCCTTTCGGGAAAGTCTATAGGCCAAACCTACCCAACCACTACTTTATCCTGTCTCTTGGTCTTCTATGCAATATAACTACATAAAAAAAAAGTAGTTAAGGGATCAGCTTACCCCAGGTCACAATACTGATTTACAACAGAGAGAAAAATCTGAATCCAGAAAGCTTGACACCAGTTGCCCATGGCCACAAAAGACCCTTATGCTCCCTGTCCCTCTTCCAGGTGATTGAGATCCGCTAGTTACAGGCAACTGGAGAGGAGCAGCTGTCACCATCACAGCTGAATTGGCTTGAAGCTGGCTGGCCCAGCCCTGCCTGACACCTGCTCCATGCTCTAAAATCAGCCTTTGTACAGCCTGGCTTCTGAGAAAGAGGAGACACTAGGAGGAAATGGGGGTGGGGGGAAAGTGGTTCTTTTGTTAAAAGTCTTCCTCCATAGAACTTCTTTGGGGGAATCTTAGACCACATATTTTGAAAAATCTCCCTGTGGTTATGATGTACAACCTTGGATACTGAGTCCAGTCCAATAAGGGGAGGTACGAAGATATATCAGATAACCTCTAGGAAACTGATCACTACAGCAACTCTGTTGCTGTGTTAATTACAGTAGTCTTGGAGAAAAACATACCAGGGTTTAGAATTCTATCCCTGACACTTATTTGCTGTCTGACTCTAGCCCCATCATTTTACTTAGAGCCTCAATTTCCTCATACTACAAACTGGGGATACCACCATTAATTTCCCTGGCTTATGAAGTGTGCTTAAAAATTCACTGCACTGTGCCTGACACACATATAGTCATGAAAGCTCCTTCTAAAGGAAAAAAAAATTAAAGTTTTCCATGGAAAATAACTGCTTTAAAAATACAATCAACATTAGGGAGCTGTTCCCTAACATACTTAACTTGTTAGGGAAACAAATCCCTAACACCAGCACCTATTTTAACTCCCTCTCCCAACACAGACAAGGCTCTAAAATTCTTTTCTCCCCTCACATCCACTCAATAAAAAGCTTCTTCATAAAACTATCCAATCTTAATGGCTCTGAGTATCTACTATTTATGATACAAGTTTTTTCCCCTGAAGAAGACTTTTCCTCTCCCATTGTCTGATCTATATCCTTGACTTCCTTAATGAAGCTTGAGAAAAATTTCTGTTCTGAAGTTGACTACTGGTTTCTTCCCAGAGAACCAAAATTAGCCTAAGGCACCTGCCTAGCTTTTCCTATGACCACCGTGCACCCAAGCAGAACAAACTGGCCATGGGATCTAGTTTACCTCTTCTGCCTACTGCTCTGGTATAACCTTTGAAAATACTTTTTAATTTACTGTGACAGCAACTCTCCACTGTAAAAATAGCTATGTACATAAACTAAAGCCTGAAAGAAAACACAAAAAGAATAAGAGCTTCTGTGTTAGAAGGATGAGAGTCCTGGCTAGTTATTTCCAGAAACCTAACATTAAATACAAATTTTTACAAGTGGTTCTTCCACACAGATGACTGCAAACTGAAAGCTTTCAGGCCCCCGCTACTCAAACCTGCCACTTCTGAACGACATTATCCTTGCCTCGCTCCATTTCAGGAGTCTTAACTATTAGCAGCAGTCGCACCTCCCTTTGCCTGTTCTCATATTTAACAACTCTTCAGAAATACCTGATATCAAGGACCACTTCACCCTGGAGCCCATAACTTCCTGTGGACTGTTTTACCATTATTCCTTACCCACTCTCCCACCCCAGGAGTCTCTTGGAGTTTTGGCCCTGGCTTTATTACCAGCCCACTTTCCCCACCCTCTGAAGTGAAAACAAGGACTCCTAACCACGGGACTTCCAGGGAATGCCTGCCAACCGGGGTTTTTTACTTTAGAAGTGGTTCTCAAATGTCGGCCTGCACCACAACCCCATGGAGAGCTTGTTCAAAAACAGTTGGCCCATCCCTGGAGTTTCTTTCAGTGGCTTTGGAGTGGGATCTTAGAATTTGCCTTTCTATTGGTTCCCAGGTGGATGCCATCACTGCCAGGAGTGGGGGGCACACTTTGAGAACCACTGCTTTAGGCAGAAGAGAGCTAAACTTGGTTAGACCTGGGTTTCTCAACCTCAGCCCTACTGATATTTTGGACTGGATAACTGTTATGGAGGGTTATCTTGTGCACTATAGGATGCTTAGCATCCTTGGCCCCTACTCAATGCTTATAACCACGTGCCCCTCCCCCAAGTCAACTGTCATAATCAAAAGTATCTCCAGACATTGTCAAGTGTTCCAAGTTGGGGGTGGGGAGAGGCAAAATAACCCCAGGTTAAGAACCACTGACTTAGTCAAGTTCCCTTTTAGTGAAGTGATGAAACTTCTTCCTCTTGTTCATAAAATGCAAATTCTTTTCCAGATGTGATCATTTTTGTTTAATTCATCCATGCACCCATCCCACTACGTGTCAAGCACTGGCGGGCTACTCATAGGTTGATGAACAGGTCCCTGCTTTTATTGCAATTACAATTAATAGAAGAGACAGTGTAAACAGTAGGCTCTGGAAACTGTGGGGACATGGAACAAGGGGACACAGCAGGCTTTCTGAAAGATTATGATAAAGATGGGCAGGAGTTGGCCAGACAAAAGGGATAGGGGAGGAAAATTCCAGGCAGAAGTAATGGGGGCAACAAAGCATGAGAATCAGGGAACTACCAGTTGTTCCCTATAGCTGGAGGCAATCATCATTTTTGCCCTGTGTAGGAAGGGGCAAGTTAGGGGAAAACAATATTATCAACTCTTTAACCTTTCTATCTCCTATATCCATTTCTGATAATTCTCTGTCCTTCCTCCATTTGTACCTTAAGCTATAGCCATTTTTAAAATTTTATTTTATTGAAGTATAGTTGATTTACAATGTTAATTTCTACTGTACAGCAAAGTGATTCTGTATATATACTTTTTTCATATTCTTTTCCATTATGATCTATCACAGGATACTGAATATAGTTCCCTGTGCTACAGAGTAGGACCTTGTTGTTTATCCAAGCTATAGCCATTTTAAACATCTTTCTACTAACCTTGGAGCCCTATAGAATCACTTTCTCCAGGTGTCTGTATTAAATTATTCCCCTTACTTCTATCATGACACCCATTACACTTAGTTATAACTGTTTTTGTCTGTCTGCCCTTACACTAAGTCCACAATCTCCATTAGAGCAGGGACCATGGCTGCCCTTTCTTCAATGTATTTCCAGTGTCCTGAACAATGTTAAGCACAGACAAGCCACTCAAACTAAACATCACGTGAATGAATAATGTCCTCAAATTCTATATGTCCCAAACTGAACACTCACCAACACCTTCCTTCCCCAAACCAGGTTCTACTTCTATATTCATATCCCGTCCCTCCACCTCCTACATACCCCATGCACACAGTCTCATCAAAATCTTGGCATAATCCCTCACTTCTTGTTTTTCTCATTCCATATATTCATCTTAGAGTCTTCAATGAGAAGCAACATCTATCCCCTGAACCTCAGTAAATACTCCATCTGGCAGATAGACTACGGAAAGAGCATGGGGTTTAGAAGTGGGCTCCTCTCACTCCTCCTTCTTAATTACTAGGTGATTTTGAACAAGTTATAATCTCAGAACCTTAGTTTCCTTACCTTTAAATGGGTTTAACAGTATCAACCTTACATAGGTTGTTATGAAGTTAAATGTTATGTTGCTGCTGCTAAGTCACTTCAGTCGTGTCCGACTCTGTGCGACCCCATAGACGGCAGCCCACCAGGCTCCCCCATCCCTGGGATTCTCCAAGCAAAAATACTGGAGTGGGTTGCCATTTCCTTCTCCAATGCATGAAAGTGAAAAGTGAAAGTGAAGTCGCTCAGTCGTGTCCGACTCTTTTCGACCCTATGGACTGCAGCCTACCAGGCTCCTCTGTCCATGGGATTTTCCAGGCAAGAGTACTGGAGTGGGGTACCATTGCCTTCTCCGAATGTCATGTTACTCAATAATAAATATTTCCTTTACCCTCAAAGCATCCCTAGCAGGAGTAAGTAGCAGTCAGGAAGCCATGTAAAGAGATAAATAAGAAAGTCAATAAAATGGGAAAGATTGAGAGGGATAACACGAAAAGCCAAAGAAGAAATAAAAATGTAATCCCATGAGAGACCCGTATTTACTTTCCTACTGTTTTCTTTTCTCAAAATTTAATATTTATGCTGACCAGGCACACAGTAATATCCAAGAGAAATGAAAACATATGTCCACCAAGAAACTACTGTTCATAGTAGCATTATTCATAATAGTACATAGGTGGAAACAACCCTAATGTCCATGAACTAGTGAATGGATAAACAAAATATGGTATATCAATACAATGGAATTTTATTAGGCAGTAAAAAGGAATGAAGTACAGTTACATGGATGAACCATGAAAACATTATGCTAGGTCAAAGAAACCAGACACAAAAGATCACGTATTGCAATCACATGATTCCATTTATATGAGATTATCTAGAATAGCAGAGAAGGCAATGGCACCCCACTCCAGTACTCTTGCCTGGAAAATCCCATGGGCAGAGGAGCCTGGTAGGCTGCAGTCCATGGGATCGCTAAGAGTTGGACACAACTGAGCGACTTTACTTTCACTTTTCCCTTTCATGCATTGGAGAAGGAAATGGCAACCCACTCCAGTGTTCTTGCCTGGAGAATCCCAGGGATGGGGGAGCCTGGTGGGCTGCTGTCTATGGGGTCTCACAGAGTCAGACACGACTGAAGTGACTTAGCAGCAGCAGTATCTAGAATAGGCAAACCTACAGAGAGAGAAAGTAAAGTAGTGGTTTCCTAGGGTTGGCGGGGGTGAATATACTTAAAACCATTGAATCATATACTTTAAATGAGTGAGTTGATGATATGTGAATTATATATTTTTAAAAGATTTTATTTTTATTTACTTTAAATTAATTAATTTATATTTTGGCTGTGCTGAGTCTTTATTGCCATGTGTGGGCTTTCTCTAGTTGTAACAAGTAGAGGCTACTCTCTAGTTGAGGTGTGCAGGCTTCTCCTTGCAGTGGCTTCTCTTGTGGCAGAGCACAGACTCTAGGTCATGTGGACTTCAGTTGTGGCACATGGGCTCAGTAGTTGTGGCTCACGGGCTCTAGAGTGTAGGCTTAGTAGTTGTGGCCCATAGGCCTAGCTGCCCTGTGGTATGTGGGATCTTCCCAGAACAGCAGTGAACCAGTGTCCCCTGCACTGCAAAGTGAACTCTCAACCACCACAGCACCAGGGAAGCCCATGAATTATATCTTAATAAAGCTGTCTAAAAAGTATAATAGAAGAACAGCTGGAAAAATGGAAAAAAATATTTTTTCTAATTATTTTCTTCCTATATCCTAGTAGACTGCAAGAAGATCTAACCAGTCCATCCTAAAGGAGATGAGTCCTGAGTGTTCATTGAAAGGACTGATGTTGAAGCTGAAACTCCAATACTTTGGCTACCTGATGTGAAGAGCTGACTCATTTGAAAAGACCCTGATGCTGGGAAAGATTTAAGGCAGGAGGAGAAGGGGACAACAGAGGATGAGATGGTTGGATGGCATCACTGACTCAATGGACAAGAGTTTGGGTAAACTCCAGGAGTTGGTGATGGACAGGGAGGCCTGGCGTGCTGCAGTCCATGGGGTTGCAAAGAGTCAGACACAAGTGAGCGACTGAACTGAACTGATCCTAGTAGATTATCTTATATATTCCACTCTAAGGAATGCCACCTTTGACTAAAGAGAAATTGTCTTGCTATAGAGAAAGTCTCTCTGGCACTAGCCATGAAAAGGATTCACCAGCATTGCCAGACAGGCTGGTAAGGGAAAATAGAGCCAGGCGTGAGTTGAAACAAAGGTCAATGTCCTAGACCAGCTTTTCTCAGACCTGAATGTACATGTGTATCAACTTGGGACTTGTTTTCCCAGGGCTGGTGTGGATGTATAATGAAAGAATGTACTAAAATGCATTACAATTGGTAACACATGATATAAATGTTGCTGTTACTCAGCCAAGTCAAATGTTTCTGAGGATGTGTGGGGTCACTGTGAGAGGAGGAAGGGAAATAGCAATAAAGTTTCCTTTTTCTTTCTCTGCTTAAGGAAATGACAGCCACTTAACCTCACTGGGCCCCAATGTCTTTAAATCTATATGTTAGAAAGCATCTGGCACAGGTTTTAGAATCATACAATCTTAAATGGCTTAAACATTCCTAAGCATTAAAGTCACGTGTAGATAGCTGAGAGCTTATTCAGCAAGGTCACTTGGTGTGGAAAGATAAAAACTCTGGGGTCAGAAATCCTGGGGATGGGGCCCAGGTCTAACACTTGCTAAGCTTTATATCTTTAGTAAATTCCTCAGTGTTTCTTCATATTTGATAGGAGTGGGAAAATACATCTTGCCTGCGTCACAGGGTGGTGGTAGGATCAGATGCGTTGACAGCAAAAGCATTTTGTCAAACTCTGGATGGGCTGCTTCACAAATCTTTTTATTGTATATGTCTATCAGTAGAAAAACAGAGAAGAATCTGAAAAGAATTATTTATATATATATATATTATATATATATATGACTGAATCACTTTGCTGTACATCTGAAACAAACACAACATTGTAAATCAACTATAATTCAAATAAAATAAATAAATTACAATACAGAGTTGAAAACCAAAGTTTGAAAAAAATAAAACCTAAAACACACACATACAAAAAGAAAAACACTACTATGGACTCTCATGTATTAATATTATGTACAATATAAAACATACAGGCTTCCCAGGTGGTGCCAGTGGTAAAGAACCCAACTGCTAACACAGATGTGAGAGATCCCTGGGTCAGGAAGATCCCCTGGAAGAGGGCATGGCAACCCACTCCAGTATTCCTGCCTGGAGAATCTCATGGACAGAGGAGCCTGGTAGGCTACTGTCCACAGGGTTGCACATAGTCAGACATGACTGAAGAGACTTAGCACATATAAAACATACACAAAACAGAGGGAAGAAGCATGGGGTAAAAATACAGGATTAGATTCCATGGTATAACAATCAATGTTTAAGTTTACTGAAATTGATAACTACCCTACAGTTCTGTAACACTTTATCTCTATTCCTAAGAAATATACATGCAATTCTTTAGGGACCTGATGCAAAGAACTGACTCATCTGAAAAGACCCTGATGCTGGGAAAAATTGAAGGTGGGAGGAGAAGGGGATGACAGAGGATGAGATGGTTTGATGGCATCACCAACTCAATGGACATGAGTTTGAGTAGGCTCCAGGAGTTGGTGAAGGACAGGGAAACCTGGCGTGCTGCAGTCCATGGGGTCACAAACAGTTGGATGCGACTGAGAGACTGGACTGAACTGAACTGATAGGGCCATGATGTACGCACTTTACCCTCAAGAGGTGCAGAAAATATGTGTACAAGCATACACAGCCACACACCAGGGCCTGCAAATGGAGTAAAATGTTAAAAGCAGGTGAATCTGTGTAAAAGGTGTAAGGGTGGTCTTTGTTTGCTTTTCTCTTTTTCTGGCAAAGTTTCAGTAAGTTTGAAATTATCTTCAAATAATTTTTTTTTAAACTAGAAAATCTAATCATTGGGACTTACAGAATGGTGAGGTAATGAACTTGGCCCACTCTCTCCTCAGCAAAGCAACAATTTACGTGGTAAAAATTATTTTTAAAAATAACCATTTAAAGTCTCTAGAAATTGTCCTAAGGGTGTACAGCAAATGGAAGAAAGAAAGAAAATACACTGAAGAAAATCTATTAAATCTCAGTAAGAATGGATGGCATTTGAGCTACAACCTGCTTCTTATTACACTCCCCAAAGCTTTGTGTGACAGGGGCTCTACCCTGAGTAGCCAAGAAGATGGGGGCTCCTTCCCTTCCCGGGGCGGGGGGGCAGGTTGCTGGTATTCCTCATTCACCTGCCCTCTGTTGCAGAAGTTGCATTCTGATCAGGAGCAGCCAAGAAGATTAAGTCTCCCTTGCTCACCCAGCTCACAGTTGCAGGGAAGAAACTCTATTCCAGGTGTAGGAGGATAAGAACACTGGGCCCTGTTCACCCTCACTCCAGCTAACTCCTAGGACAGAGGCTCCAACATCCTTTTGTAATAAAACCATCAATAAACTAGGCATAGAAAAGAACTTTCTCAACTTGATTAAATGCTACCAAAAAAAAAAAAACCAGAGCTAACATTATAACTAATGTTGAAAGACAACACTTTCCTCCTAAAATCAGGAAAAACACGAGGTGTACAAACTCACATTTTCTACACAATACTGTCCTGGAAGTTCTATCCAAGGCAATAAGGCCAGAAAAAGAAATTAAAAGCATCCAGATTGGAAAGTAAGAAGCAAAACTATCTACAAATACAAATGACATGACCATGTATACAGAAAATCCTAAGGAAGTCACTAAAAACCTATGAGAACTAATAAATGAGTTCAGCAAAGTTGCAGGACACAAGGGTAACTAAAAATCAATAGCATTTTCATACACTATCAATGAACAATCTGAAATGAAATTTAAAAAACAACTGCATTTATAATACCATCAAAAGTAGTAAGATACATAGGAATAAATTTAACAAAAGAAATGAAATTTATACTCTGAAAATTCTATAATATTCTTAAAAGAAATTAAACAAGACCTAAATAAATGGAAAGACATCCATGACAGACAATAGCAAGTGTTGGCAAGAATGTGAAGAAATTGGAACCCTCATACATTGCTTCTAGGAATGTAAAACACGGCAGTTGCTTTTGAAAAAAAAATGGTTTGGTAGTTTCTCAAAATATTAAACAAAGATTTATGATATGACAGCAATTCCACTCCTCAGTATATAGCCAAAAGAAATGAAAATATAATGACATGAGTTAAAAGTAAGAGACAATTTAAGGCCACAATGAGATACCACTATGCACCTAATAAAATGGCCAAAATCAAATACACTGACCAATATCAAGTATTGGGACAGATGTGGAACAACTGAAACTCAATGACTCTATCATTTTACATTTCCACCAGCAACCACTTTGGACAACAGGTTGGCAGATTCTTAAAAGTTAAACATACACCTATCATATGACACAGTCATTCCAATCAATAGAAATAAAAGCATATGTCCATAGAAAGATGTCCTCAAAAATGTTCACAGCAACATTATTCATAGTACCCAAAAACCAAAAATAATTCCAATGTCCATCAGCAGAAGAATGGATAAATAAACTGTAGTACATCCATAAAATAGGATAATAAAAACCAATGAACTACTGGTATGTACAACATGGATGAATCTAAAAATAATTAGGCTTAACAAAAGGAGTCAAACAAAAGAATCTACATAGTGTATGATTCCACTTACATGACTCTAGGAAATGCAAATTGATACAGAGTGATAGAAAGGACACATTGCTGGCAGTGGCAGGGGTGGGGTTCCCACTGGCTGAGAAGGGAGGAATTAATACAGAACAAGGAAGAAACTTTCAGAGGTAAAGGATACTCTCTTGATTCTGATGATAGCTTCATGCTGCTGCTGCTGCTAAGTCGCTTCAGTCATGTCCGACTCTGTGTGACCCCATAGACGGCAGCCCACCAGGCATAGTTATATGCATATTTCAAAACATCATATTACACACTTTATTCTTTTTTTTTTTTTTTACATAATAAACGTACTTTAATAGTGCAAAAAAATCTATTTCCAATCACTACTGAAGAAACTTCTAAAGAATTTTATAAAAATAGCCAATACTTTGAACAACTAGAAAAGCAAATAACTAGATAAATAATACAATTATGTTCTCCAAACCCAAGAAAGCAGAGATTATCATTACAAGCCAAATCATCCTTGGAACTGGTCATTCCAGGTTGCCAAAATGCATAAAACAAAACTTCTACTTTTTTAGGTTTACAGAAAGAAAGAAAACAACTCCAGTAAGAAAACAAATTTCATGGGCAGTTTCAGGGAAACACATCATATTGATGACCTTAAAATTTTTTCAAGGAGTTTACAGAAACAGGGAGCACTTAAATATTGATTTTTATGGCAAATGAGTTTTATGTTGACTTTTGAAGCTTAAAAGACCATTTACTATTTTGACTAGTAGTTCAGGAGTAAAAGCCAATCAAGAGGGCAGATGACATTCATGGGACCCATAGAACTTTAACCTGATCCCAAAATATAAAGCAAAATATTAAGACAAATTAGTTTAAAAATGTAAATATATTTGAGAAATATATAAGGGAAACAAAAATTATCATGATTAGGATTTGACTAAAGAGTAGATGAAGTTTTTTCACATTTGTCTATCTTACAGATAATACTGATTATGCAGTTATCAATGGACATGCCTATTTTTGTGTATAAGAAACACACTTTATTCTTTTAGTTTTATTTTTATTGAAGTATACTTGATTTACAATGTTGTATCAGTCTCTGCTGTATAGGAAAGTGACTTAGATATTATATACATACACATATTTTTTATTGTATTATTTTCCATTATGGTTTATCACAGAATATTGAATATAGTTCCCTTCATGGATCACAGCCTTGTCAAGGCAAAGGGGTTTGTGTAACTCAGTGAAGCTATGAGACATGGGCATAGCCATGCTTATGACAGAAAGGTCATGGTGAAGAGTTCTGACCAAACATGGTCCACTAGAGGAGGATAGGACAACCCACTTCAGTATTCTTGCCTGGAGAACCCCAAGGACAGTATGAAAAGGCAAAAAAATATGACACTGAAAGATGTGCCCCGTAGGCCAGAAGGTGTCCAATATGCTACTGGGGAAAAGCAGAGGGCAACTATTAATAGCTATAGAAAGAATGAAGTGGCTGGGCCAAAGCAGAAACGATGCTCAGTTGTGGATATAGCTGGTGATGAAAGTAAAGTCTGATGCTGTGAAGAACAATACTGCACAGGAACCTGGAATGTTAGGTCCATGAATCAAGGTAAACTGGACGAGGTCAAGCAGGAGATGGTAACACTGAACACTGACATCTCAGGAATCAGTGAGCTAAAATGGACAGGAATGGGTGAATTTAATTCAGATAACCATTATATCTACTACTGTGGGTAAGAATCCCTTAGAAGAAATGGAGTGGCCCTCATAGTCAACAAAAGGGTCTGAAATGCAGTACTTGGATGCAATCTCAAAAATGACAGAATGATCTTGGTTCATTTCCAAGGCAAACCATTCAATATCACAGTAATCCAAGTCTATGCCCCAACCACTAATGCTGAAGAAGCTGAACTTGAACGGTTCTATGAAGACCTACAACACCTTCTAGAACTAACACCAAAAAAAAAAAATCCTTTTTATCATAGGGGACTAGAATAACAGGCAAGTTTAGCCTTAGAGTACAAAATGAAGCAGAGCAAAGGCTATGAGAGTTATATCAAGAGAACACACTGGTCACAGCAAACACTCTTTTCCAAAAACACAAGAGACAACTCTACACATGGACATCACCAGATGGTCAATATAGAAATCAGGTTGATTTTATTCTTTGCAGCCAAAGATGGGGAAGCTCTATACAGTCAGCAAAAACAATACCTGGAGTTGACTGTAATTTAGATCATCAGCTCCTTATTGCAAAATTCAGGTTTACATTGAAGAAAGTAGGGGAAAACTACTAGGTAATTCAGGTATGACCTAAATCAAATCCCTTATGAATATACAGTAGAAGTGATGAATAAATTCAAGGGATTAGATCTGATAGAGTGCCACAAGAACTATGAATGAACATTCATAACATTGTACAGGAGGCAGTGACCAAAACCATCCCAAAGAAAAAGGAATGAAAGAAGGCAAAGTGGTTGTCTGAGGAAGCTTTACAAGTAGCTGAGGAAAGAGAAGCAAAAGGCAAGGGAGAAAGGGAAAGATATACCCAACTGAATGTAGAGTTCCAGAGAATAGCAAGGAAAGATAAGGTCTTCTTAAATGAACAATGCTAAAAGAGGAAAACAAAAATGGGAAAGACTAGAGATCTCTTCAAGAAAATTGGAGATATCAAGGGAATATTTCATGCAAGGATGGGCACGATAAAGGACAGAAATGATAAGGATCTAACAGAAGCAGAAGTGATTAAGAAGAGATGGCAAGAATACACAGGAAAACTATACAGAAAAGATCTTTATGACCCAGATAACCACGATGGTATGATCACTCACTGAGAGCCGGACATCTTGGAGTGTGAAATCAAGTAGGCCTTAGGAAACATTACTACAAACAAAGCTAGTAGAGGTGATGGAATTCTAGCTAAGTTATTTAAAATCCTAAAAGATGATACTACTGAAGTGCTACACTCAACCCATCAGTAAATCTGGAAAACTCAGCAGTGGCCACAGGACTGGAAAAAGTCAGTTTTCATTCCAATCCCAAAGAAGAATAATGCCAAAGAATGTTCAAACTACCGTACAACTGCATTCATTTCACATGTTAGCAAGGTTATGCTCAAAATCCTTCAAGCCAGACTTCAGCAGTACCTGAACCTAGAACTTTAAGATATATAAGCTGGGTTTTGAAGAGGCAGAGGAACCAGAGATCAAATTGCCAACATTCGCTGGATCATGGAGAAAGCAGGGAAATTTCAGAAAAACGTCTACTTCGTTGGGCTTCTTTGGGCTTCTGCTTCATTGGGCTTCCCTGGTGGCTCAGAGGGTAAAGCATCTGCCTGCAGTGCGAGAGACCTGGGTTCAATCCCTGAGTCGGGAAGATCCCCTGGAGAAGGAAATGGCAACCCACTCCAGTATTCTTGCCTGGAGAATCCCATGGACAGAGGAGCCTGGCAAGCTACAGTCCACAGGGTGGCAAACAGTCAGACACGACTGAGCAACTTCACTTTCCTTTTCCTTTCCTGTTCATTATTTTTGTTCAGTGACCAAGTTGTGTCCCACTCTTTGTGACTCCATGGACTGCAGCACACCAGACTCCTCTGTCCTCCACTACCTCCTGGAGTCTGCCCAAGTTCATGTCCATTGAATCAGTGATGCCATCCAACCATCTCATCCTCTGTCACTCTCTTGTCTTTCTGCCTTCAATCTTTCCCAGCATCAGGGTGTTTTTCAATGAGTCAGCTCTTTGCATCAGGTGGCCAAAGTATTGGAGCTTCAGCTTCAGCATCAGTCCTTACAATAAGGGACTTCCTTTAGGATTGAATGGTTTGATCTGCTTCTGCTTCATTAGCTATGCTAAAGCCTCTGATTGTGTGGATCACAACAAACTGTGGAAAATTCTTAAAGAGATGAGAATATCAGACTACCTTACCTGTCTCCTGAGAAACCTGTATGCAGGTCAAGAAGCAACAGTTAGAACCGGATATAGAACAACAGACTGATTCAAAATTGGGAAAGGAGTACAACAAGGCTGTATACTGTCACACTGCTCATTTACTTATATGCTGAATACATCATGCAAAATGCCAAGCTAGATGAATCACAAGCTGGAATCAAGACTGCCAGGAGAAATATCAGTAACCTCAGATATGCATAAGATACCACTCTAATGACAGAAAGTGAAGAGGAACTAAAGAGCCTCTTGATGAAGGTGAAAGAGGAGAGTGAAAAAGCTCGCTTGAAACTCAACATTCAAAAAACTAAGATCATGGCATCTAGTCCCATCATTTCAAGGCAAACAGAAGGGGAAAAAGTAGAAGCAGTGGTAGATTTTATTTTCTTGGGCTCTAAAATCACTGTAGATGGTGACTGCAGCCATGAAATTAAAAGATGCTTGCTCCTTGGAAGAAAAGCTATGACAAACCTAGACAGCATATTAAAAAGCAGAGACATCACTTTGCCAACAAAGGTCCATATAGTCAAAGCTATGGTTTTTCCAGTAGTCATGTACAGATATGAGAGTTGGACCATAAAGAAGGCTGAGTGCCGAAGACTTGATGCTTTCGATCTGTGGTACTGGAGAAGATTCTTGAGAGTCCTCTGGACAGCAAGGAGATCAAACCATAAACCCTAAAGGAAATCAATCCTGAATATTCATTGGAAAGACCGATGCTGAAGCTGAAGCTCCAATACTTTGGCCACCTGATGTGAAGAGCCAACCTAATGGACAAGACCCTGATGCTGGGAAAGATTGAGAGCATGAGGAGAAGGGAGCAACAGAGGATGAGATGGTTGGATGGCATCACCAACTCAATGGACAGGAATCTGAGAACTCTGGGAGATAGTGGAGGAAAGGTGTGCTGCAGTCCATGGGGTCACAAAGAGTGGGACACAACTTAGGGACTGAACAACAACAAATTGAATACAGTTCCCTGTGTGTACAGTAGGACCTTGCTGTTTATCCATCCTATGTAGAACAGTTTACCTCTGCTAATCCAAAACCCCCAGTCTTTCCCTTCCCCACCCTGCTCCCTATACTTTAAATGTGTCATTTATTTTTTTATTGTGTGTCATTATGTCTCAATAAAGCTGATAAAACAGAGATAAAAATCACATGTTCTCAAAGCCAGACAGAATCTTACAAATCATTAAACCAATCCCAGGCATATCCTTCAGCCCCTTTGTCACTTTGATGCTCCTGGTTTAAGCTGAGGAATATGACCCCATGTGTTCACCTTCCAAGTAGAATGAGCAGCACAAGACAACACAAAACAGACCTATTTCAGTCCCCCTTCTGGGTGTCTTGGAAGCACATATATTTGTTGTATGTGACACAATTTTCCATCATGAACCTATTGATAAAGTTCAAGAAAGGTTTTTCCTTGAACCTGAGACGCTTAGTCACTAACAGCCTAAGGCAAGATAAAGTCATCCCATGTGGGGTTTGTAGGGAGCTGCTGAGGAAGCAATGGAAGAGAGGGCTTGTGGAAATGAACGCTCTGATGACTGACTGAAGAAATGAGCCTTGGAGACAAGTACCTGGCTCATAGTGAGTGCTCAAAAATAAGTTAAAAATAATATAATAAAAACAACAAAATTAAGAAATACTGATAACTCAGATTTTATCATAATCTGGATTATAGCTAGGTACAAAAAAAACCTTCACATAGGGACCAAAGAGTCCAATAAACAAGTCAATAGAATAAGCAAGATTTCAGGGGGCATGACAATTTCAATTAAGCTAATTAAACTTACAGGTTCTTTAGGGAGAATCTATTTGCAGTTGATATAGGTAGTACAGACTGCCTGTATTTCAAATCATAACATCATGACTTAGTATACTGTAACATTGGGCAAGATACTAAATCTCTATGTGACTCAGTTTCTTCAACTATACAATGCAGGTGACAATAATATTTACCTCATAGGGATGTTGGGAGATTCGTGAGTTGATATTTGTAAGGTGCTTAGAACACAGTCTGGTACTAAACTGCTACTTTTTTATTAAAGCTGTAACTGGCAAAAGTTTGTATAAGATATACTTTTTGCTAAAATACAGTGACTTTTCCTACAATTGGATGGAATTAACAAAGTTTTTTTCAAGATGTAATCTCTTACCTACTCTTGATAACAATTCTTTCAAAAGAACATATCTTGTTTGCTGCTGTAATTTCAACAAAAATGTTGTGTTAGTCACTCAGTTGTGTCTGACTCTTTGCAACCCTATGGACTGTAGCCCGCCAGGCTCCTCTGTCCATGGAATCCCCCAGACAAGAATACTGGAGTGGGTTGCCATTCCCTTCTCCAGGGGACCTTCCTGACCCTGGGATTGAACCCGGGTCTTCTGCACTGCAGGCAGATTCTTTAACTGTCAGCTACCAGGGAACTCTAATTTCAACAAAAACAGCTCAATTATTCAAAACACTGACATTTTCTGGTACATAGTTGGTGCTCAATAAATAGCTGCTGAACAAATTCTTCCAGACCAAAGCAAATTTACCATAATTAGCATTACTGTTTTTATAGTTAGAGTTAAAAATGCAACATGCATCCCATCCAAATAGGAAATAATCCAAAAGATCTTCCTGATCCAGGGATCGAACCTGCGTGTCTTGCATCTCCTGCACTGGCAGGTGGATTATTTACTACTGCACCACCTGGGAAGCCCAAGAAAGGTGTACTTCACTACAAAAGCAGCAGAATTAAGGCTTTGGTTTCAGCCAAAATGACGATGCTATGCAGGCATTCCTTAGCACTTCTTGGTGATTACAAGAAAAAAGACAGACTTAATGGTCCACAAACAGGAAGAACATGGACTATATCCTAAACAGCCTCACTAGGAATCTATGCGGGTCTTCAAAGTAACTGACGTGGAATTCACCTATCATCCTTCTTTTTAGGGGAACACTAAACTGATTTATAATTTCTGCCCTGACATACCTTCTAAGGAGGGTAATCAAATTCCCTTTTCCTAACATAATCAATTAGGAAGAAATATTTCCTTGCTTTGAGTGATTCAGGTGAGCAGAAGTTGAAAGTATCCTCTCCACTTGGTTTTTTCTTATGAAAATCAAAGGCTATAATGCATTCGAATATCTATCACAGTACGTGGCACAGTAGGCACCCCAAAGATGGCCACTATCATCATCATCATCATCATCATTTGTAGTAAAAAGGCAGTACTTTCTTATTAAACCAATGATGGAAACATGGTAAATAACAGTTGAGTATAAAAGATGGCAAGTAGTGTCCCCAAAAGAAGCAGCCACGTGGTTACCACTTTGTCCTGGGCACTGCCAGACATTTCTGTTTCCTTTTCAAGACTACTTCCTTTCCTCCTCCTTTCAAGACTACTTTTACACTACTGTGACGGCCACCTGTTGCAACAGTTTCTTCTTAAACCTTAATTAGCTTCTCCCCAATTCTCAAACCATGCACTTCACTGAGAAGAGAGATCAACAAACACAAGTTTTCTGTTCTTTGCCTCTCCAGTCTCAAGAGAAGGGCTATTGTTCCAACACGACTTGTTGTTCTGGCTTCTATCCTTTTACGCAAGTCATTCTGCTCTATCCAGAATCACTTGCTTTTGCCCCTCCACCCTAACCCATGTCAAACACCTCTTAATTTTTTTTAAAAAACCAAGATAAGTCCTTCACTTTTTTCACCACTCACCTCCTTCTGGGGCCACTGGCTGTCTGCTCATAAAGTCTGCATCCCTTTTACCACCATGTGTATGTCAAGTCCCCAATCTTGTTCTAATACTGGATTTTCAGCTCATGCTGTTGCCTCCAGGCTAAGACGGCACCATTTCAATCTGTTATCAGCACTATACCTGGGTTGGGCCAGGAAGGATATGGGGACCTTCATTCTCAAGGCAGGAAATATGACACTGGGCCAGGCTGGAACTCAATCACATATGCTAATTTCTTATCTAGGGAAAGCTCAAGGTGAGAATGACATTTCAAGCTTAATCACCTAGAGACCACCAAGGACAAGCCTGTAGTTTGATAATGTTAGATTTACTCACTCATCATGAGGGAGGGTGCTCCAGAGGAACCATGGGATGCTGTTCAAGGAGAGGAAGGGAAACATCTTTTGGGAGTGTTTCTGAGTGATTCTGAGGGGGCTTAACTAAAGGGGGGGGGATCAGTTCTGGATTGGTTTTTATTTCTGAAGCACAATTGGGAAAAGCAGGGGTAAACTAGGGGTCGGGTGCTTTTCTGAGGCAAGGGCAACTGAGTAGTTGGGAATCCCCAGTAACAGATGGGCACAGCAGACTGGGTCTGGGGCATCATTAACAAGAAAGCAGTATTCACTGGAAGAGGGTATCCTTATGGCTTTTTACAGCTGCTGCCTGACTTGGGAGAAACAATGTTTCCTGTTAACTTTGCAGTTGTCTTTATTAGTGTCTGTTCTCCCAGCCCAATTAACAGCAAAAGCTGACTTTTTTTTTCCAGTCCCAGCTAATTCTCCCATCCCAGATATTTTTGACTCTTTCAGTGAGATGGGCATGGATTCTATGCATCTTTGAGTTTATTTTTAGTCCAGAAAGTGTTTAGATCTGGCAACAAATTATACAACCAAAAAGAACCTGGACTATACCTACTGACCTTGTAAGTTTAGGTAGAAAACTGGACTTTAGGGGCACCTGAGAGCTTTTTACCTCTTCTTCCTTGTTGAAGGTCATGACTTTTGACCAGAAGGGAAGATAGGGGAAATTAATGTATTGCTACTAAGATGATGTCAAAGAATAGGATGTGGTTTTCTGGATAATCCCTTAAGATCGCAGAATGATGAACTTATGGCAAGGGATGGGGGAAATTTCACACACCAGGAAGAAATGGTTTTGCTGGAGATTTATTAACATAATGAATATGAACTTAAAGAAAATGTTAAGGAAAGGAAAAATGCCACCAAAAATGTGACATAGAAAGAAAAACCATAGTGGAAGAGATACCCTCTACTCTTTAAGAGAAAACCAGACAAAAGAGCCAGAAATCATGCCTAGGGCTTTACAAGTCCTCAGATTTATTTAAACTGTGGTAGTAATAAACCAAGTCACTGGGGCACATGAAACATCAGGAAAGCAAGTATGATCTTGTGTGCTTAGTCACTCAGTCATGTCCGACTCTTTGCAACCCCATGGACTGTAGCCCACCATGCTGCTTTGTCCATGCTGATTCTCCAGGCAAGAATACTGGAGTGGGTTGCATGCCCTCCTCCAGGGGCATCTTCCCAACCCAGGGATCGAACCCAGGTCTCTCAAACTGCAGGAGTATTCTTTACTGTCTGAGCCACCAGGAAAGCCCATCCCTTCTCCAGGGGAATCTTCCCAACCCAGTAATCGAACCAGGGTCTCCTGCATTGCAGGCAGATTCTTTACTAGCTGAGCTACCAGGGAAGCCCACATGATCTTACCATAATCAGATAAGTAACCATAATCAGGAGCTAGTGAGATGGCATCTGGCCCTAGATCATAGATGGCAGTAGAATTAAATGGTTAAGGAGAGGTTTGAAGCCAGGCCAACCAGGGTGCTGACTTTTGTCTGTCCTGTGATCTTGGTTAAAACACTTACCCTCTCTGAACTATCACTGGTCCACTTATAAAATGGGTATTAAGATATTTACTTCACTGAGCTCTTACGAAAACCAAAAGCTATAGTGCACTCAAATACCTATCACAGTATGTGGCGCAGAGTAGGCACCCCAGAGGTGGCCACTATCATCATCATCATTTGCAGTAAAAAGGCAGTGCTTCCTTATTAAATCAGATGATGGACACATGGTAGTAACAGTTGAGTATAAAAGCAAAGAGAAAGAAGTGATGTTATTAGATCATATTATTTATGAACTTCTCTAGAAGAGAAAAAAGGTATAGTATGAATTATATCCCCTTTCCCTCATATTTGTTTGCCCCTCTAAACAAGCATGGGCAATCTTGTTAGTGCACCCACGTGTGCACATGCACACACACATACATACACATACTTCCCCTCCTGTTTTCTATTATCTTGGGACATCTAATCCACATGATCTGAATTTCAAAGTCAATGCTGACCTATGAGAGGTCAGTTTTTAATAGAGGGAATTTTATGAGTTGAAGGCTGAAAAATATAGATGGCTCTTTCAAGAAGTTTTTAGATAAAATAAAGGAAAAAGGTTTCCCATTAGTCTGAAGGGATGGAAATTGAGGGAAAGCAGGTGAAAGAGGGATTCTTGGACATGCATAAGTATAAGAAAAAGAGTTCTTTGAGGAAAATACAAAAAGTATAATAGAAAGAAGAGATTAATGAAACAGAATATCTTTAAGAAGGCACTGAGGGATAGGTAAAAAGCCTTGGAAAAGATGGTACAAGAAGAATGAAGATAAAAGTAGACATGGAAATAAATGTTTCAAGGGAAAGAGAGACTGTGACCAGTAGGCTCTGTCTTGTCAGGGAAGTATGTAACTAGATTATCTGCCGAGAGGAGCTGGGGATAGGGAAGGCTAAATTAGGGCACTGGAGGGGTGTGGTAAGAAAATGGAACAGATGCTGTGGGAAACTAGAAAAGGAACCAACTAGGAATGTGTAAAAAAGGATTAGTGAGCAGCCGTTGAGGATCCAGCTGTGGTCAGAAATCACAGTTTAGTCATGGGTATAATCAGCACGGTGAGGTGATTTTCCTGAGGACAACTCAGCAGCCTGGGAACAGGGCAGAAGAAAACAGATGCTAAAGTCCATCTGGGCTTGGGGATTGGCAGGGCAGGTGCAGGGGAACAAGGGGAACGTGAAGGAATTGAGCATACTGGTGGGAATTAATATCAAATGGCTGGCAGGGCTAAGTGAGAGTGGGAAATGGCTGGATGAGTGGGAAAGACAGTAGAAGCAGAAGACAACTAAAAATCGGGAAGAAAAGAGAAGGGACCAGATGTGTTGATCAGGTCAGCAAGGTTCTGTGAGAGAAAGGGAATATGGCATGTGGAAAGCTAGAGGTTGCTGTTGTTGTTGTTGTTATTAAGTCGCTTCAGTCGTGTCCGACTCTGTGCGACCCCATAGACAGCAGCCCACCAGGCTCCCTGGTCCCTGGGATTCTCCAGGCAAGAATACTGGAGTGGGTTGCCATTTCCTTCTCCAATGCATGAAAGTGAAAAGCGAAAGTGAAGTCGCTCAGTCGCGTCCGACTCTTCGAGACCCCATGGACTGCAGCCTACCAGGCTCCTTCATCCATGGGATTTTCCAGGCAAGAGTACTGGAGTGGGGTGCCATCGCCTTCTCCGAGGCTAGAGGTACTAGTCAAAAAATTGAATTTCAGAGTCTGAAATATCAGAGATAGACTAGTACCAGTTGGTGACAGGCAAGGCCCAAAGTGTAGCCATAAGATGAAGTTACTGAAGCAGAGCAAAGATGAAGGTCACAGTATTGGAAGTCAAGGAAGTGTTATGCTGGAGCATTTGATGATGCATCAGTATGGGCACTGACATGATCTAGGATGATGCTAGGAGTCAGGATAGCACAGAACACTAAGCTAGGTGCCAGAGGTCTTGAAGAATGTATGCAAGTAAGCCAGTGATTAGTCTATGCCAATGATGAGAGTTGGTCTACTACCCAATGGCATGCACATTCGAGAATAAGGGAAAAGGAAGGTGTTGAACAACATCCCAGCAGCAGAAGCTAGCTTCGAGATTGAGGAACTATGAGAGAATGAGCAATTTCCATTTAAGAGGGCAGTGAAGAAAATAGTGTCATCAAGGCAAAGGGTTTCAGAAAAATGGTTGAGAATATACAGACATTTCCTGACCAAAGAACAGGAGTTCTGGTGGCCACAAGGGATCTGAGAAGGGAGTGTTAGCCAGGGAACAACATGCCTATGAAAGGGGAAGGGCTGTGCTGAACTCATAAGAGGGAAATTTCATTCTTTAGGATGCTGAGGAAGCAGTGAAAGGAACTACAATTCTGTGTAAGTTTGACTAAGAAAGAAGAACCGATTGGTAAAAGTAGAAGTGAAAGAAACTTTAGGAAATACAGCCATGTCATCTTAAGTACTGTTGGGTAATGACCAAGGACAAAAGTGTCTGATAGGTACCAAGATATTCCAGATATCAGGGATGGAGATTTCTACAAGACCATGGTAACTCTTAAGTGGGCTACTGTTTAAGAGGAATAAAATATTTCAGGGGAAAAGTTCTCATAATATCATCAGTGTCTCATCATCCTGAAAGGAAAAAAGGAGAAATGACTAAAGAACACCACTGCTGCACAGGAAACACGCTGGCAGGCTATGGGACCACATGTAGCTATAGCAAGCTCAGATTTTTTGAGATAAGATCATCCACCCTAAATAGAAGATATATGTGAACAGGTGACAAAGACAGCAAGTGAGCGAGCAAGAACACCAGTGGGATGACTCAGTTCCTATTTCGATTCTGTATTAAATTATAAGGATAACTTTTAAATTTGTGGTAGCACAAATATGAATTATAATTTGTCAGAGTTCAAATTTAATTGATCCTCTGATCCTATATAACATGTGAAAGACCAGTTAGGACCCAAACCCGAAGTCAGTCAAGTCCAGGTCTGTCTGCCTCAAAGGAATGAGTCCTAGTCTGACAGTCACATGAAACAGCTCTGCCACCAGCCAGCCTGGTGACTCTGGATAATTATAACCTAAGGCTCAGTTTCCCCATCTATAAAATAAGAGGGACAACATTTGGGGGAGGGTAGTTAGTTTTAGACTTCATATCTCATCCCAAGGGAAAAGCCAGGTGGACTCAAGGTTTAAATGTAATTAAAATCATAAATATTTCTGGGAGAAACAGGTCCATTCCTGACATCTGTAAAGCCAGAGGCTAGAATATAAACGGAGGCTCACAATCCCCCTCTTTGTTCTCCCCCCTCCCCTGATCTCACTCCTCCCTACCTGACTAGGGGTCTTGGGCATATACATGTGGATTCAGTAGCTCTACCCACCAACACGTCTCTCCCACCAAACAACCACCCCTTAGACTTAGGAGAGCTCACACCTATGACACAGTCCCCTCTTAGGACAGGCCCAGAGGCCTTGGCCAGCCCTGGAAGCAGATTGAGTAGGGAATTCTCAGCTTCTAAGCACCTGGAGTCTGGTCTAGAAAGAACAGGCAGAAGTTTGGGGAAGGCACATCTCCTTGGCCCTGCCTTTTGGTAAGAGTTGTGTGAACTACAAACCACAAAGGAAAAGACAATACATTTGACTATATAAAAATGGAAAACTTGTGGATATTAAAAACAAACCAATAATAAACATATCAAAACCGAGAAGAAACATGTATATTATGACAGTTACTTCCCTTAATAAATAACTCTTAAATCAGTGAAAAAGTGACCACCCAATAAGGAATTATCAATAATACAAGTATACAAAGAAAGCACAACCTCATTCATAATTAAAATTATATGCTGCTACAACAAAAGGCCCTTTCTGACTCATCAAACTGACAAATATTTTCCAAATGATGAAACACAAGATTGGTAAAGAGTTCAAGATTATAAACAGATCAGGCTTTACCCTATCTATCCAATCCTTTTTTAAAAAACTATATATATATATATATATATAATTTATTTATTTTTGGCTATGCTGGGTCTTCATTGCTGCTAAGGCTTTTCTCTAGTTGCAGTGAGCAGGGGCTACTCTTTGCTGTGGTGCACAGGCTTCTCACTGTGGTGGGTTCTCTTGTTGCAGAGCCTGGGCTCTAGGGCACACGCACTTCGGCAGTTGCAACACACAAGACTCAGCAGTTGTGGTTCCCGGGCCCTAGAGCACAGGCTCAATAGTTGTGGCCACGGGCTTAGTTGCTCTGTGGCATATGGGATCTTCCTAGACCAGGAACCGAACCCATGTCTCCTGCATTGGCAAGTAGATTCTTTACCACTGAACCACCAGAGAAGCCCCTACCTATCCAATTCTACTTTTTATAATTTATACCAAAGAAATAACGAAGGATATGACAAAAATTTAACTCCAAGGGTTTTCATGGCAACACTGGTAATGATAGACAACAACTGGAAACAATTTAAAATGTCCAACAAGGGATTGGTTAAATCAGTCAGGATGCATCAATACAATGGGGCATTCAGAAGTGTCAGCTGTAAATAAAAAGCTGATAATAGAGAAACAGGTATAATGTAAAGATGAAAAAAAAAAGTGGCTTAAAAAGTACAATTCATTTTTTTTTATAATTAATTTATTTTATTTTTAAACTTTACATAATTGTATTAGTTTTGCCAAATATCAAAATGAATCCACCACAGGTATACATGTGTTCCCCATCCTGAACCCTCCTCCCTCCTCCCTCCCCATACCATCCCTCTGGGTCGTCCCAGTGCACCAGCCCCAAGCATCCAGTATCGTGCATTGAACCTGGACTGGCATCTCGTTTCATACATGATATTTTACATGTTTCAATACAATTCATTTTATCATTAGTTACACATACAGGCCAGAAGGCTATACCTATGGGTGCTAAAAATGTTCTCTTTTTAAAATTTTGGATGTTAAATTTATTCTGTCCCTTATTTGTATTTTTTTAATTTTTAAAAGCTGGTTACAATAAAAAACAAATTACATCAGTTGTTTTTTTTTTTTTTAAGAGAAGCAATTGATTACCATTTCTAAGGGACTTAGTCACGCCAACATTCTACAAGAGTGTCCCTTTGTAGCTTTAAGATTTTTGGACTCTATTAAAGGAAAAACCAACGAACTGCATGGTATCCTCTGGAGAGCAGGAAGGAGTCACTGCTGCATCTTCTACATTAGTGGGGCAAAACTCTATTAGCACAAAATGAACAAACAAAATCCACCTAGAACACAAAGACCCTGCAAGTATAGTGTGAAGAGGCCCCACCACTTAAGGCTACAGAGTGCTCTTCTTCGGGGATTTTATCTTGAAAGCAATATTCTTCCCTCCACTCCCACTCCCGACAGTCTTTTTTATAATGCCAAGTGACTTCCACACAAAACCAAACCAGTCAATTTGATGCACAATTGGTAGGTGGAAGGACAAGACAGAATTGAACACAGTGGTAATGGTCGAGGGAGAGGGGATGATTTTATTTCCTACTTCCTTTCTAAGTAGAGAGGCCTCTGTTAGAGTAAACGTTCCTGGCCTCTTTCTACACCTTTACTTACTCTTCCCCATGGAAGGAGCTACAAATATTTGCTTGAGAGATTAGACAATCATTTATGAGAAAAAATTAGTATTAAATGTAAATTTCAAGTTTGATCCATTGTACCTATTATTTAAAAACAATTTATCTGCCTGCCCATCTATCTATACATACCTAAAAACACACGCACAGGCAAGCAACGTGCTTAAGCAACACTTGGCTATCTGGCTAATCAGAAATCAAAAAGACTTAGATAAGTAAGCTATTCTGTGAGTGGAAGTTTCCATGTCTGTGCAAGATAAGGGTCTGTCAAGGAAGGCACAGAAACACAGAAGTGTCCTTAACAAACTCCCATTTTGATGGATGGATCCTTTCTCCATCTTATGCCACATTCTGCTTCTATTTGGTAAGCAGAAAATCACGCCAGTTCAATGAACTGTCACCAAATTCTGCAGGTCATTTTGAGTACAGAGGGGACATCTATTCAAATCCTATCCATCTTTCTCCAATCAGCTTAAATGTCACCTCCTTCCCAAGCCTTCTCTCCCCCTCACCACAGCTGCAAATTACATCTCATCCTCTTAAGATTCTAAGCCCTTTGTTTCTACCACTCATTACACATGACTTTATATAGAGTCACATGGGTCCAAGTTCTTTTACTAGATAATAAGCCTCTTGGTGGCAAGGTCCGAATTGTTGATTTTTATCTGAGCCGCAGTATAAACACAGTGTCTTCCACGGTTATTCATCAGATGTGTGCAGGAATAAAACTTTAGAACTTACATAAGTTGAAAAGCATCTTCCCTCCCCACCCCTTAAGAATGCAAGGATTAGAGAAGAGCCCTAACATTCCCCCTTAAGAGACTCACTGGCAACAGCAGCAAACTTTAGCCCAAGGTTTTAATATTTTTCCCGTCCTCAGCTCTTAGTTTCATGTACATAATGGGGTGAGATTTCACCCACCCCTGGGATCTAGCTTGATAAAACTCTCTAGAGCAATGCCATCTCACAGAAATATAAAAATGCCAGCCACATACATTAAATTTTCTAGAAGCCACATTAAGTAAAGAGAAATTGGGTAAAATTAATTTTAATGATAGCTTTTATTTAGCTCAATATCTAACATGGAATTATTCAACATGGAATCAGTACGTTAAAAAATTATTGAAATACTGTTATTCATTTTATCATACTAAATCTCTGAATCTAGTGGGTATTTTCCATTTATAGCATATCTCTGCTGCTGCTGCTAAGTCGCTTCAGTAGTGTCCGACTCTGTGGGACCCCATGGACGGTAGCCCACCAGGTTCCGCTGTCCCCGGGATTCTCCAGGCAAGAACACTGGAGTGGGTTGCCATTTCCTTCTCCAATGCATGAAAGTGAAAAGTGAAAGTGAAGTCGCTCAGTTGTGTCCAACTCTTTGCGATTCCATGGACTGCAGCCCACCAGGCTCCTCCATCCATGGGATTTTCCAGGCAAGAGTACTGGAGTGGGTTGCCATTGCCTTCTCCAACAGCATATCTCAATTCATATCAATTCATAATAGGCACTTCCTATTAGCTATAAAAGCTACTTACTTAACCTGTCTGCCTCAGTTTCCTCAATTTTAAAATGGGAACAACAATATTCACCTTAGAGCATTGAACTGAAGTTTAAAAATATGGGCTTAGGACAGTACCTGACAAATTGTAAGGGCTCAATAAATATTAACTATCTTTAGGAAGTTAAATAGTTCTATGTTCTACCAAAACAGCTCTGTAAGTTTCATTCTTTTTATCTGTAAAATAACACAATATGGCCCACTTTGTAAGGTAATTATGATAGTCTGAGATGATGTGTGTAAATAACTTCTTATGTTGTTGCTGTTATAACAGTTTGCAAACCTCATATCCTTTCAACCTTTGTGGTTCCATCAATAAACAGCATTCTACCTTTGGATGTTCTTAATCCTAAGTAAAAGATATCTATAATTTAACTACCTTTATCATTAACATCTTTCATTTACTATATGAAAGAACTGAGCAAATGAAGAAACTAAGCAGAACTTCCTAAGTTCATAAAATAAATCAATGCTGGTTCTATTTCCTTTTAAATACTCACCTAGTAAACCATGCAGGGCAGTTGGGAGCAATGGAAAATCATATTTTTTACCCATTTAAATTCCAAAGTGCTAGCCAAATGGAGTTTCGGAGTCAGTCCAAAAGGCAACATTCTTCAAAATGGTAGCTTAAAGAAACACCATCCAGCTGTGTTATAATAAAGGTATTTTCACCCTACCACTTCCTTTAAGCTCCATCCCCCATTTGGGTAATATTGTATCCATCTTAATTGGTGAAAAAGTATAACTCCTTGAGTTTTATTCTGCAATACTTTGGATTATTTGGTTGCTTTTTTCTTAGAAGACCAGTGAGGTTGAATATTCTTGCAAAAAATCACAAAACATCCAGTATCCAAGACCATCCAACCTTTGACATACTTGATTGTGCTCTTCAGGAAAAGAAGCAACACAGAAGCAATGGCAGAACTGAAAAAATAATAGCCTGGAAGTCAGGAGACCTGATTTCTGGCCCAGGGTTTATAATTAAATCACTATGTGACCTTGGGCAACACACTTAAACTCCTAAGCTGCATCTCAGTTTAAGATAAGTTCACCTGCAATATTTAGGATTAAGAATTAGAATGCAGGGCTTCCCTGGGGGCTCAGTGGTAAAGAATTCACCTTCCAATGCAGGAGACATGGGTTCAATCCCTGGTCTGGGAAGATCCACATGCCACAGAGCAACTAAGCCCGTGTGCCACAACTACTGAGCCTGTGCTCTAGAGCCTGGGAACCATAACTGCTAAGCCCACACTCTGCAACTATTGAAGCCCACATGTCCTAGAGCCCGTGCTCTGCAACAGGAGAAGCCACTGCAGTGAGAAGCCCAGGCACCGTAACGAACAGTAGCCCCCACTCACTGCAACTAGAGAAAAGCCTGATCAGCAACAAAGACCCAGCACAGCCAAAACAAATAAGAATTCGAATGTAGTGTGTGCGTCTGTGTATGTGTTCACTCAGTCGTGTCCGACTCTCTGTGACCCCATGGACTGCAGTCTGCCCGGCTTCTCTGTCCATAGAATTCTCCAGACAAGAATACTGGAATTTGAAGGAAATGAATGCCATTTCCTTCTCCAATGCGAATTTTAGTAGTAGTAGTGTAGTCGCTAAGTCGTGTCTGACTCTTGCGACCCCACAGACTGTAGCCTGTCAGGTTCTTCTGTCCATGGGATTCTCCAGGCAAAAATACTGGAGAGTGGGTTGCCATTTCCTTCTCCATCGAATGCAGTACACCAGAGCAATAACTCAAAACTGCATCAGGTCTTCACATTCTTTTTTATCTCTCTTTATGTGTTCTGGCAACAAATTCCTCTTGAAAAAAATGAGTATTGACAAAGTTTGGAAATAATTTCCTCTGAAATCCAAATAATTAGAATAGCTAAAAAGCAAGTAAGGGTAATTTATCTGATATTTATGCTGCTATCACTGAAATCCAAATAATCATCATATCCCTCAAGGTTAAGAATTATGGGACATCAGCATGAACACAAAAGGGCATCAGTGACCACTTCCATGGATCTCTCCCCAACCCCAATTCCCTGGTTTCTCACCTTGAGCACTGCTGACATCTTGGGTCAGAGCATCCTTTGGTGGGGGTGGGGGGCATGACCTGGGCATTATAGGATATTTAGCAGTTACCCTGATTTCTACCCACTATATGTCAGTAACATCCCCCACAGCTGCGATAACCAAAAAGCCTCCAGACACTGAGGTGACCCTCAATTCCTTTGTGGTGGTGGTTTAGTCGCTAAGTCATGTCTGACTTTTGGGACCCCATGGACTACAGCCTGCCAGGCTTCCCTGTCCATGGGATTCTCCAGGCAAGAACACTGGAGTGGGTTGCCATTTCCTTCTCCAGGGGATCTTTCTGACCCAGGAATCGAGCCCCGGGTCTCCTGCATGGCAGGCAGATTCTTTACCAACTGAGCTACAAGGGAAGCCCCAATTCCTTTGTAATTAAGCTTATACAGAGACTTGCGATTTTCAGTGTGTCATTTGCTTATGACACAGCCTCATTTATACAACCTGGAGTATCAATAATACAACATGGAGTAATCAACTTCGGTCAGCAATCTGGATTCTCAAAAGCATAATCTTGCCAATTAATGTGCATTTTACACACATAAGCCAGATAAATACTTTTGTAAAGTGATTCACACTGCAGAACTTATCCATTTATCTTTTTCAGAGCCAAAACAATGTTTTCACACAAATAGCAATTTCAGTAGCTGATATTTTATGTCTGTGCTCAGTCACTCAGTCATGTCCTACTCTTTGTGATCCCATAGACTGTAGCCCACCAGGATCCTGGAGCCATGGAATTTTCCAGGCAAGCATACTGGAGTGGATTGCCATTTCCTCCTCCAGAAGATCTTCCTGACCCAGGGATCGAACTCGTGTCTCTTGAGCCTCCTGTGTTGGCAGGCAGATTCTTTACCACTGCACCACCTGGGAAGCAGCTAATATTTTAGATTAATATATTTAGAGCCCATGATATTTCTCTTTAAGGTCAGAACATTGGCTTTAATGTACAGATAAAAGCTTCCAACAAACTATCCATCTATCACTTAATTCTCCTCCAACAAATCCCCATGCTTCCTCTTACTCACCTAACTGTTCACATGTACTGGTTTCCAGTGACTGGGTCCTATACCTAGCCATCCACCTTTTCATCTAAGTTTTGACAGAGGGTTATTCTAGTTCTTTGGGTCTGTACATATAAGCAAACTGAGAGGAAGCGCTAATGAGAGCTTCAGTTCAAGTTCAGTTCAGTCACACAGTCGTTGTCTGACTCTTTGCGACCCCATGAATTGCAGCACGCCAGGCCTCCCTGTCCATCACCATCTCCCGGAATTCACTTAGACTCACATCCATCGAGTTGGTGATGCCACCCAGCCATCTCATCCTCTGCCATCCCCTTCTCCTCCTGCCCCCAATCCCTCCCAGCATCAGAGTCTTTTCCAATAAGTCAACTCTTCGCATGAGGTGGCCAAAGTACTGGAGTTTCAGCTTTAGCATCATTCCTTCCAAAGAAATCCCAGGGCTGATCTCCTTCAGAATGGACTGGTTGGATCTCCTTGCAGTCCAAGGGACTCTCAAGAGTCTTCTCCAATACCACAGTTCAAAAGCATCAATTCTTTGGCGCTCAGCTTTCTTCACAGTCCAACTCTCACATCCATACATGACCACTGGAAAAACCATAGCCTTGGACCTTTGTTGGCAAACTAATGTCTCTGCTTTTGAATATGCTATGTAGATTGGTTGTAACTTTCCTTCCAAGGAGTAAGCGTCTTTTAATTTCATGGCTGCAATCACCATGTGCAGTGATTTTGGAGCCCAAAAAAATAAAGTCTGACACTGTTTCCCCATCTATTTCCCATGAAGTGATGGGACCAAATGCCATGATCTTAGTTTTCTGAATGTTGAGCTTTAAGCCAATTTTTTCACTCTCCTCAGAGCTTATCAGTCATAAAATAATAGGATCAACCAAACATATAGGGAATATCATTAATGCTGTGTGGACACAAAAATATATGCATATTAGACATGAAAGAAACACAGAACAGAAACAACCACAGAATGAATCACATCAACCACATGCCCAAAGTCATTCAACTAACTCATTTCATAGGCTGATAGTAGAGCATTAGAGCTAACAGTATTCAGATTGAAGCTGTAGATGAAGAAGTAGAGTTAAGATCCAACCAGTCCATCCTAAAGGAAATCAGTCCTGAATATTCACTGGAAGGACTGATGATGAAGCTGAAATTCCAATACTCTGGCCACCTGATGTGAAGAACTGACTCATTTGAAAAGACCCTGATGTTGGGAATGATTGAAGTGGGAGGAGAAGGTGATGACAAAGGATGAGATGGTTGGATGGTATCACTGACTCAATGGACACGAGTTTGAGTAAGCTCTAGGAGTTCGTGTTGGACACGGAAGCCTGGTGTACTGCAGTCCATGGGGTCGCAAAGAGTTGGACGTGACTGAGTGACTGAACTGAACTGAGAGCTAAGTTTATGGGTTTGGGACTCAACACATGGAAGGATACCAACATGACAATGGTGGTTACATCTGAGGAGGAGGTTAAAAGAGAACATTCATTTTTCACTCAAGATGCTTCTATATTATTTTTAAGATAAACATGTAATCACATGTTACTTCTATAATTAAAAACCAAGAGGTAATAAGCCCATGAACCTATGGTCAATGAATCTATGACAAAGGAAGCAAGACTACACAATGTTGGAAAGACAGTCTTTCCTGCAAATGGTGCTGGAAAAACTAGACAGCTACATGTAAAAAAAATATGAAATTAGGTCATTCTTTAACTCCATGCACAAAAATAAGCTCTAAATGGATTAAAGACCTCAATATGATACCAAATACTAAAAAACTTCTAGAGGAAAACACAGGCAGAACACTCTCTGACATAAATCACAGCAACATCTTTTTCAATCCATCTCCCAGAATAATGGAAATAAAAGCAAAAATAAACAAATGGGACCTGCTTAAAAGCTTTTGCACAGCAAAGGAAACAATAAATAAAACAAAAACACAACCCACAGATTGCAAGAAAGTATTTGCAAATGATGTGACCAATAAGGGATTAGCCTCCAAAATTTACAAACAGCTCATGATGCTTAACAGCATCAAAACAAACAACCCACTCAAAAATGGGCAGAAGACCTAAATAGACATTTCTCCAAAGAAGACATACAGATGGACAATCAGCACAGGAAAAGATTCTCAACATCACTAATTATTAGAGAAATGCAAATCAAAACTACAATAAGATACCTCACACCAGCCAGAATGGTTATCATCAAAAACAAAAAAAAATCCACAAACAATAAATGCTGGAGAGGGTGTGGAACCCTCTTACACTGTTGGTGGGAATAAAAATTGGTACAGCCACTATGGAGAACAGTATAGAGGTTCCTTAAAAAACTAAACATACAGCTACCATATGACTCTGCAATCCCACTCCTGGGCATATATCCAGAGAAAAACATGATCTGAAAGGATATATGTGCCCCAGTGTTCATTGCAGCACTGTTTACAATAGCCAAGACATGGAAGCAACCTAAATGTCCATCAACAGAAGATTATATAAAGAAGATGTGGTACATATATACAGTGGAATATTACTCAGCCATTAAAAAGAATGAAAAATGCCACATGAAGCAACATGGACGGATCTAGAGATTTTCATACTGAGTGAAATATGTCAGACAGAAAAGGAGAAATATTGAATTACATCTCTTATATGTGGAATCTAAAAAGAAGTGATACAAATGAACCTACTTGCAAAACAGAAACAGACTCACAGACTCAGAGAAATGGAGCTTATGGTTGCTGGAGGCAGGGAAAGTTGGGGGAAGGGTTAGTTAGGGAATTTGGAGTGGACATGTACACACTGATATATTTGAAATGGGTAACCTACTATGTAGCACATGGAACTCTGCTCAATGTTATGTGGCAGCGTGGATGGGAGGGGAGTTTGGGAGAGAATGGTGGTTTTGTCATTAAGTCGTGTCTGACTCTTGCAACCACGTGGACCATAGCCCACCAGGCTCCTCTGTTGGGATTCTCCAGGCAAGAATACTGGAGTGGGTTGCCATTTCCTTCTCCAGCGGATCTTTCCCACTCAGGAATCGAACCTGGGTCTCCTGCATTGCAGGCAGATTCTTTACCAACTGAGCCACGACAGAATCCCAAGACTACTGGAGGGGTAGCCAATCCCTTCTCCAGGCGAATTGACCCAGGAATCGAACCAGGGGCTCCTGCATTGCAGGTGGATTCTTTACCAGCTGAACTACCCGGGAAGACCTTGGGAGAGAATAGAAATATGTTTATGTAGAGCTGAGTCCTTTCGCTGTTCACCTGAAACTATCACATCATTTGTTTGTTAATCAGCTATACCCCAATACAAAATAAAAAGTTTATAAAAAAAGAGGAGATGGAATCTCATAGGGAATATAAAGGGAGAAAAGGCAAAGAACTCAACACTCCCAAATATGAAGATAATTAGGGGGCAGAAGGAAGCAAAAGCAAAGAAGCAACAGCAGGAGAGGCAGGCAGAAAGAGAACTAGAAGAATACAACAACTCTGTGGCCAAGGGAGGGAAGTTTCAAAAAGGAACTGAACTGTCAACAGAACCAAAAAGGGAAAGAGGGGAGAGAAATAAGGTGACAGAACAAAATCTAGATCTTAAAGAGGCTTCTTAAAAATCATAGCCTTCTCTCTATATTATGCCCTTCAATATTTGAGAAAAATGAGGCCCAGAAAGGTTAGATGGCTGGCTAGGTAGGTATTAACAGCTAGATGGCACAGCAAAGGGAGACAACCACATGTTTATGGAGTCTACCGAATGGGTCCAGTGGGAAGAAAGAGAACGTAACAGAAGAAAAGGGGGATGATTGGATAAGTGCTACCTGGATAGACAGGAAGAGATGGGACTGAAGGCAAAAGCAAACAAAAATAAAACAACTTTTCCTCTGAAGCTGGATAACTTGTTTCCTTTTTCCACTTAACTTCTTGGATTAGGAGGTCAGGGGACTCGAAGTACTCCGGTTTCCCCAGAACCTCACCCTTGGTACCTTTCCTCTCTCAAACTATACACACACCCTAGACAAAATTTTACCATCTTTACACGTGTGTGCATTAGTCGCTCAGTCATGTCTGACTCTTGGTGAACCCATGGACTGTAGCCCACCAGGCTCCTCTTTCTATGGGATTCTCCAGACAAGAATACTGGAGTGGGTTGCCATTCCCTTCTCCAGGGGATCTTCCTGACCCAGGGATCGAACCTGGGTTTCCTGCATTGGAAGCAGATTCTTTACCATCTGAGCCACCAGGGAAGCCCCATCTTTATAAGAAAGATTCCCAAATCTCTACTCCAGTGCAAAGTGAAGTGAAAGTGTTAGTCACTGAGTCATGTCTAACTCTTTGCTACCCTATGGACTATAGCTCTCCAGGCTCCCCTGCCCATGGGGATTCTCCAAGCAAGAATACTGGAGTGGGTTGCCATACCCTTCACCACAGAATCTTCCCAATCCAGGGATTGAACCTGGGTCTCCTGCATAACAGGCAGATTCTTTACCATCTGAGCCACTGGGGAAGCCCAAACCCTTTAGGAAGCCCCAAACTTGGCAAGATGAATCTCTACTTGGATATCTAAAGATATCCTAACTGAAATCTCCATCTCCACAGCTCTACTCCTGTTTCACTGCTCTTTGTCTCAGTGGAAGGCCCCACATGATGAATGATATTAGGTAAATTATTCAACATCACCTTGCAATATATCTTTGTAAGCAAGATGAAAAAAGAAACGTTCACTGAATGACAATAAAGAGTCACAGCTGTTAGAACAGCCTTGCTCAGTAGGTATCCCTTGATGGCTTAATGTTCAAGTTGGATTTACAAAAGGCAGAGGAACCAGAGATCAAATTGTCAAGATCCGTTGGATCATAGAAAAAGCAAGAGAGTTCCAGTAAAACATCTACTTCTGCTTTATTGACTATGCCAAAGCCTTTGATTGTGTGGATCACAACAAACTGTGGAAAATTCTTCAAGAGATGTGAATACCAGACCAACAGACCTGCCTCCTGAGAAATCTGTATGCAGGTCAAGAAGCAACAGTTAGAACTGGACATGGAACAACAGACTGGTTCCAAATCAGGAAAGGAGTTTGTCAAGGCTGTACACTGTCACCCTGCTTATTTAACTTATATGCAGAGCACATTATGAGAAATGCTGGACTGGATGAAGCAAAAGCTGGAATCAAGATTGCCGGGAGAAATATCAATAACCTCAGATATGCAGATAACACCATAATTATGGCAGAAAGTGAGGGAGAGCTAAAGAGCCTCTTGATGAAAGTGAAAGAGGAGAGTGAACAAGTTGGCTTAAAACTCAACATTCAGAAAACTTAGATCATGGCATCTGGTCCCATCACTTCATGGCAAACAGATGGGGAAACAATGGAAACAGTGACAGACTTTATTTTCTTGGGCTCCAAAATCACTGCAGATGGTGACTGCAGCCATGAAATTAAAAGACACTTGCTCCTTGAAAGAAAAGTTATGACCAACCTAGACAGCATATTCAAAAGCAGAGACATTACTTTGCCAACAAAGGTCCATCCAGTCAAAGCTATGGTTTTTCCAGTAGTCATATATGGATGTGAGAGTTAGACTATAAAGAAAGCTGAGTGCCAAAGAATTGATGGTTTTGAACTGTGGTGTTGGAGAAGACTTTTGAGAGTCCCTTGGACTGCAAGGAGATCCAACCAGTCCATTCTGAAAGAGATCAGTCCTGAATATTCACTGGAAGGACTGATGCTGAACCTGAAGCTCCAATACTTTGGCCACCTGATGTGAAGACCTGACTCATTGGAAAAGACCCTGATGCTGGGAAAAATTGAAGGTGGGAGGAGAAGGGGATGACAGAGGATGAGATGGTTGGATGGCATCACCGACTTAATAGACATGAGCGTGAGTAAATTCTGGGAGTTGGTGATGAACAGGGAGGCCTGGCATGCTGCAGTCCATGGGGTCGCAACAAGTCTGACATGACTGAGTGACTGAACTGATCTGATGGCTTAATGGTAAATTGCAAGTCTTCAATTAGCCTCATTCAGCTTTATGCCATGTGTGACAGACACTTGTAGGCTACCGCCAATAATTCCTACCTCCTGGAGCTTATTATGCCCTTGCCTCGAGTAAGGGTGGGACCTGTGACCAGCTTCTAGCCAACCGAATACAGCAAGGGTGATGGATGTCATTCCCATGTTTACTATGATTCCTTCTTGCTGTGGTGACATACAGACTTTGTCCTTTGCTGGCCTTGATGAAGTGAACTACTATGTTGTGAAGTGCCTATGAAGAGGGCCATGTTGCAGGGAACTACAACTAGCCACTAGGATGTGAAGAATCCTACAACCAACTAAAGAACTAAATTCTGCCAACAGGTATGTAGGCTTGGAAGAAGACCCCAAGGCCTCAGGTGAGACTTGTGGTCCCAACCAACACATTGATTACAGCCTGAGAGAAGGAGCAAAGGACCTAGCGAAGCCATGACAGGCTCGTGAACCATGGAAACTGTGAAATAAGACACTAAAGTTGTGGTAATTTATTGTACAGCAATAGAAAACTAATACACCATGCACTATTTTATTAATTACTTGGGTAAAGATATTCACGACATATGTACAACAATAATGTTAAAACTAACAGGATGAACAAGAAATAAAAATTTAACTACATTAAGGTTTAAGTAAAAGCCTAGACAGAAAGATTTTTGTAAATAAAAATATTTAAAAAGAAAGTGAGAAAAAAAAAAAAAGAAAGTGAGAAAGAGACAGAGACATACTTGGAGTAAGAAGTAGGCTTTGGGCTCATTATGAGCTCCTAGTAAGATGTAGCTGTGAAAAACTCAGTATTACCTGAGGCCATATTAATAAGGCATAACGGACAAAACAAAAGGAGAGACAGTCCTACTATACCATATGAACTGGTCAAAACAAATCAATAACTTTCCTGGGTGCCTCTATTTAAGGCATTAGAAACATGAATGTTCCTGTCCCTCAAGTATTTTCTACTCTATATGGGGAGCTAATATAAACAGTTTTAAAAGTTAAACCATAATAAAGAATTTAAACAGCAGCTTGAGATAATGATAGAAAAGATATTATAAGACGGGTGTTAGAATTCATCTGGCAATTAGTTAGAGGCAGTAACAGAAGCAGAAGTTCAGAAGAGGGAAACGACACTTCATTATCAATATTGTGATTATTGTTTTGCCAATATAATATATAAAAGTGAGTGTACTCACACTGAGATTCAATTTACATTACTGAGCACAAGCACTCAAATTCTGAAATATGAAGGTTAAAAAAAAAAAAACACTCAGACAATCTATGCTATTTCAGAGGATTTTCAGTTACAGGTAACACTATATTTTACAGATGAGTAAATACTGACAAAGGACGGTTAAATAATTTGATTATAAACCAGTAAGTCAAATACAAGGGGGAAAAGCAGAAGCAGTGACGGATTTTATTTTCTTGGACTCCAAAATCACTGGTGACGGTGACTGCAGCCATGAAAGTAAAAGACATTTACTCCTTGGAAGAAAAGACATGACAAACCTAGACAGTGTATTAAAAAGCAGAGACATCACTTTGCCAACAAAGGTCCCTATACTCAAAGCTATGGTTTGGCCAGTAGTCATGTATGGATGTGAGATTTGGACCATAAAGAAGGCTGAGCCCCGAAGAATCGATGCTTTCAAACTGTGGTGCTAGAGAAGGCTCTTGAGAGTTCCTTGGACTGCAAGGAGATCAATCTTAAAGGACTGATCTTAAAGGAAGTCAATCTTAAAGGAAATCAACCCTGAATATTCATTGGAGGGACTGTTGCTGAAGCTGAAGCTCCAATATTTTGACCACCTGATGCGAAGAGTTGACTCATTGGAAAAGACCCTGATTCGGGTAAAGACAGAAGGAAAAAAGAGTTAGATAGCATCACTGACTCAATGGACATGAATTGGAGCAAACTCCAGAAGATGAATTGGAGCAAACTCCAGAAGATAGTGAAGGACAGGGCAGCCTGTTGTGCTACAGTTCCACAGAGCAGCAAAGAGTCAAGGCACAACTTAAATGACTGAACAACAAGTCAATTGTACTAAGAAGCAGATTTTCTCTTAATCTAGAAAGCTAATAAAAACTCCTATCACCTTTTTACGTTACAATGGCTACTTTTGGTTCACAATGTTTTTGTTAAATAATGTGAAATCTTGGGTTGTTCTTTACTCTGCTTCTTCCTCCAAAGTTGACCAGTAGCCAAGCTTTGTCATATCTTCTTTTGTGATGTCTCTCACATTTAGCCTTCCTTTGGTGGTTTAGTTGCTAAGTTGTATCCAACTCTTGCAACCCCATGGACTGTAGCCTGCCAGGCTCCTCTGTCCATGCGATTCTCCAGGCAAGAATACTGGAGTGGGTTGCCATTTCCTTCTCCAGTGGATCTTCCCGACTCAGGGATCAAACATGGGTCTCCTGCACTGCAGGAAGATTCTTTACCAACTGAGCTACAAGAGAAGCCCTATCCTTCTTCCTTTAATTCTCCCAAATTAACATATTATATCCAGGCCCTCACACTGCAACAATCTCCCAACTAATCCTCTGCAATTCCAGTATCTCCTTCCCACCTGCCTGTCTTTCTAGGATGTCTGTTTCTTCTCCCAGTTTCCCCCTCCTTTATGTCTAGTCCAAGCTGGGGACATTTCTAACAGCTTCTGTGATCATCAGCAATGACAAAAATCTTCCTGTCTGTTCTCTAAGCATAACTTCCAGGTCTGGGTTCAGGCTCAACATAAAGCCACAGTACAGGCAGCTCCTCATGCTCTATGGTTTCTAGAACCAGAAACATCTCTCAAAAGTGGCACTCTCTATGATTCCAGTCTTTCTACGCCCATCTTCAGCCTGAAAGTCCTTAGCCTTTCTTCTTTCTCACACTTCTTTCCATCCCTCCAGCCTCTGCCACCTGCCCAATTACACAGACATACAATTATACATCCTACAGTAAAACCTGTCTTGCTTCTTAATCCATTTTTAAGTCTTTTACCATTCATCTCCTGGCTAAAATTCCAAATACTAAAGAACCAGGTTCAGCCAAGACTGGAGAGTGACTCTTGTCTCCACATACACACAACTGGGTGAGGGAACTATTCCTGATACCAAATCAAGAGGACATTCAACCGGGAGTAACTTTTACTTCTGGAAGCTCAGGTTTTTGCCTTCTTTTGTGAGGAGAGAGTGGGCTAAAAATGAGCCTGAAGCATTTGAAGATTTAACTGAATCATAACTTTATTATGCAAATACAGATAACTTAAATCTTCTCTGCCTCAAACATAAGACTATACTGGCATTCCTCCTCCATAAGCAAAAAAGCTTAAGAAACTATAGTGTGACATTCACTTACAATATTTAAACAAGTGGAACAAGAACAACAGATATTTATTCAGACACTTAATTGTTTACCTGTGGCCTAGAATACAATTATTATGCAACTTAGGTGATAAATATCCATGTATCAAAACTAATAACATAATTAAAATTGCTTCATCTAGAAAACCTAACAAAATCATGATTTTCACCTAATTTTATCTCATTTTCTTAGTATTAAGTTTTAACAAAGCCACACCCACCCCACCTCATCCCCCAAGCCTCCTGGTCATGACAATACCCTGGTAGTTTTCAAAGGCCTTTGATTTGTCCAGACTCTGCCTCCTGTGCTTCAGACCTGAACCTCACCTCAACCACTGTTACATCTTTCATTTCTTCGTATAACAGTGTCAAGAAAAGAATCTAGTGACTATTATTAAAAGACAGTATAGCTTGTTGTAAACAAGTCAAGCAATATAGAAAAGTGTCAAGTGAAAATGACAGCTTGCAGCTAGCCATTCCTAATCTAAAAGAACTGATAACTGTTTCATGAGCATCACTTCCAGAAGATGTCTATGCATATGTAAATTACTTACGCATACAAACTCAGATCTATCTAACCTATACCTCCCCACTTTGTTCTGCTGTACAGATGGGATCATACAATACCATTCTGGACCTTTCTTTTCTCACTTAAAATCTATCTTGGCCATCTTCACTCTTTTTAATGAATACACCATTATTAATGTAACCTGTCTCTCATGATGAACATTTATCAATAGTGAATAAATGGCAATAATGAGGCACCTAACATCCAGGGAACAAATGGCTTTTGTGCAGTTTCTTTTTAGACTAGAGTCACTGGGACAAAAGGGACACATATTTTACATTTTGGTAAGAATGTTCAAGCTGCCCTCCAAATGGGCTCCAACAATTTATACTCCCACCAACATTGCACAAAGGGTGGGCTTTAAAAAAGTCAATCACCTGGTCTGAAGTTCCTGCAGTTCAGATAAGGAACCAGATATTTGACACAAAAATAGCAGCGCATTGATGATTTTGTTACATGTTTAACAGTCAAGAAAACTAGATGCCATGGCCAGTGGCAGCCACACCCTGCTGTGATTAACCTTGCCCCATCCAAATGCAAATTCACAGGGTGCTACTCTTCACAATTTATCCAGCTCTTCAATAATGAATTCTTTAGGCTCAGAGATTTTATTGAGAGAATTCAGCAAAGAAGAGAAACCTATACTGCTTCTGACAACATAATTATCTCTAACACCAGGAGTGCTACATAATGGTGTGATACAAGGTGGTTTACACTCACCCATAATTAGTTAAAGGCATTGGTAATAGAGGCACACTTTGAATATGTAAGGAGTGAGTACATTAATGTATTCATGGCTTGGAATGACCTGGTTGACATTTCACTAGTTTAAAATTTGTTTCCCTCCCCCGCACACCAATGGTAGTGAACATCTGTAAGCATCACTGCATAGAATCCAGTGAATCACATCTAATAGAATAACACTTGTTTAACATTCTACATTTTGCAAAGCACTTTAGCATATTTTACCTACTTTAATATTCATGGAAATCCTGGTAGGAAGGCCAGGCAAATATTACTCATTAAACAAAGCCTCAATGAACACATAGTATGTGGCAGGCACTCGCTGCTAGACAGCTGGTATGCAAAAGTGACAAAATTCAACGCCCATTTATAATAAAAACTCTCCAGAAAGTAGGCATGAAAGGAACTTACCTCAACATAATAAAAGCCATATAGGACAAACCCACAGCAAACATTACGCTCAATGGCAAAAAACTGAAAGCATTGCCTCTAAAATCTGGAACAAAAAACAAGGGTATCACTCACCACTACTATTCAACATAGTTTTGGAAGTCCGAGCCACTGCAGATAAGAAAAAGAAATACAGATTGGAAAAGAAAAAGTAAAATTCTCACTGTTTGCAGATGACATGATCCTCTACATAGACAACCCTAAGGATGCCACCAGAAAATTACTAGTGCTAATCAATGAATATAGTAAAGTTGCAGGATATAAAATTAACACACAGAAATCTCTTGCATTCCTATACACTAACAATGAAAAATCAGAAAGAGAAATTAAGGAAACAATCCCACTCACCACTGCAACAAAAAGAATAAAATACTTTCTGTATACAGAAAACTATAAAACACTGATGAAAGAAATCAAAGATGACACAAACAGATTGAGAAATATACCTGTTCTTGGATTGGAAGAATCAATAGAGTGAAAATGAGTATACTACTACCCAAAGCAATCTATAGATTTAATGCAATCCATATCAAACTACCAATGATATTTTCCACAGAACTAGAACAAATAATTTCACAATTTGTATGGAAACACAAAAGACCCCAAACAGCCAAAGCAATCTTGAGAAAGAAGAAGGGAACTGGAGGAATCAACCTGCCTAACTTCAGACTATACTACAAAGCTACAGTCACCAAGACAGTATGGTACTGGCACAAAGACAGAAATATAGATCAATGGAACAAAATAGAAAGCCCAGAGATAAATCCACACACCTATGGACACCTTATCTTTGACAAAGGAGGCAAAAATATACAATGGAGAATAGACAATCTCTTTAACAAGTGGTCCTGGGAAAACTGGTCAACCACCTGTAAAAGGAAGAAACTAGAACACTTTCTAACACCATACACAAAAATAAACTCAAAATGGATTAAAGACCTAAATGTAAGAACAGAAACTATAAAACTCTTAGAGGAAAACATAGGCAGAACACTCTTTGACATAAATCACAGCAAGGTCCTCTATGACCCACCTCCCAGAGTAATGGAAATAAAAACAAAAATAAACAAATGGGACCTAATCAAACTTAAAAGCTTTTGTATTATGAAGGAAACTATAAGCAAGGTGAAAAGGCAGCCTTCAGAATGGGAGAAAATAATGGCAAACGAAACAACTGACAAAGAATTAATCTCCAAAATATACAAGCAGTTCATACAGCTCAATACCATAAAAACTAACAACCCAATCAAAAAGTGGGCAAAAGAACTAAACAGATATTTCTCCAAAGAAGACATACAGATGGCTAATAAATACATGAAAAGATGCTCAACATCACTCATTATCATAGAAATGCAAATCGAAACCACAATGAGGCATCATCTCATTAAAAAGTCTACAAAGAATAAATGCTGGAGACGATGTGGAGAAAAGGGAACCCTCTTACACTGTTGGTAGGAATGCACACTGGTACATTCACTATGGAGAACAGTGTGGAGATTCCTTATAAAACTGGGAATAGAACTGCCATATGATCCAGCAATTCCACTGCTGGGCATACACACCAAGGAAACCTGAATTGAAAGAGACACAAGTACCCCAATGTTCACTGTTTACAATAGCTAGGACATGGAAGCAGCAACCCAGATGTCCTTCAGTAGACAAATAGGTAAGGAAGTTTTGGTATATATACACAATGGAATATTACTCAGCCATAAAAAGGAACGCATTTGAGTCAGTTCTAATGAGGTGGATGAAACTGGAGCCTATTATACAGAGTGAAGTAAGTTGGAAAGAGAAACACAAACACTATATATTAATGTACATATATACGGAATTTAGAAAGATGGTAACGACGATCCTATATGCAAGGCAGCAAAAGAGACACAGATGTAAAGAACAGACTTTTGGACTCAGTGGGAGAAGGCGAGGGTGGGATGATTTCAGAGAACAGCATTGAAACATGTGTATTACCATATGTAAAACAGATGACCAGTGCAAGTTCGATGCACAAAGCAGGTCACTCAAGCCGGTACTCTGGGACAACCCAGAAGGATGGGGTGGGGAGGGAGCTGGGAGGAGGTTCAGGATGGGGGGACACATGTACACCCATGGCTGATTCATGTCAACGTGTGGCAAAATCCATCACAGTATTGTAAAGTAATTATCTTCCAATTAAAATTAATTTTTTAAAAAAGTGATAGAGACACTCCCCTCTCCTTCACTGATACCCTGCTCTGTCCAATCTATCTGCAAAGCCTCCACACTGCACTTAGGATACTTGGTTACATGGCCTATGAAACCCTATGTGACCAGTAACCAGTCCTCTGCTCACCCTTCCAATTTCTTCTTTTTTTTTCCTTTTTTCTTTTTTTTTGGCTGCACTGCTTGTCATGTAGGATATTAGTTCTCCAACCAGGGATCGAACCTGTGCCCCCTGCAGTGGAAGTGCCGAGTCCTAACCACTGGACCACTAGGGAAGTCCCCCTTCCTTCCAATTTCATCCCATGCCCCTTTGTACCTTCTTCACTATGGTACAGCCCCACTGGGCTGTGCTAGGGAAGAATCCAGGTTCTTTCCACCTCAGGGATTTCCACTTTGTTTCCTCTGCCTGGGATGCCCTTCCCTCAACTCTTCGCTTGGATAATTCCTGCTTATCTTTCACCCTCAGCCAAACCTGTCACTTTTCCGAAGACCTTTCCTCCCAAAAAATTATGTCTCGTTTATTATTCTTTTTCAGAGGATGTTATAGCACTCATGACGCTTTATAATGAAACATTTGTGCATTTATTTGTTTGCATTCCAACTTTCCCACATGACTTCAAGGCTTAGAAGGACAAGAATCATGACTTTTGTGGCCACTACTATATTCCCAGCACCCACCCAACACAATGTCTGGCATACGGAAGACACAAAAACAAAAGTACTGAACAAAAATAGTCAATGCCCTCAAGGGATATACAATATGGAGGGGAAATACACAAAGAAGCGAATTTTACCAGAGGATAGGCAGGGTTTCAGGAAGGGCTACAGAAAAGAGATGACCTCTGAGCTGATGATTGAAAGATAAGTAGACATTTGCCAGGAATGTGACCTACTGAAATGCTTTAGGCCATCAAGACCAGACTGTATGTGGGGAATGGCAAGGACCATGTGATGCCATACAAACTTTTGGCTTTAATATCTGGGCGGATAGTGGATCAAGCAGTATAGCGAATATAAGAAGTTCTATTATTATTGGTTACCAGGGTCCAGAACCCAAGGAAAAGAAGCCGTTGGCAGAGTTTGGCATTTGGATAGTGCCCATTCCCTTGTTCATCTGCCTCTCATCATTCTCAAGCTAAATAGGAAAGATCATGATTTCAACCTGGGAATATTCAGTGCTTAGTCACAGATGGCCACACATAGGTCAGGCCAGGCCAAGGGAGGGCAGTGGATTCTGTGATGCTCTTCATGGAAGTAATAAGGGCAGAAATCCTAAATAAATACAATAAAATGCTACCTCACACCTGAATGGTATTGGGTTGAAAAGCATGAAGATATGCCATTACTAGGGAGTTACCAACCCTATTAACTCCTCAACAGCTTCTCTGGTCTGACAACAGGTCTATAAATACCGGCATGTTAACAGAAGGTAGGAGACTTTCCTGGTGGTCCAATGGTAAACAATCTGCCTGCCAATGCAGGGGACAAGGGCTTGATCCCTGGTCCGGGAAGATTCCACATGCCACAAAGCAACTAACCCTGTGCGCCACAACTACTGAGCCTACACGCCTAGAGCCCCTGTTCTGCAACAAGAGAAGCCACTGCAATGAGAGGCCCATGCACGGCAAATAGAGAGTAGCTCTTGCTCTCCGCAACTAGAGAAAGCCTGTGTGCAGCAATGAACCAACACAGCCAAAAATAAAATAAATTAATTTTTTAAAAAACAGAAGATGGGAAGAAGAAAAATCTGACATTTGTTGCCACCCATAGTGAAACTTTCTGGGCCTCCCTCCCCCTGCCCCGCCACACACAGAACAGTGTTACATGAAACAGGAAGCTTTGACTCACAATTCTGGTTAAAACCTAAGGAACCTATAGTTTATTTCAAAAATGCTAACAGAGGCACAGGAAGAAAAAAACACATCCTGGAAGACTCCATGACAAAGCAATTCTTTGGGGAGGAAAAAAACCAAACTTTTCAAAACAGCAATAAAGCAGGGAAAGCAACAGTAGGAAAAGACAAACATTTAGCAGAAAATTATAAAATAGACAAGCCTGCGGAAGTGGTAGCAGTGTAATGCAGTAGGGCTAAACAGGCACCCAGATTGGCACTGATTATCAAGCTGGGGGCCTAATCCTGGCTCTGTGCCCCATGTGACAGCTGTATGACCAGAATGAGTCTCCTTGGGCCTCAGTTTCTTCCTGTGCAAGATGAGACTCTGGAAACAGAAGATTCTTTCCAGTTGAAAAACATTCCTGTAAGAGCATAGTGATTTTTTTCTTTCTGTCACAATTATAATACAATGAAAAAGCCATGACAGGCCAGGCATTTTGGTGATTCTCACTGTCACCTACAACTGTGTGAGGGAAACACTATTCTATGCAAAAGGATATGATAATAAAAAAGGACAACATGATTATTATTTTTTAATGGGTAGGGATTTCCTTTTGGAAATGTCATGAAAATGTCCTGGAACTAAAGAGTACTCACAACACTGTGAATGTACCAAATGTCACTAAATTGTGTACTTTAAAATAGCTAAACTGGCAATTTTTATGTGTATTTTACCACAATTAAAAAAGAAACTTCCCGGGAGGAAAAAAATGAGCATTTGTTTTTGGGATGCAATTTGTTTCTCTTAAAAACTGTGGGAGCCCCACACTGTTGGTAGGAATGTAAATTGGTGCAGCCACTATGGAAAACAGTCTGGAGGTGTCTTAAGAAACTAAAAGTAGAACTACCATATGATCCAGCAATCCCACTCCTGGGCATATATATGAAAAATGTGAAAACGAATTTGAAAAAAATACATGCACCTCAATGTTCATTGCAGCACTATTTACAACAGCCAAGACATGGAAGCAACCTAAATGTCCATTGACAAATGAATGGATAAAGAAGATATGGTAAATATATACAATCAAGTGTTACTCAGCCATAAAAAAGAATAAAGACATTTTCAGCAACATAGATGGATCTAGAGACTATCATATTAAATGAAATAAGTCAACCAAAGACAAATACTATATGATATCACTTACATATGGAATCTAAAGATATAATACAAATCAACTTATTTACAAAAGAGAAACAGACTCACGGACAGAGAAAACAAACTTATGGTTACCAAAGAAGGAGAGGCACAAACTAGGAGTATGGGATTAATAGATACACATCACTATAAATAAAATAGATAAACAATAAGGATTTACCATATAGCACAAGGAACTATATTCAGTATCTTATAATAACCTATTATGGAAAAGAATCTGAAGCTATACACCTGAAACTAACATAATACTGTAAATCAACTATAGTTAAATAAAAAATAAAATATGGAGGAGCACTTCCTTATAGATGAATTCCAGTTTAAAAAAAATGAGGGATGATAAAATTAGAAAAAGTATTGCTTTTCAGAAATTCGAGTAAAGATTGCCAATTAATGCTAAAACTGTTGGAGGAATGATTTGGGAAACAGGATATTCATAAGGTCTTAAAGTACCATGCCAAAGATATTTTATATTAATTACCTATAAAAAACAGAACCTCAGCAATGAAGAGATATGGCAGACACCTCCTTAATAAATGATTACTTTAGCATCACCAATAACAGGGTAAACTGACATTACATGTCTTCACCCAAAATGTAATGCAGTGGACATACTCAACATCACCTATGTAAATTTCTTGCCAAAAACACAGAACTCAAATCTAATCTCAGGAAAACAATCACACAAAGCCAAACTGAGGAATGTTTTCTATACGACAACTGTTCTGGCTTCTTCAAAACTGTCAATGTATCTCAATGAAACAAAGAAACAGGAACGAAAGGGACAGATAATCAAATACTTGTCCCTTGATTGGATACCAAATGCCTCCTCAAAAATGCTATAAAAGATACTTTAGGATAATTGAAAAAAAATAATTATAGGCTATAAACTACATAAAAGTATTGTATAGGTGATAATTCCTTGAGTGTGAACACTATTATTGTTATGGAGGAGAAAGTCTTTCTTCCCATTCTCTTTAATTAAAATTTTATATTGAGATAAAAACATAATTTGTAGATTCACATGTAATTATAAATAGTACAGAGTGACGCAATATATCCTTTGAAGTATGATTATTATTAACCCCATTTTACAGAAGAGGGTGAGGCCCAAAGAGATGAAGTAATGCCTATAACTAGCAGCAACAGAGCCAGGATACAAACCCAGGGAGTCTGTCTCCAGAGACTACACTTGACCCCAGAGGACATAACTGAGGCTTTTGGAGCTTAGGGAACTCTGGTTACCAACTGGCAGAAATGGGCTCAAATGCAGGTGTACCGGATTCCAAGGCCCATGTTCCTTCCACACTGGATGCTTGGGAAGGAATAGCTGGCTCTGAGAGAAAAATTTTCTGAAAGTCTGTTTTTGGTTACCCCCTACTCAGTGTTTTTCATCTTAATCCATACCCCATCCCATTCTGCCCCACTGAGGAGTTGTGGTAGGGCAATAATGCAGAGAGACGAAGAACTCATTTCCTGTACCTGCCATAGCTGAGACACTGCACCAGAGAAAAAAGGAGGGGAGTGAAGACTCGGTTTCTTTACTCCTGTGCTAACACCATCCCTTTTATTTGAGAGTCACACACATACTAACGTTTTGGTCAACAGAACAGGACCAGATGGCTTTTCCTAGGTGATGGTGGTCCAATCATCAAGCCACACAGCCATCGAGATTTCACACTGAAACTCTGTGATCAATTCACTGACTGCTTTGTGATGCTCCCCTTGGTGCCCAAGTGTTAGCTAAATCACCAGAATGTTTACAAATACACTGTGATGCGCTAAAAAAAAAAAAAAAAAAAAACCTGCAAGGTTGAAATTTACTTCCCTCGGATCTGAAGCCAACAGAACAGTTTCTCACTGCATCTGTTTTATTTTCATGCTTACCCGGACATATTTTGCCACTTCACCTCATTATGTAACTCCCACACTAGATTAAGTGTAATTTCCCCATTTTTGCACACTTTTCCTGTCCCCAGTCTCACTCTCAAAAGAGTTTTTTTGGAGTCAATAGGAGAGACAGCCAAAAATTACAAGAATACTTAAGGAAGAATTAATATAAAAAAAAAAAAAAACTGCTCTAACAAAACCCTCAGGGATTTAGTGTGTTTTGTTTTTTATTTGGAGGTCGAGGGCACAGAAAGGCTGAAACAGCTGTCTAGAAGCCCACACAATTCACTTCTTTCCTTGTTGGACGCACTGCTATTTTATACCTCATTTCCAAATAACTTGTTTTCTGATTTAAAAGAAATACATATTTATTATATAAAATGTGGAAAATACAAGTACAAAAGGGAAAAAATATAAATGCATCCTACTACCTGGGGACAGCCAGTTCAACAACTTTGGATCATTTCCATCCATTCTGTATTTATCATCACATTCATAGGTATACAGATGTAAACACACAGAGATACACATAAACTCCCAGTTACATTGAAAAGACAGAAATAGAATAATCCCATACTCTTCCATTATACCATGAAGATTTTCTTTGGCATTGGTCTTGATTTTTAATAGCCTGATATTTTACTCTGTGGACCTGTCATAATTTACTAACATTCCCCTATGTTAGTTTGTCACCATTTATAAATACCTTAGTATATACAGTTGTGTACATATATCTGATAGTTCCTTCAGAAATTATACTTGTAAAAATTAACAAGGAATCTATGTTATATACAGAAAAATTAAAAGATACAAATAAACAAAAAGAAAGTCAACCGCATTTTAAAAAATACTTTGGTGTCTATCCCCTTAGACTTTTCTTTGTATGAAACATATATGGACGTGACACATATATTAATATGGGATACTATTAATAATAAAAAGTAACAGTTACTAATAATAGTTACCATGTATTGAGTACTTACCATATGCCAGGCACTGTGATCTTCTTTTTTTCTCGCTTTTTACTGGACTCTTTTTTTTAAAAAAAAAAAATTGTAGTATAGTTGCTTTACAATGTTGTGCTAGTTTCTACTGTACAGCAAAGTGTATCAGTTATATGTATATGTATAGTCCCTCTTTTTTGTATTTCCTTTCCATTTAGGTCACCACAGAGCACTGAGTTCCCTGTGCTATACAGTAGTTTCTCATTAGTTATCCATTTTACACACAGTATCAATAGTTTCTATATGTCAATCCCAATCGCCCAATCCATTCACCCAAGCCTTCCACCCTTGGTATCTATAAGTTTGTTCTCTGTGTCTGTGTCTCTATTTCTGCTTTACAAATAAATTCATTTATACCACTTTTCTAGATTCTACATATATGTGTTAATATGATATTTGTTTTTCTCTTTCTGACTCACTTTACTCTCATCATTTTCTGATGTAATCCTTGCAACCATCCTACAGATTCACTCGGCAGTTTCCAATTCCTCTGCACACCGGAGTCACCTGGTGGGCCTCAATCCCTGAGCACTGGATCTCATTCCTAGAGATTCATATTTCATCGGTCTGGGTGAGGCTTGGGCTTGGGTGGGCTTTAAAGATCCCCAGGTGATCCTAATGGACATACAGGTTGGGAACTGTTAGGTTCACTTCTATTTTATCCCTCTTTTAACTAATGTGGAAGTTGAGGATGGGCTTCCCTGGTGGCTCAGACATTAAAGAATCCTCCTGCAATGTGAGAGACCTGGGTTCGATCTCTGAGTTGGGAAGATCCCTTGGAGAAGGGAACAGCTATCCACTCCAGCATTCTGGCCTGGAGAATTCCATGGACTGTATAGTCCATGGGGTCACAAAGAGTTGGACACAACGTAAGTAACTTCCCAAAACCATGCAGCTCATAAAGCTGGGATTTCCATCTAGCTCTAAGCCCAGAGCCCACACTTTTAACTGCTGATAATTTGGGATGTGCTTCCCACCCCCACCATTTAACACCATATTGTGAACCCACTTCTATCTTAATAAGTATAATTAATCCACATTAACATTTTAGTAATTACAGTATTCCACTGTATCAATGCATCAGAATGCAAGCGTTATCAATTTTCCCCACTAGAAAATGCTACAATCAATATTCTTATTGATACATCTTTCTGCACACCCTTCATTATTTCCTTAGGATGAATCCAAGAAAAGGAATTGCTGGGTGAAAAGATAAACATGTTTTTTAAAGCTTGTGACAAATATTGCCAAATTGACATTCCCATCAGAAGTGTACGCGAATGCCTACTTGCTTGTGTCCTTGCCAAAGCTGCATTTTGTCATTTCTTTTTAATGACTGCAAATTATATTGGAGAAAATGGTATGCCATTTTGATTCCCCCTTTCTTTGACTACTACTGAGACAGAACATTTTTTCGTTTATTGGCCATCTGGATTTCTGCTTATGTATTTTCCTATTCCCATCCTTTGCACATTTTTCTAGTAAAATACTTGTATTTTTCTTATTAAGCTGTGAGTCTATATACTAAGGATAATGAGTCTTTTTGCAATTGTTTTCAAGTTCTCACATAGTTTTGTGTAGAAATTTAAAATTTTCACATAGTTGATTATATCAAACTTTTTCTTCATTAGTCTACCTTTCATATTATGCATACAAATACCTTCCCTACCCCCAAATTATGTGAGTATTCTCCTATATTTTTTGAGTTCCTTTATCATTTTTTAAACTTTTAATTCTTTAATGCAGCAGTTCCCAAACAGGACTATGCATCAGAATTGCTTACAGCACTTCTTTAAATGCTCAGGTCTTAAGACTGAATCACAATTTGAGGGGATGAGAACTGAGCAGGAATATTTTTAAAAGGCACTTCCAATGCACCCCCCTCTTTTATTAAGAAACACTGTTTTAATCCTTCTAAATTTACATTGGTGTCATTTTTCCAAGTTTCTCCAGCATGTTTGTTAAATAAACCATTTCATAAACTTGAAATGCTACTTTTATCCTCGTCAGTAAGTTCTGTGACATCGGAGCCCATTCCTGTGTGTCCTGACCACTGCCATCTCCAGGGCTCTACATAGTGCCTGGTGCACAAATGGCGCTGGATGTTAACTGCATAAATAAATGGCACCTGACAACACAAGTCTCCACCCCCATCCCACCCCAATTTGGCTAGTATTCTCTTCAATATTTTCTTGACCATTAGGCCAATAAAACTGATGTTATTAATGATGAACCTGAGTTATCAAAAATATTAAATTATGCTCAGTAAACTCTGTTTAAAATGGCCAGGAAACGTCTTAGAGAACTCCATCAAACAAAGTCAAAATAATTATGTTGGCCATGTTTAAGAGGTATGGGAATTCTGATCCAGTTCTCCACGGAGGAACTAGACAGCATTGACCTGAGAGACTAACGACACTTGGCTTCCTCCACCTCTGAAGAGTTTCTCTAGCAGATGCAGAAACTGACTCAGAGCTTCCTTGAGCTGAGGACAGAACCACACATTCCCTGCTCCAAGAGTCAATAAAAAAAAATTGGAATAGTGAATCAGGAGACCTGAATTTTAGTTCTGTCACTGCTACTAACCTATTTGACCACGGGCATGTCACTAAACCTCTAGGGGTTGGGCTAGACATTTTCTAAGGATCTCTTCAGATCTAAACCTCTACATAGAGACCCAAACAAAAGAGGGAGGGGATATATGTGTACATATGGCTGATTCATGTTGTTGTACAGCAGAAACTAACACATTGTAAAGCAATTATCCTCCAAATAAAAAATAAATTAAAAAAAAAGACCCAAATAGACTACTGTGGGACAGGCCTTCCAAGGACAACCCGAAATTCCCTCCACAGAATGGGGTCCCAGGTCCATTCCAGAATATAGCAAATAATAATGACAGTAGTAGAAGCAGCAGTAGTAATACTAATAGGAGTATTAGTAACAATAACAGCTATTGCTGAATTTTGTGTGTGCGTGCTCAGTCGCTCAGTTGTGTCTGACTCTTTGCACCCCCTGACTGCAGCCCACCAGGCTCCTCTGTCCGTTGGGATTCTCCAGGCAAGAATACTGAAGTGGGTTTTGCCATTTCCTCCTCCAAGGGATCTTCCCAATCCAGGGATTGAATCCTTGTCACCTGTAGCTCCTGTACTGCCAAGTGGATTCTTCTGGGTTTTTTTTATTTATAAGTTTTTATTGAGATATAACATATTGATTCAGTATTTGCATGTATATTTAAACAATCACCACAAGTCTAGTTTACCTTTATCACCATACACAGTTACAGATTTTCTTACTGTGATGGAAACTTTTAAGATCGATTATCTTGGCAACTTTCAAATATACACTAGAGTATTATTAACTAGAAGCACCATGCTATACATTACATTCCTATGACTTACTTATTCTATAACTGGAAGTTTGTATCTTTTGTCTTCCTTTACACGTTTCACCCAACCCCACCCCCACATCCTTGGCAATCACCAATCCATTGTCTGAATCTGTGAGCTGCTTTTTTCTTCTTTAGATTCCATGTATAAATGAGATCATATGGTATTTATCTTTCTCGGCAGGCAGATTTTTTACCACTGAGCCACCTGGGAAGCCCATTGCTAAATTTTACTGAGCACTTATTGTATGATAGACAATATTCTAAATGGCTTACTACTAAAACCAGTGGCACAAACTTTTATGGCACTTACTATGTTCCAAGTGTTTTGTTTAATATTAACTTAATTAATCGTCAAACAACCTTTCAAGGTTGAGTTCTATTGTTATCCCCATTTTACAAAAGAGAAAAATGAGACACAAAGAGATTAAGGGACTTGCCCAAGGTCTCACAGCTACCAAGTGACACAACCAATGCAGTTGAACCTAGACCCACACTTATAACTATTCTACCATACTGCCACCCAAACTATCACTATACTAAGCTTGTCACTTCAGACGCTGCACAAAGCAAGGAATGAGTTGCAGTTACTTCTGTGGAATACTCCCCCTCTTCTTCATTAATGCTAGAAAAGCTGTTTGCCTCCAATGTGATTTTAAGCAGATCAAATTTCAGGGCCTGAGATAGCAAAATATATTACTTATTAAGAAATTATGACATTTTTATTAAGAACTGTTATCCATTAAAGTGTTTTTATTATAAATCATTAACTTACTAATGACATTTCCATTAAACAGAAAGAAAACACATACTTTTTATGCATCATTAAGAACAAAACTTTAGCTCCCCACCTGTACAAACTCTAGGGCTTCTCAGATGGCACTAGTGGTAAAGAACCCACCTGCCAATGCAAGAGACGCAGGTTTGATCCCTGGATGGGGAAGATCCCCTGGAGAAGGAAATGGCAACCCACTCCAGTTTTCTTACCTGGAGAATCCCAATGGACAGAGGAGCCTGGCGGGCTACAGTCCATAGGGTCACAAAGAGTCAGACACGACTACAGCAATTTAGCATGCACTCAGGAACACAACTTTAGCTCCCCACCTGCACAAACTCTAATTCCATACTTTTAGCACTGTCTTTTAAACACTGACCTGACAGCTCACAGTATCTCAAACAAAACAGGCCAAACCAAATGCAGTACACTAACTTCCCACCACCCCCACACCCCTGTCACTTCCTTTCATGGTCCCCGTCTCAATGAAAGGCACCACTGGCCCCAGGCACCCAAAACTGGGTGTCAACCCAGGCTCGGTTCCTCCCACATCCAATTACAGAATGTTCACAGAATTCATCTCATTCTCTCTATCCTTGCTGCCCCTCCTTCTTCTCAGACCCTTACCATCTCTTCCCTAAGCCACTATACCAGAAACGTTCCAACTGGTTCTTGGTTTCCATTCTCTCCAGCTCCAACCCTACCTCAATAATGCTGCCAAAGTAATCTTTCTAAAACAAAACCTGATGATGTTACTTTCCTGTTTAGAATCTTTGTCTTTGGGATAAAGTGTGAAATCCTTCCTAGGACATACAAGGTTCTTTATCATCTGGCCTCTGACTACCTTTCCTGCTTCATCCGAGGTCGTGGCCCACACATCTCACATGAGGCCAACAGAGCAACTTGGAAGTTCCCAAACAGTGCTTCTCTGTCTGCCCAGAATGCAATTCCCTCATTTGCCCATCTGGCAAACTCCCACTCATTTTTCATTTTTTTTAGGCCAGCTCAAAACCCACAGTTCATTATGCTTTTCTCTGAGCATCCATCACATTTTGCGTCTCTATTATAACACTTATTCAACCCAACACAACTATTTGCTTATATAGTTTGTCTCCTCAATAAGACAAGGAACCCTCTAGGGCTCTGCATCTTACTCATTTCTATATTCTACTTGTTGAATTAAAGAATGTCTCAGAATTTAAACAAGAATATCCAAACTTCTCCTGATAAATGCCCATTGGGTGAGTCAAACCAGGCATATAGGCTGAATCTTATTTCAACAAGTATCTTTAAAGTGACAACCCTAGCATATCAAAAATACTTGTTACAGCCATAACCAACAGGAGACAGTTTTTAAAGAAACATCAGACCACCAACAAACCTACCTGTTGAATATTTATAGACATTTGAGCTCCCTTCATTCTACTCCATCTAAGTGGTTCTTAACCTTTTTTGGGTCACAGACCAATTTACGTAGTGTTTGTCTATTATTTCTTAAACTCATACTCCCTTATGATAAACATAAAAATCCCATGCATCCCTGGAGATTCTGATACTCTTCAAAACCCACCACAAATAAAAAGAAAGTTACTTATGTGATAAGAAATCACAGGTTCACAAGAGATGTGCTCTATCAGGCAAGATAGCATTAAGCTTTGCTCTCAAGTCATTCCATTGTATTAGAACAGGCATTAATATTAACATATAACATTGAATAGCCTTTAAAGTCTTTATTGAGAAGAGAAAGCCAGAGAGGTGCTGACATCTGTCTCCTCCACCTTTGAGAACCTTATGATGGAAATTTGCCAGAAACAAACTGAAATATGAAAAAAATATCCTCCATCTCCTGACCTATAACCCCCATGAGCACATGTTCAAATGAAGGCAGTTCTTTGAAAATGCTCCTGGCACGACATTTTCCTGCTACTCCTACTCTCCACACACACCCCTTCACTCCTACTTTAAAATAATCGGAACTAGCTAGCAGCAAGTCCTTTTGAACTAAAAAGCTTTGTCCTGGCGAAGACAAACGGTTAAATTAAAGAAACAGCTGCCTGGCTGCCTGCCTCTGGCTTGGGGGTTTGGGTTGTGGTAGAGGATAGAGAAGGAGGAAAAACCAGTTGGAGGAGTAAGTACTAACTTCTTACCCTGCCACGTGGCCATCTTGATCCTATTCTCTCCCACGCTGAGGTCAGCAAGCTCAGAGTTTCCCAGACCCCCCAGTTTTGTAGGGAGACTCGACTGGGATGTGGAGAGAACAGCAGCTGTATCGTCTTGTTTTCTGCAGAATGCTCAAGCTGGAACCTGAAAATGTCAACAAGAAAACGAATACCTAAATGAAAAACATTCAAATCCTTGAAAATTATCTCCTGTCCCTCTCTGGACCTCTCTTTGCATAAGCAGAGACAGTCAAGTGTCATATTTCCACCTAAGCAGCAAGGTATCACTGAAAAAAGAATGGGGAAATCTAGAGTCAGTTAATATTGCCCTTGAGTGTTCTCCAATTCTGCATGAATCACTGGATCTTCAGTACATAGGTTTCAGAATCTCAAAGGATGGGTGGTTAGATGAGATAACTATTAAGTGTCTCTTGATGCGACCTCTAAGTTGCACATTTTGGGGAATGAAGAACAGCATAATATCCAATGCCCTTCCCAACCCTCAAAATGGCCAACTCTACATGAAAATTTTTCATAGAAAGGAGAGCAAATTTGGGACTAAAGTTTTAAAATGGATCTTGTGTAACAGCCATGCCCTCAAGGTCGTGGTGCTTCCTCTCCACTTCATTATATTTTCTCACATTTTGCCAATGTCCTGTAGGAGCTTAGACTGCTTTTATAATCAGGAAGGAAAAGAACCAAAGGAAAAGAAAAATGTAAAAAGAGAACATTAATTTAAGTAAAACCAAATTAATTCAGATAATTTCTATTTTTAAAATGTCAAATTCAGTCTTTGGACAGTACTGCTTGAAAGGATATGAAAGGCACTAGGAATGGGAGAAAAATATGAAAGGTCTGACTACTTTGTTTGATTTAGAAGATGACTATATTAAACACTTTGCTTGTCCATTTAAACAAGTTCTTAAGTATTAGAGTGGTCTTCCTTATGTAGTATACAAGCCAATCTGCTTTTTCTAAGAAACATTCCTCACCTTTTTGACCCAGGGAACTTCAAAGTAGATTGCGATTTCCATAGCTTTCATACAAGCAACACTTCCACCCTCTAAGTCAAAGTGCTGACAGCAGACACACTAAAGACTAACACGAACTTGACAGCCATCATTTTGGCCTTTTTTAAATGATGTTTTTTGCCGTTGTTTTAGATTTGAGTTTTACTTAACAGATAGTTAGCCAAGGTTTTAACAGAAAAGCTCAAATATATATATATAAGAGGAATGAGTAACATAAACGCTCAGGTACCTATCAACTAGATAAAAAAATATCAAGTTACCAATCTCATTTTGTCTATTATTATTCATGCATGGTTGTATACTTAGTAGCGCAATCGTGTCTGACACTTTGCGACCCCATGGACTGTAGTCCGCCAGGCTCCTCTGTCCATGGGATTCTCCAGGCAAGACTACTGCAGTGGGTAGCCATTTCCTTCTCCAGGGGATCTTTCCGACCCAGGGATTGAACCCAGGTCTCCTGCATTGCAGGCAGATTCCTCACCGTCTGAGCCACCAGGGAAGCCCTCTTATTCATGGAAATGACTTTTTTTAAGGACGAAAGTGTGAAGGTGCACACTAACCCCAAGAAGCCAATAGAGAAAAGACAATGCTTTGGCTAAGGAAAGGCTTGCGAAGTCCAAGAAACTAGGAACTCACAAAGTCCCAGGATGGAATCACCAGGAAAATTGCTTCGATGACTTATCTGGAACCTAGAGCAGTTTGTTTGGGTTTGCCTTTTTTTTCTCCTCTTATTTAGCATGCAGTACTGATATGCGCCTCATGGGACCAGGAGAATTTAACATCTCCGAAGTCAAACCTAGGCAGCTGCTAATAAATCTATGAAGTATGCATAAAGCAGATTCTTACTGGCTTTTTATACTTCACACTTCTGGATTTCCCTCACTTATTCAGGGTAGCTTACACTGACGTTATCATGTGGCACACGTACAACTTCACTTGGCACTCCCGAAACGTGATTTGCTCTGAAATATTAATAAGGTACACGCACATCAACGTGAAGGTAAAAAGTTTTTCCCTTGAGGAGAAGGCGCTCGAGCGCAAGCCTGTAAAGTCAGGAGAAAACCAGCTCCCCGCGTTAAGTGGGAAAAGGAAAATGAAGCAACTACTTTTTCGAGAGCTTGGACTCCTCTTCGTTACGACCCACACAAACCTGCCAGCCCAGAGCAGGATAGATAAGAACGGGGCCTCGACGAGGTTTTACCAGCCAAAGCCACCCTGCCCCAATCGTGGAAAGGGGACGCCTGCAGCTAACCTCCCTCCCCCATTCAAAAGCTGGGCGGGCTTGGCGCGGCTCCGCGAGGAAACTTCGCTGGGACAGCGCAGGGACCCTGGCTCGGAGAATAGGGCTGGGCTCCCTGGAAGATGCCGCCCTGCACTGGCTAGAACTGGCCGTTCTAACTCCTCCGAGTGCCAGGCGGTGGCGGCCAGGCACAGGGAACCCCCATCTCCGGGGGCCGAGGCAGCGGGGGAGCGCCTCCCCTGTGCCTCTGAGCCCAGGGGGTTCTCTGGGGGTGGGCCGGGGACCAGCGGCCCGCCTAAGACCTGCTGCGGTAGAGACAGCCCATTTGTCTTTACCTGTCGCCGAGATCCGGAGCGACGGAGCCCGTGTCCGCCGCCGGCGGGCCGAGCGCTCAGTCGGCTCTGGCGTCCGGGACACTAAGTTGAGCTAGCGCCCCACGTAGCCGGCAGAGCTTCATTCACAGCCCAGCCAGGAGGAGGGGGAGCGGAGCGGGCCCGCGGCTCATGTGACAGGCGCCTCGCAAAGATCTGCCAAGCACGGCCGCCGTCTGCGCGTGCGCGCCCCAGCCAGCACTCTCCCCACACCTCGGCTGAGGTGGGGAGGAGGTGATCCCCGCCCGGGAGTCAGCAGGGCGGGGAGAGCCGAGGCGAAGGCGGTGCAGGGCGGAGTTTCCGTGCGCGCAGCCGCAGTAGGTCGGCCTTTCTCGCTGCCATATTTAATAAGGACTGGGCGGATCCTAGCCCAGTGCTGGGCGTGTCAGTTGCTTTTGAAAAATAAATGCTGCTTTATGTTTCACTGTTTCGAGCCTGCGGTACGGTTTTGTGGTTTGTCCTTAGAACTAAACTGTTTCTCCTGAGCTTCTGGCTCACAAAATACCTGAGCTAATGTAATAAGTATATTACACTGTGTGTGCTGTGCTCAGTCGCGTCCAACTCTGCGACCTCATGGGCTATAGCCTGCCAGGCTCCTATGTCCGTGGGATATCCCAGGCAAGAATACTGGAGCGAGTTGCCACGCCCTCCTCAGGGAATCTCCCCGACGCAGAAAGCGAACCCCCGTCTCCTGTGTCTCTTGAAGTGCAGGCGGATTCTTTACCGCTTGAGCCATCAGGGAAGCTGATGGTATATCACATTAGCTCAAGTATTTTGGGCTTCCCAGGTGGCGCTAGTGGTAAAGAACCTGCCTGCCAATGCAGGAGTTGTAAGAGAACCTGGGTCAGGAAGTTCCCCTGGAGGAGGGCATGGCAACCCACTCCAGTATTCTTGCCTGGAGAATCCCATGGACAGAGGAGCCTGGAGGGCTACAGCCCATAGGGTCATAAAGAGTTGAACACAACTGAAGCGACTTAGCACGCACTCACTTATTTTGAGCCTCTGATTATATGCCAGGCACTGTTCTAGCCCTTTACTTTTTTTTCATCTTATTTAATGCACACAATAACCCCACTGGGGTGTGTACTATTATTTCTCCACTTTTATTCGTAAGAAAACAGAGGCACAGAAAGTTTGTCCGGGTTCACAGTAATGCTTCTAACAGCCAACATGATCCTCATAGTAACATTGAAAAATCCACAGTACGGTTTTGGGTATTGTCTCCATTTTTAATACTTACAAAACAGAGACTCAGGAAAGTAGAAAATCACAGAACTAGAAAGGGGTAGAACTGAGATTCTAACCTAGGCCTACCTGACTCTGAAGCCCTAGGTTTGGAAGAAATAGCCCCTCATTTTACAAAAGAGAAAACAGGCCATTGGGGTGTGTTGACCTACTTAACATGATCCAGCTAAATATTTTTTGGCAGAAATGAGGCTGGAATTTGTATAATCAATCCAGGTAGTCTAACTAGAACCCCAGTACTCTAATTCAGAGTCTACTGTAGTGAATAATTTTTAACTACTACTCTGGACAAGCAAAGTGGTGTGAGATACAAAACCTGTATGTACCCTAGCCTAGTCAGCTCTAGGCCACCAACGACAAATCTATAATCAGAAAAGTCCAGTTTTTTGACCCATTGCAACAAGAGAGTCTGCACACAAGAGAAACCCTGGGGCATCTCACCAAACAAAAAGAGTCATTATGGTGTTGGGGGAAGGGTGGAGTTTCAGTGAATTTTAGATGGAGCATTGTTTTAGTAAGCTTGAAGTGGGGTTGTCTGAAGGGGTCAATATCAGGTCTGGACTTCGAAGTGAACCCAGAATCCTGTTTCCTTGGGAACCACAAAGTAAAGATAGATATGGAATGTTCAAATACCCCTTATCTGAAGCTCTACACCTGGATTGGAAATTGAGGCTGCTTCTTTGGGTCCAAGAAACTTCTGTGCTCCAGACAAATGTGGAATGTTTTATTCTCACCGATATGATTTCAAGCAGTAAAATTCCTGATAGCCTATGATTGTCAAAAACAAAAGTTTCTCAGTGAGTAAAAAACATGGTGGTCACTCAAATAAGGGGGCTGTTATCCTCTTATAGCTGCAGCATGTCTTTGGGAGAAATACTGTGTGCTAAGTTGCTTCAGTCATTGCTGACTCTTTGTGACCCTATGGACCATAGCCCTCCAAGCTCCTCTGTCCATGGGATTCTCCAGGCAAGAATATTGGAGTGGGTTGCCTTGCCCTCCTCCAGGGGATCTTCCCTACCCAGGGATCAAACCCGCCTCTCTTACATCTCCTGCATTGGCAGGTGGGTTCTTTATCACTGGCGCCACCTGGGAAGTCCAGGGGAATAGCCACAAGTAACTAAAAAGAATGCAAGTCCGGTCCCATCACTTCATGGCAAATAGATGGGGAAACAATAGAAACAGTGGGAGAGTTTATTTTGGGGAGCTCCAAAATCACTGCAGATGGTGACTGCAACCATGAAATTAAAAGATACTTGCTCCTTGGAAGCAAAGCTATCACCAACCTAGACAGCATATTAAAAAGTAGAGATATTACTTTTCCAACAAAGGTCCATCTAGTCAAAGCTATGGTTTTTCCAGTAGTCATGTATGGATGTGAGAGTTGGACTATAAAAAAAGCTGAGTGCCAAAGAATTGATGCTTTTGAACTGTGGTATTGGAAAAGACTCTTGAGAGTCCCTTGGACTGCAAGGAAATCCAACCAGTCAATCCTAAAGAAGATCAGTCCTGAATATTTAATGGAAGGACTGATGCTGAAGCTGAAGCTCAAAATACTTTGGCCACCTGATGCGAAGAACTGACTGATTGGAAAAGACTCTGATGCTGGGAAAGATTGCCAGAGGAGAAAGGGACAGAGGATGAGCTGATTGGACGGCATCACCGACTTGATGGACATGAGTTTGAGCAAGCGCCAGGAGACATGTGAAGGACAGGGAAGCCTGGCATGCTGCAGTCCATGGAGTCACAAAGAGTTAGACACGACTGAGCAACTGAACTGAACTGTGCTGAGTCCTCTGATGATGGTAAATGGGAGGTGATAACTTGTACAAAGGTGTGCAGGCAGGGAATCACATATGAGGACCTGTGAATAGTCATCTATGGTTGAAGCTTAGGGTAAAGAAGTGCACAGAAGTTGTAGGAGATGTAACCACAAGAAAAATTGAGGCCCATTCTTGGAGGATCCTGAATGTTGGACTTAGATTTATACTTAATTCAGAAAGTGATTGAAAAGGAATTAAAGTTTTTGAGAAAGGTAATCCCTTTATTGGAGCACTTTTTAAAAATTCAAGTATAATTGACGCTTAACATTATATGAGTTTCAGGTGTGCTGATGACTCACTATTTGTATATATTGCAATATGATTTCCACAGTAAGTCTGCTGCTGCTGCTGCTGCTAAGTCGCTTCAGTCGTGTCCGACTCTGTGTGACCCCATAGACGGCGGCCCACCAGGCTCCCCTGTCCCTGGGATTCTCCAGGCAAGAACACTGGAGTGGGTTGCCATTTCACTCTTCTTTAACAAGGTCCATGTTCATGGAGAGGTAGGTTAGTTGATCTGTTTTTGTCATTGCAGTATAGGAGAAACCAGAGCCTATTTTAGGTTGAGCAGGAAGACCCACTAGTGGAACAGAAATTGAAGAGGCAAGAAAAGGAGGGGATAAATAATGGAGTAAAATACATGGGGAGATAGAAATGAGATGAGATGCAAGCCAAGCTGGGAAAAGATGCCTTTTCCTGTGAGAAAGAAAAAGGTAAGTTGAAGGATGGCAATCTGGTTGGAAGCTACCACTGTAAAGCGAGCAAATACTGGCTTTACTTGGAATATAGATTTCTTTGGGGGGGGCTTGTTCAGGAGTGATTTATGGAGAGTATGAAGGCTGCAGTGCACCAATATGACCACGTGGTGTCGCCACTGACCGCTGACAGCTTGAAGGGCTCCTGTTGGGGATTTTAGGAATGCGCTTTGTAAAAGATTGTCCTATCTCTTGCAAACTGCAAAACAAAACCAATTATGGGAGTGGGCTCTGGAGCCAGACCCAGAACCAACCAGATTCAGAGACTTACTAGCTATATCACCTCGTTCAAGTTTCACTCTCCTTCAGGTTTCTTACCTGTAAAATGAATAATATGATAAAATGTATTAATAGACTTTAAATAGTTGGAAAAGGTTAAATGCCCAATAAATGTGAGCTAGTATTGCTACCAATGGTGATGATGATTAATTAGGCCCCTTTGGATCCACAAATTTTGCAGAAGTTATTTATGTGGTGAGTGAAAAATGCCTATACAAAAATTCTTTCCCAAGTGTAATGATTAGAGTGTGGTGCTAATGAGGCAAAGTTAATAATTTAATCAGGAGTTACTGATTCTGTTAACTGTTCTCTTCCCCATGAGAACCTTAGCCAGGTTCCCCACAAGTGTGTGTACATGGTCATAAGTGGATCTGGCCAAAAGAGTATAGATAGATCAATAGTACAGATAACTGAGACCCTCTGTTCTCTTCCTTCCTTGGAAAAACTTGAAAAAAATGTTCCTACCTGCCACAGTGCTCACCAGACTTTTGGTCAAAAGCCATTTCAGTTCTTACAAAGTAGAAAGTAAACACAATGTGATCTTAAAAGCTAATTTTAAAGAAACAATGAAACAGTGAATTTCTCTGTATAATAAAAGGTAGCATTTTAGAGTTAATGTTACAAAAGAAAAACCTCTAGGTCAATAGCTCACAGTGGCACCTAAACTGGCATGTCTAAAGCAGCTTTATTTTTTAAAAAACCATTTTTTAAAATTGAAGTAAAGTTAATTTACAATGTTATATTAGTTTCAGGTGAACACCAAAGTGACTCAGAGAGATAGATATATATTATATATATACACACACATATATATATATATATTCTTTTTCAGATCCTTTTCCATCGTAGGTTGTGAGTGAGTGATAGTCACTTAGTTGTGTCTGGCTCTTTGTGACCCCATAGACTTAAGCCTGCCAGGCTCTACTGTCCCTGAAATTCTCCAGGCAAGAATATTGGAGTGGGTTGACATTTCCTTCTCCACCCTTAGAGGTTATTACAAGGTATTGAATATAGTTTCCTGTGCTGTACAGTAGGTGCTTGTTGTTTATTTTATACATAGCAGTGTATGGATGCTCATCCCAAACTCCTAATTTATCTCTCCCCTGATTTCCCCTTTGGTAACCATAAGTTTGTTTTCTATGTCTGTGAGTGTTTTTCTGTTTTGTAAATAAGTTCATTTGTATATATCTGTTTAGATTCTACGTATAAGTGATATATGGTTGTCTTTCTCTGCCTGACTTACTTCATTAATGTGATAATTTCTAGGTTCATCCAATGTTGCCGAAAATGGCATTTTTTCCATTGTGTGTGTTATGTGTATATATATATATATATATTCATTTTTATCCATTCATCTGTTGATGAACATTTAGGTTCCTTCCATGTTTTTTGGCTATTATAAATAGCAAAGCAGCTTCCTCTTTAATCTTGAAATTGTCATTGCAAATCCAGACTGAAATATTTATATGAGTACATAGTCTTGTCAAGTAGTAAGTAAATGTTTCTGGTATTGTTCTTCATTTGTTCCACATTTTGTTCAAGTCTTTACTATTGTGCCAGGCACAGTGTTAGCCCCTGGGCTTCCCTGGTAGCTCAGATGGTAAAGAATCCACCGGCAATGCAGGAGATGCAGGTTGGATCCCTGGGTCCCTGGATCAGGAAGATCCCCTGGAGAAGGGAATGGCTACCCACTCCAGTGTTCTTGCCCGGAGAATTTCATGGACAGAGGAACCTGGTGGGCTATGTGTGGTTAGAGTCCAGGTTTTCCCCAATGGTTTCACTCTTCACTATGTTAGCCTAAGGATACTAGTTTTAAAATAAAATATGTGGTATAAACCACTATATATGAAATAGATAAACAACAGAGTCCTGTATAACTCAGAAAACTATATTCAATATCTTATAATAACCTATAATGGAGAAGAATATGAAATATATACATATACAACTGAATCATTTTGCTGTACACCAGAAACTAACATAATATTGTAAATCAACCATACTTCAATTAAAAACTAAAGTAAAATATGATGCATAAATAAAATATTTTGGGTGCCCAGGAAATGCCTGAAATAGTTCTAGGAAAATGAGGCTGAATAAAAGGAAATGAACAAAGTTCTCTAGTTCAGGGGATCTATCAAGACAGTAGGTTAAGAAGTCTAAAAATAGGGTAATCTCGGGTCACTTACAATCACTTTGTACTTGAAGAGCTGAGTATCAAAATTAACAAATGGCAGGACTTCTCTGGTGGTCCAGTGGTTAAGACTCTGGGCTTCCACTGCAGGGGGCACAGGTTTGATCTCTGGTCGGGGAACTAAGATCCTGTATGCCCTGTGGTGTGTCCAAAATGGAAAAAAAAAACTGTTTTTAATCAACAAATATCTTCTAGGACATAATGGTAGCTAACCTCATGACTGGAGAAACACTAATGAAAACCACAGTGTGGCACCCTTAGTAAAGCATAAAATGTGGTGAAAAACCTGGAGGTGGGGGGAGTCCTCTCATAAAATGCTAGTGGTAGTGCAATTAGTCAATTGAGGGCAACTTTGAAATAACTATAAAAATGTCAAATACATGAAACTGATCCCAAAAATCCATTTCTAGAAATCTCTCAGTTATGTTTGCATACGTGTAATCTATTGTGTGCAATTGTTTGTAATAATAAAAATAAGAAACAACCAGATCTCCATCAAAAGAAGATTGTTCAAATAAATATTGATACATCTACCCAATGAGAAAGCTCTTTGTGTAATTTCTTTATTGAAGTATAGCTGACTTACAATGTTGTGTTAGTTTCAGATGTACAGCACAGTGATTCACAGATATATGTGTGTGTGTATATATATATTCTTTTTCAGATTCTCTTTCTTTATAGGTTATTATAAAATATTAAGTATAGTTATTATACAGTAAGTCCTTGTTGGTTATCTATTTTTATATATGTTTTTATGTATTTATATGTAAAAGTCAATGAAAAAAAGGAAGGTGTGGAGTTGTGTACTTTCTCAATTTTATGCCATGGAAGTGTATAGCCTACTCAATTATATATCTTAAAAGGTAATACAGAAAAATTGGGATATATTAAAAGCTGGGTATATTAGTCACTCAGTTGTGTCCAACTCTTTGTGACCCCATGGACTATAGCCTGCCAGGTTCTTAGGTCCAGGGAATTCTCTAGGCAGGAATACTGGAGTGGGTTGCTATTCCCTTTTCCAGGAGATCTTGTTATGCAAGAAAATCTATGTTTTGCAAAAACTCAGTCTTTATAGTTCTCTAATTGGGCCCAGCAAAATTTTTGACAGATGGTTTTCAGAGAATTTTTACTTTGTAAAAATTCCATGTCAGACTGCCCTCTATTTGAGAGAAGTTCAATTCTATCTAGATTAGAGCTGCTAGAGTCTAAAGGAGCAAATATGAGAGTTTGTTTAGGGAGTGGTTTTGACAATGTGCAGGCCTCTACTCTGTATCTCATCAAGCTCTGTACTGCCTTCTGTTTCGTGCAGAAGTGCAAGCTCATGGAACAGCGCTGGTGCTTTCTCAGAATCACTGTGGTGCCTGGTCACCCACCACTGGGAGAACGCCTTGAGGGCACAGTCCATGACCTATTCTTCCTTTATATTTACCTTAGCAGAGCTTTTCAAACCATTTGTGGTGAAGGACCATTTTTTGTCAAATCCATTGTGTACTGATACTTTTATAAAATACAATCAAAGTGAATAACTAGAAAAATGAAATCAAAAAGACATAGAAAATACAAGTCCAATTCTTCTCTGATTATATTCAACAAACATAAAATTACTCTGTCAGTGTTTTGTTAAGGTTTTGAAACATTTACACCCAATTTCTTATTGCAGACCAGTGATAAACAGTTTGTGGACTGGCACTGGGCCGTGGACCACGCTTCGAGTAGTATTGTCTCCCAGCACCACCACGGGGCCCAGCTCATAGTAGGCAATGAATACGTGCTGAATTGACTATATATCATTCTTCTAGTGTTTTCTATTTTGCAAAGTTTTCACATCTCTCTCCTCCTCCTACCATCATACCACCTTCAGCATTAAGTAGAGCAGATTTTATCATTCTCATCTAAAGAAGATGAGGCATGCAGATTCAGTGACTCGCCTGGACTGAAAACAGCCCAAATTAGTCTCTGACTCCTATTGCACTTTGTGGTAGCGGCACAAAGAAAACCTTCCCGTCAGAGAGCCTCCCCAAAATTCCACTAATTAGAAAAACTTGCCTTAAGCTTCGCAAAGGACCTCCTGGCATGATGGTGTGATGGAAAGAATACAGGTTCTGGAATTAAAGAGCTAGTCTGGAATTCAGGCTTTAGCAAGAGATTTTAACCTCTGAGCCTGTTTCCTTATCTCTGACATGGGGATAATGATAACTTCTCCACTAAGCTGTGCTAACTAAATGGTGAATATAAATAGCCAGGTACCTAATTCAGAAAGACTGGTTATTATTAAAATTAGGTTTGGTTTAGAAGGGCCCCATTAAAGGACGTTGGGGGCTTCCTTGTTGACTCAGTGGTAAAGAATCTGCAATGCGGGAGACACAAGTTCAATCCCAGGGTGGGGAAGATCCCTTGGAGAAGGAAATGGCAACCCGCTCCAGTATTCTTGCCTGGGAAATTCCATGCACAGAGGAGCCTGGCGGGCTACAGTCCATGGGGTCGCAAAGAGTCAGACACCACTGAGTGACCAACACTTTTAACTACTTGTTACACATGCTCTGTCACCTAATCACGTGGAACGTGCGCCATCTACTGGTGGAATAAAGAACATAACTCTAGGAAGAGAGACCACTCCGTTAAGAATCAGCTGCAGCTCAGTCACTCGGTCCTGTCCAACTCTTTGTGACCCCATGGACTGCAGCACGCAAGGCTTCCCTGTCCATCACCAACTCCCGGAGCTTGCTCAAACTCATGTCCATCGAGTCGGTGATGCCATCCAACCATGTCGTCCTCTGTCGTCCCCTTCTTCTGCCTTCAATCTTTCCCAGCATCAGAATCTTTTCCAGTCAGTCAGTTCTTCACATCAGGTGACCAAAGTATTGTAGCGTCAGCTTCAGCATCAGTGCTTCCAATGAATATTCAGGGTTTATCTCCCTTAATGTTGACTAGTTTGATCTCCATGCTTTCCAAAGGACTCGCAAGAGTCTTCTCCAACACCACAGTTTCAAAAGCATCAATTTTTCTGCACTCAGCTTTCTTTATGGTCCAACTGGAATCAGTAATTGTGCCCTTCTTGTCTTTCTCTTTTAACTCCTTCCCAATTGTAACAGGTGCCTCTCCTGCCCCACAGTGAAAACAAGGTAGGAAATATGGTCTTCCACCTCCAACTGGTAGTAACAAGGCCACATCCCCTTTTAGACATAGTATCAGAAGAGGTCAACTAAACAGACAATTTAAATAAAATCCAGAGTCCCATCACATACCATAAAAAACGTCCAGAATAGAAATGAAAATAACCTGTAATAACAAGAAAATCAACCAACAGACACCAAGACCTATGTCACACATGTTGAACATGTGTATATGTTGGAATTATATGGAATTATAATGGAATTATATATATATATTATACAAGGATTTTAAAGCATTCAAGATAAAAATGCTTTAAAGAGCAGTACTGAACAGGTATTTTTTTTTCTCCCTTTGTTTCTTGATGAGTCTGGCTAATGGTTTATCAATTTTATTTATCCTCTCAAAGAACCAGCTTTTGGCTTTGTTGATTTTTGCTATGGTCCCTTTGTTTCTTTTGCATTTATTTCTGCCCTAATTTTTAAGATTTCTTTCCTTCTACTAACCCTGGGGTTCTTCATTTCTTCCTTTTCTAATTGCTTTAGGTGTAGAGTTAGGTTGTTTATTTGACTTTTTCTTGTTTCTTGAGGTATGCCTGTATTGCTATGAACTTTCCCCTTAGCACTGCTTTTACAGTGTCCCACAGGTTTTGGGTTGTTGTGTTTTCATTTTCATTCATTTCTATGCATATTTTGATTTATTTTTTTATTTCTTCTGTGATTTTTTTGTTATTCAGCAGCGTGTTGTTCAGCCTCTATATGTTGGAATTTTTAATAGTTTTTCTCCCGTAAATGAGATCTAATCTTACTGCATTGTGGTCAGAAAAGATGCTTGGAATGATTTCAATTTTTTTAAATTTACCAGGGCTAGATTTATGGCCCAGGATGTGATCTATCCTGGAGAAGGTTCCATATGCGCTTGAGAAAAAGGTGAAATTCATTGTTTTGGGGTGAAATGTCCTATAGATATCAATTAGGTCTAACTGGTCTATTGTATCATTAAAATTTGTGTTTCCTTGTCAATTTTCTGTTTAGTTGATCTATCCATAGGTGTGAGTGGGGTATTAAAGTCTCCCACTATTATTGTGCTACTGTTAATTTCCCCTTTCATACTTGTTAGCATTTGTCTTACATATTGTGGTGCTCCTATGTTGGGTGCATATATATTTATAATTGTTTTATCTTCTTCTTGGATGGATCCTTTGATCATTATGTAGTGTCCTTCTTTGTCTCTTTTCACAGCCTTTGTTTTAAAGTCTATTTTATCTGATATAAGTATTGCTACTCCTGCTTTCTTTTGGTCTCTATTTGCGTGGAATATCTTTTTCCAGCCCTTCACTTTCAGTCTGTATGTGTCCCTTGTTTTGAGGTGGGTCTCTTGTAGACAGCATATATAGGGGTCTTATTTTTGTATCCATTCAGCCAGTATTTGTCTTTTGGTTGGGGCATTCAACACATTTACATTTAAGGTAATTATTAATAAGTATGATCTGGTTGCCATTTACTTTATTGTTTTGGGTTCGAGTTTATACACCCTTGTGTTTCCTGTCTAGAGAAGATCCTTTAGCATTTGTGGGAGAGCTAGTTTTGTGGTGCTGAATTCTCTCAGCTTTTGCTTGTCTGTAAAGCTTTTGATTTCTCCTTCATATTTGAATGAGATCCTTGCTGGGTACAGTAATCTGGGTTATAGGTTATTTTCTTTCATCACTTTAATTATGTCCTGCCATTCCCTCCTGGCCTGAAGAGTTTCTATTGAAAGATCAGCTGTTATCCTTATGGGAATTCCCTTGTGTGTTATTTGTTGTTTTTCCCTTGCTGCTTTTAATATTTGTTCTTTGTGTTTGATCTTTGTTAATTTGATTAATATGTGTCTTGGGGTGCTGAACAGATTTGAAATGAGTAAAAAATAGAAAGGCTCAGCAAAGAAATAGATGACATAAAGGAAAACTGAATGGAAATTTTATCCTTAGTACAGTTTTTTAAATTGAAATATAGTTGATTTACAATGTTATATCAGTTTCAGGTATACAACATAGTAATTGGTATTTCTTCAGATTATACTTCATTATACACTATCACAAGATAATGGCTACAATTCCCTCTGCTATACAGTGTATCTTGTTGCTTATCTATTTTATAAATAGTAGCTCATATTTGTTAATCCCATACCCCTAATTTGTCCCTCTCCTCTTTGCTAGCCACAGGTTTGTTTTCTGTATCTGTGAGTCTGTTCTTGTTTTGCATAAACATGCATTTGTAGTTTTTTTAGATTCCAAATATAAGTGATATCATACAGTATTTGTCTTTCTCGTCTGACTTATTTCACTAAGCATAATATTCTCTAGGTCCACTCACATTGCTGCAAAGGGCAGAATTTCATTCTTTTTTTTTATGGCTGAGTAATATTACAGTAATATTTGAAATGTAGTAGTGGAGAAGACTCCTAAAATCCCTTGGGCAGCAAGGAGATCAAACCAGTCAATCTTAAGGGAGATCAACCCTGAATATTCACCAAAAGGATTGATGCTGAAGCTGAAACACCAGTATTGTGGTCATCTGATTCTAACAGATGACTCACTGGAAAAGTCCCTGCTTCTGGGAAAGACTGAGGGCAGAAGGAGAAGAGGGAGTCAGAAGATGAGATGGATGAATGGCATCACCAATGCAATGGACATGAACTTGGGCAAATTCCGGGAGATGGTGAGGGACACGGAGGCCCAGCATGCTGCAGTGCATGGGATCACAAAGAGTCAGATATGACTGAGTGACTAAACAACAACACTATTACAGTATAAGCACACACATACACACACACCACATCTTCTTAATCCAGTCGTCTGTTGATGAGCGTGTGGGTTGCTTCCATGTCTTCACTATTGTAAATAGTATTGCTAAGAACATTGAAGAACTGCAGAACCTTAGAAGAAATGGAGTAGCCCTCATAGTCAACAAAAGATTCCAAAATGCAGTACTTGGGTGCAATCTCAAAAATGACAGAATGATCTCCATTTCTTTCCAAGGCAAACCATTCAATATCACAGTAATCCACTAATGCCAAAGAAGCTGAAGTTGAATAGTTCTATGATGACTTACAAGATCTTCTAGAACTAACACCAAAAAAAGATGTTCTTTTCATTATAGGGGACTGGAACAAAAGTAAGAAGTCAAGAGATACCTGGAGTAACAAGCAAGTTTGGCCTTGAAGCACAGAATGAAGCAGGGCAAAGGCTAACAGAATTTTGCCAAGAGAACGCACTGGTCATAGCAAACACCCTCTTCCAAAAACACAAGAGAGGACTCTAGACATGGACATCACCAGATGCTCAATACCGAAATCAGATTGATTATATTCTTTGCAGCCAAAGATGGAGAAGGTCTATACAATCAGCAAAAACAAGACCAGGAGCTGGCTGTGGCTCAGATAATGAAATCTTTATTGCAAAATTCAAACTTAAATTGAAAAAAGTAGGGAAAACCACTGATCATTCAGGTATGACCTAAATCAAATCCCTTATGATTATACAGTAGAAGTGACAAATAGATTCAAGGGATTAGATCTGATAGACAGAGTGCCTGATGAACTATGGACAGAGGTTCATGACACTGTACAGGAGACAGGGATCAAGACCACCCCCAAGAAAAAGAAATGCAAAAAGGCAAAATGATCATCTGAGGAGGCCTTGCAAATAGCTGAGGAAAGAAGAGAAGCTAAAGGCAAAGGAGAAAAGGAAAGATATACCCATCTGAATGCAGAGTTCCAAAGAATATCAAGGAGAGATAAGAAAGCCTTCCTCAGCGACCAATGCAAAAAATAGAGGAAAACAATAGGATGGGAAAGACTAGAGATATCTTCAAGAAAATTAGAGATACCAAGAGACCATTTCATGCAAAGATGGGCTTAATAAAGGACAGACATAGTTTTGACCTAACAGGAGCAGAAGATAGTAAGAAAAGGTGGCAAGAATACACAGAAGAAATATACAAAAAAGATCTTAGTGACCCAGATAACCACGATGGTGTGATCACCCATCTAGAGCCAGACATTCTGGAGTGAGAAATCAAGTGGGCTTTATGAAGCATCACTATGAACAAAGCTAGTGGAGGTGATGGAATTCCAGTTGAGCTATTTCAAATCCTAAAAGATGATGCTGTTAAAGTGCTGCACTCAATATGCCAGCAAATTTGGAAAACTCAGCAGTGGCCACAGGACTGCAAAAGGTCAGTTGTCATTCCAATCTCAAAGAAAGGCAATGCCAAGTAATGTTCAAACCACCACACAATTCAATTGCTCTCATCTCACATGCTAGCAAAGTAATGCTCAAAATTCTCCAAGCCAGGCTTCAATAGTACGTGAACCAAGAACTGCCAGATGTTCAAGCTAGATGTAGAAAAGGCAGAGGAACCAGAAATCAAATTGCCAACATCCATTTGATCATTAAAAAAACAAGAGAATTCCAGAAAAATATCTACTTCTGCTTTATTGACTACACCAAAGCCTTTGACTATGTGAATCACAACAAACTGTGGAAAATTCCTAAAGATGTGGGAATACTAAACCACCTTACCTGCCTCTTAAGAAATCTGTATGCAGGTGAAGAAACAACAACTAGAACCGGATATGGGATGACAGACTGGTTCCAAATTGGGAAAGGAGTACATCAAGGCTGTATATCGTCACATTGCTTATTTAACCTATATGCAGAGTACATCATGCAAAATGCCAGGCTGGATGAAGCACAAGCTGGAATCAAAATTGCCAGGAGAAATATCAATAATCTCAAATATTCAGATGACACCACCTTTACTGCAGAAAGTGAAGAGAAACTGAAGAACCTCTTGATGAAAGTGAAAGAAGAGAGTGAAAAAGCTGGCTTAAAACTCAACCTTCAAAATCTAAGATCACGGCATCCGGTCCCATCATTTAATGGCAAATCAATGGGGAAACAATGGAAACGTGACAGACTTTATCGTTTGGGGCTCCAAAATCACCGCAGATGGTGATTGCAGCCATGAAATTAAAAGACGCTTGCTCCTTGAAAGAAAAGCTATGACCAACCTAGACAGTATATTAAAAAGCAGAGACATTACTTTAACAACAAAGGTTCATCTACTCAAAGCTATGGTTTTTCAAGTAGTCATGTATGGATGTGAGGGTTGGACCATAAGGAAAGCTGAGCGCATAAGAATTGATGCTTTTGAACTGTGGTGTTGGAGAAGACTCTTGAGAGTCCCTTGGACTACAAGGAGATCCAACCAGTCCATCCTAAAGGAAGTCAGTCCTGAATATTATTGGAAGGACTGATGCTGAAGCTGAAGCTCAAATACTTTGGCCACCTGATGCAAAGAACTGACTCACTGGAAAAGACCCTGATGCTAAGAAAGATTGAAGGCAGGAGGAGAAGGGGACAACAAAGGATGAGATGGTTGGATGGCATCACCAACTTGATAGACATGAATTTGTGCAAGCTCCGGGAGTTGGTGATGGACAGGGAAGTCTTGCTGCAGTCCATGGGATTGCAAAGAGTCAGACACGACTGAGCAATTGAAACTGAACTGAAGAACATTGGGGTGCATGTGTCCTTTCAAATTAGTATTTTCACTTTTCCCTGGATATATTCCCAGGAGTGGAATTGCTAGATCATATAGTAGTTCTATTCTTAGTTCTTTGAGTAACCTCCATACAGTTTCCCATAGTGGCTACACCAATTTACATTCCCACCAACAGGATATAAGGGTTTCCTTTTCACCATATCTTTTCCAACTTTTATTATATGTAGACTTTTAAAACATTATTTGTTTATTTATTTTGGTTGCCCTGGTTCTTCGTTGTTCCATGCAGCCCTTCTCCAGTTTTGGTGAGTGGGGGCTGCTCTTCACTGTGGTGCACAGGCTTCTCATTGCGATGTCTTCTCTTAGTGCAGAGCACAGGCTCTCCACATGCAGGCTTCAGTTGTTGTAACATGCAGCCTTGATAGTTGCAGCTCACAGGCTCAGTAGCTGTGGCACATGGGCTTAGTTGCCCAGAGGCATGTGGAATCTTCCCAAACCAGTGATTGAACCCATGTCTCCTGCATTGGCAGGTGGATTCTTTACCAGTGGACCACTAGGGAAGTCCTTGTAGACTTTTTGATGATATCCATTCTGACAGATGTGAGTTGACATCTCATTGTTGTTTTGATTTACATTTCTCTAACAGTTAGCAAATTTTCATGTACCTGTTAGCCATCTGTATGTATTCTTTGTAAAATTTCTATTCAGGTCTACTGCCCATTTTTTTATTGGATTGTTTGGGTTTTTGATACTGAGTTGTATCTGTTTGTATATTTTGGATATTAACTAATTGTCAGTCACATCATTTGCAAATATTTTCTCATTCAGTAGTCTGTCTCTTTGTTTTGATGGATTTTTTGCTGTGCAAAAGCTTTTAAGTTTAATTAGGCCCCATTTATTTATTTTTGCTTTTATTTCTTTTGCTGATCTAAAAATATTGCTATAATCTATGTCAAAGAGTGTTCTGCCTATGTTTTCTTCTAGGCATTTTACAGTTTCAATTCTTACATTTAGGTCTCTAAACCATTTTGAACTGTTTAAATATAATGCAAGGGCATGTTATTATTGTTTTACATATAGCTGTCCTGTTTTCTCAGCACCACTTGTTGAAGAGACTGTCTTTTCTGCATTCTGTACACTTGCTTCCACTGTCATGGATTAATTGACCATAGGTGCATGGTTTTATTTCTGGTCTCTCTATTCTGTTCCATTGACCTATGTGTCTATTTTTGTGCCAGTACCACGCTGTTTTGATTATTGCAGCTTTGTAGTATAGTCTGAGCTCTGGGAGGGTTATACCTCTAGATTTGTTCTTTTTTTCAAGATTGATTTGGCAATTCAGGGTATTTTGACCAACCTAGATAGCATATTGAAAAGCAGAGACATTACTTTGCCAACAAAGTTTCGTCTAGTCAAGGCTATGGTTTTTCCTGTGTTCATGTATGGATGTGAGAGTTGGACTGTGAAGAAGGCTGAGCTCCAAAGAATTGATGCTTTTGAACTGTGGTGTTGGAGAACACTCTTGAGAGTCCCTTGGACTGCAAGGAGATCCAACCAGTCCATTCTGAAGGAGATCAGCCCTGGGATTTCTTTGGAAGGAATGATGCTAAAGCTGAAACTCCAGTACTTTGGCCACCTCATGTGAAGAGTTGACTCATTGGAAAAGACTCTGACGCTGGGAGGGATTGGGGGCAGGAGGAGAAGGGGACGACAGAGGATGAGATGGCTGGATGGCATCACTGACTCGATGGATGTGAGTCTGGGTGAACTCCAGGAGTTGGTGATGGACAGGGAGGCCTGGCGTGCTGCAATTCATGGGGTCGCAAAGAGTCGGACACGACTGAGCGACTGAACTGAACAGAACCGTGGTTCCATATGAGTTTTAGGATTATTTTTTCTAGTTCTGTGGAAAATGTCATGGATATTTTGATAGGGATTGCCAAATGGAAATTTTAGAACTGGAAAATATGCAATTTTCCAAATTTGGGGGAAAGATATGAACCTACAGATCCAATGGCTTGGAAACCACAAACAGAATAAATGCAAAGAAATCCACACCAAGGTACATCATAATCAAACTTTTGAAAACTAAAAGCAGAGAAAAAAATCTTGAAAGCACCAAGTGAGACATGACACCTTACTTAGGAGAAGGGTAGCTATTTGAATTAAGACATGGTTCTCATAAGAAACCATGGAAGCCAGAAGGAAGTGGCACAACACTTTTAAAGTGCCAAAAGAATAGAATACATAAAGAACACTTGAAACTAAACAGTAAAATAAAGCAAATAATCCAATTAGAAAATGAGCAAAAAACATGAAGAAACATTTCATTGAGGTGGATAAACAGAAGGTAAATAAACACCTAAAAAGATGCTCAATGTCACTAGCATTTAAGGAAATTCAAAGTAACACTATGGTGAGATATCACTAGACACCTCTTAGAACTGCTACGCTAAAACAAATAAACAAACAAACCTGATAATACTAAATGCTGGCAAGGATGTGGAGAAACTGGATGTTTTATACATTTCTGGTGGGAATGTAAAATGGTAGTCACTCTGGAAATAGCTTAGTGTTTTCTTAATAAACTAAACATACACTTAGCATATAACCAAGAACAAACTCAAGGTGCTGTATGAGGAGGAACAGAAGGGGCCCATGACCACCCTGTGTCACTGCAAGTGCCACCTGATGTCAGCCAACAACCAGAAGAGCTTTCTATGGAGCATGTGGCCCAGCAAGCTGAAAGGCATGGTCTTTATCAGCACACAACTGTACTTCCACCAGATAATCAGTGTGGAGCATTTCATCCTGGCCATGGCTGTTATGAAGAACATTTCAACTGCTATGCTATCAGGAGGAGAGCAAGACTCTGAGCCTCTGGTTTTGGGATCACAAGCCCCTCGAGGTGTACATTGTAGACCTCATGGTAGACAATACTCAAATGGGATTCAGTATGTCTGTCCAAGACCACAAGCTCATCATCTACCTGTACCTGCTGAAAGCCAAGGAGAGTTCCAGAGACATATGCCTGCTGCAGGGGGCAGACTTCCACGTGGGCACCTAAGTGAATATGATTTGGAGGACCCTGGATGGAAGGCCACATAAAGGCCCACCAAAAAAGTCAGTGGAGTGGGAGAACAAGCATGTCATATGGTTTGTCACACAGGACAGTGACATAGGGCTTCAGAGGCTGCCGAAGCTGAAGAACAGGGTGACCACCGTGCTGCCACATCTCGCTTGGCTCAAGCCCCATGATGGTTAGGTGTAGTACATAGACTGTCGCATTCTGTAGAATGTGGTGCTGATCATCCTCGCCCCAGATGCTTAACTGCTGTCTTCACTTCGAAACTGGAGTGTTGTGAGCTGGCCAAGATCACCACCATGCCCAGCACTGTCCTAGATGACCTGATAGAGACTTACAATATGACCACCCACTTCTAGACACAGGGATGCTGTCATCATCCCCATGCGATGCTTTCCTTTTATTTATAAAACACAAGGAAGTGGGGAGGGGGAAACGATTGATACATGCAATAACTTAAATGGATCTTGAGGATGGTGAGTGTAAAAAAGCAATCTCAAAAAGTCACATATTATAGGATTCCATTTACTTAAGATTTTCAAAATGAGGAATTTGTAGAGATGGAGAATAAATTAGTGGTTGCCATGGATGAGGAATAGTAAAGGGAGGGAAGTGACTAAAAAGGAGTAGCACAAAGGAGATCTTTATGGTGATAGAACAGTTCTCTATCTTGATTGCAGTGGTGGTTACACAAATCTATACTTGTGATAAAAATGGCATAGAAGTATTCACACACTTTGTACCAATGTCAATTTCCTATACCATTGTCAATAGTTTATAACATGTAACTGTGGAGGAAATCTGGGTGAAACTTACAAAGGACCTCCATATGATTTTCATAACTTCCTGTGAATCTATAATAATTTCAAATTAAAAAAATTTAAAGAATGGAGGACTTGTAGACATTGAATATGGATGATTCTGATGAAGAATTTTGCTTTAAAGGGGGACAGAGAAATCAGGTGGGTAGAGAGCAAGAGAAGCTGATTCAAAAGAAGACTTTACAATTTTTTAAGTGAGAGAAATAATAGCATGGTTGAAGCTGATTGGAAAAATTCTGTAGAAGGGGAAAAAAGCTTGAGGGGCAAGAGAGGAGAGAATTGCCAGAAGAGGAGTGGAGGAGTTGGCTTCAGCTAAGAGCAGGGACAGTTCATCCATAGTCACAGGACAAAGGGTAGAATATACACACAGATTTAGATAGGTAAGTAATATATGCAGTGGTAGAAATTTATGGGCTTTGTTTTCTGATTGCCTCTGTTTTTCCAGTGAAATTGGAAGCAAGGTCATGAGCTGAGAGTGAGGACACGGGTGCAGAGGTGTTAGAGGTTTGAAGGGAGAGGAGAAGGTATGAAATAGTTGTCTAGGAAACAGAGAGTAAATGGACTAGGATAATATTATGTGATTTCCTGGCAACATTAAGTGCCCACTTGAGGTTCATGGTCTTGAATTTAAAGTGAAAGTGTAATTTTGTGATTTTCCCTAGCCATGTTCCACTCCAGGGATATAGGAGAGGGATAGGAGTCACTGGAAATTACAAAATGGAGAAAGAGACTGCAATTAGGTGGAGGACAAAACTGTAGGAGAGAATTTCAAGGGACTGAGAGGCTAGAGTGTTAGAAGAATCAGGTGTTAAGATATTGAAATCACAAAGAATTAAGACAAGCTTAATTGCAGAGAGTTACAGTGAGACAGAAGCTAAACTGTACATATTATATATGTGTGTTAGTCGCTCAATTGTGTTCAACTCTTTGTGACCCCATGGACTATAGCCGGCCAGGCTTCTCTGTCCATGGAATTCTCTAGGCAAAAATACTGGAGTGGGTTGCCATTCCCTTCTCCAGGGGATCTTCCCGACCCAGGGGTCAAACCCGGATCTCCTGCATTACAGGCAGTTCTTTACCATCTGAGCCACCAGGAAAGCCCATACATATTATATAATATATTTAATATATTTAACATATTAAGTGATAGGAAATTCAAAGAAAGATGGGGATTTCTAGGGAGGAGAAAGAGAATGATTTGAAAATAGCAGTGAGGGACTTCAATTTGTGGGAATAAAAATAACCAGTGCTCAAGAGGATTGTAAGGTCCTTGGGTAGATTCAGATTTCAGTCAGATTAAGAATGTGAGGGAAGCATTCAGTAAACAGGGAAAAAATATAGAGAGTTTTACTGAAGACTTTGAGTACTATATAGGATGATTATATAATTTATCATCCAAGCTGGGATACTTATGAAAATGACAAACGTTAAACTGGGCGAGACAGTGGCACACTATGTATAAACTGGAATTGTCCTGAGCAAACCAGGACTATGATTCCACAGGACAACGTGGAAGGATTTCAAGGCTAAGAGGCGGGACCAGGTTAGGTGAATACACAAAATTGTGTGACACTAGAACATGAAATATGCAGGTAGTGACCGAGGAGTCCCAGGAATTTTGTAATGACTGACATAAAGTTGAAGGTCATGAAGAGCTTAGTTCTGGTGATATTAAGGCACAGTATGGTGGCAAGTCTGTGAGTGCTGAGAGGGAGAAATGGGTGGCTGTTTGTGACCTGCCCTTCACTCCTGCCAATGGAGATGCAGAGCCCTGGATAAGGGAGTTCTATTCCCAGTCAGACAAAAGCTGAATCCTAAGCCCCACTGAGGAAGATTTTGATATTTCTGAAACTCTTTGTGCTTCCAGTCTGAACTATTTGGGGGAACTGAAACTGAAATGACTTCAGGTGAGGAAATTAGTAAGCCTACCTGTGAAAATAGATGTTTTTCTGGAACTCTCTTGCTTTTTCGATTATCTAGTGAATGTTGGCACTTTGGTCTCTGGTTCCTCTGCCTTTTCTAAAACCAGCTTGAACATTTAGAAGTTCACAGTTCACGTATTGCTGAAGCCTGGCTTGGAGAATTTTGAACATTACTTTACTAGCGTGTGAGATGAGTGCAATTGTGTGGTAGTTTGAGAATTCTTTGGGATTGGAATGAAAGCTGACCTTCCAGTCCTATGGCCACTGCTGAGTTTTCCAAATTTGCTGGCATATTGAGTGCAGCACTTTCACAGCATCATCTTTTAGGATTTGAAATAGCTCAACTGGAATTCCATCACCTCCACTAGCTTTGTTCATAGTGATACTCCCTAAGGCCCACTTGACTTTGCACTCCAGGATGTCTGGCTCTAGGTGAGTGATCACACCATCGTGATTATCTGGGTCATGAAGATCTTTTTTATATAGTTTTTCTGTGTATTCTTGCCACCTCTTCTTAATATCTTCTGCTTCTGTTAGGTCCATACCATTTCTGTCCTTTATTGAGCCCATCTTTGCTTGAAATGTTCTCTTGATATCTCTAATTTTCTTGAAGAGATGTCTAATCTTTCCTATTCTATTGTTTTCCTCTATTTCTTTGCACTGATCACTAAGGAAGGCTTTCTTATTTCTCCTTGCTATTCTTTGGAACTCTGCATTCAAATGGGTATATCTTTCCTTTTCTCCTTTGCTTTTCACTTCTCTTCTTTTCACAGCTATTTGTAAGGCCTCCTCAGACAGCTATTTTGCGTTTGTGCATTTCTATTCCATGGGGATGGTCTTGATCCCTGTCTCCTGTACAATGTCACAAACCTCTGTCCATAGTTCATCAGGCACTCTGTCTATCAGATCTAGTCCCTTAAATCTATTTCTCACTTCCACTGTATAATCATAAGGGATTTGATTTAGGTCAAACCTGAATGGTCTAGTGGTTTTCCCCACTTTCTTTAATTTAAGTCTGAATTTGGCCATAAGGAGTTCATGATCTGAGCCACAGTGAGCTCCCGATCTTGTTTTTGCTGACTGAATAGAGCTTCTCCATCTTTGGCTGCAAAGAATGTAATCAATCTGATTTCCTGTATGCAGGTCAGGAAGCAACAGTTAGAACTGGACATGGAACAACAGACTGGTTCCAAATAGGAAAAGGAGTATGTCAAGGCTGTATATTGTCACCCTGCTTATTTAACTTATATGCAGAGTACATCATGAGAAACGCTGGGCTGGAGGAAGCACAAGCTGGAATCAAGATTGCCGGGAGAAATATCAGTAACCTCAGATATGCAGATGACACCACCCTTATGGCAAAAAGTGGAGAACTAAAGAGCCTCTTGATGAAAGTGAAAGAGGAGAGTGAAAAAGTTGGCTTAAAGCTCAACATTCAGAATACTAAGATCATGGCATCCGGTCCCATCACTTCATGGCAAATAGATGGGGAAACAGTGGCTGACTTTATTTTTTTGGGCTCCAAAATCACTGCAGATGGTGATTGCAGCCACGAAATTAATTACTCCTTGGAAAGAATGTTATGACCAACCTAGACAGCATATTCAAAAGCAGAGACATTACTTTGTCAACAAAGGTCCATCTAGTCAAGGCTATGGTTTTTCCAGTGGTCATGTATGGATGTTAGAGTTGGACTATAGAGAAAGCTGAGTGCTTAAGAATTGATGCTTTTGAACTGTGGTGTTGAAGAAGACTCTTGAGAGTCCCTTGGACTGCAAGGAGATCCAACCAGTCCATCCTAAGGGAGGTCAGTCCTGGGTGTTCATTGGAAGGACTGATGTTGAAGCTGAAACTCCAATACTTTGGCTCCCTGATGCGAAGAGCTGACTCACTTGAAAAGACCCTGATGCTGGGAAAGATTGAGGGCAGGAGGAGAAGGGGACAACAGAGGATGAGATGGTTAGATTGCATCACGGACTCAATGGACATGAGTTTGGGTAAACTCCGGGAGTTGGTGATGGACAGGGAGGCCTGGCGTGTTGTGGTTTATGGGGTTGCAAAGAGTCAGACATGATTGAGCAACTGAACTGAACTGAACCTGTGAAAAGCTGAGGATGGGGAAATACAAGGGACTCAGTGCTATTTCCAATGGAACCTATAGGGAAACACACTAACATTGACACAAGTAGAAATACAAACCTGAACAGGAAAAAACCGTAACTGCACAAGAACAAAATGGTTTAAGATGCTGCTGAATTACTCAGCATCTCTTATTCCTCTTTTCTTATCTATGTTCATTCCCTAGGTGAGTTTATTTTGTGGTTTTAATTACCATTAATATGCTTATAACTTCCCTACAAATAACAAATGCTGGAGAGGGTGTAGAGAAAAGGGAACCTCCTACACTGTTAGTGGGAATGTAGATTGGTGCAGCCACTATGGAAAACAGTATAGAGATTCCTTACGAAACTAAAAATAGAGCTACCATATGATCCAGCAATCTCACTCCTGGGCATATATCCAGGGAAAACCATAATTAAAAAGGATACATGCATCCCAATGTTCATTGCAGCACTATTTACAATAGTCAGAATATGGAAGCAACCTAAATGTCTATCAACAGAGGAATGGATGAAGAATATGTGATATATATAACAAGGGAATATTACTCAGCCATAAAAAGAATGAAATAATGCCATTTGCAGCAACATGGATGGACCTAGAAATATCCATTACTAGGTGGAGTAAGTTTGACAAAGAGAAATATCATATGATATCACTCATGTGTGGAATCTAATTTTTTAAATGATACAATGAACTTATTTACAAAACAGAAACAGTCTTACAGATTTTTTAAAAAACAAGAATAAACAAATGGGACCTAACTAAATTCAAAAGGTTTTGCACAGCAAAGGAAACCATAAACAAAATGAAAAGACAACCCACCGAATGGGAGAAAATATTTGCAAATGATGCAGCCAACAAGGGATTAGTCTCCAAAATATACAAACAGCTCATGCAGCTCAATATAACAGCAACAACAACAAAAAACAACCCAATCAAAAAGTGGGCAGAAGATCTAAAAAGACATTTTTCCAAAGAAGACATACAGATGGCCAACAGGCACATGAAAAGATGCTCAATGTCACTGTTGGAAAAATGCAAATAAAAGCTGCAAGGAAGTATCACCTCACACCAATGACAATGGGCATCATCAAAAAATTGACAAACAATAAATCCTGGAGAGGGTGTGGAGAAAAGAGAACCCTCCTACACTGTTGGCTGAAATATAAGTTGGTACAGCCACTATGGGAAATAGTATGAAGATTTCTCAAAAACCAAAAGTAGAATTGCTACATGATCTAGCAATCCCACCCCTGCACATATATGTGGACAAAACTATAATTCAAAAAGTTCCATGCACCCCTATGTTCATAGTACCACTATTTACAATAGCCAAGACATGGGAGCAGCCTAAATGTCCACTGAAAGAAGGATGGATAAAGAAGATGTAGCATAAATATATATAATATATATATATATTATATATATTAACACACACAATGGAATACTACTCAGTCATTAAAAGAATGAAATAATGCCATTTGCAAGAACTTGAGGCAATTAAAGATTACATCCTGGGTGAACTAAGTCAGAAAGACAAAGACAAATACCATATGTTATCACTTGTATGTGGAATCTAAAATACTGCACAGAGAGTTCCTTGGTGGTCCAGTGGCTAAGACTCCGCACTCCCAATGCAGGGGGGTCCTGGGTATGATTTCTCGTCAGGGAACTAGATCCATATGCCACAACTGAGTCCACATGCCACCACTAAATATCCTGAGTGCCACAACTAAAACTCAGAGCAGCCAAAAGAAATAAATATTAAAATTAAAAAATAAAATAAAATATGGCACAAATCAACATATCTACAAGACAGAAACAGACTGACAGATAGAGACCAGACTTGTGGTTACAAAGAGGAATGGGGAGTAGGGGGGTGGATTGGGAGTTTTGGATTAGCAGATGCTAACTACTATATATTTGTATAACTGAGTAACTTTGCCATAACCAGAAAATAATACAACATTGTAAATCAACTATACCTCAATAAGAAAGTGAAAAAGGAGAGTGAAAAAGTTGGCTTAAAGCTCAACATTCAGAAAACTAAGATCATGGCATCCGGTCCCATCACTTCATGGCAAATAGATGGGGAAACAGTGGAAACAGTGGCTGACTTTATTTTTGGGGGCTCCAAAATCACTGCAGATGGTGATTGCAGCCACGAAATTAAAAGACACTTACTCCTTGGAAGGAAAGTTATGACCAACCTAGATAGCATATTCAAAAGCAGAGACATTACTTTGCCAACAAAGGTCCATCTAGTCAAGGCTATGGTTTTTCCAGTAGTCATGTATGGATGTGAGAGTTGGACTGTGAAGAAAGCTGAGCGCCGAAGAATTGATGCTTTTGAACTGTGGTGTTGGAGAAGATTCTTGAGAGTCCCTTGGACTGCAAGGAGATCCAACCAGTCCATCATAAGGGAGGTCAGTCCTGGGTGTTCATTGGAAGGACTGATGTTGAAGCTGAAAATCCAATACTTTGGCCACCTGATGTGAAGACCTGACTCATTTGAAAAGACCCTGATGCTGAGAAAGATTGAGGGCAGGAGAAGGGGACGACAGAGGATGAGATGGCTGGATGGCATCACCAACTCAATGGACATGGGTTTGGGTGGATTCGGGGAGTTGGTGATGGACAGGGAGGCCTGGCATGCTGCAGTTCATGGGGTCGCAAAGAGTTTGACACGACTGAGAGACTGAACTGAACTGATTGATACCTCAATAAAATAAATTTTTAAAAATATGCTTATGACCTCCAAGCTTATCATTCTAAACCTAATATCTCCCTTAAATTTCAGATCATAGAACTGCCTTCTTGACATCTCAACTTGGATGTCTAATAGATGTCTCAAACTTAATATGTTCAATACTGAAGCCCTGACTTTTCCTTAAAAATGTGATCCACCCCCACCATGCCTCATCTCAGTTGATGGAAAACTATCCTTCCTCAAGCCAAAATCCATTTATCATAGCTTTAACCCTAATTGTATCCCCAATTCTTTTTGGTTTGTCTCTTTTTCTCACACCCTACATTCAATCTATTAGCAACTCCTTTTGGTTTTTTCTTCAAATACACCCAAAATTACACCATTTCTAACCTTCGCCAACACTACCTCACTGTTCCTAAATATCATGATATCTCCCATGGATACTGTAATATTCTCCTGATTAGTCTCCCTGATTCTACCCTTGCCACTCTATATTCTGTTCATAACACAGAAGTCAAAGTGATCCTTTTATAACACAGATCAAATAATACTATTCCTGTGTTCAAAACCCTCTAATAGTGTCTTCTTCTTATTCAAACAAAAATCCATACACCTTATCATGGTCTGCAAGAAAGACCCTATGATGTGTTCCCTGCACAACTCTCCTCTGGACACACATAATTTTGTATTGTTGTTTTAGACCTGCCATGCCCTTCAACCTCAGGGCCTTTGCTCTTGCTGCTCTCTATGCCTGGAAAGCTCTTCTTTCCCCTCCCCACTACCACATATCCCCTTGGCAAGCTCCTCACTTTATTTGGGTCTCTATCACATATATTATCCTTCCCTTCTACCACTCCTAAAATGCCACCTCCTTTGTCATCAATTCTCTTGATTTATTTTTCTTCAAGCACTTTTTACAAGGCTATATATTTTACCCTTTTTATGTATTATCACTTCCTCCCACTAGAATGTACATTTCACGAAGGCTAGAACTTTCATTCATCACTGTATCTATGGCCCTAACAAGAATGCTTTTATACAGAGTAGGTAGTAAAAATTTTGATTGAATGGAGACAAAAGTATAAATAATTAGAAATAAATTTTAAAAGATATTATATGCATATATGTTACTTTAAGTAAAATACTTGTTTTAGATTTATTCTAGGTACCTCATAGGCTTTTTTTTTCCTGCTTACTTCCTTTTAAAATATTTATTTATTTTTAATAGATTGATGATTGCTTTACAATATTGGTTTGATTTCTGTCATACATTAACATGAATTAACCATAGGTGTACATATGTCCCATCCCTCTTGAATCTCCTCCCTCCCACCTCCTGCCCAATGAGATCCTCCTTGAAAATTATATTTAACTGCTAATTGTTACCATATAGGAACTCTACTGTCATTTATGAGAAATTCTTGTATCTACCAACTTTGTTGAATTCTCTTATTCTAATACTTTTGTAGGTCCTTACAGCTTTTTATATAAACAGCCATATCATATATATATATATGTAGATATATATCTTCTTTTTTGATCTTTGTTCCTGTTTTTTTTTTTTTTCTTTTTATCATCTTAGTACATTGTTAGAACTTCTAATTTAATGTTGGCTAGTAATGATGCTGGGTTTCATGTATTGGGTGTATACCCTTTTTCAACTCTGTATCTCTTATGTTTTATTGTTTATTTGTTTTTAAATAAAAAATGGGTCGATTTTCATTCCAATCCCAAAGAAAGACAATGCAAAAGAATGTTCAAACTATCGCACGATTGCACTCATCTCACATGCTAGCAAAGTAGTGCTCAAAATTCTCCAAGCTAGGCTTCAACAGTATGTGAACCGAGAACTTCCAGATATTCAAGCTGGATTTAGAAAGGGCAGAGGAACCAAAAATCAAATTGCCAGCATCCACTGGATCATAGAGTGTATTCCATGTGGCTTCATGGGATTCCCAGGTGGCTCAGTGGTAAAGCATCCGCCTGCCAATGCAGGAGATGCAGGTTTGATCCCTGGGTTGGGAAGATCCCGGGTCCCTGGAAAAGGAAATAGCAACCCACTCCAGTGTCCTTGTCTGGGAAATCCCATGGACAGAGGAGGTTGGCAGTAGCAAAAAAGTTGGACATGGCATAATGACTAAACAACAACATTGGCTCATAGAAAAAGCAAGAGAATTCCAGAAAAAAAACATCTATTTCTGCTGCATTGACTACACCAAAGCCTTTGACTGTGTGGATCACAATAAACTGTGGAAAATTCTTAAAGGGATGGGAAAACCAGACTACCTTACCTGCCTTTGGGAAACCTGCGTGCAGGTAAAGAAGCAACAGTTAGGACTGGACATGGAGCAACAGACTGGTTCAAAATTGGGAAAGGAGTACATCAAGGCTGTATATTGTCACCCTGCTTATTTAACTAATATGCAAAGTACATCATGAGAAACACTGGGCTGGATGAAGCACAAGCTGGAATCAAGATTGCTGGGAGAAATATAAATAACCTCAGATATGCAGATGACACCACTTTTATGGCAGGAAGCGAAGAGCCTCTTGGTGAAAGTGAAAGAGACCCTAATGCTGGGAAAGATTGAAGGTGGGAGGAGAAGGGGACAACAGAGGATGAGACGGTTGGATGGCATCACCAACTTGATGGACATGTTGAGCAAGCTCCAGTAGTTGGTGATGGACAGGGAAGCCTGGTGTGCTGCAGTCCATGGGGTCACAAAGAGTCGGACATGACTGAGCGACTGAACTGAACTGAATGAATGGGTGTTAAGTTTTAATAGTTACTTTTTCTACAGCTAAGATGATCATGTGGTTTTTCTCTTTTTTAACTACTAGTGTGGTGAATTACATTAACAGATTCTCTAAATCACTCTTGAAATAATGGTATAAACCCTATTTGTTCATATGTTTTAAATGTGAGGGAATAAATCTGCTTGCATTTTAGCTAGGAGTTTTCATTTATGTTTATAATCAAGATTGTCCTCTAAAATTTTTTTCATGCCCTGTCTTGGTCAGGTTTGGACATGAAGGTTTTTCTAGCCACAAAAGATTGAATGTCCTATTCACCAGGAAATTTAAGGTTATATAATTTTTGAAGGTTGGTTTAAAAAAAAAAAGAAAGCTATCATAAAGTCATTTTGGCCTCATGCCTTTTCTTAAGGGGATTTTTTACTACCATTTTGACTTATTTAATATTGGATTGGCCAAAATTTTCATTCAGGTTTTTCCATAACACGTTACAGGAAAATTCGAACAAACTTTTTGGCCACCCCAATAGTTACAGGTATATTCAACTTTTGAAACTTCTCTATACACTTTGGATATAAGTCCTTTGTTAAGTATGGATTTGCAAATATTTTATCCTGATCTGATGTTTGTCTTTTCATTCTCTTAACAACATTTTTCTAAGACAAATTTCAATTTAATAAAGTTCAGTTTACCAATTTATTCTTTTATGGGCCATCCTTTCGGCATTATGTATGAGAAATATGTGCCTAACTCAAGGTTAAAACAAAAGATTTTCTACTATGTTCTTTTCCAGAAGTTTTATGGCTCTAGATTTATAACCATTTTGAGTTAATTCTTATAAATGGAAAGAGGCATGAATCAAAGTTTATTTTTTTGCATATGGATATCTAACATTTGAGCACTGTTGTTGAAAATGCTATTCTTTCCTAATGAATTGCCTTTGTATCTTTGTCAGAAATCAATTCTGTGGGCCTATTTTTGGACTCTCTATTCTGTTCCATTGATCTATTTACCAATATTCATGCCAATACCACACTGTCTTGATTACTGTACCTTTATATGAAGTCTTGATATCAGTTATTGTAAGCATTCCAACTTTATTCTCTTTCAAAATTGTATTTCAATAAATGTATCAAATCATCAGATTATATACATTAAGCTTGCACAATGTTATATGTCAACTGTATCTCAAAAAAGCTGGAAAAATTCAAGCAAGCACCAAAATCTCAGTAATAAATAGTGGCTTACTACAGTATTTTAAAAAATCAAAATTAATGTAAAACACGTATTGAATAAAATATAATATTAATATTTTAAATAAAGATACAACCTGACCTTGGAATCAATTGCATGTCCCTTAAAAAATTGTATTTGACTCTTCTAAGTGCTTGCACTAACCTATGAATTTTAGAATTTGCTTGTCAGTTTCTACAAAATTCTGTTAGGATTTTTACTGAGACTGCATTGAATCTTTAGATCAATTTGAAGACAACTGATATCCTAACAATATTGAGTCTTCAGATCCATGATGAGGATGTACCTCTTGACTTATTTATATCTTCCAGCAATGTTTTCTAGTTTTCTTTTTTTCCAAGTTTTTTTAATGTGGACCATTTTTAAAGTCTTTATTGAATTTTTTACAATATTGTTTCTTTTTTTTTTTTATGTTTTGGCTTTTTAGCTGTGAGGTACGTGGGGTCTTAGCTACCTAACCAGGGGTTGAACCCACACCCTCTGCATTGAAAGATGAAGTCTTAACCATTGGACCGCCAAGGAAGTCCCTCTAGTTTTCAAGGCATAGATCTTGCACATATTTTATTAGATTTTATCTCTAAGTATTTTGTGGTGCAGATTTTTAAAGTTAAATTTCCAATAGTATGCAGCTTGTATAAAAAAAATGCAATTGATTTTTGCGTCTTGCTCTTTTATCCTACAGCATTGCAAAATTCACGTATTAGTCCTAGTAGCCTCTTTTGTGGATTCCTTAACATTTTCTACGTAGCATTCTCTTGTCATCTGATAGTTTGGAGTTTTACCTCTCCCTTTCTACTCTGTATATCTTTAATTTTTTTTTTTGGTCTTTATTGTATTGGCTAAAACCGCCAGCAGAATAACAAATATAAGCAGAGAGTAGATTATCTTCCCTTGTTCCTGACTGGCCTCAAAGTATTCCATCTTTCACCATAAGTATGATTTTACACATAGGTTTTTTGTGGGTTTTCTTTAATAGATTGAGGAGATTCCTTTCTTTTCCTAGTTTGCTGAGAATTTTTATCATGAAGGGATGTTGGATTTTGTAAAGTACTTTTTCAGAATCTACTGAATTGATGGTATGGTTTGTTACTTTTTCATCTTTTAATATTGTGAAATACGTTGCTTGGTTTTCAAATTTTAAATCCTCCTTGTACTCTTGGAATAAGTTACATGTTCATGATATTTTAGATTATTTTCTAAAATTTTAAGAATTTTTGCATCTATGTTCATTAGAGGTATTGGTCTGTAGTTTTCTTTTGAATTTATTTGTCTCATTTGGGTATCAGAATAATGTTGGCTGCATACCATTAGAAAGTGTCCCTGCATCTTCTATATTCTGGAAGACTTTGTATAGAATTTGTGTTGGTTTTTTTTTTTTTTTTTTTTTGGCCTTAAATGTTTAGTAGAATTTGTCAGTGAAGCCATCTTGCTAGGAGTTTACTTTGTGGGAAGGTTTGTAAATAAAAATTTAATTTCTTTATTAGTTCCAAGTCTGTGTATGTTATCTATTTCTTTTAGAGTGAGCTACTGTCCATAATATTCCCTCATTATCCTTTTAATATGTCTAAGATCTGTAGTGATGTTCCCTTGTTTTATTTCTGATACAAGTAAATTGTATCTTCTTTTTTTTTCCCTGTACAGTCTAAGCAGATGTTTATTAATTATATCGATTTTTTTTTCAAAGAAACTGTTTTTGGCTTTATTGATTTTTTTATTTTATATTACAGTGATTTCTGATCTAATATTTAACTATTTTTATTCTTCTGTTTAATGTGTGTTTGATTTGCTTCTCTTTTTCTAGTTTCCTAAGATGGAAGCTTAGGTTATTTATTTGAGACCTTTATCTTTTAATAATGTAAATGTTTAGTGCTGTAAGTTTCCCTCCAAGCACTGCTTTGTTGTTGCCCTTTGTTGTTGCCATATTTTCATTTTCATTCAGTTCAAAATGCTTTCTAATCCCTCCTGCTCTTTCTATTATCTGACCCATGGGTTATTTATAGTTGCATTAATTAGTTTCCAAATATCTTGAGATTTTGCAAATATATTTTTGTTATTGATTTGTAATTTAATTATTTTATGGTCAGAGTTTGTCTTACTTAAATCTATTTACATTTATTGATACTTTTTATGGCTCATAATTTGGTGTCTTGGTCATATTCTATATGACCCTTGATAGTGCATATTCTGCTGTTTTGGGTAAGTGTTCTATAAATGTTAATTAGGCCATTTTTGTTGATAGTTTTATTTAAGTCTTCTATACCCTTTTTGATTTTCTGTCTTCTTCTATCATTTATTGAGAGAGGGGTGTTTAAGTCTCATACCTGTGAATTCTATTTCTCTTTGAAAATCTCAGTTTTTATTTCATGCATTTTGAAGTTCAGTTATTTGATGAATTGACCATTTTATCAGTATGACTGATTCTCTATCTCTGGTAAAATTCAGTTCAGTTCAGTTCAGTCACTCAGTCGTGTCCGACTCTTTGTGACGCCATGGACTGCAGCATGCCAGGCTTCCCTGTCCATCACCAACTCCCAGAGCTTACTCAAACTCATGTCCATCAAGTCGGTGGTGCCATCCAACCATCTCATCCTCCGTTGTCCCCTTCTCCTCCCACCTTCAATTTTTACCAACATAATGGTCTTTTCCAATTAGTCAGTTCTTCACATCAGGCAGCCAAAATATTGGAGCTTCAGCTTTAGCATCAGTCCTTCCAATGAATATTCAAGACTGATTTCCTTTAGGATGGAGTGGTTAGATCTCCTTGCAGTCCAAGGGACTCTCAAGCATCTTCTCCAAAATCACAGTTAAAAAGCATTAATTCTTCGGTGCTCAGCTTTCTTTATGGTCCAACTGTCACATCCATACATGACTGCTGAAAAAACCATAGCTTTGACTAGACAGACCTTTGTTGGCAAAGTAATGTCTCTGTTTTTTAATATGCGTCTAGGATGGTCATAGCTTTTCTTCCAAGGAGCAAGCATCTTTAATTTCATGGCTGCAGTCACCATCTGCAGTGATTTTGGAGCCGTTCAAAATAATAAAGTCTGTCACTGTTTCCATTGTTTCCCCATCTATTTGCCATGAAGTGATGGGACCAGATGCCATGATCTTAGTTTTCTGAATGTTGAGTTTTAAGCCAACTTTTTCACTGGTAAAATTATTTGCCCTGAAATCTATTTTGTCTTATACTAATATAGCCACTTCAGCTTCCTTCTGCTTAGCATAGAATTATTTTTAATATATTTATGTTTCTATATTTAAAATGGATATCTTGTAGGCAGCATATAGTTGGGTCATGCTTTTTCATCCAATCAGGCAATCTCTGCCTCTTAATTGGGGTGTTTAAACCATGAGCCTTTAATGTGATTGTTGATATGATATTTAAATCTGCCATCTTGCTATTGATTTTTTTCTCTATCCCATATGTTCTTTGTTCCCATTTTATTCTTTCATTGTCTTCTTTTTGTATTAATGAGTATTTTTTTATTCCACATTATCTCCTTTCTGGCTTATTAGATGTAACTTTTTGTTGTGTTACTTTCCTGATTGTATTAGGATTTACAGTATATATCTTTAACCTATCACAATCAATCTTGAGATAATAACAGTTCATGTACAGTATAAGAACCTTACAACAGCATCCTTCTGTTCCCTCTCCTTGCCTTTGTGCAATTGTTTTCATACATTTTGTTTCTATATATGCTATAAACATTGTATACTTTTTGCTTTAAGCTACCAATGATCTATTCAAGAAAGGTGTAAAATGTGGAAAAGAAATAGTCTTTACCCACATAATTGCCTTTTACAATCTCTTCAATTTCTTTCAGAGAAGGCAGTGGCACCCCACTCCAGTACTCTTGCCTGGAAAATCCCATGGACGGAGGAGCCTGGTAGGCTGCAGTCCATGGGGTTGCAAAGAGTTGGACACGACTGAGCGACTTCACTTTCACTTTTCACTTTCATGCATTGGAGAAGGAAATGGCAACTCACTCCAGTGTTCTTGCCTGGAGAATCCCAGGGATGGGGGAGCCTGGTGGGACGCCGTCTATGGGGTCGCACAGAGTTGGACACGACTGAATCGACTTAGCAGCAGCAGCAATTTCTTTATATAGATCCAGGTTTCCACCTGGTATTTTCTTTCTGCGTAAAACACTTCCATTAACATTTCTTGTAGTACAGGTCTGCTGGCGATTAATTCTATCAGCTTGTATGTTTAAGCAAAGGTCTTCACTTTCCTTCATTTTTAAAAATATTTTTGCTGAATATAGAATTTAACGTTGACAATTTTTTAAGTCCTTTGTAGATGTTGCTTCGCTGTCTTCTGCCTTTCATGGTCTCTGATGAAAAATATGTATCATTTTGATACTTGTTCCTCTGAATATAATATATCTTTTCTCTGGTCTCTTTTAGGAGTTTTTTTTTTTTTTTTCCTTTAACACTGGGTTTTTTTTTTTTTTTTTTTTTTTTTTTTGAGAAATTTGATTTTGGCATACCTTAATGTAGTTTTCTTTGTTTCTTGTGTTCAGAATCTATTGAGTTTCTTAGATTTATGGGGTTTATAGAGTTTATCATATTTGGGAAGTTTTTATCTATTATTTTTCCTAATAATTTTTCTTTTCCGTTTCCTTGCCTCTCCTAATACATATATTAGGCTGATTGCAGTCATCCCACAGATCACTAATGTTATGTTCATTTATTTTTAGACTTTTCTTCTTTGTGTTTCCTTTTTGAATCATTTTAAGTGCTATGTCCCCAAGTTTACTAACCTTTTTTATTGACATGTCTAACCTGCTCTTAATCCCATCCATTGCATTTTATATCATAGATATATATTATCATCTCTACAAATTCAGTGTGGATCTTTATTTATATCTTCTCTTTCTCTCCTTAACATACTCATCCTTTCCTCTACATATATGGAATATATTTACAGCAGTTGTTCTAATGGCCTTGTCTAGTAACTCTGTCATCTGTGCCATTTCTTGGTATGTTTCTATTATTATAGTTTTCTTATTATGAGTCATATTTTCCTACTTCTTTCCATACCTAGTAATTTCTTATAGGATGCCAAACATTGTGAATTTTATTTTGTTGGATACTACATTTTCTGAATTTCTTTTAATGATTTTTAGCTTCTTCTAGGATATAGTTAAGTTACTTGGAAAGAACTTGATCCTTTTTAGGGTTGCTTTTCATCTTTGTAAGGTAAAATCTGGAAGAGTAAATAAAAATAAAATTGAATTTTCCCTCTTGCCAAAAGGGAAATAGACCTTTAGTCTCTCCCATTTCTTAGAGTTTTTCCTTGAGAAATCTAGTATTTGTTCATTCATCCTGTGTTGCTTTGATATGTATGTAAATCTTTTTTAAGGATTAAATAAGTCTCTTGCCAGCCTTATAATCCAGAAATTTATTTCAGAAGGGACTGTATTTCTTGAGAAATGTATTTCTGAAGGGACATCTCTGAAATGTAAGCATCAAGGACAATAATGCCCGTATATTTCTCTGTCATCCTGGGATTTTAGCCTAGGTGCTTTGCCCTAAGCTGTAAGCACCTGTTCATTGTATAGATATGAGAAGCTGTATTTTTTCCTCAGATAAAGGCAATTAACTAGCACAGATGGTTACTCCAATTACCGGGTGAACTTAGGATGAACTGTGAAAGAATGTGTAGCAAACAGTACTTTCAAGTCCTCTTACATAAGAACACATTATAATTTAAAAACATGTATGTAATAGAGACATTGCATACAAAAGAATGGGATTTCTTTCTTTCCAAACTCATTAGCAGATTGTCTATAATGCAGCAATTTGGTTTAATGCCTATTCAATAAAAAACTGTTTTCTTTCTTGTCTACCTTCATGGAGAGGATTTCCTGGATTGGGGGGAAAGTTTACTTTTTGTTTTTCTCCAACAGATCAGAACAGCAGTTAAAGGCTAATATTGTCCTCTACTGTTATGACCAAAGTTATGACCAACCTAGACAGCATATTAAAAAAGCAGAGACATTACTTTGCCAACAAAGGTCTGTCTAGTCAAGGCTATGGTTTTGCCAGTACGATGGATGTGAGAGTTGAATTGTGAAGAAAGCTGAGTGCCGAAGAATTGATGCTTTTGAACTGTGGTGTTAGAGAAAACTCTTGAGAGTCCCTTGAACTGCAAGGAGATCCAACCAGTCCATCCTAAAGGAGATCAGTCCTGGGTGTTCAGTGGAAAGATTGATGTTGAGGCTGAAACTCCAATACTTTGGCCACCTCATGTGAAGAATTGACTCATTGGAAAAGACCCTGATGCTGGGAAAGATTGAGGGCAGGAGGAGGAGGGGATGACAGAGAATGAGATGGTTGGATGGCATCACCGACTAAATGGACATGAGTTTGGGTGGACTCCGGGAGTTGGTGATGGACAGGGAGGCCTGGCGTGCTGCGGTTCATGGGGTCGCAAAGAGTTGGACATGACTGAGCGACTGAACTGAAACTGAAAATGTGGCACACTCTTCTGAGTACTCTATCTCTGTGTATTACAAGATTTCTCTACTCTGGATATTGGGGATATGAACTCTTTCCAGCCCTGTTTGAGCTCATAACCTTGTTCTCTATGCTCATTTCTTATAATTCATTTCCTGGCCTTGGGTAGTTCCGTTACATACATGTGCTGATCAGTACTCAGCTCAAGACTCTAGGAGAACCCACTGCATATTTCCAGAGCACTCAAGCATGCTCTCTCTCTTACTCTGGTCTGCTCTCTCTCCTTCTCCCCAACTCCCATGCCAATACTATGTCCTGTGAATCTACTTGCCTTGTTCTCCTTGAATTTTCAGCTCAGTCTTAAGACTGCTGGGCTCTGTTTAGGTTCCCCCTGCCCATGTTGAGACCTGAAAACTCTCCAGGCAGTAAGCTGAGGTAATCATAAGGCTCACTTTGTTTGTTTCCTTTCTCTCAATGATCAATGTCCTTTGCTGCCTGATGTTTAATGTCTGAAAACCATTGTTTTATATAATTTATTAATTCCTTTTCATTGTTTAAGGCAAGAAGGTAAACCCAATTCCTTTTACTCCACCATGATTGGAAGAGAAAATCCTTGTGTTACCTTTGAATCATAGTTTCTTTTTGTTCCCCCTCCCTTCCTGCCTCTGTTAATAACTTTGCAAAAATTTTCTAATGATTTTGAAGTTATTTATTGCATGCCCTTTCTTTTAGGGATAACCATTTCCCACCTCTTTTGTTGGACAAATGATGAGCTCCCTTGCTGTATTTCTGACCCTGCAGGTGAAATTTTACTAGTGCCCCTTGTGTGAAAGGGCTTAATGGATGAAATTCAGTTCCTGCTTTGTGGCCTCATCTTCCATCTCTGGGACAGTATTCTAACTCCAGTACCTACAATGCAGCATTTCTCAAACTTCTTCATCTCAGAATCTATTTACACTTAAAAATTTTTTATTTTATTTTGCTGAGTTGGAATAAACAAACTCCAAACTGTCTCTCACACTAAATATAGCTGTGAAACCTGGAGAGAATGCATGGAACAGCTATTTGAGTACTCTGAAAGTAAATAATAGAGTAGACTGGGGAAGAAGACTAGATTTTGTAGTATCATCATTGAATTATCAGTAAGTTCACTATTTTATTTATTCTGATGTAATCTGGTGTGGACTCACAGAAGTCCAAAAATGTATGCTAAAAATGATAAAATGCTATTGGAAGAAATCAGTAAAAGTCTAAATATGGAGGGACATAGCATGCTCATGGATTGGAAGACTCAACATAGTAAAGATTCCAGTTCTCCCCAAATTAATCTATACATTTAATGTATTCCAATCAAAGTCCAAGGGATATAATATTTTTTGTCAATATTGACAAGTTGATACCAAAATTTATATGAAAAGACAAAGGAATGAAAATAGTTAAAACAATTTAAAAAAGAATAAAGTCAAAGTAATCACAGTACCTGATTTTAAGACTATGAACTTTACTTTGAACTTACAGAAATCAAGACAGTGTGGTATTTGGTGAAGGGACACACACATAGATAAATTCAGGATAGAGTTCAGATGTAGAACCTCACCAATACAACCAAATGATTTTTTATAAAAGTGCAAGGGCAATTCAATGGAGAAAGGATAACCTTTTCAGTAAATGACATTGGAACAACTGTACTTAGATGCCCCAAAAAAATAAATTTCAATCTTAACCTCATACCTTACACAAAAATTAACTCAAAATAAAAGCTAGATTTATGTATAAAACACAAAACTATGAAACTTTTAACAGAAAACAGGAAAAATAGCTTCATGACCTAAGGTTAGGTACAGAGGTTTTTTTTTCACATGACACCATGATCATGAACCATAAAAGGAAAGAATGATAAACTGGACTTGATAAAAATGGAAACTTTTTGTTCTGTGAAAGACACATTAAGAAAATGATAAGAGGAGCTACACACTGGGAGAGAATACCTGCAATTCCCACATCTGACAAAGGACTTGTATCCAGCACACATAAAGAACTCGCATAACCCAAGAGTTAGAAAATAAAAATTTTATTAAAAAATGGCCAAACAGCTTGAATATTCACATGAACAAAGAGGATATAGGGATAAAATAAGCACATGAAAAGATTTTTCAACATCATTAATTACTAGGAAAATATACATTAAAGCCATTACATATCTATTAGAAAGGCTAAAATAAAACATACTGACAAAACCAATTGCTAGCAAAGATGCAGAGCAACTGGAACTCTTACATTGCTCTTCTAAATGCAAAATGTAAAAAAATAATAATAAATGCAAAATGTTATAACCACTTTGGAAAACAGTTGGTTATAAAGTTAACCATACACTTACCAGCAATCCCATTCCTGAGTATTTACCTTAGAGAAATGTTCACATGAAACCTGTACATGGGTGATCACGGTAGCTATATTTGTATATGTATGCTAAGTCACTTTAGTTGTGTCTGACTCTTTGTGACCCTATGGACTGCAGCTCCTTTGTCCATGGAATTCTCCAGGCAAGAATACTGGAGTGGACTGTCATGCTCTCTTCAAAGGGATCTTCCCAACCCAGGGGTCGAACCTGCAACCTCTACATCTTCTGCATTGGCAGGCAGGTTCTTTACCACTAGCACCACTTGGGAAGCCCAGTTTTATTTGTAACAGCTCCATATTCACTCTTCAACGAGTGAATGGATAAACAAATTGTGGTACTACTCAGCAATAAAAAGGAATGAACTATTGATTTGCCCAACAACTTGAATGGATATCAAAGGCGTTATGCTGAAGAAAAGAAGTCTCAAAAGGTTACATATTGTATGATTCATTTATATGGCATTATCAAAAAGATGCAACTGTAGTGACAGAAAATGGATATGTGGTTGTCAAGGCTTGCTGCTGCTGCTGCTAAGTCGCTTCAGTCGTGTCTGACTCTGTGCAACCCCACAGACGGCAGCCCACTAGGCTCCCCCGTCCCTGGGATTCTCCAGGCAAGAACACTGGAGTGGGCTGCCATTGCCTTCTCCAATGCATGCAAGTGAAAAGTGAAAGTGAAGTCTCTCAGTCGTGCCCGACTTAGGGGTGGGAAGATGGTATAACAAAAGGACATCACCTGGAGTTCACCTAACCCGAGGTCATGAAGCTATTTTTCGTATATTTTCTGTTAAAAGTTTCATAGTTTTTTGTTTTACATTTTAATCTATTTTTTGAGTTATTTGAACTTTTTTTATTATTCTGTTTGTGGTGATGGTTACATGAGCCTATACAACTGTTAAAATTCATCAAATTTTATGCCAACAAAATCAATTTTACTATATGCTCATTTTAATGAAAAAATATTGAAATTCCTAAAGAGCTTCTGTTTAGGTGGATTTTACCTATCAGTATTTTCCACTATAGAAGTTACAAATCACTTAAAATTAAATATTAGTTGCAGAGTAAATCATGCGAAATGGCAGTCTGAATGAAGCACAAACTGGAATCAAGATTGCCAGGAGAAATATCAATAACCTCAGATATGCAGATGACACCACCCTTATGGGAGGAAGTGAAGAACTAAAGAGTCTTCTGATGAAGGTAAAAGAGGAAACTGAAAAATTTGGCTTAAAACGAAACATTCAGAAAACTAACATCATGGCATCCAGTCCCATCAGTTCAATTCAGTCCTCAGTCGTGTCCGACTCTGTGACCCCATGGACTGCAGCACATCACGCTTCCCTGTCCATCACCAACTCCCAGAGCTTACTCAAACTCATGTCCATCAAGTTGGTGATGCCATCCAACCATCTCATCCTCTGTCATCCCCTTGTGGTCCCACCTTCAATCTTTCCCAGCATCAGGATCTTTTCCAATGAATCAGTTCTTCACAGTCCTTCCAATGAATATTCAGGACTGATTTCCTTTAGGATGGACTGGTTGGATCTCCTTACAGTACAGGGGACTCTCAAGAGTCTTCTCCAACATCACAGTTCAAAAGCATCAATTCTTCGGCTCTCAGCTTTCACGTGTGAGGTCCAACTCTCACATCCGTACATGACTAATGGAAAAGCCATAAGTTTGACTAGATGGACCTTTGTTGACAAAGTAATGTCTCTGCTTTTTAATATGCTGTCTAGGTTGGTCATAGCTTTTCTTCCAGAGGCAAGCGTCTTAATTTCATGGCTGCAGTCACCAACCATATGCAGTGATTTTGGAGCCAAAAACAATAAAGTCTGTCACTGTTTCCCCATCTGTTTTTGCCATGAAGTGACGGGACCAGATCCCATGATCTTAGTTTTCTGAATGTTGAGCTTTAAGCCAACTTTTTCACTCTCCTCTTTCACTTTCATCAAGAGGGTCCTCTGTTCCTCTTCACTTTCTGCCATAAGGAGGGTGTCATCTGCATATTTGAGGTTATTGATATGTCTTCTGGCAATCTTGATTCCAGCTTGTGCTTTATCCAGCCCAGCATTTCGCATGATGTACTCAGCATTTAAGTTAAATAAGCAGGGTGACAATATACAGCCTTGATGTACTCCTTTTCCTATTTGGAACCAGTCTGTTGTTCCATATCCAATTCTAACTGTTGCTTCTTGACCTGCATACAGATTTCTCAGGAGGCAGGTAAGGTGATCTGGTATTCCCATCTCTTGAAGAATTTTCCACAGTTTGTTGTGATCCACACAGTCAAAGGTTTTGGCATAGTAAATAAAGCATAAATAGATGTTTTTCTGGAACTCTCTTGCTTTTTCAATGATCCAACAGATGTTGGAAATCTGATCTCTGGTTCCTCTACCTTTTCTAAATCCAGCTCAAACATCTGGAAATTCACAGTTCATGTATTGTTGAAGCCAGGCTTGGAGAATTTTGAGCATTACTTTGATAGTGTGTGAGATGAGTGCAATTGTGTGGTAGTTTGAACATTCTTTGGCAGTTCCTTTCTTTGAGATTTGAATGAAAACTGAACTTTTCCAGTCCTGTGGCCACTGCTGAGTTTCCCGAATTTGCTGGCATATTGAGTGCAGCACCTTCACAGCATCATTTTTTAGGATCTGAAATACCTTAACCGGAATTCCATCACCTCCACTAGCTTTGTTCACAGTGATACTTCCTAAGGCCCACTTGACTTCACACTCTAGGACGTTTGGCTCTAGGTGAGTGATCACACCATCGTGGTTATCTGGGTCATGAAGATCTTTTTTGTACAGTTCTTCTGTGTATTCTTGGCACCTCTTCTTAATATCTTCTGCTTCTGTTAGGTCCATACCATTTCTTTCCTTTATTGTGCCCATCTTTGCATGAAATGTTCCCTTGGTATCTCTAATTTTCTTGAAGAGATCTCTAGTCTTTCCCATTCTATTGTTTTCCTCATTTGTTTGCATTGATCACTTAAGAAGGCTTTCTTATCTCTCCTTGCTATTCTTTGGAACTCTGCATTCAAATGGGTATATCTTTCCTTTTCTCCTTTGCCTTTAGCTTCTCTTCTTTTCTCAGCTATTTGTGAGGCCTCCTCAGACAACCATTTTGCCCTTTTGCATTTCTTTTTCTTGAGGATGATCTTGATCACTGCCTCCTGTACAGTGTCGTGAACCTCTGTCCATAGTTCTTCAGGCACTCTATCAGATCTAATCCCTTGAATCTATTTGTCACCTCTACTGTATAACCATAATGTATTTGATTTGGGTCATACTTGAATGTTCTAGTGGTTTTCCCTACTTTCTTCAATTTCAGTCTGAATTTGGCAATAAGGAGTTCATCATTTGGACCACAGTCAGCTCCCGGTCTTGTTTTTACTGACTGTATAGAGCTTCTCCATCTTTGGCTGCAAAGAATATAGTCAGTCTGATTTCGGTGTTGGCCATCTGGTGATGTCCATGTGTAGAGTCTTCTCTTGTGTTGTTGGAAGAGGGTGTTTGCTATGACCAGTGTGTTCTCTTGGCAAAACTCTATTAGCCTTTGCCCTGCTTAATTCCCTATTCCAAGGCCAAATTTGCCTGTTCCTCCAGGTATCTCTTGACTTCCTACTTTTGCATTCCCATCCCCTATAATGAAAAGGACTTCTTTTTTGGGGTGTTAGTTCTAGAAGTTCTTGTAGGTCTTCATAGGACCATTCAACTTCAGCCTCTTGGCATTAGTGGTTGGGGCATAGACTTGGATTACTGTGATATTGAATGGTTTGCCTTGGAAATGAACAGAGATCATTCAGTCATTTTTGAGATTGCATCCAAGTACTGCATTTCAGACTTTTGTTGTCTATGATGGCTACTCCATTTCTTCTAAGGGATTCCTGCCCACAGTAGTAGATATAATGGTCATCTGAGGTAAATTCACCCATTCCAGTCCATTTTAATTCACTGATTCCTAAAATGTTGATGTTCACTCTTGCCATCTCCTGTTTGACCACTTTCAATTTACCTTGAATCATGGATTTAACATTTCAGGTTCCTATGCAATATTGCTCTTTACAGCATTGGACTTTACTTCCATCACCAGTCACATCCACAACTGGGTATTATTGTAGCTTTGGCTCCGTCTCTTCATTCTTTCCAGAGTTATTTCTCCACTGCTCTCCAGTAGCATATTGGCCACCTACCAACCTGGGGAGTTCATCTTTCAGTGTCCTATCTTTTTGCCTTTTCATACTGTCCATGGGGTTCTCAAGGCAAGAATACTGAAGTGGTTTGCCATTCCCTTCTCCAGTGGACCACGTTTTGTTATAAATCTCCACCATGACCCGTCCATCTTGGGTGGCCCTACACGGCATGGCTCATAGTTTCATTGAGTCAGACAAGGCTGTGGTCCATGTGATCAGTTTAATTAGTTTTCTGTGATTGTGGTTTTCATTCTATCAGCCCTCTGATGGATAAGGATAAGAGGCTTATGGAAGCTTCCTGATGGCAGAGACTGAGGGGGAAAATTGGTCTTGTTCTAATGGGTGGGGCCATGCTCCATAAATCTTTAATCCAATTTTCTGTTGGTGGGCGGGGCCAGTCCCATTACTTCATGGCAAATAGATGGGGAAACAGTGGGAACAGTGAGAGAGTTTATTTTGGGGTGCTCCAAAATCACTGCAGATGGTTGGTGACTGCAGCCATGAAATTAAAAGACACCTTCTCCTTGGAAGAAAAGCTATGACCAACCTAGAGAGCACATTAAAAAGTAGAGACATTACTTTGCCAACAAAGGTCTGTCTAGTCAAAGCTATGGTTTTTTTCAGTAGTCATGTATGGATGTGAGAGTTGGACCACAAAGAAAGCTGAGCACCAAAAAATTGATGCTTTTGAACTCTGGTCTTGGAGAAGACTCTTGGACTGCAAGGAGATCCAACCAGTCCATCCTAAAGGAAATCAGTCCTGAATATTCATTGGAAAGACTGATGCTGAACCTGAAACTCCAATACTTTGGCCACCTAATGCGAAGAACTCATTCATTGGAAAAGATCCTAATGCTGGGAAAGATTGAAGGCAGGAAGAGAAGGGGATGACAGAGGATGAGATGGTTGGATGGCATCACCAACTTGATGGACATGAGTTTGAGCAAGCTCCAGGAGTTGGTGATGGACAGGGAAATCTGGCATGCTGCAGTCCATGGGGTAGCATAGAGTTGGACATGACTGAGTAACTGAACTGAACTGAATTTAAAACAGTAATAGTAGAAAAATGATTACATGTTACATAAATAACATACTTGCAATGAAAGTTAAATATATATTCCAAAATACGCAAAATATATAATCTCATTGTTTTACATCTTTGCACATCTCTTTCATGTTTGGCTGAATAGAAGACAGCTGGACTCTCATATTGGCTTCTGCATCAATCTGTTGCAATAACATAGGTCATGTAGCTTCTGGAAAAATACTGAACACTTGATGGAGAGTGTGACAAATGCAAAGAGAATCTCAGTATTCTCATGAAAATACTTTTGACTTTGTGGACCCTAAAAGGATCTTGGGGACCTGAGGGGTCACTGGACCTCCCTTTCATTATCACAGCTTTGTTGTTATTGTTGTTCAGTCACTAAGTCATGTCCGACTCTTTCCAACCCCATGGACTATAGCATGCCAGGCTTCCCTTTCCTTCACCATCTCCTGGAGTTTGCTGAAATTCATGTCCCTTCAGTCAGTGATGCTATCTAACCATCTCATCTTCTGCTGCCCCCTTCTCCTTTTGCTTTCAATCTTTCCCAGCATCAGGGTTTTTTCAATGAGTTGGCTCTTCCCACCAGGTGGCCAAAGTACTGGAGCTTCAGCTTCAGCATCAGTCCTTCCAATGAATATTCAGGGTTGATTTCCTTTAGGATTGACTGGTTTGATCCCCTTGCAGTCCAAGAGACCCTCAAAAGTGTTCTCCAACACCACAGTTTAAAAGCATCAATTCTTGAGTGCTCAGCCTTCTTTATGGTCCAACTCTCACATCTGTACATGACCTCTGGAAAAATCATACCTTTGACTAGACAGACCTTCATCAGCAAAGTGATGTCTCTGCTTTTTAATATGCTATCTAGGTTTGTCAGTGCTTTCCCTGCAAGGAGTAAGCATCTTTTAATTTCATGGCTACAGTCAGTGTCCACAGTTATTTTGGAGTTATATTTGGAGTTATTTGGAGAGTTTATTTATTTAAAAATAAATCTGTCACTGCTTCCACTTTTCCCACTTCTATTTGCCATGCATGAAGTGATGGAACCAGATGCCATGATCTTAGTTTTTTGAGTGTTGAGTTTCAAGCCAGCTTTTTCACTCTCCTTTTTCACCCTCATCAAAAGGCTTTTTAGTTCCTCTTCACTATCTGCCATAAGGGTGGTGTCATCTGCATGTCTGAGGTTGTTCATATTTCTCCTCAGTCTTGATTCCAGCTTGTGCTTCATCCACCCGGGCATTTCATGTGATGTACTCTGCATAGAAGTTAAATGAGGAGGGTGACGATACAGAGCCTTGTCATACTCCTTTCCCAATTTTGAACCAGTCCATCGTTCCATGTCCAGTTTTAACTGTTGTTTCTTGACCTGCATACATGTTTCTCAGAAGATGATGAGGTGGTCTGACACTCCCATATCTTAAAGAATTTTCCACAGTTTGTTGTGATTCACACAGTCAAAGGCTTTAATGTAGTCAAAGAAGCACAAGTAGATGTTTTTCTGGAATTCCTTTACTTTCTCTATGATCCAACAGATGTTGGCAATTTGATCTCTGGTTCCTCTGCATTTTCTAAACCCAACTAATACATCTGGAAGTTCTCGTTTCAGGTGCTGTAGAAGCCTAGCTTTAAGGATTTTGAGCATAACCTTGCTAGCATGTGAAATGAATACAATTGTATGGTAGTTTAAACATTCCTTGGCATTATCCTTCTTTGGGATTGAAATGAAAACTCACCTTTTCCAGTCCTGTTGTCACTGCTGAGTTTTCCAAATTTGCTGACTTGCTGAGTGCAGCACTTTAACAGCATCATATTTTATGATTTTAAACAGATTCCTTGAATTCCATCACTTCCACTAACTTTCTTCATAGTAATGCTTCCTAAGGCCCACTTGACCTCACACTTCAAAATGTCTGGCTCTAGGTGTTTTCCGGGTCATTAAGATCTTTTTTTGCATAGTTCTTCTGTATATTCTTGCTACCTCTTCTTCATCTCTTTGCTTCTATTAGGTCTTTACCATTTCTGTCTTTTATTGTGCCCATCCTTGTGTGAAATGTTCCCCTGATATCGCCAATTTTCTTGAAGAGATCTTAGTCTTTCCCATTCTATTGTTTTCTTTTGCATCATTCATTTAAGAAGGCCTTTTTATCTCTCCTTGCTATTCTCTAAAACTCTGCATTCAGATTGGTATATCTTTCCCTTTCTCCTTTGCCTTTCACTTCTCTTCTTTTCTCAGCTATTTGTAAGGCCTCCTCAGACAACCATTTTGCCTTCTTTAACTTTTTTTTTTCTTTCAGATGGTTTTGGTCACTGCCTCCTGTACAGTGTTAACAAACCTCCATCCATATTTCTTCAGGCACTCTGTCTACCAAATCTAATCCCTTGAATCTATTTGTTACCTCTACTGTATAACCATAAAGGATTTGATTTAGGTCATACTTGAATGGTCTAGTGGTTTTCCCTACTTTCTTCAATTTAAGTGTGAATTTTGCAATAAGGAGCTCATGATCTGGACCACAGTCAGCTCCAGTTCTTGTTTTAGCTGACTATATAGAGCTTATCCATCTTTGGCTGCAAAGAATATAATCAATTTGATTTTGGTATTGACCATCTGGTGATGTCCATGTGTAGAGTCATCTCTTATGCTGTTGGAAAAGGGCGTTTGCTATGACCAGCATATTCTCTTGACAAAACTCTGTTAGCCTTTGCCGTGCTTCATTTTGCACTTCAAGGGCAAACTTGCCTATTATTCAGGTATCTCTTAACTTCCTGTTTTGCACTCCATCACCCTAGGCTGAAAAGGACATTTGTGTGTGTGTGTGTGTGTGTGTGTGTGTGTGTTAGCTCTAGTTGGTCTTGTAGGTCTTCATAGAGCCATTCAACTTCAGCTTATTCAGCATTAGTGGTTGGGCCATAGTGGTTGGGTTTGCCTTGGAAACAAACTGAGATTAGCCTGTCATTTTTGAGATTGCACCCAAGTAATGCATTTCGGACTCTTTTGTTGACTATGAGGGCTACTCCATTTCTTCTAAGGGATCCTTGCCCACAGTAGTAGATGTTAAGTGTCATCTGAATTAAATTCACCTATTCTGGTCCATTTTAGTTCACTGATTCCCAAGATGTTGAAGTTCAATTTTGCCATCTCCTGCTTGACCACATCCAATATATCTTGATTCATAGACCTAACATTCCAGGTTCCCATGCAATATTGTTCTTTACAGTATCAGACTTTACTTTCACCACCACACACATTCACACCTGAGCATCATTCCTGCTTCGGCCCACCCACTTCATTCTTACTGGAGGTATTATTGTGTTTGCCCTCTGCTCTTCCCCAGCAGCATATTGGACACCCTCCAACCTGGGGGGTCTTCGGCAGTCATATTTTTTAGCCTTTTCATACTGCGCATAGGGTTGCCTAGGCAAGAATACTGGAGTAGGTTGCCCCTTCATAGATCACAGCCTTGTGGTGGCAAAGGGCATTGCATAACTCAGTGAACCTAGGAGTCATGCTGTGCAGGGCCACCCACGATGGACAGGTCGTAATGAAGAGTTCTGACGAAACATGGTCCACTGGAGGAGGAAATGGCAACCCACTCCATTCTTGCCTGGAGAACCCCATGGACAGGATGAAACAGCTATATGTATACATATATTCCCTCTTAGATTTCCTTCCCATTTGGGTCACCGCAGAGTACAGTAGAGTTGCCTGTGCTATGCAGTAGGTTCTCATTAGTCATCTGTTTTATACATAGTATCAATAGTGTATATATGTCAGTCCTAATCTCCCAAGTCATCCCACCCTTGGGATAATTTTCCTTCCACTTTTTACTTACAGTACACTCTTTTGGATTTTCTTTAATGAGGATCTGCTGGTGAAGAACTCTCTCAATGTTTGTGTGAAAATGTCTTTATTTCACTCTAATTCTTTAAATTTTTTTCTTATTGATTTTAGAATACTAAGTTAACAATCAACAAATTGAAGGTCATTCCACTATCTTCTGATTGTTGAGACGTCAGCTATCAATCTAATTGCTGTTCCTATGACATGATCTGTCATCTTTCTCTGACTTCATTTTCTCTCTCTCTGGTTTTTTTCAGTGTCTGGATTAGACCTCCTTATTTATCCTACCCAGGATTTGTTGGGCTTCTTGAATGTGTAAGTTAACTTCTTTTCATTAAGTCTAGAAACTTTCTCAGCTATTATCTCTTCAAATATTGACTCTGCTCCATCAATATTAATATTCTCTTTCTCTCGCATTATAATTGGATGTGCACTAGATTTTCTCATTGTATCCTCCCTGTCTGTTACTCTCCTGTATTTTCTATTTTTTTCCTCTCTCCATACTGCATTCTTGATCATGTCTTCAGCTTATTAATGCTCTCTTCACTTATGTCCACCTTTCTGCCAGATACATTCACTGAGTCAGTATTTTTCACTCCTAGAAGTTATTTTTCATCTTTTTCACAAGATGCATTGTCACTTTTTTATAGACTTCTCTTCCCTATGGATATTTTTAAATTAGTAATTTGTTTCTCTAAACATGTACACTTAGTTGTTTTAAGATATGTGTCTGGTAATTCTCTTATCTGAAATCTGTGTGAGTCTGTTTCTGTTGTTTCCTATTCCTGCTGTTTTTAACTCGAGTTCCCTTGGTTCCTGGTATGACAAATTTAGTCTGCTCTCTGGTCGTTGTGCCCTTGAAAACTTATTTGTAGGGGTTCCCTAAAACCTGGAATGGATAGATTCTCTTTCAGAAGCTTTGTATTTGTATTTGTTTTTACAGAGTACCCTGGAGTACTACCTGTCTGGAAGCCACTTAAATCCAAGGTCACAGCTTGAAGTTCCCTGGCTGATTCAGCCCATGGGTTGCTGCTGCTAAGTCGCTTCAGTCGTGTCCGACTCTGTGCGACCCCATAGATGGCAGGCCACCAGGCTCCGCCATCCCTGGGATTCTCCAGGCAAGAACACTGGAGTGGGTTGCCGTTTCCTTCTCCAATGCATGAAAGTGAAAAGTGAAAGTGAAGTCGCTCAGTCGTGTCCGACTCTTCACGACCCCATGGACTGCAGCCTACCAGGCTCCTCCGTCCATGGGATTTTCTAGGCAAAAGTACTGGAGTGGGGTGCCATTGCCTTCTCCACCATGGGTAATGGGGTACAAATCTACTTGAGGACTGGAGTGTGGCCTCTTTTCCTCAGGGATGAATTTTTAACCTACTCGCCCCTTTTAAAAAATTTTACAATCTATTTATTTTATTTTAGTAAAATATTTGTTTGGTTACATTGGGTTTTACTTGTGGCACACAGGATCTTCAGTCTTCGTGGCAGCACTCAGGATCTTTAGTTGTAACATGCGAACTCTTAGTTGCAACATGTAGAATCTACTTTCCTGACCAGGAATTGAACTTGGGCCTCCTGCATTGGGAGTGCAGAGTCTTAGCCACCGGACCACCAGGGTGGCTGCTGCTGCTGCTAAGTCACTTCAGTTGTGTCCGACTCTGTGTGACCCCACAGATGGCAGCCCACCAGGCTCTGCTGTCCCTGGGATTCTCCAGGCAAGAACACTGGAGTGGGTTGCCATTTCCTTCTCCAATGCAGGAAAGTGAAAAGTGAAAGTGAAATCGCTCAGTCGTGTCCCACTCTTCGAAACCCCACGGACTGCAGCCCACCAGCCTCCTCCGTCCACGGGATTTTCCAGGCAAGAGTACTGGAGTGGGGTGCCATTGCCTTCTCCAGGACCACCAGGGCAGTCCCTATTTATTTTAACTTTTATTGAAATATAGTTGATTTACAATGTTGTGGTAGTTTCAGGTGTATAGCAAAGTGATTCACTTATGAATATATATTATATATGTGTGTATATATATATAATATATATATATTCTTTTTAGATGCTTTTCCATTATAGGTTATTACAAGATACTGAGTATAATTCCTGTGCTATACAGTAGGTCTTTGTTAGCTGTTTCATATTAGTAGTGTGTATATTTTAATCCCAAACTCCTAATTCATTTCTCCCCCCCTTCCCCCTTTGATAACCATAAGTTTGTTTTCTATATCTATGGGTCTATTTCTATTTTGTAAATAAATTAATTTCTATCATTTTTTAAGATTCCACATACAAGCTATATCATATATTTGTCTTCGTCTGACTTACTTTACTTAGTATGATAATCTCTAGACCCATCCATATTACTGCAAATGGCATTATTTCATTCTTTTTTATGGCTGAGTAATATTCCATTGTGTATATGTACTATATATTCTTTAAGCATTCACCTGTCAATGGGTATTTAGGTTGCATCCATGTCTTGCCTATTGTAAATAGTGCTGCTATGAACATGTGCTCCGTACTCAGTTATGTCTGACTCTTTTGCAACCGAATGAACTGTAGCCTGCCAGACTCCTCTGTCCATGGGATTTTCCCAGCAAGAATACTGGAGTAGATTGCTATTTCCTCCTCTATTATGAACATGGGGTGCATATATCTTTTCAAATTAGAGTTATCTCCAGATATATGCCCAGGAGTGGGATCATAAATTATATAGTAACTCTATTTTTGTTTTTTTAAGGAACCTCCATATGGTTCTCCATCCCACTCCCCCCTTTTATACCCTTTATTTTTAGGAAGAGAGCTCTTCTTGGTGCTAAGGCAGCCTTTTGTATAGTTATCTGGGATTGTTGGAAACAGGGCAGATTTAGTTCTGGTTGGGATGCAGAACCTTATGCAGCTGGTGTAGCTCTTTGGGATCTCATTTTAATGTAGAGAGGGTCTCCTATTAAACCCCTATCTTGTGCTGGCCCTGAGCCTTAACGTCTCTCCCTCCAGCCTTTTGTGGCCACTGATTCAAAGCTCAGGTGGGCAATGTAGACAAACACCCTCAAACCCAATTGGCTTTGGTGTGTCAATACTCTGCTTACCTGCCTGATTACAAGCTTTCATCCAAAAATTGGCCTGAACATTTCCCTCTTCCTCTCTCAGCTCTTCAGTGCTTTTTAAGCAGTTTTGAAATTTTTATCCAGTATATTTCAATACTTCAATAAGAAAGTTGAATCAAATAACCAAGCCTGCCATTGCCAGAAACTATTCAATAGAAGTTCACACTCTTAAATGTTTAAACATTCATATTTGACTTAACAAGGTCCGAATGCAGGCAGTATCCCTACCCTCCTCCCAAACAAGAGCCTTAGAATGCTTTAAATAGTAATAATTTCCTGCTGTTTTAAATGCTTTTGTGCTCCAGTGTTTTTAGTGCCAGCTTGTTTTTATACCTCCATATGCTTCAACATTATCATTGTTTTATATGCTTATTTATATTGCCTCACATTTACCAATTTTTGTTCACTGTTCCTTGCCTCCTACTCATTCCTTCTCTCCAATTTCAATTTCCTTCTTCCTGAAGTATATCTTCCAGTAGTTATTTTAGTAAGAGTCTGTTATTGCTAAACTTTCTTAGGTTTATTTTTTCTGAAAATGTCCTTATTCTACTCTCAAAAAAAAAAAAAAAAAAGAGTAGAAGTTCATCTCATCAATATTTCTTGGGGTACTTATTCTCCTCCTTGTGGCAACTGGTGACTCACCTTCATGGCGTCTCATTTCTTTGCAAGTACAATATTTTTATTGTTTGTTTCTGAGCACATGTTCAGCAGATATTGTCTTTTTTTGTGGGCTTCTATGTGCTGTGTATTATAAAAATATTTTTGCTTTCACTGAGTTTCTAGAAGTTTCAATGATTCTGCTCCAATATTTGTTTTAATTTTTCAGTGTGTGATTCCCATAACATGCAGTAAGGTAAATGTAGACCCCCTGTAACCACATATGATGTAGGCCTGGGGTTTTTATTTCTGCTCATGGCTCCAGAGAGAGCATAAGACTTTTCATGGCTTACTTTCCAAATCCCTTTCTAATGAACAGAGAAGCTACTAAGGGCTTTATCCAGAGGTTTCAGTGAGTTTCTCTGCCTCTGGTGGACTTGAGGCTGTATTGCCAGTACTTGCCTGGGCACTAGATTCCCGGCTTGGAGCCCCTAGCCCCTAGGGCCTAATATCCAGAACCAGTAACTACAATAGGTTATTGAAGTGTCCATTTACATTTACTAGACTGGCTTTTTTCTTTTTCTCTGAAGATTTTGCTTTTTATTTTTTTAAGTTCAACTATAAGTTAAAATTTTTGTTAGTTTATCTCATGTTATGTGTTTGGATTTTGGGGGGATGCTATTCATGTTATCTTAGTGTGCTGTGCGGCCAGAATAAAATCATATTTATATTTATGATTTTGTGCTGCGTTTATACTTTAAGAATTTTCCCTTATCACTTCCATCCTCGTGAATATGAACTTCTTTGAGTTCCAAGGAAATTAATCCACCTCGGGACCATCTAGATTAAGGGCACATATGAGGCCAGGTCTTTGTAGCATGCTGCGTCATTCTCCAGATACACCACCTACATAGTTTAAATACATCACTCCCCTGGGGTCTAAAGTTCCTTAGCAGAGTGATTTTCAACTTTAAAACATTTTAGTAGCAGAACTCTTTCTTCAAATATTATTTGGAATTCCCAAATACAAAATCAATAACTCCCTCTTAATGATTTTATATTTCAGAGTTCCTGATCCTCACTAATTTGCCCCTCCTCTTGTTCCCCAAGGCCATCCTCATAGACTTTTCTGGCTCCAAGTACCACAGTGTGAAAACAAATTGAACAGATCAGTGGTTGTCAAAGTGTGGTCCTAGAACCAGAAGCATGAACATCACCTGGGAACGTGTTCAAATGCAAATTCTCAACCCCTCCTCACCGGCCCCATCCTAGATCTACTGAAATCAGAAACTCTGGGGGCAGGGCCCAGCAACGTGTGTTAACAAGCCCTCTAGGTGACTCTGATGCACGTTTATGTGTGAGGCCTTACTACAATAGAGCATCCCATCCAGGAGCTATTGGAACAAGGCTGGAATACTGCCCAAGATGAACATTTCTGGGTGCTTAAATAAGCCCAAACTTTTCTGGCAGGCTGTTTTCCATCCACTGTTTTCTTGTGCCTGAAGGCAATTATAGACCCTCACAAGGTCCAACTTTGCAATGACCTGGGTCCCTTTGAATTGGTTCAATAAGTGAGACATCACTAGGAAGAGTAGGGAATCCTTACTTTCAGTTCATTAGACAGAAATAATGACATTCCACATAATTTTGCTTGACAACAAGACTTCAGATCTGAAGCTCACAAAATAATGTTGAGCAAAAGAAGCCAGACACAAAACTGTACAAAACATTTCCATTTATAGATGGCATTTTAAAAGGCAACACTAATCTACAGTGAAAGAAATCAAGATAGGGATTACCCTTTGGGGTTATTGACTTGAAGGAAGCAGGAAGGGGGCCTGACTTATGGGTAACGTTCTATTTCTTGATCTGAGTGCTGTTCACAGAGATGTGCTCATTTTACAAAAATTCATGAAGTAACACCTTGATGATATGTGCATTTCCTGTCTATCTGACATGCTTTGATGCAAGAATTTAAACATAGCATTAGGTCAGTGTGTAAATGACACACTGCTGTGCTGGGTGCTGGGCTACATACTCTCGGAGGATGGGGGCCTTTGCTTCTGGATGTGAAATATACATTTGATGCAAAGACAGGTTCCTAGCACCAGGTTTATTGTACTGTGGCAATGAGTCGTATGGAGCCCACTCTGTTTCTTGATTGGAAAAGACCTCTTGGTTGATGGCATCCCTGATCAGGATTCCCAGTGGAAGGGGAAGAAGTGAAGCAGTTACCTAATGTGACCTGTAAGCCAAAATAAGTTTCAGCACCTGGTTACTCCAGGAAATGGGAAGTGATAGGGTTCTGGATTTCCAACTAGATCAGGCCAAGAACCCATAGGAAGCATGTACAGTGGATGAAAGTTAAGTCCCCCATTGTTTGGTTCCTCATCCTGAGCTCTGTGGGTGGATAAGCTCCCAGTTGCGAGCACCCATCTTTTGCCTGTACCCTTCTGGGCCCAGATCATAAATCCACATATGAACTGAAATTCCCTGGCCTTAACAGCTTGTGGAAGTAGAGAGTCTCAGTTGAAGAACTACCTTAAATTTTACCAGCTCTTGCCCGTATCTGCTCCTACAGGAATTCTAGCCCCCATGTAAAATAGCCCAATGCTGTCTGAAAGTCCTCAGTATGTCAGAAACCAATATGTTTTGGGCCTCTCCCATGTTTCTCTTCACTTAAGTCTGTGCCCCATTTTTGTGTGCTTTGTCCATGAAGCTGCTTCAGAATTACTTACCCCTCCCCTGCCACCCCACTGCTGCCGTTCCCACCATGGGAACGTTGACAAAGGTGCCAAGGGTGCTACCTCCTGACCCCCTAAAGGCCCCAACCATGGGGGCGCTCACCCGTGTATCAGACATGCTCAAACATGCCTGAATCGCATTTGAGCTCAAGGTAACACATACCTGCAAGGTAACACATACACGATGCCCTGGGCTCCACAGTAATGTGATCTGAAAGCAGGCCCTGCTGCCGTTACACTCCATGGTTCAGTCCAGGGGGTGATGGGGAGGGCATAGGGCTGGGCTCGAATGGCTCCCCTGCTGCTGAGGGACAGTGGTGTTTTCCAGACAGAGGAGGTGAATGTTTCAATCAGGAAGTGCCAGATACAGCTGCTCCCTCTGGTGGTCTATGCCTTCCACCAGTGGGGACAGGGAGGTCAGTTTCAGTCTCAATGCTGTTCATATCTCTTACAACTATTCCTGAGTATAGGGTATTTAAAAGACAGTTTCTGTACTAGATGAACCCAAAGTGAGGAATGTTCTGTTAAAAGTGCTAATGCCATACAAGATGCAGAAAGGCTGTGGAAATATTCCTGATTAAAGGAGGCTAAAGAGACATGACAGCTTAAAGCAACACCTCATCCTGGACCAGATGCTGTGACAAAGAGGGAAAATGCTATAAAGGACATTACTGGGTCACCAGACAACACTGGAGTACAAGTGTAGATAATAGTATTATATCAACGTTAAATTTACTGAAGCTGTTAACTATACTGTGATGTAGGGAACACGCCTAATTGTAGGAAGTGCACACTGAAGTACTTGGGCATAAAGGGCCATGATGTAACTTACCCTCAGTTGGTCCAAACACACACACACACACACACACACACACACACACACACAGAGAGACACACGTGCCTAGATGCAGCTAGGGTAAAATGTTAGCAATAGGTAAATCTGGTAAAGGGTATATAGATGTTCTTTATACTATCTGGTTTGTTTTTTTTAAGTTTCCTATAAAATAGAAATCACTTCCAAATAAAAGTGTTTTACAAATGTGAAAGTGTCTGTGCAAGCAGTCAGGATCTGGTGGACACGTCCGACTGAACTCTTCCTGTGGGAGGGATGAGGAAGGAGAACGTGGCTGTCTTCCCAGGCAGGGTTCCCACACATCCCAAAGCGAAGTCAGATACCTGCATGAAGGTGCCAAGTGGCATCCAAGGCCACTTGCCTCTTGCTCTCCCCCAGCCTACAAGATGTCAAAAATAACACTTTTTACATTTTCTCTTGAGGATAATGAGCCCTGGGGGTGGGGAGTGAGGAAAATTCGGTTATGAAAGAAAGGTGTTTGGGTTTATTCATCCATCCAGAAAATGTTTCAAATACTATGTCCTAGGGGCTGTTCTAGGGGCTGAGAATGCAGCCCAGGGTACAAGAGGAGACACAATCCCTGTCCTAAAAATGCCTGTGAGCTAGTTGGGGATGCAGCCACAACCACACAAATAAACACATATTATCAAATGAGCTGACCATGAAGTAGACTTGGGGAGCCGTGGGAGGAGCCCAGCCTTTTACCAGAGCCAGTGGATGCAAGTCCCATGGGTCTGAAATGTTTAGTTCCCCTCCCCCTCATATTTTCTAAGTAACATGTCTTTTTGTATCTGATGAAGAGGATAAAAGAAGGAACCACCACCAGGGCTTAACCTGTTCTGGGCACATCCCATTTGTTTGGGCTTAGCCCTCTGTGAGAATCAGGGAGGGGGCCAACATGCCACTCCCCTGCTGTCCCTGGGCTGGTAGACCAGTGAGCAGTCTTTTCATGATCTATGCCTGCAGGTAGATGCAGCCATGTCCATAACACTTCTGGAGGGCAAAGACCACCAACACCCTCCCGTGGAAGCCTAGCAGCCCACTGGCCCCGAGTCCCATCCCTGGGGTGCTGAGTCATGGTAACAACATGACAGTCTTCCAATTGGACAGAATAATGACTTTGAGGGGGGACACCTGTGATTCTCCCTCCAGTCCTGAATGTGGCGCTGACTGTAATGCCCTGTACCCAAGGGACAATAGTGGAATCTGATGCCTTGGGGCTCAAAAAAAAAAAAAAAAAACAGTACTGGGGAGGAAGTTATAAGTGTGTATGTGTGACTGTATCTGACACAGTGTGTGTCATTTTTGTTCGTGGGTCTCAGATAGGGCTGCCCCTCATCTCTAATGCATTCTGGTCCGGGACCAAAGAAGTTTCAGATCCAACAAATGTTCACTGAGCCCGTACAAAGTCTCAAGCCTTTTTTAATTAATACTTTGACACATTTTATATCACTTAATCTTTAACAATAACCCGTTAAGGTAGGAATTATCTGCATTGTACAGATGAGAAAACAATCGCAAAGAGGTTCATTGATTTGCTCAAGTATATCATACAGCTTTTTTTTTTTAAACACTCACACACTAAACTCTTAGCTGAGGCCTGTCTGTGTTGGCTATCTTACAGTGTTTCTTGTCTTCTCTACCTTTGGAGCAATTGCTCCCCTTATACAAAAGCCCCCTTTTCTTGTTTCACAGGCCCACATGGGCTTTTCTTTGTTTAATACTGCATTTAATAGCACAAAAAAATCACAAATACAAAGAAACTGGCAAAGGTGTTTGTCAATGAAATATCCCTGCTTCCTCCGCTTTTCCACTTTCCTACCCATATATGTAATGGGCTACATTTGTATAAGCTTTTCTTTTTTCTCCCCCAAACATATAACTGTTATGTGATTGGTCAGTTGAAGCTGAAACACCCATGGAGAAAGATGTTTTACAGTTACAAGGGCACACATCCCCCCCATACCACCCCCCTCCCACCCCACACTTTCCCACACAATCTTTTGGAGGAATATAGGATATGGACCAGTGTCTGATTTCCCTGCTCCTGCCTGCCCCGCCCAGAGCATCCTGCCATTTAATCTTCCTTTAAGTGACTGCTTAGACTAGAGCCTCTTCTCCCACCCCTTCTATTCCTCTTCCAGTCAGGACCTTTTAGACACTGGAAACTGTTCAATTCTTACTCTGTCAGGCCCGTGGGCCATGCAAGTAGGTCCTTTAAATCTTGATGCCAGTTGTAGTATGGGCACTGTCATCTTCCACTCCAGGTAGGTAGGTCTGTGTGTCACTTCAGTAGGCTTGTGTATTCACTTCTTTCACTTTTTCTGATTCGTGTTCCAGGACCTGTTTGTGATAGAACAGTAAATACCCTTCACTGTCCAGCACGTCCTTAATACTGGCCTTGGTGATGACGGCATCATCACACTTGAACCACTGGTCCTTGTGGTGCCGGATGAAGCTGGTGTAGTGGCCACTCTCCAAGGTTCCTTGGTGATTAACCACAGCAAACAAGGAATACTTATTCTCATCGTTTCCACTATTGGTTGGCAGCTGCAACTGTCCATTCATCCTGCTCTCTTTACTCGAGGCCATGAAAGGTGTCATATCCAGCTCCAGAGGAAAGGATATGTATGTAGTGATCTTGCGCCTCTGTTTGGCTGAGTGTTCAAACCGTTTGAAATGAAAACAGGCAACGACAGGTAATTTATTCATTGTGAGCTGTTTGGTAGATTCCTGGTAGCTTTGGCAACTACCACACTTGATTTTGGCACTGCTTCCTAAGTGCTCTGGCCTCGTAAACCTTCGCAGGCAGTCCGTGAGGGTAGTGATTCCTGGTATGTGGCTTTCCCCGTTAACACTGCTCTCCCTCCCTGGGCTCATCGGCCAGAAGGAGGTACAAGAGCCAGGCAAGTCCAAACTGATGTCCCAGCATGGGTCTATTGTGGTGGAGACACCATGACAGGCTTGACAGGTGACATCAGATTGCAGGCCACCTGTGAAAATTTGGTCAATGATGCAGTTACAGTGGTTGGGATTGCTGGCCGCCTTCCCAGCATCATCACCTTTGCAGTGCCTGTGCAGGACATCTAACGCTGCAATGAGAAACTCATGTGCATCCTGTTGCCTGTACCCTGCTAAATGCCGTGCGTGTATCCATACCAGGTGCAGTAACTTATAGGGAACATGAGGAGATGGGTTTCCAGAATACAACTCTCGAAAAAGCGAAGACATCTCACAGACCAGACACAACTCCGGACTCGGCATTTCACATCTGTGCCTGTCAGAGAGGAAGAAATCTCTCAGGATCGGAGTGTGGGTAAGGGCCTGGACGATGCAGTTCATAAAGCACGTGTTGCCAAGATTGATCAGTCCTCTTAAACCGATGGTAAAGCTGGAGGCGATTCTTCTTCTCCTTGGGTTATGGCCCAGCAGTTCTAACTCAGGTTTGGTTGTCTCCCAGGTTGGATACTTCTCACCGAGGCCTGGCACTGAATACTGCTGGTGAGAAACCTCGGTCGAGGTGGACGCTTGTAATTTCAAAGCTTCCCCTTGCTCTTCTTTGGCAATTTGCTCAATGTCTCTGTCATATACATAGTCCTTACACATAAAGCAGTATATACCTCCGTAATAAAGGTCTACTGCTAAGTTGTGTTGTTTCGTCTCGGCGTGCTCATGAATGTGCTTCTCTGTGAAGCAGCCAAAGAAGACACAGGAAAGGCAAGAGTGGAGTCTGTTCAAATGGGTGCCACACACATGGCAGATACAAGACTTTGCCTTGCTTTTCCTGGTCTCTGGGGTTCCACACCACACGAAGCACTGGTAGATCACCCGCAGTTCCTGCCTCCAGTTCTCTCCCACCTTAAAGCTGTTCACGTGGGAACAGCCTGGTGGACCCACCGCGAAATCCACATCCAGGCACCCGCCCCCAGGGCCGCGCCGGGGCCGGGGCCGGGGCGGGGGCCGTGGCCTAGGCTGCGGCGGGGTACGGAGCCGGGTCTGCGGCCGCGGCCGGGGTCGGCGGCGGGGGGCACGGCTGCGCCGCGGGGAAGGATCGGGGGGCCGCGGGGGATCGGAGGGAAGGGTAGGGAGAGGAACCTCGTCTCTGCCGCCGCCACCGCCACTCCGCGCCGGGTTCTCATCCTCAGGCTCCTGCTTCGGCTCCCCCTTCGGCTCCTGCTCCGCCTCCCGTGCCGGCTCGGGTTCAGGTTCGGGCTCCAGCTTGAGCTCTACCCGGCGTCCCGGACCCTCCACAGTCTCCACCTTCCCGGTGGCGTCCACCTTCCCAGCCGCCTCCACCTTCCCCGCCGCCTCTACCTTCCCTTCCACCTTCGCCTCTGCCTCCACCTTCCTCTCCGCCTTCTCCGCCGTCTCTGCCGTCTCCGCCTCCTCTGCTCCTCCGCCTCCACTGGCAGCGGCTCCTCCCCCTAATCGCAGGGCTGGGGCGGCCACTGGGCGTGGCGGCGCGGGGGCCACGCAGACCAGGGGTGTCCCCCGTCCGGCCTGAGGGAGCGCGGTGGCTGTGGCAGCTGGACCCAAAAGGGACTTTCACTGAAGGAGGCGGCGGCGGAAGCAGGCGACGCCCCCGGGAATCCTCCTGCCGTAGCCCCCTAGCGGAGGCCGCTCAGCAGCCAGGCCCGGTTTCCTTTAATTCAATATTTCCCAAACTTGCTTGTTCACGAGAATCACGTGGGGAGCGTGTTAAAATTACAGATTCCTCGGCTCCACCCGCAGCCCCACTGAATCAGAATCCCGAAGGAACATGCTCCGGAACCTGTATCTTTAACTAGGGCCCGAGAAGATTCTTATGAGCAGGCAAGTTTGAGAAACACAGCTCTAATTCATTGAGGCTGGCGGGAAGGGGGGCGGGGACCGCGCAGTCTCTTTAAGGCGCTTCCAGTTCTCGGCTCCAATCGCTGCTCTGACCCCTTTCATCGTCTCCTCCCCTCTCTCCGTCCTTCCCTTCGCCCATGCAGCCTCCCCCAGCACTGCGGGGCCAGGGATAGAGAGATATCCTAGTCCAGAAACGTCCCTGGGGCTGAGAAACATCCCCCCAGAGGCCGGGTCGCGAGGAGCGCTGGCAGAAGCGGTGATCAGCCAGCATCTCTGAGGCTGAGCAGGTTCCCATCCCTGTCTGAGGCTCCCCGCCCACCCCAGGTTCTGCCCTGCCCCATAAGAACGAAGCTCCATTCTGGGGCAGGCCTGGACCCCAGATACAGAGGGGCAGAGCTCCCAAGGCCATTGGGCCCCAAGAGGCACATCCCATGCCCATCTTATCGGTGCTCTGCACAGTCCGTGCCTGCTCCTCGCCTCCTCTGCACCTTTCCCTCAGGCTCCCAAGGCCACGGGTGGGCTGAGGTTTTGGCAGCCAGCCTTCTGGCCCAGGAGACGCTGAGCCAGCTGCCACAGGGGTGGCGGGATGGACAAGGCACAACAAAGCCAGGCCTACTGCTGACATCTCCCCTACAGCTGAGAGAGGGGCCTGAACTACAGGACACTGTCCCAAGACCCTCAAAGCCCAGCGGAGGCCCAGCTCAGGCAGCAGGTGGGAGTGGCAGGGAACCAGCTTCTATGTGTGGAACTGCCAGTCAGGGGGAGGGGCGGCCATGCATCTTCAGGGCCCCACTGTGCTGAGCTGGGAGCCATGGGGAGCAGCACCAAGGGGCTCACGAAGACTGAGCCCAGAGCAAGTGGCTTGGGTCTTGGGCAACTTGGGGATGTTGGGAAGCAGCTGCAGGTGCTGGTCCCGGGCAGTACAGCCCAGGGCAGGTGTCAGGATGAGGCTCACGAGGAGCAGAGTGTTGGGGACAGTGTGTTCCAGGAAGGCCTGAGCCCCAGTGATGGCAGCCCTTGACCCATTACACACTGCCCGGCCTGTAGGGCTGTGCTGCCTCATTACACTGTGGCCGAATTCTCCCTGGTTAGTGTGGATATCACCCCTCCGAGACCTGGCCCCTCCTCCAGGTAGGGGGCAGTGTGTAGGCCTCCCAGGGTCAGCAGCAGGAGTTGGTTGTCAGGAATCACGAGCCCTTAAGGAGGAGAGAGGACTTCCCTTGTGGCTCAGCTGGTAAAGAATCCACCTGCAATGTGGGAGACCTGGGTTCTATCCCTGGGTTGGGAAGACCCCTGGAGAAGGGGAAAGCTACCCACTCCAGCATTCTGGCCTGGATAATTCCATGAACTGTATAGTCCATGGGGTCACAAAGAGTCGGAAACCACCCAGCGACTTTCACTTTCTTTAAAGAGGATAGAATGCTGGTTCCCATACACCTGAGGTCCCCAGAACTGCTCTGGTGCCTCCCCTTCCTAAGCCAACTCTTGTTCCCATCCCTTGAAGCATCCCAGTATCCTTCCAATAAATGCCTGCCCTTTTTGGCCTGCAATGAGAGGAACTACAACTACAGCACCCACTGAAGGAATCCTGCTCCTATAAGGATGGGGCAGGGAGGCACAAGAAACACTCATCCCACCTCCACAGGGTAACAGACATCAAAGTAACCTAAAAATCTCAGTGTACCAAGGCTATCTCCCACTGATGACTAACCATGGCAACCTGACAGCTTTACTGATCATCTTCCTGCAGAAGCCCACATGTCCAGCATGTCAAGGAAGAAGCGGAGGCTGGGGCAGTGCGGGGGGGGGGGGAGTGCAGGGTGGGGCGGGGTGTGCACTCTGCCATCCACTCACTCAACAAATGTCTATTCAGTGCCAACCCAGACCAGGTGTTGCACTAGGAGCTGTGAAACCAGCACCGAACCAAACAAACATGCCCCAGGGGCCAGAAACAGGAGTGGGTTCCCCAAAAGGCAGACTGAGGAAGTGTCTAGGTCACCAGTAGAGAAGAGACACCAAAACCAGAAGAATCAAGAAAAGAATATCAGAAATAGTTTATTAGATTTTATAAGCAGTCCTCATGGGAAAAGTCAGACTTTTGTTGCAGTTCTTACATTCCTTTCCTGATTGCATGTTGCTTTTGCTCTGAATCACATGGAGAGGGGCAGGTGTCAGCATAATCCTTTTGATACTTCTTGCTTGCTTGAGTCTGGATTCAGTCCCAGGCGAATGCTACCATCTCAGCCTCACAAAGACCTGATGGAAGCGTCGCTGAAGGGGCTGACCTAAAGAGAGACCCCTTCCTCATTGCAGCACCTTGCCTGGAGTGGAATACAACTCTGGCCACAAGGTGGCAAATGAGTATATGACGCTCCCCCTGATATTTATTTTGTATGTTTATATAAAACTATTGGTTTATAACAATGCTCTCTAAAAATATTTTTACTGTTGTGCTCCTTCACACATATTTAGGTTGACATCTCAAATTTTGCATCCAAAGTGTCAAGTTGCAAATAATGTGATTTCTGACGAATATTAACATTCACAAACAAAACATCACGGTTTTACGTGAAAGCAGTGAAACCTAAATCTGTTAGTGATTTGAAAGCCACCATCATCAGTTTTAAAAATTCATAAATGATCTCTTCTTTGACAGTTTGGGAGGTGTAAATTTTCCCTTTTCTCCCTGAGTTCTCAATTCCATCTTATTCTTATAACAGAATTTTATCCTAATAATACATATTTTTTACACTTGAAATGATTTTCCTACCAGATTATCCTACCAGATTTCTCTGTAGCAAAAATATGTGTATATTTTGCTATTTAAATGCTTTTTAAAAGTTCCTGTGATCCTAAAGCTGTAAGTGTTGTTCACAATTTAGTCTTGCTTGTGTTATCATGACAATTAATATTGGGATACAATGGATCAAAAAGTTATAAACATATTACAAATTTTGATGTGTAATTATTAAACAAAAAACAAAAATTTACTAGTGATGTAAGTCTTTTTCTTTTTAAAGGTGGTGAGTGTATTAATAGATAAATATTGCTTATTTTAGAATGAGGCAGAATTCAGCATCAGTTCTCTTACAACTTTTTGTTTGGTTAAACCGCACATAGAAACATTGTTAAACCGCACATAGAAACATTCCTAAGTAAATAGGAATGGACATTTTGTTTTAGAAATGTCACTCAAGTATTTGAATTCCTTTGAAGACATATGGGGGGAAATTACACAATGATTTATCTTTAAAATTATTTCTCATGATTTGTCAGCTGACAGCTCAATTGGGCTTGCCTTCAATTTTACTGGAAACCAGCCGAGTTGAAACAGGATTTGATACCAATATATTCATTTGTTAGGCCAGTTTGTTTCTTCATCATTGGCAGCAGTGTTTGGAACTGTCTCTCTGGTACCCTGAGGATTTTACACTGTGGGGCAGTGCACTCAGGTAAGATTTGGGATGGATCAAAGATATGTTTTTCTTTTGTAAAGTGCAAAGAGAACTATTTGTGAAAAGGGAGATGGAAAAAGAGAACCGGCTTAATTTTTTCACTACTAGTGTATTCTCTAGCAGATCAATTTTAGGAAATATTAAAATGAAATTTGAGGATGTAGAAATTGATCCCTTTCAAACTGTAAGTGCTTATTTACCCCTTGGAAAGTCTTCCTATACCCCCAGGGTAATGCACAGTCTACTTTGAAGCTTACTGGTTTATATTTATTATTATAAAAGCAATATATACAATATTTATAGTTTTAAAAAGAGAGATGAAAGAAGGCATAACATGAAAAGTTAAAGCCCCTCCCCTGCCAATCAAACCCAGTTTTACTCCCCCCAAACAACCACTTGTTAACAGTTTCTCGTGTATCCTTTGAGAAATTTTCTATGCCAATACAAGCATGTTCCATACAGTTATCCTTTTTATGAAAAATAAATGAGGCTGTAATATACATATGGATCAACAACTTAGCATTCTATGCTAGACATCAGGCAGTGCTAAGTTGATGTGCACAACCAATGCAATGCCAATAAAAATGTCAGTAAATATTTTGGAGGAAATTTTTACAAAATTAATATGGAGGAATAAAAGGCATTTCCTCCTTCGTCATTTCTCCTTCCTCTCTGAAATGAGGATTTAATGGCTATAGCTGAGTAGCCATCTTGCAATCAAAAACTGATTACCTCAGGACCTAATCTTACATGAGAAAAAAATAGCATATTATGGTACCATCTCTGAAAGGTACATCTCTGTTTATGCTTCAGTATCTCTGAAATCTTTGAATGACAGCTTCTGGATTATATTTGCCAGCATTTATTTCCTCTTTCTTGGTACATAAAATAATGGTGTGTCCTAGAATCAATATAATACTCAAAGCATCATCCTATTTAAGCCTTTGTCATTTGGATCCCTGTTATGCGTAGCTGAGTACAATTCCCAAGTGATAGCAGGCTTTTCATTTCACTCCTAGCAAAGTCCCAAGTCCTTATCCTGGCCTTTAAAGTCCTGTAGAATCTGGCCTCTGTCTCTTAGACCTCGCTTTCTATCAGCCTTGCCTCGAACAAACTAGATTTACTGCTGTTCCTTGAATAAGCTAAGCTGGCTCCTGCTTCCAAGCCTGTGCCCCTATTGTTCCCTCTTCTTAGAAAGCTGTTCCCCTAGAAATCCTCATGACTTTCTCCCTCACTTTTTCAGATCACTGCTTAACTATCACCTTATCTCAGAGTTCTTGACCTTTTTATAAAATGACACCCCATTCCTGCTTTTTTTTATTTAAAACACTATTACTACATGATGTATTAAATATTACACACACACACACACACACACACACACACACACACACACTTACTACAATGTAAACTCCATGAGAGTAAGATGTTCACCATTCTATGCCCAGTGCCTCTTTGGCATTTAATACACATGTAAATATATATGAAATAAATTAATGCTTTTCATCACGAGTGAAGTCAACCATATGTCAGTCGTGTCCGACTCTTTGTGACCCCATGGACTGTAGCCTGGCAGACTCCTCTGGCCATTGGATTGTCCAGGCAAGAATACTGGAGTTGCCATTTCCTCCTCCAGGGGATCGTCCCAACCCAGGGACCAAACATGGGTCTCCTGCATTGCAGGCAGATTCTTTACCTTCTGAGCCACCAGTCAACCATAATTTCATGTTTATTGATTATTTCATATTACGTTTTTGTGAACTGCATGTTTACATCCTTTGCCTAATTTTCTTTTGGCTTCTTAGTAACCCTGATAATAAGTAAAATTTACATGGTGCTTGAGTATACCAAGAGTCAGTCTATTAAATTGCTTAACCCTCTCTACAATATTAAGTAGTAGGTGTTGTTATAATCCCCATTTTACAGTTGAGGCAACTGAGACGTAAAGAGATTAAGTGAAACCCAAGGTTACACAGCTAGTAAATGATGGACGTGGGATTCAAACCCAGCAGTTAGAATCTAGACTTTGGACTCCAAACTACCAAGGTATTAGTCTTTTGACTGTCATGTGCAAGTATATGTTTATTTTCCCATTCATCATTTAACTATTGTATTTTATTTCATTTTTTAACCATATGATGTTTGTTGTTGTTCATTCGCTAAGTTGTGTCTGATTCTTTGTGACCCCACAGACTGCAGCACACCAGGGTTCTCTATCCATCACCATCTCCCAGAGTTTGCTTAACATTACTATATAGTCAAGATTCACAAACTTTTCTTTATGGATTCTGGATTTTAGTTTCTCAGGTTTTTTGTTTTTCTGATTGTAAACATGTAGAGCAAGTGCAGAGGTCCTGAGATAAAAGAGTTTGATGATTGTAAGAAATGAAAATATGTCCAGAATGGCTTGAATTCGGTGACCAAGAAGAAGGAGAGTGGTACAGGATGACCAAGATAGAGATGTAGGCAGGAACAAGATAACCTGGAGCCTTATAGACCATTATGTAGGATTTAAATATTATGTCAATTGTGATGGGAATCTTTGAGGGTGTTAGCATGATATAACTTATGATTTTTATACAATGATTTCATACAATGATTATACTCAAATGATAGTAAAAGTAGGGCTTCCCTGGTGGCTCAGCTGTAAAGAATCCACCAGTAATGCAGGAGGCAGCCTGCAATTCAGGAGACACAGGTTCAATCCCTGGGTAGGAAGATCCTGTGGAGAAGGAAATGGCAACCCACTCCAGTATTCTTGTCTGGGAAATCCCGTGGACAGAGGAGCTTGGCAGGCTACGGGCTGTGGGGTCACAAAGAGTTGGACATGACTTAGCAACTGAACAACAGCAAAGTTATTTAAACCTCATAATACCCTGATGAGGTAAGTCCCAATATTATTCTCACTATACAAATGAAACTGAGGCACAAAAACAATAAATGCCTCGAATTTGCTTATGCTTTCTCTCTGCTTCTATACCTGTTCCCATTCAGAATATACATACTATCAACAATGAGATCTGACACCTACTTTTTCCAGCCCTCAATGGTCTGTGAGTCTTCACTGGGCTAAAAAAAAAAAAAAGGGAAAATGGCAAGTTCACTCAGCACTAAGCCCTTAGATCTGGAAGCTGGTCAGGTAGGTTCTTCCCATCCCATTTGGATCATGCCAAGCTGTCCTAAGCTCAGGAATAGCCAGTCTCCTGGCCTGGTCATGATGACCAAGGTAGCCAGCTCAGCAGCCCTGCTCATCATTGCAGCAGGACAAAGACTTGCAGCCTGCATCCCCAGAGCCATACTAGTAACCAGGGAACTGAACCTGAGGCTCGTCAGGCTCCCCCACATGCTTCCAGAAGATGCAAGCCCTACAGAAGGAAGCAGTAGGCTAGTGGTGTGGAAGCGGGCAGAGAATGGAAGTCAAGGTATTCTTCAAGCACACATCTAGCACTGAGTAGCCTGAGCCCCTGTGATTCCAATGGCCCAGGCCCTTTTCTGGCTGAAAGAAAGGAAAGACACAGAGAGAGCAAAGTCAGGCTTGTGACAGATGACAGCAAAGATATAGATTATACTGCATCATATCCTAACCAGCCATTTTCCCAGTTTTCACAACATATTGATTCCAGTAGTCTGTTTCTTAGCTTCTATCAGTCTTCAGCAACTCTGGCTATACCCCTTCAGACTGCTGCCCCATTTGACGTATACTTTTTCTTTTTTTTTTTGTTATTGAGTTACAGCTTATATACAATGTTGTATTCGCTCCAGGTGTACAGCAAAGTGATTATATATACACAAAGTGTTGAGTATAGTTCCCTGTGCTACACAGTAGTTCCTTGTTGTGTATCTTTTTTATATGTAGCAATTTATATCAGTTTGTATCTGCTAATCCCAAACTCCTAATTTATCCTTCTCCCCAGCCATTCCCCTCTGGTAACTGTAAGTCTGTTTTCTGTGTCTGTGAGTCTGTTTCTGCTTTTTAAATATGTTCATTTGTATCATGTTTTAAAGATTCCACATGTAAGTGATCCTGTGATATTTGTCTTCATCTGACTCACTGCACTTAGTGTGATAATCTCTAGTCCATCCATGTTACTTCAGTGACATACTTTTGATTCCTTACCTCTCTGCTTCATAACATGGACTCAAAATCCTTTACCATAAAGCATAGGTAGTATGCTACCTTTTGTGTAAGAAAGTTGAGGAAATAAATATTTACAGAAACATTTTGAACTTATGGTTTATTTATTTTTCTCTTTCTAAAAATATTCCCTAGCTCTGTCCACTGAAAAGATGTAGCAGCAATGACAACCTACTAGCAATGAGTATGTTTAATGCCTGGATTGTGATCTATAAATATCATTTTGTACCAAAAGGAATCAATCTTCCTTGAAAAAATAATTATTTTATGTATATAACAGGAAATTGTACGAAATTATCCTGGGACATCTTTTTTGTCAAAAAACAAGGGTGATATCAAAGACTCATGTAGTCACGTCAAAAGAACACAGGATCCAAGATGAAGGGGAGTTCCCATTTGCCTATATTGGGACAATTAGAACATCAAAAAATCTGCAATTCATCAAGCATCAAATGTACAAAATATGAGTTCATAATGATATTAAAAAATGTTGGTCACCCCTGGATGGTTGTAGGGCACCAAATTATTGTTGCAAAAATTAATAAAAATAAAACCCAAGAATTATTGCATCTTTCACATAATGATATTCTTCTTTATGTAGTAATTGCAGATAGCAAATGCAGAAGGAATAATATAATTATTATGTCACTATTTATAATCTCTCAGTTCAGTTCAGTTCAGTCACTCAGTCGTGTCCAACTCTTTGCAACCCCATGGACTGCAGCATGCCAGGCCTCCCTGTCCATCACCAACTCCTGGAGCTTACCCAAACTCATGTCCATTGAGTCAGTGATGCCATCCAACCATCTCATCCTCTGTTGTCCCCTTCTTCTCCTGCCTTCAATCTTTCCTAGCATCAGGGTCTTTTCAAATGAGTCAGCTCTTTGTATCAGAGTTTCAGCTTCAGCATCAGTCCTTCCAATGAATATTCAGGACTGATTTCCTTTAGGATGGACTGGTTGGATCTCCTTGCAGTCCAAGGGACTCTCAAGAGTCTTCTCCAACACCACAGTTCAAAAGCATCAATTCTTTGGCGCTCAACCTTCTTTATAATCCAACTCTCACATCTATACATGACTACTGAAAAAACAACAGCCTTGACTAGACAGACCTTTGTCAGCAAAGTAATGTCTCTGCTTTTTAATATGCTGTCTAGATTGGTCATAACTTTCCTTCCAAGGAGTAAGCGTCTTTTAATTTCATGGCTGCAATCACCATCTGCAGCGACTTTTGGAACCCCCCAATAATAAAGCCTGCCACTGTTTCCACTGTTTCCCCATCTATTTGCCATGAAGTGATGGGACCGGTTGCCATGATCTTAGTTTTCTGAATGTTGAGCTTTAAGCCAATTTTTTTCACTCTCCTCTTTCACTTTCATCAAGAGGCTCTTTAGTTCTTTACTTTCTGCCATAAGGGTGGTGTCATCTGCATATCTGAGGTATCAGCAGATGAATGGATAAGAAAGCTGTGGTACATATACACAATGGAGTATTACTCAGCCATTAAAAAGAATACATTTGAATCAGTTCTAATGAGATGGATGAAACTGGAACCTATTATACAGAGTGAAGTAAGCCAGAAAGAAAAACACCAATACAGTATACTAACGCATATATATGGAATTTAGAAAGATGGTAACAATAACCCTGTGTACAAGACTGCAAAAGAGACACCGATGTATAGATCAGTCTTATGGACTCTGTGGGAGAGGGAGAGGGTGGGGAGATTTGGGAGAATAGCATTGAAACATGTATAATATCATGTATGAAACGAGTCGCCAGTCCAGGTTTGATGCACGGTACTGGATGCTTGGGGCTGGTGCACTGGGACAACCCAGAGGGAGGGTGGGGAGGGAGGAGGGAGGAGGGTTCAGGATGGGGAATGCAGGTATACCTGTGGCGGATTCATTTCAATATTTGGCAAAACTAATACAATATTGTAAAGTTTAAAAATAAAAATAAAAAAAACCTATAAAGAAAAAAATAAAAAAATAGAACTATTAAAAAATAATAGAAAAAAAAAAATAAATCTAGACCATGGTTTCTCAACACCAACACTACTGACATTTGGGGCCAGATCATTCTTTATTTGGGGACTATCTATGCACTGTATTAACAGAATTTTAGCAGCATCTCTGGTGCCTACTCACTAGATGCCGTTAGTACTGCCCCCCAGTTGTGACAATCAAAAATGTCTTCAGACATTGTTAAATGTCCCCTGAGGGACAAATTCATCTCTGCTTGAGAACCACTAATCTAGGGCAATGATCATGAATTAAAAAAAAAAAAAAAGATTAAGCAAAGGATGACGGGGAGTTTTACAGTGGAGGGATCAGATACCATCTGAACCCACTGATCAATTTTAGCATCACTAAGAATAGGACAGCTAGATATTATGTACCTTCTGATGTGATGCAGTTGGAATCATATATCCCCTATGATATATTGATTCCAAAAATAAAAACTGAACCTAAATCTAATCAGGTATGGAGCTCTAATTCCCAGTTAATGGTGATATGGGAAATAAAAGAACAAGTTCAGTGTCACCACTAAGAAACAATCGGCCAAATCCAGAATGGAATTTTTAGGAAAAATAACCCATTTTCTAAATAAATGCCATTTAAAAGAAGATGAGGAAAACAATAAATGTTTAAATTAAAAAACAGCAGCAACAAAGTAAGCTAATACTGTATGATTCCACTATATGACATTCTGGAAAAGAGAAAACTATGGTGACAGTAAAAAAGACGAGTGGTTGCCAGGGGTTAGGGAGAATCAAGAATGAATAGACTGAGCGCAGAGGATTTTAGGGCATTGAAACTACTCTGTATAAAACTATAACGGTGGATGTGTGTGTGTGTGTGTGTGTGTGTGTGTGTTCAGTCACTCCGTCATGTCTGAGTCTTTGCGACCCCATGGACTGTAACCCACCAGGTTCCTCTGCACGTGGAGTTTTCCAGGCAAGAATACTGGAGTGGGTTGCCATTTCCTTCTCCAGGGGATCCTCCCAATCCAGGGATCTAATCCATGTCTCCTGCGTCTCCTGCATTGGCAGGCTGATTCTTTACCACTGTGCCACCTGGGAAGCCCCCATAATGGTGGATACATGTCATTATAAACTTATCTAAACCCAAAGTGTGTACAACACCAAGAATGAATCTTAATGTCAGGTGATCGTGATGTGTCAATGTAAGTTCATTAATTGTAAAAAAATGTACCACTCTGGTGGGGGATGTTGATAATGGAGGTTATGCATGTGTGAGAGCAAGGCATATATGGTAATTTTCTGTACCTTTCACTCGGTTTTTTTGTAAACCTAAAACTGCTCTAAAAATGAAAGTCTATTTTTTCTTCAGATTACTTTTATTGTTTCATTTAAATTATCGATCCATTTAGAACTTATTTAAAGTTTTGGCATAGTGATTTAACTGTGTTACATTTCCTAAAATTGATAGCTAGTTATCCCAATGCCATTTGTTATAATCATTATTTTTTCATTAATTTTAAATCCCATCTTTGTTGAATATTTGATGTGTTCCTGGACTTTGTACTGTTTTGCTTCTTTTTCTTTCTACTCTGGTACTACACTGGTTAAAGTCTATTTCAAAGTGAAAAAGAAAGAATGAGAAAAAGACGGGAGACTTCCACATTCTTTTCTAGCTTTATTGAGGTATAATTTACAAGTAAAAATTGTATATATTTAAGGTATACAATGTGATATTTTGATATATGTATATATTGTGAAATGATTACCACATGAAGGTAATCAGCACATTCATCACCTCACATAGTTACCTTTTTTAAATCATGAGAACAGTTAAGATCTACTCTGTTAGTAAATTTCAAGTATACAGTACAGTATTATTGACTTTAGTGACCATGCTGTGCATTAGGTCTCCAGAACTTATTCATCCTACATAACTAAAACTTTGTACCCTTTGTCCAACATGTCCCCATTTCCCCCACTCTCCAGTTCCTGAGAGCAATGTTCTACTCTCAGCTATATGAGTTGGACTTTTTAGATACACATATAAATGACATCATGCAGTATTTGTCTTTCTGTGCCTAACTTAGGAAATTTAAAGATTTTAAAAAGAGACTTAAGAGAGCTAACAACAAATGCATCATTGCATTTGGTTTGTGTCCTATTTTGAAAAAAATCAGATTTAAAAATACTTCTTGAAACAATCACAGAAATTTGAATATGATTTAGTATTTGCTTACATTAAGGAATTATTAATTAGTAAATTATGATAATGACATTGTGATTATGTAAAAAAAAAGTATTTCCTCTTAGAGATGCACACTCACATTGAATGAGATAATATAATATCTAGGATTTGAGTTTAAAAACTGCAACAGATCTTGGAGTAGAGAGAAATAAAACATGATTGGCAAAACGTTGAAAATTGCTGAAGCTGACTAAAGGGGATTCGTTCCACTCATTTCTCTATTTTTGTGTATGTTTAAGTTTTTCCATAATAAAGTAAAGTGTGAAAACAAACCAAGTGATACCTCTGCATCTAGAAAGGTGTAGTAGGTGTACTTCTCCCTATTTCTCCTGCTAAGTACAGTTTAAAACCTTTGACATTGGTTATAAAACAAACATAAGAATAGTCTGAAAAGTAGACAAAAGAAGGCAGACTGTTGACCTCAGATCCCAAGGAATAACAAAGCAGTGAGTTCCCTGAGGTTTTGTTTTATTTTGTTTTGCTTCATCTATCCTAGATCTGGTGCTAGAGAAGCTGAGAACCTGGAAGCATCAATGGGAATAAGCAAAAGCAAAAGAAAAAACACCTGCTCTTTCTAGGCAGACGACCAGGAAAGGGACAACCTTGCAAGACAGATAAGTTTTAGATAATAACCACTCTACTCCAAGAAAATTCCCCAGAAAATATTAAGCCACTATCCATGCCAACAAAGGCCAAGTGGGGAAGTTAAACTTACATCCTTGGCAGGCTGTAATATGCTACGGTGGTTTCAGAGAAAGACAAGTTCGGAGACTGAACTTTCATTCCTACCGGGCAATAACAAGGCCCCTTTGATGCATTGTCAGTGGAGACTACATGGAAAGACAGGATTCACGCCCACCTGGTGATAACAAGGGACCCTTCCTCTTGTACCCACTGGGCTGGTATCAGAGGAATCCCAGTAGAGAATCGGCACTTTTACTACCATCTAGCAGAAACTAGTATCCTTCCCCTAGTGTGGTGCTACTGGAAGTCATGAGAACTATAGCAAGGCATTTCTTTTCCTCTCAGCCAGGGTGGTATCAGCAGAGGCATAGGGGAGAGCCAGAATCCCCACCTTGCAGATGGGGGTGAGGACACCCTCAACCCCTAGGTGTCAATGGAGGCTAAATGAGGAACCAGGACTCCACTCCATCTGGCATCAGTTAAGTGGCATTCCCCTTCCCCTGCCAGAGCAGTGTCAGAAGCATGATAAAACCAAAAGATGTAAATACTATTCAAAGTCTCATTAACATAATACCCAAAATGTACAGGTTTTAATCAAAAATCACTCATAATATCAAAACCAGGAAAATCTACACTTGATGAGAAATGACAACTAAAACTTACAAGCAATGTGACATAGATGTTTATTAAGATGCTCCAATAAGCAATTACAAACATAATAGAAACAAATTTTTTTTAAAAAGTCTCCATTCTGACCAGTGTGAGGTGATACCACATTGTAGTTTTGATTTGCATTTCTCTATAGTAATAATAACAAGCAATGCTGAGCATTTTTCTTGTGTTTATTGGCCATCTGTATGTCTTCTTTGGAGAAATAACTACTTATGTCTTCTGCCCATTTTTTGATTGGGTTGTTTGTTTTTCTGATATTGAGCTGCCTAAGCTGTCATTCCTTTCATGGCTCAGTGGGTAAAGAATCTGCCTGCAATGCAAGAAACAAAGGAGAAATGTGTTCGATCCCTGGGTTGGGAAGATCCCCTGGAGGACGAAATGGCAACCCACTCCAGTGTTCTTGCCTGGAAAATCCCATGGACAGAGAGCCTGGTGGGCTCCAGTCCATGGTTCGCAAAGGGTTGGACACGACTGAGTGACTAACACACACACAAGCTGCTTGTATATTTTGGAGATTAATCCTTTGTCAGTTGCTTCATTTGCTATTATTTTCTCCCATTCTGAGGGCTATCTTTTCATCTTGTATATGGTTTCCTCTGCTGTGCAAAAACGTTTAAGTCTAACTAGACCCCATTTGTTTATTTTTATTTATTTCCATTACTCTAGGAGGTGGATCATAGAGGATCTTGGTGTGACTTATGTCTTAGAGTGTTCTTCCTATGTTTTCCTCTAAGAGTTTTATAGTTTCTGGTCTTACATTTAGGTCTTTAATCCATTTTGAGTTTATCTTTGTGTATGGTGTTAGGAGGTGTTCTAATTCCATTCTTTTACATGTAGCTGTCCAGTTTTCCAGGCACAACTTATTGAAGAGATTATCTTTTCTCCACTGTATATTTTTGCCTCCTTTGTCAAAGATAAGGTGCCCATAGGTGCGTGGGTTTGTCTCTGGGCTCTCTATCTTGTTCCATTGGTCTATGTTTCTGTCTTTGTGCCAGTACCATACTGTCTGGATGACTGTAGCTTTGTAGTACAGTCTGAAGTCAAGAAGGTTGATTCCTCCAGCTCCATTCTTCTTTCTCAAGATTACCTTGGCTATTCAGGGTCTTTTGTGTTTCCATACAAATTGTGAAATTTTTTTCTAGTTGTGTGAAAAATGCCACTGGTAATTTGATAGGGATCATCAAAAGATCTACAAACAATAAATGCTGGACAGCATGTGGAGAAAAGACGATCCTCTTTCATTGTTAGTGGGAATGTAAATAGATACTGCCACTATGGAGCACAGTAAGGAGATTTCTTTAAAAACTAGGAATAAAGCTACCATACGACCCAACAATCCTACTACTGGTCTTATACCCTGAGAAAACCATAATTCTAAAATACACATGTACCCCAATATTCATTGCAGAACTATTTACAATAGCTAGGACATGGAAGCAACTTAGATGTCCATCAACAAATGAATAGATAAAAGAAGTGTTGGTGCCTACATACAATGGAATATTAGCCATAAAAAGGAACAAATTTGAGTCAGTTGTAGTGAGGTGGATGAACCTAGAGCCTGTTATACAGAATGAAGTGGGTCAGAAAGAGAAAAACAAACACCATATATTAACACATATATATGGAATCTAGAAAAATGGTACTGATGAACTGATTTGTAGGGCAGTAGTAGAGACACGGACATTGAGAACAGACCTGCGGACACAGCAGGGGAAGGAGAGTATGGGACGAATTGAGAGAATGGCATTGAAACATATACATTACCATGTGTAAAAATAGATAGCCAATGGAAATTTGCTCTATGACACAGGGAGCTCAAATCCAGTGCTCTGTGACAGCCTAGAGGGGTTGGATGGAGTGGGAGGTGGGAGGGAGGTTCAAGAGGGAAGGGACATACATATACCTATGGCTGATTCATGTTGATGTATGGCAGAAACCAACAACATTCCAAAGCAATTATCCTCCAATTAAAAATAAATAAATTTTAAAAATAATAAATAAGACAAAATAAAAAACATCTCATCAAAGAAATAGAATGTATAAAAAAAACTAAATGAAATTTTTAAAACTAAAAATGCAATAACTGAACATCTGTGTCATCAAAGTTAGGAAAGGAGAGGAGGAAAAAGGTAGAACTGGAAAAGTATTCAAAAAATAATGGCTGAAGAACTCCCAAAAGACATAAAGCTATAACTTCAAGAAGCTGAACAAACCCCAAACTGTATACATGTAAATAAATCCATGCCAAGATCCATCATACTGAAAGTTCTGAAAACAAAGGACAAATAAAAAGATTGCAAGAGAGAGATGATGCCTTGCCTTTAAGGGGAAAACAATTTGAATCACAGAGGATTTCTCATCAGAAATCATGGAAGTCAGAAGGAACTGCCACAATACTTTTCAAAAGCTGAAGAAAACAACTGTCAATAGAGAACTCTGTGAAAATATCCTTTAGGAATGAAAGGATAATCAGAGTATTCTCAGGTAAACTATGAGAATTTGCCACCAGCCAACCTACCCTGAAAGGATGGCTAAAAGAAATTCTCTAAACAGAAAGGAAATTATAAAAGAAGGAACCTGGGAACATCAGGAGGGAGATAAAGCATAACAGAAAGAGTAAAAATATGGATATATACAATAGACTTTTCCTTCTCCAACTGAGTTTTCTAAATTATGTTTGACGGTTGAAGTATAAAGTACCATCTGATGTGGTTTTCAATGTATGCAGAGGAGATTATATAAGACAATTAGACTATAACTGAGTAAGATTTCCACATTCCATCCAAACTGGGAAAATGTTGATACCAGCAGACTATGATAAGTTATGTATGTGTAATACCTAGAGAAAAAGCTCTCTCTAAATAGGTGGAGAGACATACCATGTTCGTGAGTTGGAAGACTCAGCATATAAAGATGTCAGTTCTCCTTCAAATTTATATACAGCATTATTTAATGCAATTTCTGTGAAGCTCTCAGCAAGGTTTTTTTTTTTTACAGATGGAGGCAAGGTTATTGTAAAACTTATATTAAAAGACAAAGGAACTAGAACAGCTAAAACAATATTGTAATAAAGGAATAACGTTAGAGAAATCACAATTTTAAAAATCAGGCAGTGTGATTCCTCTAACTTTATTTCTCTTAGGAATTTCATTAAATAATTCTATATATAAGTTTGAGGGAGAACTCACATCTTTATATGCTGAACCTTCCAACTCATCAACATGGTACATCTCTCTACCTATTTAGGCAGGCTACAGTCCATAAGGCCACAAAGAGTTGGACATGAGCAAAGTGACTGAGCACATATGAACATAGAGCTATAATAATCAGGAATGTGTAGTATTGGCAGGGAAATAGACATATCAATGGGAAAAAATAGAGATCAATGATAAAAAATCAATGATCAGTAAAATAGAACTGAGAACACTGAAATAGACCCACACAAGAATGGCCAACTGATCTTTGACCAAGGTGTAAAAGCAATCCAATGGAGGAAGGATAGTCTTTTCAACAAATGGTGCTGAAGCAATTGAATATCCATAGGCCAAAAAATTTAAAAAAAGAACCTCTACCTAAAGTTCAAACCTTACACAAAAAAATTAACTCAAAATGAACCATAGATTTAAACGTAAAACTATGAAACTCTTAGAAGAAAGCAGGAGAAAATCTTCAGGCCCTAGGGCTTGGTGAAGAATTCTTAGATATTATACCAAAAGCATGATCCATAAAACGAAAATTTGATAAATTATACTAAATCAAAATAGAAACTTTTGTAAAAGACTCTTAGTCTCAGTGATTGACTAGGGACTCCATTTTAAGAAATAAATGGAAAGAATTTGTCTGAAAGTATTTGTCTAAAGGTATTTGAAGAATGCCAAGGAAAGGAACAAACACCTTTTTTCACTATGGTACGTGCACCATCAGCTGTACTTCACTAAGAGGGCAAGCCGGCACATGAATCTGTCAAGGTGAATCAAACAAGGAAGATGATGAAAGGCAGCCAGCAAACCTGCAGGAGGAAGGGAAGACAGAGCAGCCTGGGGCAACCCCCCCCCCAAAAAAAGAACATACTCTGCTCTGCCATCCATCCACAATGAAATGGACATTTATCACTGAAAACCTTAGAGTTCAGTGACTCCAAGAAGGTTTTCAAGTACAGGGAGAATGACTTAAGAACTGAAAAGTTTTACAAGTCACTGATGGAGTGAGCTTAGGTATGGGGCAACATAACAGTGGGGTTGTGTCAATTACAAGGCAATGGTGAATCAAGAGAGAGATCCTCAAGAGAATCACTAAGAAGACTTTTTGGGATCATCACAAGGGCTAGACACTAGATAGCCATTCCATTCAGTTAGGATGGAACCCTGGTCTTCCCAACCCCAGAAATCTCAATAGACACTCAAAAAAATTTGACAGTTCACACTATTCTTGCCTGGAGAATCCCACGGACAGAGGAGCCTGGTAGGCCACAGTCTATGGGGTCGCAAGAGTCAGACACAACTTGGCGACTAAACTACCACCACCTAAAGTGGGCTTCCCCAGTGACTCAGACTGCAAAGAATCTGCCTGCTAATGCAGGAGACCCTGGTTTGATTCCTGGGTTGGGAAGATCCCCTGGAGAAGGAAATGGCAACTCACTACAGTATTCTTGCCTGGAGAATCTCACAGACAGAAGAGCCTGGCAGGCTACAGTCCATGTCACAAGAGTCGGACATGACTTAGTGACTAAACCACCAATTCAGCACTTGGCCCCAGGAATGTGAAATATGGAAAACTATGTGATTTTCCAATTATTACCACCAGAAGAACTAGAAAGTCAAAACAAATGGTTGATGCCGGTTACTTTCTAGAAACCTTCTAAAAAACAATCTTTTGATGGTAAACTAAAGGCTTGGGGATAGTGAAACCCTGCAACAAACTGATAGCAGTTACCTTTTCAGAGAGGAATGGGCAGATACCAGGGAAGAATAGAAAGGTGTTAAGTTTCTTAAAAAGTCAAATGTACACTTACTGTATGACCCTGCAATTCCACTCCTAGATGCTTGCTTACCCTATAGAAATGAAAATTTATGTTCACACAAAAACCTGTACATGAATGTTTATAGAAGTCTCAAACTGGAAACAATTTAAACGTCCTTCATGGCAAGTGGATATACTGACTTTGGTATGTTCATTCAATAAAAGGACAATAATTGTCAACAATATAAGGGAACAAACTATGGATATATACATATACATGGACGAATCTAAAACGCATTATGCTGAGTAAGAGAAATCAGAATCAGAAAGCTACATACTATGCCATTCTATTTATATTCTGGAAAAGGTAAAACTGTGGGGATATAAAACAAATTAGTGGTTGCCAGCATCTGGGAGCAAGGAAAGGGGTTGATTACCAAGAGACACAAGGGAAATTTCTGTTACCTGGAAATTTTCTGTATCTTGATTGTGGTGGTAATTATACAACTGTACGAAAAAGAAAGTGAAAGTGTTAGTCACTTAGTCATGTCCACCTCTTTGTGACCCCCTGTAGCCTGCCTGGCTTTTCTGTTCATAGAACTCTCTAGGCAAGAATACTGGAGTAGATAGCCATTCCCTTATCCAGGGTATTTTCCTGACCCAGGGATTGAATCCAGGTCTCCTGTATTGCAGGCAGATTCTTTACTGCCTGAGCCACCAAGGAAGCCCACAACTGTGTAAGTTTGTCAAAATTCATGCAACTGTACTTCTAAAAGGGGTAAGGCTTACTACATGTAAATTATATCTTAATAAACCTGACTTTAAAAATGCTGTAAAATATGTTTTACACTGATTATCCAAACAAGCTACATTGGATTAAATAGGCCAATCTGGTTGGTTCCTGTTTGGGCCGAGTTTTCAGTTTAAGGGCAGAGCCCCAAACCAAAAACCCATGTGAACTCTTCTGTCATCTCTGGGAAGAGACCAGTGTTTATACTGTTCAGGGAAAATGAGTGAGGCACTTTGATAAGCAGTACATTTTGCCTGACTGTTATTGCACTTTACATACGGGACTCTGCATCCAGAGGGAAATGGAAGAAATTGTTCTGGTTCTGCATCAAGAATGTTCAGAAACATCTGGACATTCAGCCCTTGCAAATTTCAAACTAAGAAGACAGGAGGAATGGTTCTCAGCACACAATTACTTTTCAAGGCTGCAATGAGCTTGTTGAGAATACAGAAAGGAATAGATACAAAGACTTTTCCACTGAATTCTGGGTACAGATGTAATTTATTTAAAACTCATCAACTGTTGGAATTGTTTATGGGATGGGAAAATTGGCAGGAGTACCTGAAATCCCACATGTAGCACCCAAGATCGAATTGGCTTGAAGTAAGCATGTCTCAGGAATCTCAAGGATTAATTTCCTTCTTCTTTTTCTGACCTAACAGCCATCAAATTTTGTAGTAGGTTATGGAGAAAGAAATAGCTGTCACAATACAATTAATTTTGATGGAAAAGTCAGCTAGATAAGTCATGTATTCACACTTGAGCTCAAGTTGGTATAAGGACTACAGCTACCCCAAGCTCCAACAGAAACATAACTCCAGTGCTGTTGTTATTGAAGAAATGAGGATAATAGTCCAAAAATTGTTGACTTGGAAAGAAAGCTACTACAGGTTTCATCCATAGTCATTCTTGCCTGATTTGAAAGCCAAATGGAACTTGGTGAACAACTATGCTGTATGATGGAGGTTTCAATTTGTTCATAAGACCCCTGGCACTAGTAGTAGCCTAAGACCATTGAGTGGAGAAATTCTTGGAGAAGCCTCCAACTTCTCCATGGGAAATAGCTGTATCAATATCAATTAATGACTATGTTTCTCTAACATTTATTATCATCTTCTAAATAATCTTGGGAGAAAACTACTAACTGTGGGAGAAAGCAAATTATATTTTGAGGATGAGTCCTTTGTACAAGGAGAAGCTGGACTGGGAGTACAGGGACATGGGATCTCAATAAGCTACTTTGAGAAATGGAATTGGATCTAGGAGGTTGAAATTGTGGCCTTGGGCTTCCCAAAGAGCAATCCATTGTGAGGACATCCAAACACTATGGCAACAAAGTCAGCCTATTTATTTCTGACAGTCAGTGGGTTATGGGACCACTGAAACATCCAGTCCTTGGTGAATTCTGTTTGCTACTACCTCTCCCACGCTTCCTATTAGGGAAGGTGGCAGTCTGGCATATCAGTTAAGCACAGACACTGGAGCCATTGTTGCTAGAATTCAAATCCTATTCTCTGCCATTTCCTGGCTATGGGACCATTGACAGGTTATTCAACATCTCTGTTTCAGTTTCTTCATATGTAAAAATAGATATAGTAATATCAATGACTCCATTTTAGCGTTGCTATGAGTCATGACTTTACTACGAATGTAAAAGAATTCAGAACAAGCAAGAACTCTCTTAAGTATTATCTAGTAGTATTACTATTTTTATTTCTAGGAGCCCAAAGTATCAAAGCAAGTGAAGAAATGAAAATTGGGAACACTAGATACCTTGGTCAAAGTATGCAGTGAGACTCTTTAACTAGTAAGACTTCACAATCAGAGACCTGAGCTGGGTCCTCTTCTCTGCACTTTTGTTCTTTGCTAACTAGAGTTGGAGGAGGGCCAGGAACATCAAAGTACTGCACACATTCCTCTCTGAAGGGTAGGTCCCATCTTTCCCCTTCATATTTCTGGCAACTCCTTCCAAAATTAATCAAAGTCACTACAGAGATCTACATTAGTCTTCTAGGGCTGCCATAATAAATTAGTACAAACTAGGTGGTTTTAAACAATGAAAATTTATCCTTCTACAGTTCTGGAGACTAGATGTCCAAAATCAAGGTGTCTATAGTGCCATGCTCTCTCTGAAGTCTCCAGGGGAGAATATATTGCATGCCTTTCTCTTAGCTTCTGATGTTGTTGACATTCTTTGACATTCCTTGGCTCGTAGACATATCACTCCAATCTCTACCTCTTTCATCACATGGCATTCTCCCCATGTGTCTCTATCTTTGTTTGTGTCTCTTCTCCTCTTCTTATAAGGAGACCAGTCCTATTGGATCAAAGGCCAACCCTAATGACAGCATCTTAACCTGCTTACGTCTACCAAGATGCTATTTCCAAATAAGGTCACATTCAAACAAGGTACTGGAAATTAAGACTGCCACATATCTTTTCACAACAACCCATGACAGGATCTAAGATAACAAACATTTTAGTATACCTGAAACAATTGTGCCATCCCATATGTTGGATAGTGGAAAGAAGTTCCACTATCCATTGAAGGAGAGAACTGCTTTTTCTACCTGCCTAGAATGGCCTCAAACCAACCTCTAAGAATTCCTTTCAGGCAACCTCTGCTGCTGCTAAGTCACTTCAGTCATGTGCAACTCTGTGCGACCCCATAGACGGCAGCCCACCAGGCTCCCCCATCCCTGGGATTCTCCAGGCAAGAACACTGGAGTGGGTTGCCATTTCCTTCTCCAATGCATGAAAGTGAAAAGTGAAAGTCAAGTCGCTCAGTCATGTCCGACTCTTCGCGACCCCATGGACTGCAGCCTACCAGGCTCCTCCACCTATGGGATTTTCCAGTCAAGAGTACTGGAGTGGAGTGCCATTGCCTCCTCCCAGGCAACCTCTAGTTAGGGGCATAACTTTGGGTAATCTTTGTAAAGCACTGTTCTCGGTGGTGGTTCACAGCCACTCCTGTTGAGTTGAGGCCATTCTAACTGTCCAGGAGGACCACCCCACACACACACTGGAAATCATCCAATTAAGATATTTTGCTGCTAAAGCAAAAGGAATATTTTCAACTAAGAAATGACCTGATAACAGCAAACCTCACAGAAATGGGTGGCCAGGCAGAAGAGCATGAATCAGGTCTAAAGCTGAGCTGCCAAAGGGCTGAAATGTCTTAGGGTTTAATTGGGCTAAAGCCCTTCCTTTTGGGTTGATAAGCCTGAGAAAGCAAACACCTGACTGTCCACCTTATGTGGAGGCCTGAATACATTGAGGGTCCAAGAGTGAGAGTCAGAGGTAAAACATAGTTTGGCAAAGAGTTACAAAAGTTAGCCCAGGGTTTTACATTCTAGATCAATAAGCTGTATGGTAGAGTCTAAGGTCCAGGCCAGGGCTCTACTCAAGCCAAAGAGAAGACCCTAAAGTGGTTGAAAATTGATCATGGCATATTTCCAGCTCCCACTCCTGTTCCCAGACTTGAGTGAGGGGAGGAAGAGAGGGAGCCTTTCTTGGTAATGTGGAAGATCATACTGGGGGTATTCAAGTGGGATAAAAAGATTAATCATCCCTGGTTTGTCCGTGCATTGCACTTAAAGAGGCATGGGGACAAGCCCAAAACCCTTTCCCCAGGGGTCAAAACCAGAGTTAGATGTAAGGTTTGCTCTTAGAATGCCACTTATAGTGGCCATAAAAATATGCCACTGAGATCTTCTGCTGCAGAAAGCACAGTTGACTAGTAGCCCTAGCTTCCTTCAGACTTGGTCCACCACCAAGTTTGCACCCACACCATGCTACCCACAGGCTGCCAAGAGCACTGACTGAGCATGGTGCAAATGCTAGTGCAGGCTCATTCTTGTGGGATGCAATATTTCTCTAACCCATCTGATGGGCTCAAACTTTTTTTGAACTGTACTATAGACTGGAACTCTCTCTAGCCAGTCCCTTTTCCTTCCCCTTCTCCTTTCTCTGGTGTCAGGCCTAGATTATAATCTGGAAGCTCTCCCTTGCCTACTTCTGCTTCTTCCTCTTTATCACCCAAAGGCATTTCTCCCAATAAGTTTCTTGCACATCTAATCCCATCTTAGCATCAGCTTCTTGGAGGTTTTGAATAGACATAAAGTACACTGTTGATGGGATTCAAGGAAGTTGATAGTCAGATGGGTTTGAGGGACTGGATCACTCACTACCTGTTGGGCAAAGAGAATGCCATCCTGAGTTGGAGATGGGAACAGATATTCCTTTCCACAAGGTGGTAATGCAAATGCCAACAATTTCACCAGTTGTGACCTGGGAAAATGTCCAGTGGAAGGAAACACTCTTGCAGGTACAATGATTCTGACATTTGAAAGAAAGATCAGCACAGCTGACTGGTTATTATGAATTTGTATTGATGCCCTACAGGGGAATAATGAGATAGAGGGCTGTTAACAAGCAATTAATGCCTAAGCACAAGAGGCAGAAGATCTTATTGATAGCTTACAAAGATGCCCTCTTCTCTTTCAGTAGAAGAGTATGTAATAGGGAAGAACAAATCTGACTCCATATTGCATCTGTTTCTTTTACTTTAACCTTTGCTTTCCATTGCCTTTGCTACAAATCAATCGCTAAAGAACACTGCCTATAGCTTAAAGTATACATAATGCACATCTCCCAGAACCCTGCCTTCCCATGCCTGATTGTTAAGCTGAAATACCCTTGTTTAAGTTCACAAAAAAAAAAAAAAATACCTTTGTTTAAAACATCCTGAGTGGGGCCACCTGTGAATGGCTGCAAGAAAGAAGAAATTAGCACATCCCTCCTGAGTCTGGCTGGAAAGTGAAAGTGAAAATCACTCAGTGGTGTCTGACTCTTTGCAACCCCATGGACTGTAGCTTGCCAGGTTCCTCTGTCCATGTACTTCTCCAGGCCAGAATACTGGAGTGGGTACCCATTCCCTTCTTCAGGGAATCTTTCCAACCCAGGGATTGAACCTAGGTCTCCCGCATTGCAGGCAGATTCTTTACTATCTGAGCCATCAGGATAGCCCAAGAATGCTGGAGAGGGTAGCCTATTCCTTCTCCAGGGGATCTTTCTGACCCAGGAATTGAACCGGGGTCTCCTGCATTGCAAGCGGATTCTTTACCAACTGAGCTACCATGGTAGCCTGAGTCTGACTGGAACCAGGAAATATATGCAATAACTTAATCATCTTTTTAACTTTACCTCCTCACCTCCCTCTCTTCATTCTATAAAAGAAACTAGCATCCAAACCCAGGCAAGATGGTTCTTTGGGACACCAGTCCACTATCTTCTCAATCTGCCGGCTTTCTGAATATAGTCACTGTTCCTTCCCCCAGTGAAAGATCTCTTGATTTATTGGCCTCTTGTGTGGGAGCAGGAAGAGCTTGGATTCGGTGACAAGCTGACACATCAGAGGAGCAGACTCAGGACTTGATAGCAACAGCCTCAAGATGATTAAATGCTCATCCCAGGCAAGTCTGTCATGCTAAAGTCAGAGCCCTGGTTGGAAAAATATGGGACCTGAAAAATAGGATGGAGAGATCTGAATGGATACTCTTAAGATGTTGGCTCTGTAGATTTCCCCGAACTCTCAGAAAATGCACAGGTAGCTCAACCTTCCCTAGTAAAAGTCAGCACATCTCATGCTGGAAGATGTCAACAAAGCCTCACTCTACAAAACATATGGTTTCCCTTTCAGGAGCTGCCCCAATCTTTTCTCCTGGCTGCTAGGCTAATAACCTCAGTTAAATCCCAGCATAACCCAACTGGAGACATGCTGGACCCTAAAAGGAAGGAAATAGATTGCATACGGAAGAAGCTGGGAAGAATTGGCTAACACAGGTTCACATGAGCCAAGTGAGTACCCCTGAGACTGGATTTTGAGGTTCTTGATCAAGGTAGCTAGAACATAAGATTGAAGAAGCAATAATTTAACAATTTGAGGGTACTTTCTCGGGAGGTAGATTTAACATCCTGACAAGCATCCTAGGGATGGAGCAAACTCACTGCTAGAGTGGCTCTGGGGCTTCCCATGTAGCTCAGCTGGTAAAGAATACACCTATAATGTGGGAGACCTGGGTCTGATCCCTGGGTTGGGAAGATTCCCTGGAGAAGGGAAAGGCTACCCACTCCAGTATTCTGGCCTGGAGAATTCCATGGACTGTTATAGTCCATGGTGTTGCAAAGAGTCAGACATGACTGAGCGACTTTCACTTCACTTCACTTCAGTGTGGCTCCTAGAAGCCTTCAGTGGGCAAAGGCTCATGCTGGATGAAGTGAAAATGCCTGTGTCGCCTAGCAGATGATAGAGGAAGGAATAGAGAAGCTGGAGGAAATGGACTGTTGGAATGGATAGACCCTGTGAGGTCAGAAATAATATCAGAAGATTATGTTCCTTGGGTGGGGGAAGGGGTGCATGAGGAAAACTCACTCTTCACCAAAACCATCAGGAATGTACTGGTGAGAGGAGCACCAGTATCACTAAGGAGCTCAGTGTTGACTCTCACTTGCTGGCTAGGGTTGAGGGTAGGAGAGGTGGTTACTGCTCATTAATGTTCATGGGAAGCATGGAGCCTGGAATTAAGAGAGCCAGGTGGCAGCAATCAACTGTCAGAAGCCAGGAAGCTGCAGTCACCATAACAACTGACAATACTTTAAGTGAAAAGAGGAGTCGGAGGGGCTTGTGGAGATGGTTAATAGAAAATAGTCTGCTTCGGAGGCAAAACAGTCAGTCAACAAAGGCATTGCTTAGCCTACATCTAAGGCATCTACAGCCAGATAAAAGCCAAAATTGGAGGAGAAGGCTGAGGGTATTTGCCCCAGTAAAGGGTGTAACTATAAGAGTAGCATGAGGGAGATCTTCGTGGTAACAGAAAAGGCCTTGATTATGGTTGCTGCTACTGCTGCTAAGTCGCTTCAGTCATGTCCGACTCTGTGCGACCCCATAGATGGCAGCCCACCAGGCTCCCCCATCCTTGGGATTCTCCAGGCAAGAACACTGGAGTGGGTTGCCATTTCCTTCTCCAGTGCATAAAAGTGAGAAGTGAAAGTGAAGTCGCTCAGTCATGTCTGACTCTTAGCAACCCCATGGACTGTGGCCCACCGGGGTCCTCGGTCCATGGGATTTTCCAGGCAAGAGTACCGGAGTGGGGTGCCATTGCCTTCTCCAATTATGGTAGTGGCTACACAAATATATACATCTGACTAATGTATATTGAATGTCATTGAATGATCCACAGACATACAAAATAAACAAAATGCATGCAAAAACTGATAAAATATGAGTTAAGATCTGTAGTCCAGTTAACTGTGTTGTGCCAATTGGTTTCCTGGTTTTTTACTATAAGTTATGTAAGATGTCACTATTGATGTAAGCAGGGTGATGGGTACATGAGACCCCTTTGTCCTCTTTTTGTGAGGTTAAAAGTATTTCAAAAGTTAAAAGAGAAAGAAAGAGCTTTGGAACAAAGATCAAACTCTCAGAGGCATATTAGCACAAAGAGTAATGGCCACTCTCAGGCTAGAAATGGTGATCTGTATAGCTGTGGTTTGTTGTGAAGCAATGGATACCTGAAACATGGAACAATTATTGCAATTCTGCATTTTCATGCAGTGCAGCAACAAAGTATATTTTGCGTCCAAAGCAAGGAAGATACCTACAAGTAGCTGAAACTCTTTTGTACTTTGTTGTTGAGATATGTTCAACCAGATTACTTGTCACAAGCTGAGCAAGTAAGCCCATGTCCAAGCTTGTAACTTGGAAGCAACTTGGAAGAAAATACCTTGGATGTTTCTTTTAAGGAATGCAGCATCAGCAACTATCTTGATGGCACAGAGGACAATATCCTGTGAGAAAACATGGATAATTTCAACTTTGAACCAAAAAGTGATTCAGAATAACCAGGTTATCAATGTGAAGAAATTTTAGGAATACTTCAAACAATTTATATTATTTATATTTTTAAGGCACTCATAAGAGTGACTATGTCTATATCAAATTTAAAAAGCTTTCAATAAGTAAAAACTTAAAATTATAAGTGCAAAGAAAAGATTATGGCATAGTTTAATTGGCAGTCTTTTTACTTTCTTACTGTGCTTGTGTGCTCAGTTGTTCAGTCATGTCTGACTCTTTGTGACCCTATGGACTGTAGCCCACCAGTCTCCTCTGTCCATGGGATTTCCCAGGCAAGAATATTGTAGTGCGTTGCCATTTCTTTGCCCAAGGGATCTTCTTGACCCAGGGATCGAACCCGAGTCTCCTGTGTCTCCTACATTGGTAGTCAGATTCTTTACCACTGAGCTACCTGGAAATCCCAGTTTCTTCGTGTAGTGATACATAAAATAATGGTACATCTTACACTTGATAGCATCTCAGATACGGTGTACCTGAGAACAACCCTTAACTAGACCTGGGTGAATGTCTTGAGGATGCTAATGTCTAGATCAAGGCTCACTTAATCAGCCACTCCTGGATGTGGCAGCCCACCCCAGACAACCCTCACCTCAACATGATGTAGCTCCTTTCCAGACCAGAGCCCTGCCTTCTGCTTCCCGCAACATGAAGCATTCATCCTCTACAACCTGCTCCAGTCCCTAGACCTGGACCTCATCTTTTCCCCATCAACACCCCACCCAACTGCTCCAGCCTTTGGCCTGCACATGGAAGACACTGCTGCTGCTGCTGCTGCTGCTAAGTCACATCAGTCGTATCTGACTCTGTGCGACCCCATAGACGGCAGCCCACCAGGCTCCCCGGTCCCTGGGATTCTCCAGGCAAGAACACTGGAGTGGGTTGCCATTTCCTTCTCCAGTGCAGGAAAGTGAAAAGTGAAAGTGAAGTCGCTCAGTCGCCTCTGACTCTTCACGACCCCATGGGCTGCAGCCCACCAGGCTCTTCCATCCATGGGAGTCTCCAGGCAAGAGCACTGGAGTGGGCCGCCAGTGCCTTCTCCACATGGAAGACACTAGAACAAAGAAAAGAATCTGTGAGTCAGCTCCAGTCAACTCCACCAAAGGGGAAAAAGGCCAAGGTTAACCATAATCACCCAGCTGCAGCAGCCATCTGGGAGCTGAAAAAGGTAGGGTTTTCTTCCCATCACATCAGAATGATCTGGCACAGCCAAAAACTCTGGATGAAGCTTCTGGTTCAAATCCAGGGGGTGTGTGTTAGTCCATCAGTCGTGTCTGACTCTGCGACCCCATGGACTGTAGCCCACCAGTCTCCTCTGTCCATGGAATTCTCCAGGCAAGAATACTGAAGTGGGTTGCCATTCCCTTCCTACTGAGGAGTGTGGGAGACCCTAGGTCTATTTGGAAACTATTGGGGTCTTTCTTGGGTCTTGATGTGAGCAAAGACCCACATCTTCATGGTATGAAGAGCAGACCTGAGAGTTTGGGTTTGGCAAGTTGTGTCATGGTATGAAAGGCAGAAGTGAGGGCTCTCACCTTTCTGTGGACTCTTGCTGTTTGTGCCAAAGGAATGCCTCCTGGCCTGCTCAGCTGCCTAACTGTGTGGGGGATTTCGTTTAAATATGATACAAGGGAACTTGGGAAAGAAGAATTTTATAGTGAGGCATTGTACGGTTTGGGAAAAATTGTCAAATTTTTCGTTGGTTTGAAATGAAATGTTTCCAATCAATAACTAAGATCTTTCAGTAAATTCCAATGGTTTGGGGTTCAGTTTTCAATGATTTTATAAGTCAAGTAGATTTGTTTCAGGTTTTTGCAGAGTTTTTTCCATGTTGTGGCTCTTTTGATATTATTTTTACTTCAATTTCATTTTAAGGTAAGTAATTTTACTCTGTTTGGTTTCTAAAATTTTTATAAGCCTTTTACTTATGAAAATTGACTCAAAGCAAGTATCTTCCAACAGCAGTTTATAAGACTTTTGTAACTATTGACTGTATTCATTTTTGAACTATTTCATATTACTGTTCTGGCTTCAAAACACCTTATCATTTGTGAATTCTTAAAAATTCAGTTACAATTGAAATAATTATTTTATTATGAATGTTCTTTCATATTCAATAAGCTTTTCATTTGTACAATTTTTAATCAGTCTCTGATATTATTTTGATACTATATACTGTTCTATCAGAAATGAGGATGTGAACATTCCTAGGCTTTCTATTTGGACATTTGATTAATTCTTAAATACTGTGGCATTTTCTAAGCTTTTAAAAAATTATATATTTGCATGTATTTCAGAATTTGGAAAGTGATTTTTGTCTTTTTTTACATTTTTGAGCGAGTGAACTTGCTCAGTCATGCCCTACTCTTTGCGACCCCATGTCTGGTAGCCTACCAGACACCTCCCTCCATGGGATTCTCCAGGCAAGAGTACTGGAGTGGGGTGTCATTTCCTTCTCCAGGGGATCTTCCCAACCCTGGGATGGAACCCGGGTCTCCTGCATTCCAGGCAGACGCTTTAACCTCTGAGCCACCAGGGAAGATTTTTTAAATTGAGATATAATTGACATGTAACACTGTGTAAGTTAAAGGTGTACAATGTGTTGACTTCATACATTTATATATTGCAATATGATTATCACCAATTAGCTAACACCTCACATAATTATCATTTCTTTTTTGTGGAGGGAGTAATTAAGATCTAGTCTCTTAACAAGTTTGATGATCATAATACAATAGTATTGTCTATATCCACCATACTGTGCATTAGGTCTCTAAGACTTAACTACCAGTGTCAAGTTTGTACCCTTTAAATGACACCTCTCCTGCTCCCCCACCCCCAGACCCTGGTAACCACCATTCTACTCTCTGTTTTCACAAGTTCAGCTTTTTTAGATTTTACGTAAGTGTGATCATACAGTGTTAGTCTTTCTCGGACTTATCTCACTTAGCATAATGTCCTCTAAGTTCATCCATATTGTCGCAAATGGCAGGATTTCTTTCTTTCTCATGAAGGAAAGAATATATATAATGTCCTCTTCTTTACCTTCTTTATCCATTAATACATTGGTGGACACTTAAGTTGCTTCCGTATCTTGGGTATTGGGAATCATGCTGCAATAAACACGGGAGTGGAAATATCTCTTCAATATCCTGCTTTCATTCCCTTTGGATATAGGCCAAGAAGTGAAATTACTGGATAGGGTAGTTCCATTTTTAATATTTGGCGAAACTCCACACTATTTTCCATAGTAACTATACCAATTTACATTCCCACCAACAGTGCACAAGATTTCCCTTTTCTTCACATCCTCACCAACACTTGTTACCTCTTGTCTTTTTGGTGATGTCTATTCTAACAGGTATGAAGTGATAGCTCACTGTGGTTTTGATTTGAATTTCCCTGATTAGTTATGTTGAGCATCTTTTCATGTACCTGTTGATCATCTGGATGTCTTCTCTGGAGAAATTCTTGTTTGGTTTCTCTGCTCATTTATAAACCTATTGGAGATTTTATTATTGAATTGTATGAGTTCTTTATATATTTTGTATATTAAGTCCTTATATGATATATGATTTGCAAATATTTTCTCCCATTCTGTAGATTGCAAATTTTATATTTTAAATCTTGTTTATTTAAGTCAATTATTCCTGCTTTGTTTGGCAGTATTTTCATGAAACTTTCAGTTGCAAATTAGTTTAAAATGTATGCCTCCAATCACCAGTTAACACTTTGGTAACTTTTATGTATCCTATTTAAATGTTAAAAAAAGCAGGAGTTGAACTATTCATATCACATAGATTATAGCACACTTTTATCATCCCTCAGTATAGGCTATTGTCTTTTCAAATTTTATTTTATTTTTTTCTCTTGTACCCCAAATTCCTACTCTAATTATCCTCTCTCTACTGCATAAATATTTTTGAAATATATCCTGGATGTTTGTATCTCCATACACACACACACACACGTACATATATATATATATATATACACACACATACATATAGTGTTGCTTGATGTCACACTTTTTACAGCATTTTCTTCTCAAAAATCATTTTTCAGATTTTAGGGTTTTTTCCCAAACAGTAATATTCACTTTGTGAATCTAGCTTTGTTATATTTTTGACTGTATCATTTACGTCAATGCAGGCTTTAGTTAACATAATGTTCCCAGTCCAATGACATTATATTGCTACTTTGTTTTGCTTTCAGAATTGAAGCTTTTATCTAATTGGGCTTATTTCATATCATGAAAGGCTGCTGTCAGAGCATCAGGGCCAGGAATGAGGGCTTTTTTTCTGGTCAGGGAATGACAGGTAGTGAACTCTGTAAATTGGCTTACCCAGTTTCTCTTCTAACCCTTCCCTGATGTACCTTCTTTTATGACACAAAATAGAGCTAAAAGCTCTATTTTCTCCCTTCTTTGAAACCAGGAAATTGATGTGATTTCAGTTCTGCTAATCAGATATACTCCTATGTGAATTATCTTTGAAAATTTAGTCAAGTGGAGAGAGCAGTGGCAGTATTAGAAGCCTCCATTTTATGGCTCGCAGTCTAGCAGGCCCAGGTGGCTCTGGAACAACAGATTCGATAGCAGCTTCCTGACCTCAGGTGCATAGCTAAGGGAGTATATTCCTAGAGCCAACGGTCATGATGGCAGATTCCTGACTCCAGGATTGTGACTAAGATACTATGATCCTGAACCCAGCTGTCAGGAAAGAAACTTTCTAATTCCCCAGATTCCTGTGTGGCAGAGGTAACAGTCTTCCTAGTGGGGCACTTCGTTTTATTGTGTTAGTAGTCATTCCTGGTAGCTGAGCATAAGGGTTGCCTCTTCAGCCCTTCTGATGATTTCATAAGCACATTTTCCCCTCTCTTAAGTCCCTATCCTGTTAAAGTAAGTAGAGTGATTTCTGTTATGGGCAACTGAACTTTGATTAATACACATGCTGATCAAAATAAAGTTCTTCCACAACCTAAATGTCCATCGACAGATGAATGGATAAAGAAGATGTAGTGCACACATACACACACACACACACACACACACACACACACACACGGGAATACTACTCAGCCATAGAGAACAAAGTTTTCCCATACGCAGCAACATGCGTGGACTGGCGAGCATTATGCTAAGTGAAATAAGTTAAACAGACAAATATTCTATGATATCAATTGTATGTGGGACCTAAAAAGTACAACAAACTAGTGACTATAACAAAAAGGAAGCAGACCCACAGATACAGAGAACAAACTAGTGGAGAGGGAAGTGGGAGGGGCGAGAGGGGGTAGGGGAGTAAGAAGTATAAACTACTAGGTATAAAATAAGCTACACAGATATATTATACAGCACAGAGAATACAGCCAACATTTTATAATAACTAGAAATTTTAAAAATAAAGTTCTTCCAACAAGAATGCTCTACTAGGGATACCAAGACTATTGTTCTTTCAGACAACCACTCACACAACTTGTTGTTTTTTAAAAAATTAATTTACGTATTTACTTTTGGCTGTGCTGGGACTTTGTTGTATTGCACAGGCTTTCTCTAATTGCAGTGAGGAGAGCTACTCTTCCTTGCGGTGCTTGGACTTCTCACCGCGGTGGCTTCTCCTGTGCTGGAACACGGGCTCTAAGCATTCCAGTTTCAGTAGTTGCAGATCCCAGGCTCTAGAGTTCGGGCTCGGTGGTTGTGGTGCACAGGCTTAGTTGCTCTGCAGCATGTGGCATCTTCCTGGACCAGGAATCGAACCTGCGTCCCCTGCATTGGCAGATGGATTCTCATCCACTGTGCCACCAGGGAAGTCCCACAACTTGTTATTACTTTTAAGGAATTTCATTAGGGCATGTCAGGTACAGAGCCTCTTCCATCACTCACAAATCCCAGACGAGTGACCAGATGAAGAGAGTTTATCATATGTGGATGGAGAAACTCCTTTCTCTGAGCAATTAGAACTCCTTATCCTCAATGGAATTTGCTTTCAGTTACTGCATCTCCCATCTCAGAACAAATTGACTTAATAGAGAAATGTCTCACCCTTTTTTGCTCAGGACCCTGATACCAGATGGAGGAGGAAATGGCAACCCACTGCAGTATTCTTGCCTGGAAAATCCCACGAAGAGAGGAGCCTGGGTGGCTACAGTCCACAAGGTCACACAGAATCGGACATGACTGAGCACAGCACAGCACAGCTGACAGCAGAGACTTAGTCCAAAAAGGGAGGAGGTGAGGGGAGAGGAGTGAGATATACACATCATCTTTAGCAGGGCATCAAAAGAAAAAGAGCAAAAATTGTGAGCTTCAGGGACTCAAAATGTAGGAGCTTGGCAGGCAGGCTCTGCTGTCTCCTTGGGGCCATTTAGAACTGAAAGGTCAATCTGCTGAGCTCCTTTGGGTAACAGGCTATCTACTCAGCAGCCCTGCCCACTGCTTGCCTGGCATCATCACACTCCCACAAGTTGTCACATCCATCTGAGAATGAGGAAGGTGCTGCCATGTAGAATGCTTATATGTGCAATGCTACCTATGTTCACTAAAGGCTCAGTGCATCAGGAGGCCCCCGGACAGCCCGAAGAAAAGTACACAAAGCGTGCTAGGCCATGCAGACAACTACACAAGTGGTACTTCCACCAAATCAGGTCCTAACCAGCCCTTCGTCACCTCCGCATTCATATCATCCCCAGCTGTTCTGTTATTCATCTGTCTTCTGTCTTTTTAGGCTCTACTTGTCTGGGCTGCTTGGAGAAGGAAATGGCAACCCATTCCAGTACTCTTGCCTGGAAAATCCCATGGACGGAGAAGCCTGGTAGGCTATAGTCCATGAGGTCGCAAAGAGTCGGACACGACTGAGCGACTTCACTTCACTTCACTTGTCTGGGCTGCTACCCTTGTTTAACCTATACTCTGAGTTTTCTAACCTTTTAATTGCATTTTCTAGGCTCCTATTAACCACCTGCCTATTAGCATTAAGTCTTTTCCGGCTGATAAATTCCTAAACACCTTCCTTTGGGGCCCAGTCTTGGGTTTACTTGCCTGTGACCTTTCCAGAAAGGCAAACCTGATAGAACCTGACCCAGCTTGGATTGAAGGCTTAGCAAAGAATACCACCCCCAGCCCCACCCCCACCCCCACCCATCACCCCAGGCATTATTTTTGTATGGTTTTCTGAAATGCATTTCAAAGTTAGAGGGTTTGGAAAGGCCGAGCATATTCCAAGGTTAAGCTCTGTGTACAAGATTGATGATTGACTGGAGAAACCCCTGTACTGGTTAAAGTAATGCTAGCTACTGTAAATAAATAAACCCTGAAATGATTTCAGTGGCTTAACATGATAGATTAGATTCTTGCTCGATTAACCCAGTGATGTTGTTCTTTCCTGGCGGTGACCTCCTTCTATCCTGTGACCTCACTCTTTCCTAGGGTTCCAGTGTTCCCACCATTTAGCTGGCAGATGAAGAAAGAGACCACAGGGAAGGCACAGCCCCTTATTTGGCATGTAGTGATTCTCACACTCTACTAGCAAGTACTAATCACCTGGATAAGGTTTGGGGTCAGGATGGGGGTTCTGAGAACTGTAATCCCCAACTGGGCAGCTGCTTCTAGGCACAATCCCATGCCATAGAAAGACAGCATGAATCTCAGATGGCCACTGAGCCATCTCAGTCACACACTTTTTTTTCTTTCTCAAATAATCAGCTTCTAAGTCAATCATTGCAGAAGATAAAATGTTAAATTCTATACAAAGGCAGTGAGGCAAAATTTCCTGGAAATAAATTAGAAATAAAGCCTCTAAGTATCCAAAATTGGCCCCAAATATCAAAGTGGACTTGAAAAGTTTTAAGTTTTTCACAGAACAGAAAAAATAACACCCTCATTCTTCACCAACATTTAAATAGCTGGGCACAAAGGCTGAAATTCAGGTAAAAACTATTAAAAGTCCCCAAACTCCTTGATAACACAAATTTTTCAAATATTTGGAAAATATTATGATGAAAGAACCATTGACTCTTTGTGTGTGTGTTTGTGTGTGTTTAAGACAGAATGTATGCTTATCCTTGCTGATAAGTTGCTCTTCCAGATCTAGCAAGACTGTCCCCTGCGGGGGCCTACCCCTCCTGAGTACATCTTTGGGGATCATGAAGGCCAGGCCCATTTCTGGGTGGATAGCTTAAGGAAGAGTTCCACAAGCCTATAGGCTCACATTCAAGGAGACTCCATCTGGGTCCTCCCCATGTCTCTCTGACCTGTGGTCCTCTAGCAAGGCACAGTAGACACCCGCCACGATATCCTAACCAGTGGGTGGTGAACAGTAGATCTCATCATGCAAAGATATCCCTTCATTCACGTGCGTGTTTATAAGCCCCACATCTGCTACTCTGATTCATGGGCTCTATTTTTCTCCATATCAAAACCTTGAAACCAGATTTTGTTCATATTCCCCATAGAAAATCATAACAGTGAGGTTTGTAGAATTAAATTGTAGAAGATTTCCTAAGGGGAGATATGTCAATGTGAGGGGCTGCTCCCATAGAATTTAACTTGAAAGTTGCCATTAGATATTATTTCGTCTCCTACAGCTTTCTTTTTAGTCTCTAGTGATCAGCTTCCCCTTGTCCCTACCACCTGCACCTTCACCCAACAGTCTTCCATTTTCCCATGCTTCGTTCTCTCCTTCAGAGGATCTTGCCCAGTCAGTCTTGATCTTTCCTCTTGCTCTTTCAGGGAAATTATTGTCTCCCCTAGCTTCTCCTGCCAAACTTACGCATTCCACTGACTTCTGGAAGCTTATCCCTCACTCCCTGTGACAGGCCATTAATTATAAAGTTAATGACTTTGTACCTAGCTCCTCACACTCCCCCCAAAAAACCCTCTTCTGTTACTAAATCTACCTTCCTTAGAAAGTTATATGATATCACGTCTAATTTTCTCTTCTGCTGCTTATGCAACATAAACATCCTGGTGTTTTCAGCCGATCTGTAGGGGAGACACTGTTTAAGGCACTGGATCTGCAGAAGCCATTCAACTGGAAATTGTCAGATAGTGAGTGGGGAGGAAATACAAATAATGGACCAAGTAAACTGTAAAAGACATATTTTCACCAAAAGCTGGTCAACGTGCCTACTCTTGTGACTGAAAATCAGTGACTGACACCGGAAACCAATCGGGCCATAAGGGAAGCCACTCCCCACACACAGTTGTTTGTTTACTCCAGCTCCGAGAATCAGACAATGCACTGAAGGTCTACTACCACTTTAAGAAATGGTACAGTTGCACAGGTTTATTTAAAAAGTGATTCTTTTTAAAACTGGTTGGTGACACATATAAAAAATACTAAGGTTATATATGTTGTAGAACTAAGAATATGAAAGACCATGACCAGGGCATGTTTGAGTTGGGTTACACAAAAAAGGGTAAACAAAGATAACTTTGAAAGAACAGACTACCTCAAATAGTACGTTTACCTAGGTGATTGTTAGGTCCTAAGTCTAGGTCCCAAGTTTCCTATGGATCCGGGGAAGGTCATGGGGTCCCAGCCCTGGGGCAGAAAGGCCACAGAAGCCAGTCTATAAAGGTGGGGGCTGGGCTTGCGCAAGAGATTTCCTCAGCTATATCCTTCCTGTCTGGGAAAACTGAAGGCCAGAAGAGCAGGCTTGAGAACTGATCTCCCTAAACTGCTATAAAAACAGACAGAAGCTTTTTGGGGATGCCCAGCAATGAGAACAAAACAGGAAAGATGTCCTTAGGGAGGGGATTAGTTCCAGGCTAGAGCAGTCTCTAAAGGCCTTGGGAGAGTGGATTGTGGGCATCTCTTTCCAACTCCACATTTCTGTTCATGACATTGTATTGGCAACTTGAAATCAGCCCTAGTGGGAGCATTTACACCATAGAAATAGGCAAATGCTACAAATCAGGGGTTTTCTCTCTCAGAGCTGTTTCACCAATACACCACTGCCTGTGGGCATGTGCTTGTCTAGGGAGGAGATGGGCCTCCCCCACGCAAGCCCCTTTGAATGTCTAGCACCTACCCACTCACTACCTGGAGTGGGCATCTTCAATTGATATTTTTTGTCTGCTGCATCCCCACTTGTTTTCCTTTTGGTACTAACACCCCCTGTTCTTTTCCTTGGTCCTGATTATTTATAAATTTCTCTTTTACTCCATGAATTTGCAGTGGGCCCACTCACTCTTATGCTTAAAGGAAAGTGGGACATAACTATACAAATAAAATCCAACCTGACCATGACATCAGGGCATTTTACTGCAGAACAAGGAAAGTTGTGGTTCCACCACCTCCGATCACCCTTATTAGCATAGGTTACACCTACCGAGCCCCTACTGTGTGCAGGTGCTTTCCATGGATTTTCTCCTTCAATCCTCACAACCAATCTAGGAGCTGAATGTAATTATCCCCATGGGAAAACCAAGACTCAGATTGGCTTCTCTAAGTGAATAGCTAAAGGAAACATTCAACCAGATCCCGAGCCTGAATTTGAACCCAGGTCTGCATGACTCTAAATCCCATGTTTGTAACCACTTCATTCCTCTGCTCTCAACTCATTTGTCAAACATCATGGCAACAGCACTGTGGGGGAAGATAGAAAGCGCTCAGGGACCATTATCCTCCTTTGCCCAGTCTCAGTCTCATTATACTTCAGTGTGTGGTGAGTGCTGAGGAAAAAGAGCCAGCTGACGCGTGGGATTGCCAAGCAACAGCTTATGAAACGAACTCAAACCATGGCAACCAAACACTGTGGACCCAGCAATAGCCTCATTTCATTTACAAGAGTAAGAGGAGGGCTTTGTCAACAACCGATTAGGTAAATGAGAGGACTACTGACTATGCAAGTATAAGGAATTATCATATCATCATCATCATTATTTTTAGAGCACACAACATCAAATGACCTATGAAAATTATTCCTTGAAAAAATAAAGGATTAATCACATCATTATGTCACTTATAAACTGCATACACATACATTTTTTAAAAAATTGTGTATCTCTGATACCAAAAATGTCAACCAATTGCTTATTATTTAATAGAGCTATTCATTTTGGGGTGGTAAAGAGAGCTAACACATGAATACCCCTCATTTTAAAATCAATTTACAAAGCACCTTCTAATTAATTCCTCACAATAACTCTGTGTGCTTAGTATTGTTTTTTCCACTCCACAGGCAGGGAAACCATGACATTGCAATTGTAAATGAGTTCTCATAGGGTGCACAGATAAAGAAAGCACAGATCCAGGAGGCCCTCCTGCAAAAATGTACATCTCTGAACCCTCTGAGAACCTGATCACATTCACAGCTCCTCTTCCTTGAAAAATGTGCAAAAATCAACTTATACACTACAGTTTGCCTATTATTCAGTGGGACTCATGGTTCCCCCTGATGTACATCCATGCAACCCAGCTGCAAGAACAATATTCATTTGTTTTTAATCCATGCTATATAGTGCTCACAGGGTCTTTTTATTTATTTTCTGTGGTGCTTACATGAAGCTTACCCCAAAGTCAGAGGATTGCTAGTGAGAAGACATGGGAGGCTAGTAGTTGCAGGCAGAAGGGATTGGACATCACTGAGTTGTTCATAATTTCAATCTGCCTCAATTTTGGTGCCTCCAAACTCCGTCCTGATATCATCTAACCAACAAGTAACCACAGAGCCCATGGTTCTCTGTCCAGGTGTGTTTTGTTCAACTGTTGTGACCTAGACATGGTCATTGTGCTGTCAGGAAAACTCGACTGTTCTCATCATGGGAGGAATGGAGTCTTTACTTCATAGTGACTCCCACACCAAGATAGCAGTGTATTTTTTCTCAGAGAACGTGAAGTAGTTTGCTTAGGACCCACACCAGGCAAACTCTAAATCTTTAATAATACAGGACTTTGGCTGCAACCCCCTCCTACCCTGATAGTTGGTGTTGGGCCTTCTGTGAAAATTACAGACTCTTTTCCTCTCTCAATCCCAAGACCCAGGCTTTTAAAAAGCCTTTCTGGTACTTGATTGGCCCTTCTTATACTCCAGAGCATACCATCATGATATTTGGAGATGAGAAGGAGCTCAAATCCTGTGGGGTTGGAGGGTGGGGGAGTATAACGAGACAGAGACACACAGAGAGATATCTTCTTCTCCTTAAGGCTTCAGTGGAGTCTGAAATGGGGGATGCAGTTCCCTGACCTTGAATGTCATCAGTATCTCCCTGCCTCCCTCTCAGCCCTCCTTTCAGTCTGTGGGATTTTCATCTAGTGTGAGATGGCTGGATGCCTTTGGACAGACAACTACAGGCATATTCTTCTATGCCTGTAGATAGGCTGGTTCCTTATCTCTTAGTGTTCATAAAACCTAAGATCTCACGGCTCAGAAAGCCTTTCTTATAGTCCTATTTCCTCTGTGTAAATTTTCTGAAATCTCTTCTGAAACTCAAAAGCTGATCTTGGGCTCTTTGAGTCTATTTGCATTTCTGCTAAAATAACTCTACCCTGGGGCAAAAACTGTGGACGTGCTGAGTCTGAGGCAGGGCCAGGAGTACAAGGGCAAGCTGGAGCTGAGGGTGAAAAACAAAGGTTAATGATTCACAGTGTCACACTTTCACAGAAAGAAAGAGAAATAAGTTAGTCAATAAAGAGATAAGGGTTCAAAAAGGGAAAAAAAAAAGACCATAGTAAATTCTAAAAAATGATTCCGTAACTCTTTTATTTCTCCTCCAAGAGGAAGCTCCTTGTGAAAACAGATTTTAGTTTTGCCCTCCTTGAATGTCTTATCTCCTAGCCCACTAGCCATTATGATCTGGAAACATTGTCTTGCACATGCATTATGTGCATTGTCTCATTTAAATCTGTAAGATAGTGTTGTTATACCTACAAGGAGATGAGGAAATAAGAATAAGAGAGAATATATAACTTGCTTTTGGTACATAGCTAATAATTTAAATGGTAATCTATTTTCTGGAGAGCCCAATGCTAATAACCACTAAAGCCTAACAGTCTTTTGGCTCTTCTGAGGGTTGAAGGGGTTGGGGAGGAGACAGCCCTGTGCAGCCTCAAGGTTGGAGTGTGTCTGGAGCATAAGGGCCTCTTTGTGCACTGGGCCATGGGGCCAGTTGTCTACAAAGTCCAAGACTTCACAAGCACTAGAAGGATCACACACTATTGGAAAGTGATATCACCTATCACTCATAACATCACCTTTCTTAGTATGCATTGGTGTGCAGAAAATAGTTAATAGAACAGACCTGAGACCTTGAGTTGACTTTAGACAACCTTGAGTTGTCTTTAGAAAGGCCTGTTTTCAAGGTTGGTCTTTGGCTGGCATCTGGGAACTTGGCAGTTGAAGGCAAAATAGTAGCTGCCTAAAGATGTATGTTATAATCCCTGGAACCTATGAATATGTTACTTGACAACATATTCAATTTATATGACAGAAGGTTTTTTGTGGGTGTGATTAAAGTTAACGGCTTTGAGATGAGGAGATGATCTGGGATTATCTGGGTGAGCCTAATCTAATCCTATGAATCCTTTAGAGCAGAGAAACTTTCCCAGTTGTGGCCAGAGAGATGAGGAGGAGTCAGAAATATGTGCCTTGAAAAGGATTTGTCTCACTGCTCTGGGTTATAAGATGGAGAAAGAGGCCATAAGCCAAGGAATGTGGTGGCCTCTAGAAGCTAGAAACAGCCCTCAGGTTATCCTTGCAAGAAAACAAGGACCTCTGAACCGAATTCTGCCAATAACCTGAGTAAGCTGGAAACAGACCCTCCTCTGGGGCCTCTGAAAGGAATGTAACCCTGCTGACACCTGGAATTTAGCCTGGTGAGACCAGTACCGGACTTATGACCTCCAGAACTCTGAGAGAATAAATTTGTATAGTTTAAACTTCTAAGTGTGTGAAATTTTGTCACAGCAGTAATAAGACTATTAACACAGCGCACTACCCGTTCCCTAATTGATAAGTGTGATTCTCTGTGCTTAACCTGTTTATAGAGTGTCATTTATACTGAACACCTGCTTTCCTTCTGAGAGTCTGGAATTTTGGTACATGCTAGGCAGAGGGTGTCCAATCACCATCCCCCAATTAAAAAAAAAACTCTCGGACACTGAGTGAGCTTCTTTGGGTAAAAACATCACCCGTATATCATGTGTTTTCATTCCTGGGGAAGAGTGGACTTGATGTGCCTTGCTGATCTTATTGTAGATCCCGTTGTTGTAATAAGCCTTAGCTGTGAGGATAATTATATACTGAGTCCCTTGAATCCTTTTAGCGAATTCACTGAATGTGTGGGTGGTCTTGGGGACCCTCAAAATCGTGAAGGATGACAGGCAGCATTTTGGGTGGCCAGAAAGTTCCAAAGGGCTGTAGAAGATGGAATCTGAAGGCAGCCCTTTGCATTCCATGTCTCACTTAGGGCTGGTGACTGATAGAGGTAGGGGCCCTGCATAACTGGTTTCTCTGTTGCAGAGCAACAGTATTTTCCAGAGCAGAGGAGGTTGGTTGGGGGAGTTGGGGGGGGGCAGGGGGGGCGGATTTCCAAACTGGAGTGGCTATGATCTACCACAGCAGAGGCACACCTGCTCCCCCTGGTGGTCTGTGCCTTTCAGTAGGCACAACCAGTGATGAGGACTCACCGCACAGTGATGAGCAGAGCAAATTCCATTTGAAGCCACCAGCTGAGACTAGCATTTGATGTCAAAGTTCAGTCCCAACAGGCCTTCAGACCCAGCCATCTCGAACAATTCTAATGAATCTTGCATGCATCCCTCCTGGAAATATATATTTAAAATGAATCAACTCGCATTTATTCAACTAATTTTTCACAAGCATGCCAAAAAGAAGAATCTCCTCAACAAATGAGCTGTACAATTGATGTATGGAAAAAATAGTGAACCTCAATGCCTGGGGTTGCCAGCCTCCATGGAAATATGTTCTGAGAGCAGAATTTTTTCAAGAACATATCTAGTTAGACAGTAAAATCTATTGACATCTACTTGGTTGTCCTTTCCCTCTGAATGGAGACAATGTGTCTGCTTGGACAGAACCCTCCTGGAGGGGAGACAGAAACCTTATGTGAAGTTGTAGTGTGGTGAGAGTAAAGGTACTTCTTTTTTAATCTCCCTTATCTAACAAGATATTCCGAAGAGAGCATTTTAGGCTTCTGCTAAGATTAAGGTCCCTAAGCGTCAGTTAAAATTTACAACTACATAAGGAAAGTGGCCAACCTAATTTGTTCTTTCATGGTATCATTCCTTCCTTCAATCATGTGTGGAGGCACCGAGCTAGATGCTAGGGGGTACAGTAGTAAACCGGACAGACATGGCCCCTGCTCCCATGGAGGGCCAAGCCTAAAAGAATTCTCCCATCTGGTCTTGCCATGGTCTGCCCCCAGGATGAACAGTATAGACTCTGACCACAGACTCAGATAGACCTAAGTTCCCAGTAGTGCCTGGACCATATCTAGAACCTGTTGCGAAACAGGAAGGGACATGGGACTCTGAGGTATACACACTCAATATCCTTTCCTTAGGGACAGAGCATCACCCTCTGCCCTATCCAGCCTCTTCTGAAAAGCCTTTCTAAATTTATAGAAAGCAGGAGACCCAGGTTCGATCCCTGGGTGGGGAAGATCCCCTGGAGAAGGACACGGCAACCCACTCCAGTACTCTTGCCTGGAAAATCCCATGGACAGAGGAGTCTGCCTGGCTACAGCCCATAGGGTTGCAAAGAGTTGGACATGACTTAGCAACTAAACCACCACATTGAGTTCCGCCTCTGTAAGGTGGAAAACAGAACTCAGCTGGGAGGAGAGGTGTGAGTCCCAGGCTCCACTAATCAGATGTTCCCCATCAAGACTTCAGGTCAGCTAGAGGTTATCATACTAAGTGATGTAAGTCAGACAAATACCATATGATATCACTTATGTGTGGAATTTAAAATATGACACAAATGAACTTATCTATTAAACGGCAAAAGAGTCACAGAGACAGAGAACAGATTTGTGGTTGCCAAGGGGGAGAGGATGGGAGAGGGAAGGATTAGGAGTTTGGGACTGGCAGAGGCAAACTATTGCATATAGGATGGATAAACAAGGTCCTACTGTATAGCATAGGGCACTACATTCAGTATCCCATGATACAGGGAGCTCAGCTTGGTGCTCTGTGATGACCTAGAAAGGTGGGGTTGGGGAGTGGGAGGGAGACTCAGAGGGAGGGAATATATGTATACATATAGATGATTCTCTGTTGTACAGCAGAAACAACATTGTAAAGCAATTATACACCGATAAAAAAGAAAGAAATGAAGTTAGCCAAGCAGGAAAAATATCCTGTGATAAACCATAGTGGAAAAGAATATGAAAAAGAATATATGGGACTTCCCTTGCAGTCCAGCAGTTAAGAATCTGCCTTCCAATGCAGAGGATGAGGATTCGATCCCTGGTAGGGGAACTAAGATCCTACATGCCGCAGGTCAACTAAGCCCCACAACCACTGAGCCCAAAGACAGATATGGCAACTAAGACCCAACACAGCCAAAAAAAAGTTTTAAGAAAAAAAAAAAATATCTGAATCACTTTCCTGTATACACCAGAAACTAACACAATGTTGTAAATCAACTATTCTTCAAATAAAATGTTTTTAAAAATAAAGACTTCCGTTAAGGAGAGAGAAACAAGTAAGGAGACAATCATCCAGTGGAATCCATGCCTGGTGACAGTGGTGGAGCATGGCTGTGAGATGCCGAGGTTTCACAAACTGCAGTAGGTGTCCCGATGGCACAGTCCCAGGTTCAGCCTCAGCAGTACCTGTCCCCAGAGGAGATGGATGGGACCAATTTTTGACTGCCAAGCCCCCAAGCCAGATCCTCTCGCCTGTTGGATACTTCCTTGAACTCTGCCTAATGGCAGTTTTTTTAAAAATCCCCTTTCTGGTTAAGGAAGCTAGCATGGGTTTTGTCGCTTGTATCTAAGAAGACTGATAGATAGACACTTGAAAACGAGCAGGAAACCCGTCAATGCACTGGTTGAAAGCTTCTCAGTGACACGTTCATGGCTGGGGATTGAGACAGGAAGCAATGAGTAGAGGACTATAAGTCTCATCTGGCTACCTATTTGGAAAGTTGCTTGTTTATTTTTTTAAAAGTCATAGGTCTGCCTTCCCCACTAAGGCCAAGAGGGTTGATGCTTCTTATCGGCATTGACCTTCCTGCATGGCATACACTGACCACAAGGTGGCAAAAGAGATTATCACATTCAGCCAGCCTGTCTTTCTCAGTGCCATTATTGCAGTGAAGAGAACATTTATTGAGCATCTAGTGTGTGCCAGGAACTGTTCCGAGGGGTTGTATGCATTCTGTCACTTGTTCCTCACAGTAATCCTGTGAAATAGGTACCATTTGATATATGAGGAAACTGAGGCATGGAGATATCTGTCTATCCTCCATCTCATCTTTTATCTGTCTACATATCATTCATTTTCTATCATCTGTATCTACCTATTTATTATTTATACATTTTGATTTAAAGTTTTCTTTATTATAGGGAGTTTGGAGGAGAGTGGATACATGTATATGTATGGCTGAATCCCCTTGCTGGTCACTGAAACTATCACAACACTGTTAATTGGCTATCCCCCAATCAATACAAAATAAAAAGTTCAGAATTAAGTTTTCTGTATTATAAAAGTAACACATGCTCATAGTAAAAATATTCAAATGACAATGATTTGTAAGAATTTTTTTTAAACTCTCCTTGTCTCCCTTCCCTCACCCCAGTTTCACTGCCTAGTGATAACCACTACTAAGTTTCTTGGGTTCTTCTCCAAAAATTTACATAGAAATGAAAATTTTGTACTCTTCCATAATCATATTAAATGAATATGCAAGTGGATTTTATATGTATATCACACACACAGACACGTGGGACCTTATCCCATACATTGCTCCATAACATATAGCTCAGCTTAGCACCTCCTCTTGGACATCAGATGCAGGCTGAGACCACTCTTCCTGAAGGCCTCACTTATAGGCGGTGGGTGTGATACTGGCTGCACTCTCCTGTGCACTGGAGAGCAAGTATTGTGCTCTGGTGTGCTGAAGCCCCAGGTGACAGTGAGTATTGGAGAGGAAGGGAGTTGACAGGCTGCAGGGTATGCAGAGATATGCCAGGGTGTGAGGTAAGTTTGTGAGTGGACTGCAGGTGGCTGGCCCTTACTTCTAGTGTAGTCTGGCCTCTATTTCTGGTTCTAGAAAAATTCAGGTTTTGATACAACCAACATCCATCGTGCCTTTACAACAGGCCTAGCTCTTTTCTCTGCACACTGCCATTTTCATCTCAATCTCTGTAAAATCCCTGTGATGTCAGAACTATCTCCCGTTTACAGGCAACAAAGCTGACATTCAAAGAGGCTCATCTGTCTACATCTTACAAGAAGATACACAGCTGTTAAGCAGAACCACAAGCCAACTCAGTTCTCTTGGTTCTCATCCAGGCCTCTGTCCATTGCACTCCACCAAAGGCCTCCAGGGAGAGATTATCTTGTATCTCATGCAATATTCCTGGAGTATAGGTTTTGCACCCACATACACAACGCTTATTTTTCTCCCTGTCCTTCCCTTCATCCATGCATCCTCCCTCAGCACTGTGGGGCCAGGGATAGAGGGGTATCTTAGTCCAGAAACATGCCTGGGGCTGGGAAACATCCCCCCAGAGGCCGGGTCGCGAGGAGCGCTGGCAGAAGCGGTGATCAGCCAGCATCTCTGAGCAGGTTCCCATCCCTATCTGAGGCTCCCCGCCCACCCCAGGTTCTGCCCTGCCCCATAAGAATGAAGCTACATTCTGGGGCAGGCCTGGACCCCAAATACAGAGGGGCAGAGCTCCCAAGGCCATTGGGCCCCAAGAGGCATATTCCCATGCCCATCTTATCAGTGCTCTGCACAGTCCGTGCCTGCTCCTCGCCTCCTCTGCACCTTTCCCTCAGGCTCCCAAGGCCACGGGTGGGCTGAGGTTTTGGCAGCCAGCCTTCTGGCCCAGGAGACGCTGAGCCAGCTGCCACAGGGGTGGCAGGATGGACAAGGCAACAAAGCCAGGCCTACTGCTGGCATCTCCCCTACAGCTGAGAGAGGGGCGTGAACTACGGGACACTGTCCCAAGACCCTTGAGCCCAGCGGAGGCCCAGCTCAGGCAGCAGGTGGGAGTGGCAGGGAACCAGCCTCCATGTGTGGAGCCACCAGTGGGGGCGTGGCGGCCATGCATCTTCAGGGCCCCACTGTGCTGAGCTGGGAGCCATGGGGAGCAGCACCAAGGGGCTCACGAAGACTGAGCCCAGAGCAAGTGGCTTGGGTCTTGGGCAGCTTGGGGATGCTGGGAAGCAGCTGTAAGTGCTGGTACCAGGGAGTGCAGCCCAGTAAAGTGAAAAATCACACAGTCGTGTCTGACTCTTTGTGACCCCATGGACTATACAGTTCACGGAATTCTCCAGGCCAAAATAGTGGAGTGGGTAGCCTTTCCCTTCTCCAGAGGATCTTCCTAACCCAATGATTGAACCCAGGTCTCCCGCATTGCAGGTGAATTCTTTACCAGCTGAGCCATAGGGGAAGCCCGCAGCCCAAGGCAGGTGTCAGGATGAGTCTCACGAGAAGCAGAGTCGGAGACAGTGTGTTCCAGGAAGAGTCTAGTGCCTGAGCCCCAGTGATGGCAGCCCTTGGCCTAGTACACACTGTCCTGCCTGTAGGGCTGTGCTGCCCCATTATGTTGTGGCTGAGTTCTCCCCGGTTAGCATGGACATCACCCCTCCACCTGGCCTCTTCCTCCAGGTAGGGGGTAGTGCCTACGCCTCCCGGGGTCAGAAGCTGGAGTTGGTTGTCAGGAGTCATGAGCCCTTAAGGAGGGTAGAATGCTGGTTCCCATACACCTGAGGTCCCCAGAGTTGCCTGGTACCTCCCTTTCCTAAGCCAATCCTTGTTTCCATCCCTTGAAGCACCCCAGTATCCTTCCAATAAATGCCTGCCCTTTTTGGTGTGTGATGAAACACTAAAATTGGTTCCCTGCTTTCATAGGCATGTAGTTTAACACACTTTCCAACCATCTGGCACCTCTCTCCTGCCCCCAGAGGACAGATGTAGAAACTGAGCATAGGGTGCAGGTTGTACTGGGTTTCCTTGTATCTTAGAGCAATCCAGTACATGGTGATGGACTGGGAGGGGTAAAAGCCTGAAGGACCAATAGCACTGCTGGTTACCCTAAAGGCCAACTAAGCAAGTGTTTAGGTCACCAGGCAGAAGGGGGCTCCCAGCAATGAAAAAAAGATTGCTAGATACATTTGATATTCAAATTAGATATTCAAAGAAACCACACAATCAGCACTGTGGGGAAAATATAAAAATCTTATCATTTTTTATCATGAAATATACATGGCAGGTGCAAACAAGGGCACTTCATAATCTTTCTGAGCCTCAGAGTTCTAAGGATCTTAATGTGACCCTGGCAGAATGTCTCCAAGGCCTGGTGAACCCTGGCCAACGACAGGAATCAAATGAGATTCCCCTGATAAAGGCTCACGTGCACATCAGAACACAAGATGGCTGCAAAGTAAGTGACCACAAGCTTCTCTTTGAAAATATTTTAAAATTTAATAACAGATCTTTATTACTTTAGAAAAGCAGACATAATTATGGTCAAAAATCATAAAAGGGTATAAAGGAAAAAGTAGAAGTCTTCCTGTCTGGTTTCTAATCTTACCCATCCCTCTACTCAGAGAAATTTATACAGCCTTTATATTACTGTGGAAAGGTATGCTATTCCTATCCAAGGCCAACCCCTCCAGCTGTCCTTTAATCTTACCTCTACGGCCTTATCCTTCCATCTTCTATTGGACCACTCTCACCAGCACACAAACATGCCTGACATGCCATCACTCTATCAAAAAAAAAACCCCCCCTTGACCTCATTCCTTCTTCTTTACCACCAAAACTCCTCAAAATACGTTTCTATAATGTTAACAAAACAAAAAGACAACATACTGAATGGGAAAAAATATTTAAAAGTGATATGACTGATAAGGAATTAATATCAAAGTATATAAACAGCTCATACATCAAAAAACAAATAACCCAATTTAAAAATGAGCAATCTAAACAGACATTTTTCTAAAGACATACAGATTTGTAACAGGCATATGAAAAGATGCTCAACATCACTAATTATTAGAGAAATGCAAGTCAAAACAATGAGCTATTACCTTAACCTGTCAGATTGACTATCAATAAAAAGACCACAAATAAAAAATGTTAGCAAGGATGTAGATAAAAGGGAACCCTTGTACACTATTGGTGGGAATGTAAATTAGCGCAGCCACTATGGAAAACAGCATGGAGGTTCCTTAACACACTAAAAATAGAATTACCATGTGATCCAGTAATTCTACTCCTGTGTATTTAGTAGAGAAAAATGAAAAACACTAATTAGAAAAGATACATGCATCTTGATGTTCATAGCAGCATTATTTACAATAGCCAAGATGAAGCAACCTAAGTGTCCATAAACAGATGAATGGATAAAGAAAATGTGGTGCATAGTGCCTGCTAAGTTGCTTCAGCCATGTCCAACCCTTTTTGACTCCATGGACTGTAGCCCACCAGGCTCCTCTGTCCATAGGATTCTCCAGGCAAGAATACTGGAGTGAGTTGCAATGCTCTCCTCCTGGGGATCTTCCCAACCCAGGGGCCGAAACTGAGTCTCCTGTGTCTCCTGCATTGCAGGAAAATTCTTTACCACTGAGCCACTGGGGACCCTCCAAGTCCATCTATGTTACTGCAGATGACGGTGTGTCATTCTTTTTAATGGCTGAGTAATATTCCATTATATATTTCATCCTTTTATGGCTAATAGTCCATTATATATAAAATATATGTGTGCTCAGTCAGAATGGCTGCGATCCAAAAGTCTACAAATAATAAATGCTGGAGAGGGTGTGGAGAAAAGGGAACCCTCTTACACTGTTGGTGGGAATGCAAACTAGTACAGCCACTATGGAGAACAGTGTGGAGATTCCTTAAAAAACTGGAAATAGACCTGCCTTATGATCCAGCAATCCCACTGCTGGGCATACACACTGAGGAAACCAGAAGGGAAAGAGACACGTGTACCCCAATGTTCATCGCAGCACTGTTTATAATAGCCAGGACATGGAAGCAACCTAGATGTCCATCAGCAGATGAATGGATAAGAAAGCTATGGTACATATACACAATGGAGTATTACTCAGCCATTAAAAAGAATACATTTGAATCAATTCTAATGAGGTGGATGAAACTGGAGCCTATTATACAGAGTGAAGTAAGCCAGAAGGAAAAACACCAATACAGTATACTAACGCATATATATGGAATTTAGAAAGATGGTAACAATAACCCTGTGTACGAGACAGCAAAAGAGATACTGATGTATAGAACAGTCTTATGGACTCTGTGGGAGAGGGAGAGGGTGGGAAGATTTGGGAGAATGGCATTGAAACATGTAAAATATCATCTATGAAACGAGATGCCAGTCCAGGTTCGATGCGATACTGGATGCTTGGGGCTGGTGCACTGGGACGACCCAGAGGGATGGTATGGGGAGGGGAGGAGGAGGAGGGTTCAGGATGGGGAACACATGTATACCTGTGGCGGATTCACTTTGATATTTGGCAAAACTAATACAATTATGTAAAGTTTAAAAATAAAATAAAATTAATTAAAAAAATAAAATAAATGTGTGCTAGGTCACTTCAGTCATGTCCAACTCCTTGTAACCCTATGGACTGTAGCCCACCAGGCTCCTCTGTCCATGAGGATTCTCCAATTAAGAATAATGGAGTGAGTTTCCATGCCCTTGTCCAGGGGATCTTACCAACCCAGGGATCAAACCCCTATTTCTTAGTTTCCTACATTGGGAGGTGGGTTCTTCACCCCTAGCACCATCTAGGAAGTCCACATTATAATGGACTACTACTATATTCCATTATATATTATAGCAATATATATGTAATGGAATGTTACTCAGCCATAAAAATGAATGAAATAATGTCATCTGCAGCAACATGGATAGACTTGGAGGGTATTATTCTAAGTGAAACAAGTTAGAGAAAGACAAATGCTGTACGATATCACTTATGTGTATCTAAAAGATACAACAAACGTGGATATAACAAAACAGAAGCAGACTCACAGACATAGAAAACTAATGGTTACCAGTGGGGAGAGGGAAGCGGGACGGGCAAGACAGAGGTAGGGGAGTAAGAGGTACAAATTACTATGTATAAGATAAATAAGCTATAAGGATATATTCTATTCTACAGCAGAGGCAATACAGCCAATATTTTATAACTATAAACAGAGCATAGCCTTTAAAATTGTTAGTCACTATTTAACACCTGAAATTTATATTGTACATCAACTGTACTTCAATAAAAAATTAATTTCTATAATTACTATCTCCACTTGCTCACCTCCCATTCTCACTTCTTTTCAATCAGGCTTTCCTCTCTATCATAACTCCCACTAAAATGGCTCTTATCAAGGTTTCTGGTGTCATGTCTTGCCAAACTAACAGTAAATTCCTTTTTACCCTTCTTGTGTGACCTCTCAGCAGTATTTTAAATTGCCGACCACTTATTATTTCCTTAAGATTTTGATACTTCACCTAGTTCCTTCCTCTCTGGCAGCCATTTTTTCTTATCTTTTTTAGGTTCTACCTTTTGTAGAGTGCTCCAGGGCTCTGCCTCTAGCTCTCTTCTATGTAATCTCTACCCAGGTGAGTTCTGTGGATTCATGGCTTCAAATGTTATCTATATTCTGAATTCCAAATTTACTAAATTTATTATATCCAAATGTCTACTGACAACAGGACAATAAGCAATTAACACAACATTTTAAAGAGCAAGGGATAATACTGATACATTTTCTCATCCTGCTAGGCTAACTGGTCTACATAAAAACAAGATTAGTGTAAGTTTGAAAACTCCTCAGGGACTTCCCTGGAGGTCTGTCCAGTGGTTAAAACTCCACGCTTCCATTGCACAGGGGGCAGGTTCAATCCCTCGTCAGGGAACTAAGATCTCATATGCCACATGGTACAACCGAAAAAAAAAAGAAGAAGAAAGAAAACTCCTTAAACAGGGATGTGTATGTACCTAAATTGTGAGTTGTCAACTCAGTGAGGGCCAATGTGAAAGAAATCCTCTCTGCACTAAGTTAGAGAGAGGGTAAGTTACCCACCCCATTTGAAACCAAATGAATTGGGAGCTAAACAATCCACTCAAAGACATTTGAAACATATTTAAAAAGAAAGACTGGCATCTCACCATCTGTATGTTCACTGAGCTGTAGAAAACCAGAGACCCATTCTAATGCCACAACCAGAATGAAATGTGATGACCAAGTTTTTAGAGCTTGAAATATTTCCCCTGGAAACAGGAGCCTAGTCTTTGCCTAGTGGTTTTAGAGAATGGCTTGCAGAGCTGCCAGTGACAGCTGAGAGAAAAGAAACCACAGTCTAGGAACATGCTCTACTACCACTCTGCAGCTATGGCAAGAATGAACTAGTTTCCTACAGGCCAAGTGGAGAGTTAGAAAGCAGCAAGACTGAAGCCATTGCCCAAAGGTTCCTCGCCTTATCAGGGTAAGGGGACCACAGCACAATAATCTTGTGAAGTGTAAGTCAAGAATAGGAATATGAAGTTAGGCAGAGTACACCACTCATGTTCGACAACGAATATTCAACAATGAATTCAAGCATGTATGGAATTTTTTACAAAAACTGACCACATGCTGGGTCATAAAATACATCTCAACAAATTTCAAAGAAATGAAAAGCAGTGTATGTCCTCTTATAAATAATTGCATGTATTGAATGTATTGAATATGTTGTTGAATACTGAGTTTTCTGTCAGATAAAATCTGTTAATTATAATGTACAACATGTAACAGACTTTATTTTCTTGGGTTCCAAAATCACTGTGGACAGTAACTGCAGCCATGAAATTAAAAGATGCTTGCTCCCTGGAAGAAAAGCTATGACCAACCTAGACAGCATATTAAAAAGCAGACATCACTTTACCAACAAAGGTCCGTATAGTCAAAGCTATGGTTTTTCCAGTAGTCATGTGTGGATGTGAGGATTGGACCATAAAGAAGGAGCACCAAAGAATTGGTGCTTTTGAACTGTGGTGCTGGAGAAGACTCTTGAGAGTCCCTTGGACAGCAAGGAGATCAAACCAGTCAATCCTGAAGGAAGTCAACCCTGGATTTCCATTGGAAGGACTGATGCTGAAACCGAAGCTCCAATAATTTGGCCACCTGATGCCATTGGAAAAGACCCTGATTCTGGGAAAGATTGAGGGCAGGAGAAGAAGGGGGAAACAGAGGATGAGATGATTGGATGACATCATCAACTCAATGGACATGAATCTGAGCAAACTCCAGGAGGTAGTGCAGGAGCCTGGCATGCTGTAGTCCATGGGGTTGCAAAGAGTGGGACATGATGGAGCAACTGAACAACAACAAATTATGTATAAATCTTATATAGCCTTACTGATTTCTCCTTGTTGGCTCTGCCAATCTATTATATTTTGAAGCCATGCTATTAGATTCATATTTAAAACTGTTGTTAAGCTTTCCAATAAATTCAATTTTTCTACATGAAGTGTCCTTTATTTTTAGTAATGCCTGTTTATCTTAAAGCCTATTTTTAGTTATTTTGTGTAGAGTTATCATTTGTCCATCCTTTTACTTTCAACTTTTCTGAATTCTTTTTTTTTAACTTTTCTGAATTCTTGTGTTTTAGCTGTGTCTCTTCGACACAGTTGTATCAGTTATTTGCACTATGTAACAAAAAGAAAGTGTTCAAATGTTTAAAGTTAACACTTAAAAGTAATCCAAAATCCAAAGAAGTCAGAAATAAAATTAGAACATTTTAAGTTGAGTAACTAAAGACCTATTTAAAGAGAAAATTATAATTTTAAAGTATATGCTTAAAAGGCTGAAAATTAATAAGCTAAACATCTCCAGCAGTTAGAAAAAGAAGAGCAAATAGAGAAAGAAGAAATAATAAAGGTGAAAAGTGAAACAGGATAGAATCAGTATAGCCAAAAGTTGGTTTTATTTTGAAAAGACTAGTCAAAAGTATCAGTTAACCCTTGTTGAGGCTGATAAAAATGCAAGAGAGAAGGCACAATTTATCAGTACCAAGAATGAAAATGGCAGTGTCACTGCAGATTCTGCAGACATTAGGAGGAGAATAGGAGGCTATTATGAACAACTTTTTTTAATGAAAATTTAGATAACATAGCCAAAGTCCTATAAAAATAAAACTTACCCAAACTGACTTAAGAATAGAAACCAAGATACTAAATCATTAAAACTTTCCTAAAAAGAGAACTCCAGGCCCAAATGGCCTCACTGACAAATTCTATCAAACATTTAAGAAATATTTCCAATGTTAGATGAATTCTACCAGCAAACAGAAAAAGAGGCTATTTATATTAACTCAGTTTATAAAACCAGAATAGCCCTTGATATCAAAACCCAGTATGGAGAGTATATTAAAAAAATTACAGACTAATTTAACTCATAAAGATGCAAAAATCCTGAACAAAACATTAGGAAAAGGAATCCAACAATACAGAAAAGGGTCACTGTATCATGATGCAAACTGTTTTCCAGGAATGCCACGTTAACAGATTAGTGGATCACCTTAATAGATGCAGAATGAGTGTTTGATAAAATTCAACAGATATCCATGGTAAGTACTCTTAGAAAACTAGGAGTAAACAGGAACTTCGATCTAATAGAGATCTAATTTAAAAAACCTGTAGCATACATCATAGTAAAACATTGAAAATTTTCCCTTTGAGGTCAGGCATATGACAAAGATGTCCACTATCACTGTTTCTATTCAACACTATACTTGAAGGGTTCAGCCAGTGTCATAAGGTAAGGACAAGAAATAAAAGGTAGAAAGATTCAAAAGGAAGAAACAAAACTGTATAGAGTATGATTGGGTATGTAGAAAATCCAAAAGAAAGTAGACATAAACTATTAATATAAGTTTAGCAAAGTTGCCAGATACAAAATCATTACACACACACACACATACACACACACACACACACACACACACACACACACACAATAAACAGCACTTCTACAGACCAGCTCTAAACATAACATGAAGAATCTTTTGAGATACCACTTACAACAGTATCAACTTCCTAGGAACAGACTGGACCAAAGACATGCATGATTTTTCAAAGAAGCTGCAGATTTTTATTGAGAGAACTGATCAAGCCAAATAATCAACATAACAGTATTTATGGCTTCAGTTTGTCTTCTTTTTAATTTCTCACTGTCCATCACCTAAAACATAAATGTAACAGTGGTAAGTTACTTAGAACTTTACTTAGATAATAAAAAAGGCACACAGACATTACAGTTTGGGTTTTATAAGATGAAACTAAAACCAGAACCCTGACTACTGCACATGCTTCCATGCTAATGAACATTTTCAGGCATATGAGCACTAATTTTTTTTAATGCATCATTCTTTTTGGTGGTGTGAAGAAACAGATTAATCAAGCCCAGAACAGATTACATCCTACTAGCCTATTTAAAGATAATTTAAGGAACGAGCAAAAACTGCCAGTGATTTCAGTTAAAATAAAATTAACCAAAAACTTCAAGAAGTAAAACAATCAAGCAAACCCATTGTTATTCAAATACATTTACTTCATGTATCCTTCTAACTATATATATATATATATGTGTGTGTGTGTGTGTGTGTGTGTTAAAATAATAATGTCATACTTGGAACTTTTCAAAGAGAAGGCAAAGAATAGCATTCCATTTGGTTGGTCTCTTTTATATGAAAGTATTTTCTTGATTTAGCTCAACCATTATATGGCCTATATAAAGTAAGGTGGCATTTTGTTCCATTCACACCTGTTGTCCTGGAGTAAGTAGTCATAGCATTCCCTTTAACTCTCAAGGGTACCCCAGTTTGGATGATAAAAATTACACAGTCATACTAGTTTTAAGCCATGGCCATTACAGATGACATTAAAATAGGAAGGAAAATACTACCATTTCTCAGCAAGGTTCACAATTAAAAAAAAAAAAAAAAACACAGCAAACCAACCTAGAAAAGCAGAAACATACACATCTATATTTTTTGGCATTTAAAAGACAATAATTTTTGAGAAAGATCTGGAAAATTTTAAAAAATATACTATTGTATTGCCTAGATATCCAATTAGCACTGGAGTATGTTAATTTACGTACTTTAAAAAAAAAAGAAGTATTTGATAACTTACCTTGGGTTTAAAAGGACTTCCACTCCAAAGTAATAATACTTTCTTTCATGTTTTATAATTCAACAACATGGACCTGACAATTCATTTTTTTCCTCATACAGTGTTTTGTGTCTGAACTACTTTTCAAATAATCCCTATATGTACAATTTGTTATTAAAGTATAATAATAGTGCAGAAAACAACCACTCCACAACTTGCATTCTTAATAGATAATATACCTCCTTCCGGAATTTTAGCAGGCACTACATTAGGTGGAATCTTCCCTTTCCCATCAGGGCCATCTCCAAGCTCACCCTCAACCTTTTCCACATCCAGTTCCTGGCGGGAACCTTCCAATTCAGGTTCTGATATAAATAGAGAGTAATTACTATAAGTGGCAAACTATAAATTAACGCTATTAAATAAAGCACTAGAGGTTAGCATTGCCCTAAATGTGATACATAAAAATGTAATGAGCACTAAAGTTTTTTGCTATAAAGTGAAGTTGTATTTTTCATATATTACCTCTTCTATGAATCTTTTTTCTAAAACTGTTTAAAACAAACTTAGTTGTCTTCTTTGTAACCTATACACACATCTATTATTGCACTCATTAGATCGGCTACTGTTTACATGAATTTCTCTGACAAGATTGTGAACTCAAGGCAGAAATCATTCTTATTTGTATTTATATCCTCAGCACCCAGGTTATTACCTGCCACCAAGAAGGCCTCATAAATGAGGGGGGGGGGAAGTCTTTAAAAATAAGACAAACCCAAACTGAAGAACATTTTATGAAAACAACTGGTTTTGGCCTCCAAAAGATGTTAATCATGAAAGACAAACACTGAGGTATGCTTCCAGGTTAAAGAAGTACAGAGAGATGACAACTAAATGCAATGGGTAGTCTTGGGCAGGAAAAAAATAATGCTATAAAGAACATGACTAGGCCAACTGAAAAACTGGTTATTACTAGGCCAACTGAATACATATTTTTTTCTCAATGTTAAATTCCTGTATTTGATCCCTGTATTGGGTTATGTAGGAGAATATCCCTGTTTTTAGGAGATACTTACTGAATTACTTAGAGAGTAAAGAGCTGTATTTGAAGTTAACACTTAAAATGGTTTGGCAATAATAATATGTATACTAATACCTAAAGCAGGGATTATATATGGCAAAATATTAGCAACTGCTGAATTAAGGTAAAGAGGATACAGAAGTACACTGTGCCTTCTTACAACTTTTCTGTACTTTTTAAAACTTTTCTAAGTAAAAAGTTAAAAAAAATGTGACCACTAGATTACGGTTCAGGAAGACAAAAATATTGAAGACTTTTAACAGCAACTACAATAGGGTTTCACATTTTTTATTTCTCTGCATTATAAATTTGAATTACAATCTAAGAGCTAACCAAAATATATCTAGTTTTGCTTAAACTTTTGATTCAATGACTTCAGAAGCCCTGAAAACAACATTCCAAAAAGATCAAGTTTAGTAAAATAGGGTATAATTTTGTCAAAATTTATTGTTGCTTCCTTTGATTTGCCAATTTAGGGCCTTGGCAAGAAATGCATTTTCCAAGCATGCCAAATTAAAACATAGGTGAGTAAAATGCTGAAGGAGGGAAAACTTATCACAGAGAGGGACTTCAGTCAGCTGAAAAATGTATCTTTTCCTTACCAAACAGGTTTCCAGCCAATTTTCAGGGAACCCTTTATACCTGTCACTAGTAAAACATCATAAATGAAATACAAATTGTCCCTCCATCCCCTCTTTACCTTGAACCACAGACGGTCCTCCTTCTTTCTCTTGTCCAGGTTCCATGTCTACATTCTTAGCTGGTGGTTCCTTGCGTTGAGATTTTTTGCCACCTAGCTTCCGGGCCTTGTGGGGAGAGTAGGGGCAAATAAAAAGTATTGTTATTAATACTATGGCAAGAGAAAACACAAATACACATGCTACATGGAGGTAACTTATCAACAATCTGAAGAGGTTTTTTCTGTTTCTATGTAAGTATTCATAACAAAATTACTCTTCCTATAGAGAAAATACTCTAAGAAAGGAGTTATCTACAAGGACCAGTAATTCTGGAAACCATCTTCATCTTTTCTGGACTGTGTGTTATTTATTAATAACCACAATAGAGAAGTCATAGGGACAATTTCCAGGCTCATATCAATATACATATCCAGGCAATACCAGAACATAAGTCTCCTTGCTCAATATCTCAGTCATGAGATTCATCACTCAACTATTCTCAGCAAGATAGCCCTTTGTACAACACATCTATATTGGTTCAACTTTAAAATTTTTCTTTTATTAATTTCTGCTAATGGAAATAAGATATTAAAGCACTTACAGCCATAGTTTCAGCAGTATCAGAAGACTCTTGACCATCTCCTCTTCCTCTAGATCTTGATCTTACTCGTGCACTCATATTTCACACTGAAAGTAGAAAACGGTGAACTAGAGAATGTAGTTAATTTTAAAAGACTATACTGGACTATCACCAAGCTGGTTGGAAATTCTTTTTTGTTACAATATAACATTATTAATAACATCAAATAAGACTGTCTGCAAACCCCTTTGTTTCTCACAGCCAATTTGGCAGATAAAGGACCTTCAAGTACTTGATATTAAAAAAAAAGTCATGACCTTACTAAAGAAATTCGATCTCACTCTCTAACCCTTGAATATGGAGAGATTTTGTAATATACGGCCACGTCCAGCTCCCCATTTCTGACTCTGGATTCTGCGCTGTCGTCAGTTCCAGGGCCTCCAGGATCCAGGTACTTCATATAGCACCCTCAAGACTCGACCCTTCATCTGACCCCCTACCCTCCTCTGTGCACCGCCCTCTCTCTCCTGCCACCAGGACAAGAGGTATGGCGGCAACGACACCTGTAAGGTGAAAGATGACGACTTAAGGGCCTTCCTCCACAGAGGCCACAGATCGCACCGCCCAACCCGCCCAAAGCCCAGTGGCTCCCTCTCACACTCACGCACACTTAAATTCCAGACAGGACAGATCTGTGGACCTACCTGGTGAGTCTCAACCAGGTAGAAAGAACCCAGACACTAAGGCGCGACCCTCAGAGCTCGGCACTCAGAACGCTTTGCACACACACTTCACGCCAACAGCCAACTGGAAGGTGAGCAACCCTGTGCATGGGCAGTCTATCCCGTGAGCCACGTGGGTTACACCATTGCCCCGCCCAGCCCCGCCCCGCCCCGCCCCGCCCAAGACTCCAGGATGCGTGCTCTGTCAGCAGTTCCGGTGCCTCCAGGACCCAAATACAGCAAATAACGGCCCCATGACTCACCCCATGTTCATCTGACCACCTGCCCTCTGCCGCCCATCCCCTTCCTCCTCCCTGCCCCCATCCCCCATTCCCACCCACCACCACCCCTCCCCCACCCCATTCCTCCACCCCACTCCCCCACCACTAGGACAAGAGCTATGGTGGCCGCAACACTTGTGAGAAGAAAGACGATGACCTCGAGGGCCTTCCTCCTCAAGAAGCTAAAGACCACACCGCCTGACCAGTTTAAAGCCCGCTGGCTCCCCCTCACATGCACACACACTTAAACTCCAGATAGGACTGATCTGTGGACCTACCTGGTCAGTCTCAGCCAGGTAGAAAGAATCCAGATGCTAAAATATGACCCTCAAGCTCGGCACCCAGACCACGTTACACATGCTTCACCGCAAGGGCCGACGGGAAGGCACGCAACCCTGGGCATGCACACTCTGTCTCCCATGAGCTGCGTGGGCTGGTTCCCCCTTCTCCAAAAGGATGAGTCCCAGATATGTGTTCTGTTGCCAGTTCTGGTGCTCCCAGCGCTCAGATATCTCAAGTAATGCCCCCAAGACTTGCTTTACTTTCAACTGCCCCTCTCCCCTCTGTGGCCCACCGTTCTCCCTTGCTCTGCCCCACTGCAAAGGGCCATAGCCGTGATGCCTGGTAAAGAGAAAAATGATGACCCCCGAGGATCTTCCTCCTGGGAAGCCAAGTACTGCTCTGCACCCACCCACCCAAATCCCCCTTGCTCACACTCACTCATTAACATCTGTTCACAAACCAACTGTGACATAGCAGAGGACCTGGTGGAGAATCAGAAAGGGAATGAAAATCTACCTACCTTTCGTTGCCGCCGAAACAGGACCTCTGCAGAGTCAACTCCACCTGCCAAGCCCAAGCCTCGGAAGTGTGCAAGGTAACTCCCACGAGCCGGTGCAGTAGTAATGTGTATGTCACGTGGGCCATGGTTACAGCCCTCTCTGACCAGGTAGAGGCTCCGCCCCACCTGAAAGAGTGTTACCTCCCAGTCCCAAAAGGGGTTTTTCTTTTTCTTCTCCACACCAAAAATCTTTCCGTCCTTGTCTGTCTAGAACATTCCCAACGCTGACTGAACGTTCCAAAATCTCTCAGTGCAGCTGTTCAGTGGCCCTCAAGAGAGTCTTTAGTCTCCCCAGAGGTATGTGAAAGCTTTTAGGATCTGAAAGAGCACAAAGGCATTTTTAAGCATGAGAGGGATCCAGAAAATGTAAGAAAAGGGTTGATAAATCCAAATAAAACTGAAGCCTTAAACGGTCCAATGACCCAACATTTCTGTTCTGGAATTTTGTGTTAAGGTAACTACCTTGCATGTGAACAAAGACCTAGATACATGGGACTTCCAAAGCAGCTTAATTTGTAAAAGCATGGTCACAGATTTGATATATCAGTAAACTGAGGCACATTTGAGATATGGCTGCCCATCAAAACGAATACTAAACGTTTGCTGTCATAGAGGTGCTGCTTGCATTGTTATTAACTAGAAACAGCCAGTTATGTAGCATTGTGTGTGTGCAACTTGATCCCAGTAGAAGTGGGAGGCTTTGGAGAAGTTTACCAGCACTATCACCACCAACTCTCCTCTCAGACAGTAAATATTCTTTGTTTTTCTGAAGTCAACAGTTTCCAGGGCTCCAAAGACATCTGGTTCTCCAAGGGTAACCCAGCAGATAAAATTCAGCCCTCAGGGTTGTAGGTCTTCTGTGCCTGGTGCACCTGGGTGGATTTCAACATCACTTAGGTGGTCTGGTCCTCTCCTCTCAGGGAAGAGGTGGGGTGAGGGGAGGGAGGAGGACAGCAGCCCACTGCTCCTGCTTTGGGTGAACAAAGGTAGATGAGTACCTACAGGACAGGAAGGAATTTTCCCTGCCTTTCCCCACCCCTCCTCCCTCCAAAAAAAAAAAAAAAAAAACTTTTCTGTACTTGTATGTCCAGGACAGTTCCTGGGCCCTACAGATTACCTTTAGAGAAGCACATATTCTTTGAAAATTAGAAAGATCCCCTGTGGCAAAAATAGAATTACCACATCCCACCCTTTCTCCCTCCCTCTCCCTCATCTTCTCATACAAATAAGATATAGTTTATTTAGAGCCAAGTATAAATATATGATTCTTCCTTAATCTCACCAATTAGAGATCATCAGTTTTAATATCTAATCAGGAGCTACTTCAGGGGCTTCCCCAATGGCTCAGCAGGTAAAGAATCCACCTGCAATGCAGGAGACAAAGGAGACGAGGGTTCCATCCTTGGGTTGGGAAGATCCCCTGGAGGAGGGCATGGCAACCCACTCCAATGTTCTTGCCTGAAGAATCCCATGGACGGAGGAGCCTGGCGGGCTACAGTCCATAGGGTCACAAAGAGTCAGATACAACTGAGCAACTAAGCACACACACATGCAGGAGCTACTTCTATAACTCAGATTTTTATGTGTATGAAATAAAAATTCATTAAAAAGCACTGAGTTCTCACATTCTTTAATCAGCATAAACTGTGGGTGCTGACCTCAGTCTTAAGTTTCTCCTCATGCAAAGTGCTTTCATTGACTCTTAGTCTTTTCTTATCTCCGTGAAAGGCTATCTGCAGCCCAGCTTCCTAACCTTGGGATTTTGCCTATATGCAGCAGCTATCTTCTCTGAGTAGGATCAAGTTTCTCCATGACACTGCAAAGTAGTTAGAGGAAAGCTGGGGCCATTTCTGTGTGAGAGCTTGGAGGCTGAACTGAAAAAGAAAAGCTGACTCGCCCAGTGCTGCAAGCTTTCCTGGGTAACCTCATCCTCAAGCAGTATTAGTGCAGAGCAAGTACTCTCACCAAGGACAGTCGGGCACTCCCAAGCCCTTGTTTGTATCCCTGTGATGACTGTAGATATGATTTGATTTTGTTCTATGACACAGGTGATACCTGCTCCTTACAAATAATTCAGTCATGAAGAATTGGCCAGTCCCACGATCTTTGTCATTATTTAAATCCCAGTATAAAGTCACCCAACCTCACAGTAATTGTGTTTCTGGGGGCACTGAGGGGAGCCACAAGGCATCCCCTCCTGTCCCTCCACACTCCCCTTCCTCATATTGAAAGTGAAAGTGTTAGTTGCTCAGTCATGTCCAACTCTTTGCGACCCCATGGACTGTAGCATGCCAGGCTCCTCTGTCCATGGGATTCTCCAGGCAAGAATACTGGAATGGGTTGCCATTCCCTTCTCCAGGGGATCTTCCTGACTCAGGGATCGAACCTGGGTCTCCTGCATTGCAGGCAGATTCTTTACCATCTGAGCCACCAAGGAAGCCCTTCCTCAGGTTAGCAGAGGGGGGGAAAGACCCTTTATTCATCCATTTGCTACAGTCAGAGATGATTATCAAGAATGGGAACTGGCAACTGCACCCAGTGTGAAGTGGAGCAGGTGTCAAGTTCAAGGCCCAGGTGGTGCATGGGTCAAAGATTAGCAATCTGCAGACTGTCCAGAAACTGAATTGGAGAAATGTGGGAAATGCTACCTGGGCCACTGTGAACAGAACGCACAGACACAAGGCTGTGGTGAGGTGGCAGCTGTGGCTATGCAGTGGGTAGAATGATGACCCCACCCATTTCCAATACCTGGAGAAGGGAAAGATTCAGGGTTACATGCCGACTACAGGTGTGTGCTCCAGAGTGAGGTTATGGTGGTAGGGAGTACTCTGGCCTTCTGTCCTAGGGTACCAGCCCTGTGGGTCTAGGGGTAGGCCAGACCTGGGGGCATTACTACCAACAACCATTACCTCACCCGAAGTTGGCGGAAATCCCAACAGCCAGCCTTGGAGAGAGAGAACAATAGAGGGTGCAGCTGGGGTGTATTATAGGATGTCTGTTGAGCCCCAACAGTTCGTGCAACCCATCCCCATCCTATTTTAGATGGTGGGGAGGGAGCAGGTTTAGAGGTTCGTAAGAAACTCCTAATACTCTCAGTGTCTCTCAATTAGTAGTGCTCTAAGCACCCTTTGCCAGAAATCTGCCTTTTGGAACTCATCCTAAAGGTATATCCGGCCAAGTAGACTGCAGTAAATACATAATAATTGCAAAAGTGAAAATTCGAAAGTGCCTGTGTGTTCAGTGATGTACTTGCCCTTATGTATTGCAGTAAAACTAGACAATGAAAGTTGAAGAATTAGATAAATTAACAGGTATTGATATAGAATGATATCCATTAATGAAAGTTAAATAGTACAAAATAGATCTGTAGAACACTCTAGCAGCCTATGGTTGTTTTAAGCAGACATGTGATTATATCTGTGTGTATGTGTTTATATTGATTTGTTCATGTTCTTTTTAGTGTTGTTTTGGAATGAACTTGTACTGTAACACACTTGTGCTGTAGCACACTTTTCTCATATTTTCTTACGATATATTTCTGTAAATTGAATTGCTGGATGAAAGGAAAGTAAGCATTCAAAGGTTTTTAGTATGTATTGCTAAATGACTCAAAGAAATGAGAAGCCATTTATACTCCAGCTTGCATATACAAAACCCTGTTTTCTTCCACCCTTGCAATTGTTGTGTATAATATTAGTGTTTTTTCCAGCTGTTTTGATGGATGCTAGTATCTGAATTTGTATTTTTATAAGTAATAAGATTTAACAATATTATTAAAATAATTTATGCTTGTAAAAAAAAGTCCATAAAATCAGAAAGAGGAGAATTAAGAATCAACCTTATAACTCAAGCATTCATTAAAAACTTCTTTTGCCATTTTAGTTCATATAGTTCTATATGTATGTCTCACACATTCATTCTAGATTATCATCCGTACAAACATCCTTACCCCACCCACTTCCTTAATGATTTCTTTAGGAAAAAATCCTACATAAGGAATAGGGGCTTGAGAGTATTTTTAACATGTCCAGCATCACACCCTTGGCAAGGTATTCCAGGCAGTAAACCTGTGTCTTTCTGCTGCTCCTCTTGCCTTTGCTTGTTTCTTTACATCTCTGACTTATACATCTGCTGGTTCCATTGAATCCCTTAGCTCAAGGAGAAGCTTAGCAACCCCGTGACCACCATGCACAAGTGTAAGTGCAAGTGGTGTCAGTACCCATGTGTGTGAGGTGCAAAACTCCCAGAAGGAACATCATGAGCTAAGTCATGGAAGCTGGCAGGCCATGACATGCTTGGCAACTGCAGAGGTCACTGAGGCTGGAGATTCAGGCTACAGATGAAAAGGGGATCTTTTCTTTGGTGTTCCTAACCAATAGGAGACCACAATAAGTGCACAAGTAGATTGTGAATATAAATACTCTGAGAGGGAATTTTTCTAAATCAATGTCTGGTAAACACAAAGGTAGTTTACCTGATTGCAAAGGAGCATTCATGTAAATCTCAATGATAAAGTATACAATTTTGAACTTTGATTCCAACAGTCTATAAACCCCTTCAGATACTACTCATGCCCAAGTAGTTGTTGCACACACACATATATTCAGATAGTAATTACTTAGTGTTGGCATATCTGGATGGTTCACCTGAAGCAGTAGTGAGAAAGGAAGGTTCTTGGCAGCTCCATCACCCAAAGGAGTTGCCCCTTTCCCCCTCCTCCATATACAGAAGCCTCCAAATTTACCTTTCTGTGCCAACAGATTTCAAATTTGTAGTTGTGCTTTCAGTCTTTATTGATGCTGTTCAGGCTTCTCATCTGGCCTAGAAAGCTCATCTGGTTTTGGTCTTCTTTCTCTCCAGGGAATTTCCTCTTAGGCACATATGCCAGCAATCAGGCAATGAATTGGGAAGGGTATGGTCATCCTGGCCTTTGCTGGCTCTTACCCCCCTGCTTCTATGCCTTTGCCTAAAGTCAGTTGTCTGTATATGTAGGGGTTTATTTCTGGACTCCGTTACATTGATCTACACTGATACTACACTGCTGTGATGTAGTTTTATAATAATTCTTGCAATCTAGGTCCTTTGCATTTCCATATACATTCTAGAATCAGCTTGTCAGTTTCTACAAAAAAAGAACTGCTGGGCTTTGATTAGGAGGGCATTAAATTTATAGGTCAATTTGAAGGAAATTGCCATGTTAACAATTTTGAGTCTTCAGACCCATGAACAATATATATCTCCATTAGCATAGATCTTAATTTTTCTCAGCAGCAATATATTGTAGTTTTCAATATACATATCTTTTACTTTGTCAGATGTATCCCTATATATTTCTTATGTTTTATGCTCTTGTAAATTGGTTTTTATTTCAATTTTTGATTGTTGCTAGTATATATAAATACAACTAATTTATTTACATTGTTTGCTGCAACTTCACTAGACTCACTTGCTGGTTTGGGTAATTTTTAATTAGACTTAATCACACTTTCTATGAAAATGATCATGTTATCTGTGAATAGACAGTTTTACTACTTCATTTCCAACCTGGATACATTTTATCTCTTTATCTTGCCTGATTACACTACCTAGAACTTCGAGTACAATGTCAAATACAAGTGGTAAAAGTGAACATCCCTGTCTTGTTCCTGATCTTAGGGCAAAAGCATTCTGCACTGAGACAATCATAGGGGTCTTTTTTTTTTTTAGTTTGTTAATATGGTGAATTTCATTGGTTTCTTTTCAAATGTTGAGCCAGCCCTGCATTACTGAGATAAATTCCATTTAGTCATGATGGAAGATATTGTTGGATTTAATTTGTTGAAATCTTCTTTAGAATTTTTGTGTCTATATTATGAGGGTTATTGAACTATAATTTCCTTTCCTATTAAGATCTTTAGCTGGTTTTGGAATCAAGGAAATTCTGGCTTTATAGAATGAGATGAATAGGAAAGTATCCTATTCAGTATTTTGGAATCATTTGTGTAGAATTGGTATTATTTATTCCTTAAATGTTTGGTAGAATTCTCCAGTGATGCCATCTGGGCTCAGAGTTTTCTTTTTTAACTGGAGGATAATTGCTTTACAATGTTATAGTGGTCTCTGCTTGCATCAGCATGGATCAGTCCTCTCCCTTTTGAGCCTCCCCTCTCTCATCCCACCCTTCTAGGTCATCCCAGAGCACCAGGCTGGGCTCCCTGAGTTGTACAGCAGCTTCCCACGAGCTATCTAATTTGCACATGATATTGTATATATGTCAATGCTACTTTCACAATCTGTCCTAGCCTCTCCTTCACCTGTTGTGTCCACAAGTCTGTTCTCTATGTCTATGTCTCCATTTCTTCTCAGTAAATAGGTTCATCTGTACTATTTTTCTAGATTCCATATATGTATTAATATATGATATTTGTTTTTTCTTTCTAACTTACTTCACTCTGTAAAACAGGCTCTAGTTTCATCCACCTCACTACACCTGACTCAAATTCATTCCTTTTTATGGCTGAATATTATTCCATTGTATATATATACCACATCTTCTTTGTCCATTCATCTGTCAATGGACATTTAGGTTGTTTCCATGTCCTGGCTATTGTAAACAGTGCTGCTAAGAACATTGGGGTGCATGTACCCTTTGAGATCATTTTTTTCTCCGGGTATATGCCCAGGATTTGGATTGCAGGGTCATATGGTAGCTCTGTTTTTAGATTTTTAAGGAACCTTATACTGTTCTCCATAGTGGCTCTACCAATTTACATTCCCACCAACAGTGTAGAAGGGTTATGTTCTCTCCACACCCTCTCCAGCATTTATTGTTTGTGGATTTTTTGATGATAGCCATTTTGGCTGGTGTGCTAATATCTCATTGTGGTTTTGGTTTGCATTTATCTAATAATTAGTGATGTTGAACATAATTTCATGTGCCTCTTGACCATCTGTATGTCTTTGGAGAAATTGGAGGAATGTTTAGGTCCTCTGCCCATTTTTTGAGTGGGTTGTGTTTTTTTTTGTTTTTTTTTTTTTTGTTTTTTGATGCTGTTAAGTGTTCTGAGCTGTTTGTAAATTTTGGAGACTAATTCCTTGTCAGTCACATCATTTGCAAATATTTTCTCCCAATCTGTGGGTTTCATTTTTGTTTTGTTTATTGTTTCCTTTGCTGTGCAAAAAACTTTAAAGTAGGTTCCATTTATTTATTTTTGTTTTTATTTCCATTATTCTGGGAGGTGGATCAAAAAAGATATTGCTGCAATTTACATCAGAGAGTATTCTGCCTCCCTTTTCCTCTAGGGGTTTTATAGTGTCTGGTCTCACATTTAGGTCTTTAATCCATTTTGAGCTTATTTTGTGTATGGTGTTAAAGGATAATCTAATTTCATTTTTTTACAAGTAGCTGTACAGTTTTCCCAGCACAATTTGTTGAAGAGACTGTCTTTTCTACATTGTATAGTCTTGCCTCCTTTGTAATAAACTGATTGACCATAGGTGCATGGGTTTATTTATGGGTTTTCTATCCTGCTCCATTGATGCATATTCCTATTTTTGTGCCAGTACCATGTTGTTTTGATGACTGTAGCTTTATAGGATAGTCTGCAGACAGAGAGTCTGATTCCTCCAGCTCCGTTTTTCTTTATCAAGATTGCTCTAGCTATTCGTGTACCACAACTTCTTTATCCATTTGTCTGTTACGGATATCTAGGTTTCTTTCATGTTCTAGCTATTGTAAATAGTGCTGCAGTCTACATTGAAGTATACATGCCATTTTGAATTGTGGTTTTCTCAGGGTATATGCCCAGTTGTGGGATCCATAGGTCATATGGCAGTTTTATTCCTAGTTTGTTAAGGAATCTCCATACTGTTCTCCATAGTGGCTGTATCACATTCCCACCAACAGTGCAATAAGGTTCCCTTTCCTTCATATTCTCTCCAGCATTTATTGTCTGTAATTTTTTGATGATGGCCATTCTGATTGTTATAAGGTGATACTTCATTGTAGTTTTGATTTGCATTTCTCTAATAATAAGCGATGTTGAGCATCTTTTCATGTGTTTATTGGCCATCTGTGTATCTTATTTGAAGAAATGTTTGTTTAGATATTTTGCCCATTTATTGATTTGGCTGTTTGTTTTTCTGATATTGAGCTGCTTACGTATTTTAGAGATTAATCCTTTGTCAGTTGCTTCATTTGCAATTATTTTTTCCCATTCTGAGGGTTGTCTTTTCATCTTGTTTATTGTTTTCTTTGCAAAACTTTTTAAGTTTAATTAAGTCCCATTTGTTTATTTTTGTTTTGATTTCCATTACTCTAAGAGGTGGGGTCATAGAGGATCTTGATGTGATTTATGGCAAAGACTGTACTTCCAATGTGTTCCCTAAGAGCTTTATAGTTTCTGGCCTTACATTTAAGTCCTTAATCCATTTTGAGTTTATTTTGTGTGTGGTGTCAGGAAGTGTTCTAGTTTCATTCTTTTATATGTACCTGTCCAGTTTTTCCAGTACCACGTATTGAAGAGGATGTCTTTTCTCCATTGTATATTCTTAGATCCTTTGTCAAAAATAAGGTGCTCGTAGATACGTGAATTGACTTGGAGTTATTTGAGGATCCATAGTCAGGATTCAGGGCCTCTGAAACTTTGAGAGTCTCTGTTCTAAGAGTCTCTGTTTGATTCTGAGGGCTTTGGAGGTCTGTGTTCAGGATGTGAGCTCTCTAACTTCTTTCAGGTTTGTGACTCAAGGTTTTGCCTTTAAAGTAGTGGTTTGTGTTCACAGTGTAAAGTCTTTGAGGATTTAAGGTTCGAATCTCAAGTCAATGTGGGTCTGTGTCCAGGGTGAGAGGTCTCTGAAATCTATGGGGATCCATTTTCAAAAGTTACATTTCATGTATTTGGAGGCCTGCATTCATGGCCTGTGGTCTCTGTACTTTTAGAGGATCTGTGTCTCAAGGATTCAGCTTGAGTTATTTAGAGGTCTGTATTCAGAGTTTGAGGTCCCTGAGATTTCCAGTTTCTGTTCCAAGGTTTTAGTCTAAGGGATTAAGAGACTTGAGTTCAAAGGGTGTATGGGCTTTGCAGTTTTAGAAGGTCTCAGTACCACATTTGGGTCCAAGGTATTGGGGGTCTGTGTTCAGGAAATGAAGTTCATGGATTGTTTGAAGGTCTTTGTTCCAAGTTTTTGCCCAAGGTGTTTGGAAGCGCATATTTAAGGTATGAGGTCTCTGATCTCTCTAAAGGCATATGTTCTATGTTTTCAGTCTTAGATACTCAGAGGTATATGCTCATGTTCTCTGAAAATTTTCAGGGTCAGTCCAGATGTTTGAGTCTGAGGTAACTGCTGGTATGTGTTCAGGTGTAAGATCTCTGAAATTTTTTCAGGGTCTGCATTGTAAGGTTTGAATCTGAGGTAATTGAAGACCTATGATCAAGCTGTGAAGTCTTTGAAATTTAATCCTGGATCCCAAGCTTCAGAGGTATTTGTGCTCTGTATTCAAAGAGTAAGGTCCTTCATCTTTTAAGTACTAGGTTCCTAGTTTTGTTTGTTTGTTTAGTCTGAGTTGTTTAGACATCCTTGTTCAGGGTGTGAGGTCTCTGAACTCTTTTAGGGGTCTGTATTCCAAGGTTCTGGAGGTCTGTGATCAGGGTTTAAGAGGTATCTAAACTTATTAACTGTGCTCCAAGGTTTCATCTGAAGTTTTGAGGGTCTATGTTGTAAGATTTGAATATGAAGTACTTGTGGGTCTCTGTCAGTTTATGAAAGTTTAAATCTGAGATATTTGGAGATCTGTGTTGAGGAAGAAGGGTGTCTGAAATTTTGAAAGTCAGATTTGAATGTAAGAGATTTGGAGGTTTGTGTTATGTGTGCACATTCTCTGGACTCATTGAAGCCTGTGTCCCTAAGTTTGAATATGAGGTATATGGGGATCAGTGTTAAGAGTATGAGCTCTCCAAATTCTTTGAGGGTATATGTTCAGGGTTCTTGGAAGGTTGTGATTAGGATGTGAGAGGTGTCCAAACTTATTAACTGTCTGTGCTCTCAGATTTGATCTGAAGTATTTGGGGGTCTGTGATCTGGGTATGAGGTCTTTTGATGCTTTAAGGGCATTGGTACCAAAGTTTGATCATGCTCTATGGGGCGGGCTTTGAGTTCAGTGTTAGAGGTTCTGAAACACTTTGATGATCTGCCTTCCTAGATTTCAGTCTGATGTTATGGGGAATTTGAGTTTGTCCCTTAGGTCTCTGAAATCATTGAGCGTCTCTGTTTCAAACTTTTAGTCTGAAGTGTTTGAAAGTCTATGAGCAGGGCATGAAGTCTCTGAATCCTTTGAGAGTCTCCACTGCAACTGGAGAGTTTGTGGTATTAGGAGATTTGTGTTAGGAATATGAAACCACTGAAATCTTATATTGCCTATGTTCCAATGTTTGAGTTGGAGGAGATATTAGTCAGTGCCCAAGCTATCTGGAATTTTATGGGGCCTGTTTCCCAAGTATTAATTCTGAGAAATTTGGGAGTCTGACTTCAACATGTGAGGTCTCTGTTTATGTGAGGGATGTTTATGGTCTTTGTTCAGAAGAGAAATCTTTTGCTGTCTCTGTTCCACAGCTGAATCTGAGATATTTGGTTTCTGAATTTAAGCTGTGAAGTCTATGTTATCACTGTGGTTTTGTCTCCCATTTTTGAGCATGAAGTATTTTGGACTAAGTGTTCAGAGTAAGAAGTCTGTGAACTCACTGAAGGTCTGTTTTTCAAAGTTTTAGTCTGAGGTATGTGGGGGAAGTGTTCAGAGTGTGAGGTCTCTGACCCCTTTGGGGGTTTGTATCCTAAGATTACTTCTGTGTTATTTGGTGTGTGAGTTCAGAGATCTTTTTGAGGTTTGGTATCCTGAGGTTTCCCTGGTAAAGACAGACAGTAAAGAGTCTGCCTGCAATGTGGGAGACCTGGGTTTGATCCTTAGGTGGGGAAGATCCCCTGGTGAAGGAAATGGCAACCCACTCCAGTATTCTTGCCTGAAAAATCCTATGGACAGAGGAATCTGGCAGGCTACAGTCCATGGGGTCGCACAGAGTGGGACACGACTGAACAACTAACACTTTCACTTTCATCCTGAGGTTTAAGTGTGAGATGCTTGGAACTCTAGAATGGGATGTCTCAAAACTCACTGAGGGGCTATGTCTTAAATTTTTAATTGATTATATGTGAGAATCTGTGTTTAGCTTCTGAAATCATTGAAGATCTTTGGTTCAGGTTTTGAATCTGAGCTTTTTGGAAGTCTATATTCAAGATAAGCAAGCTCCAAAATCTTTCAGGGCCTGTCTTGTGAGGTTGGAGTTTGAGATGTTTTGCAGTGTTTGTACAGAATGTGAGGCCTCTGACTTGAAGTACTTTTTTCACAGAATTGAGCCTGAGGTATTGGGTTCTGGGTTTAGAATATAAATTCTTTGAATTCTATGAGGATCTGTTTACTAAGAGTGGAATCTAGTATATTTGTAGGTCTGTGTTCAGGATGTGAGTACTCTGAAACCTTTGACAGTCTATATTGCAAATTTGAGTCTCAGGTATTTGGGGTCAGTATCCCATGGAGAGAGGAGCGTGACAGGCTATAGCACATGGGTTCGCAAGAGTCAAACACGACTTAGTGAATAAACCACCACCACCACCATCATATAGGTTGTAAATACTCACAACTCTTTCAGTGTCTGATGTTTTCATATTTTCTTTATCCGTGTTCCAAGGCTGAACCTATAAGATTTGGGGTTCTGTATTCAGGGTTAGAAGACTGTGATGTTATTGAGGGTTTGTCTTCAATTGTCTGAGTATGAAGTATTTTGGGGTTGGTGTTTAGGGTAAGAAGTCTCTGAACTCATTGAAGGTCCGTTTTTCAAAGTTTTTATCTAAGGTATTCAGCTCAAGTGTTCAAGATGTAAAGTCTCTGAGCCCTTTGAGTAGTTGTGCCCTAAGTATGCTTCTATGTTATTTGGTACCTAACTTTGGGACATGAGGTCTTTGATTTTTTTTTGAAGGTTCTGTGATCCAACATTGGAATCTGAGGTATTTGGGACTTTGTCTTTAGAATATGGTATCTCAGAAGGTCTGTGTCTTAAAGTTTTCATTGATGTATTTGGGGATTTAGAGTGTGAGGGTTCTAAAATCATTGAGGGTCTTTGGTATAAATTTTGAATCTGAGTTTTTGGAGTTTGCATTCAGAGTGTGAGAGTTCTGAACTCTTTGAGGGGCTATGTTGTCAGGTAAGGGTCTTAGGCGTTTGGTGCTACATCTCAGGGTATGAAGTATCTGAGTCCTCTCTATCTGAGTATCTTTTAAAAAATAGGATTGAGTCTGAAGCATTTGAACATCTATATATGGAATGTAAGGTCTTTGAAGTCTGTGAGGGCCTATATCTTAAGATAATGAATTTGATATATTTGTGCATCTGTGTTTAGAGTTTTCATTTTGTGAAATCTTTTAGGATCTGTGTTCCAAGGTTTGAGGTGTTTTATATCTGTGTTCTGAGTGTTAGCACTCACAGATCTTTTAAGGCCTGTGTTTTAATGCTTATATGACATATATAGGTTATTTTTGAAAGAAGTAAGTTCTCTGAATTTGCTGAAGACCTGTGGCCCAAGGTTGGAGTCTCAGATATTTGTAAGGTATTTGTGAGACCTCATCCTGAGTATGAGGTCTGTGAATTTACTGAGGGCCTGGGTTCCAAAATGAATCACTAGTATTTGGAGGCATGTGCTCAGTTGTGATGACGCAGAGCACTCTCATGATATGTGTTCCAAGGTTGTAGTATGAGATATTTGGGGTTTCTTTTCAAGGTTGGAGGTGTCTGACCTCTTTGAGGATTTGTTTCCTAAATTTGCTTCTTAAGTTTCTTTTAGTATCTAAGTTCAGAGTGTGACATCTCTAGACTTTTAGAGGATTGGTGCTCCAAGATCTGTGTGTATGGTTTTTAGGTATTTATCTTCAGGATATAAAAACCTCTGAAATTTTGAGGGCCTGTGTTCCAGCCTTAGAATCAAATGTGTGTGGGGGTCTCTGAGCAGAGAGTGAGAGGTCTCTGAACTAATTAAGTGTGCTCTAATGTTCAAATGCAAATTATTTGGGGGTCTGTGTTCAGAGTGTGAGATCACTGAGTTTTTGAAGGTTTTTTTTTTTTCATAGGGTTGAGTCTGAGTTATTTTGTGTTCTGTATTTAGAGTTTGAGGTCTTGAACTCTTTGAGTGTGACATAAAATTCTGAGTTCGATGTATTTGTGGTTCTTCATTTAGGGTTTTGGTCTCCAAAGTCATTGAGGGCATGTGTTACAAGATTTGAGTCTGAGGTATTTGGAATCTGTATTCATAATAAGCATTTACAGATATCTTAGGGTCTATGTTTTAATATCTAAATACGAAGCATATGGATTCTAGGTTTAGGGTGTGAGATCTCTGTATTCTTTGAACATTTGTGTCACAAGATTGGAGTCAGAGGTGTTTGGAAATCCCTGTTCTGGATGTGAAGTCTGTGAACTCTAGAAGGTCTGCATTCCAAATATTACAACTGATATATTTTAAGGCATGTATTCAAGTTACTTCCCAGGTGGCTCAGTGATAAAGAATCTGCCTGCCAGTGTAGGAGATGCAGGAGATGTGGGTTCAATCCCTGGGTTGGGAATATCCCCTGGAGTAGGAAATAGCAACCCACTCCAGTATTCTTGCCTGGGAAATCCCAGGGACAGAGGAGCCTTGCAGGTTACAGTCCATGGGGTCACAAAGAGTCGGACAGAACTAAGCAACTACGCACTCACACACGCACATTCAAGCTGTAAGACGCAGAACTCTGTCAGGCTTTCTGTTCCAAGGTTAGCATCTGACGTGTTTAGGTCAGTGTTCAGAGTGCGAGGTCTGGGAACTTTTTTAAGGTTTTTGTCCTAAGTTTGATCCAGAGGTTTTAGTGTCTCTCTTCAGAGTATGAGGTCTCTGAACTCTTGGAGGTTCTCTGTTCCAATGTTTGAGTTGTGGTGTTTGAGAATTTATATTTAGGGTGAGAAGCCTCTGACTTATTTGAGGGCCTGTGTTTCAGGGTTTGACTCTTGAGGTATTTGTAGGACTGTATTCATGAAGTGAGCAGAGTGTGAACTTATTAAGTATCTAGGCTCCAAGGTTTGAATCTGAAGTATTTTGGAGTTCAGGTTCAAAGTATGAAGTCTCTGAACTCTTTGAAGTTCTTTTTTTCATAGAATTAAGTCTGAGGTGTCTGTGGTCTGAGTAAGGTCTTTGAACTCGTTGAGAGTCTGTGTCCCCACGTTTGAGTATGGGGTGTTTGGGGTTTTGTTTAGGGTGTAAACATTCACAAATCTTTAAGGCCTGTGTTTTCGTATTTGAATATAAGTTTTATGGGTTCTATGAGCAATAGTGGGGTCTTTCAACTTGTGAGGGACTGTGACCAAAATATGAATCTGAGTTATTTCTGGTCTGTGTTCAGTTGAGAGATCTTCAGGATTCTTTCAGGCTTTGTGTCACAACATTTGAGTCTGAAAGGTTGGAAGTTTATGTTTTGGGTCTGAGGACTATGAACACTTGACGAATTGGGTTCCAAATATTGTTTCTGAGGTGTTTAGAGGTGTGTGAACAGGTTGAGTGGTCACAGAACTCTTGCAGAGTCTGTATTCCCAGGTTGGAGTCTGAGGTGTTTGAGTCAGTGTTCAAGGTGAGAGAGAGGTCTTTGAAATTTTTGAGAATTTGTGTACTAAGTTTTCTTCTGAAGCTCTTTGGCTCTTTGCTCAGGGTGTGAGTTTTCTGAACTCTTTGGGTGTCCGTGTATGAAAATCTGAGTTTGTAGCATTTGGAGGATTTATGTTTAGGATGTTAAGTTTCTGAATTCTTTGAGGGTTTATGTTCCAGCATGTAAATCAGTTATTTGCAGGTCTGTTTTCAAGGAGTGAGGAGTGTGTGAACTTATTGTCTATGCACGAAGGTTTGAACCTGACATATTTGGGGGTTTGTGGTCAGGATGAGAGATCTCTGACCTGTGACCTCTTTGAGGGTGTTTGTCCCAGTGTTTGATTCTGATGTATAAGGGTGTGAGTTCATGATTTGAGGTCTCCAGACACATTGATGATCTGTATTCCAAGTTTGAGTCTGAGATAATGGGAGGTCTGTGTTCAGTCTCTATAATCTTGTCTCCATTTCAAGATTTTAGTCTGATCTGCAGAGCGTTAGTTAGGTTCTGAACACCTTGAGGATGTGTGTCCCATTGAGGCAGTGGATAGTATGTATTCAGGTGGGCATCTCTGAATTTTAGAGTATGTATGTTTCAAGTTGGAGTGTGAGCTCTTGGGGGTATGTATCCAAGATGTGAGGTCTCTGAACTCTTTGATGGTCTGTGTTCCAAGTGTTGAGTCAGTAGTGTCTGGGGATTTGTGTTCAAGCTAGAAGTCTCTGAAATCTTGTAGAGCCTGTGTTGAGCTGGAGGTATTGGTTGTCATTGTTCAAGGTGTGAGGTATATGAAATTTTAGAGTCTTTTGTGAGGATTGAGCCTGATACATTTGGTAGTCTGGTTTCAACACATTAGATCTCTGAAATTTTAGAGACACAAACCTGTGTCCAAGGTTTGGGTGTGAAGTATTTAGGGTACAGACATAAAGGTCCAGATTGTGAAGTCTCTGAAATCTTTGCATATCTGTGTTCCAAGATTGAATCTTATGCATTTGGGGTTCTGAATTCAGGGTGTGAGGGTCCTTATCTCATTAAGAATCTGTCTATCAATATATGAGCCTAAAGTATTTTGGATTCTATGTTCAGGATGTGTACTCTATGAACTCATTGAGGGTATATTTCTCAAGGTTTTGGTCTGAGGTGTTTGAGGCAGGCAATCTCTAAATTCTTTCAGAGTCTGCACCCTAAATTTGCAAATGAGTTTTTGGATGTATCAGTTCAGGGTGTGGGACCTTTGATCTTTTTGAGGTTTTGTGTCCCAGGCTTTAAGTCTGAAGTTTGGGAGTCTGTGTTTAAACTGTGATTTCTGAAGTCTTTGAGGTTCTGTATATTAAAGTTTTAATGAATGTATTTAGGGAATGTGTATTTAGGATGTGAGGTCTCTGAAATCATTAAGGGCCTGTCATACAAATTTTGAATCTGAGCTGTTTAGGCATCTGTATTCAGGATGTGAGCGCCCTGAACTCTTTAAGCATCTCTGTATCTCTGTTACAAGACCTGAGATATGATATTTGGAGGTAGGTGTTAGAGTGAGAGTCTCTGACTCTTTGAAGTTCTTTTTTTTTTTTTTTTTGCAGGATTGAGTCTGAGGCGTATACGTAGGGGACTTTTTGCATAGTATGAGGTCTTTGACCTCTTTGAGAATCTGTGTCCTAAGAATCTGAGCTTGGTGTATTTGCAGACCCATATTAGGGTGTAAAGTCTCATGTACAATATTTACAGATCTGTGTTAGGATGTACATTTGGGGAGTCCCTTGGAATTTTTTGAAGACCGGTGTTCTAAGATTTGAGTCTGGCATATGTGACAATCCTTGTTTAGACTGTGATGTCCCTGAACCCTTCGAAAGTCTGTGATTTAACTGATAAATTTGGGAATCTGTTTTTAGGACATGAGGTCTCTGAACTCAGTTGAGGGTCTGTGTTGCAAGGTCAGAGTCTTTGAGGGTGTGTACATGGTCTCTGATTCCTTGAAGGCCTTTGTCTTAGAATGATCCCCGCCATCTTTAAAGTCATTTTTAAAGCCTTTGAGGTCTGTGTCCTAAGATTTCAAACTGATGCATGTGCAGGTCTGTGTTTAAGATGTCAGGTCTCTCAACCCTTTGAGCGTCTATGTTCGGTATATTGAGTCTCTGGTGTCAGGATCTGTGTTCAAGGTATAAGCACTCACAACTCTTTTAAGATCTGTGGTTTAAAGTTCGAATCTGAGACATTTGGGTTCTGTGTTCAGTCAGTGTAGTCTCTGAACTCATTAAGTTTTGATGACCCAAATTTAAATCTCAGGTATTTGAGGGGACTCTGCGTTTGGGTTTTTAGGTTTCTGATCTTGAGAATTTTGTCACAAAATTTGATTCTGAGGTATTTGGAAATTGTGTTCTGGGTGTGAGGTCTGTGAACTCTTTGAGGGCCTCAGTTTCAAATATTGTGTCTCAGGTATTTGGAAATGTTTCTTCAGGTTGTAAGACTGTAGAACACTGTAGTTTGTGTTCTCAGGTTGGAGTCTGAGGTGTTCAGGGTCTGTGCTTGAAATGTGAGATCTCTGAACTCTTTGAGGATCTGTGTTCTAAAATTTGAGTGTGTGGCTTTTGGGGGGTTGTGTGTTGAGGATGTGAAGTCTCTAAATTCTTTGTAGGCCTTTGTTCCAAATTTTGAATCAGAGGTATTTGGGATTCTGTATTCAGGGAGTAGGAAGTATCTTAATTCATTGTATATGAACCTGCCTACTAATGCAGGAGACATAACAGATGTGGATTTGATCCCTGGGTCAGGAAGATCCCCTGGAGGAGGCCATGGCAACCCACTCCAGTATTCTTGCCTGGAGAATCCCCTGGACAGAGGACCTTGGCAGGCCACAGTCCACAGGGTCACAGAGAGTCAGACATGACTGAAGTGATTTAGCATGCACCCATGTGTTCCAGGATTGAATCTGAAGGTTTCTGAGGTCTACATTCAGATGAGAAGTCTCTGAACTCTTTCAGTGTGTTTTTCCCAAGGTTTTATTGTGACATTTTGGTGGATGCATTCAGAATTAGAAGTTTCTCAACACTTTGATGATCTTTGACCAAAGTTTTAGGTAATGGGGGAATCCGTGTTCAGTGCATATGGTCTCTGAACTCATTGACAACCTGTTTTTCAGGGATTTATTCCCAGGTATCTGGCATTCAGTGTTCAATGTATAAGGTCTATGAACTCCTTGACAGCCTGTGTTCCAAAGTTGGAGTCTGAGGTATTTGTCTGGCTAAAGGTAAAGGTCTCTGAATACTTTGAGGATCTGTGTTTCAAGATTTGGGTGTGTAGTATATGGAGATTTGTGTTCAGGGTGTGGGTTCTCTTCATTGCTTCAGGGTCTGTATCCTAAGCTTTGAGTTGGATGTATTTGTTTCTGTGTTCAGAGTATAAGGTCTCTGAATGTTTGCACCCTCTGTTCCAAGGTATGAATCTGGGGTATTTGGGTACAGTGGTCAAGCAGTGAAGCACTTGGAATTTGATGGGGTCTGTTTCGTAAGGTTTAAGTTGGAGATATTTGGGAATCTGAACTTTTAGATGGTTTTTATCTCAATATTGGAATCTTAGATATTTGAGAGTGTAAAGTCCCAGAAATCTGTGATGTTTTGTCCCAGTGTTTGAGACTAAGATAACTGTGAGTCTGTATCTGGGATATGATTTCTCTGAACTCTTTAGGGGCCTGTGTTCCAAAGGATGAGTGTGAGGTTATTGAGAGTTTGGCTAAGGAAGTGAGGTCTGTAAGTTATTTGAGAACTACATTCTAAAGTTTGAGGTTTAGGTAACTAGGGATCTCTTTTCAGGGTGTGACCTCTCAAATCTTCGAGACTCAAGATTTGAGTTTGAGTTATTTGGCAGTTTGATTTCAGGGTGTAAAGTGTGAATTTTCTCATGGTCTGTGTTCCAAGGTTTGATTCTAAGGTAATTGGGGAATTTTCAAGGGGTGAGTTTTCTGAACTCATTTAGGGCCCTTTCCAAGATTTAAATCTGAGATATTTTGGAACTGTGTTCAGAGTATTACTCTCACAACTTTTAGAGGATCTCTGTCCCAGGTTTGAATCTAAGGTATTTGTTGAGTCTGCACTCAGGGTATGAGGGCTCTGATATCTTTGAGAGTCTGTATTCCAAAGGAGAGGGTGGGACAAGTTGAGAGAGTAGCTCTGAAACTTATACATTACCACATGTAAAATAGATAACCAGTGGGAATTTTCTGTATGAGGCAGGGAGCTCAAACCCAGTGCTCGGTGACAACCTAGCGGGGTGGGAAGTGGGAGGGAGGTTCAAGAGGGAGAGGAAATATGTATACCTGTTCAAGAGGGAGAGGAAATATGTATACCTGTGGCTGATTCATGTTGATGTATGACAGAGACCAACACAATATTGCAAAGCAGTTATCTTCCAGTTTAAAGTAAATAAATTTTTTTTAAATTTAAAAGACAAAGTTTGATTCTGAGGTATTTGGGAATTTGTTTTCAGGTTGGGAGATCACTGAAATCTGTGATGGTGTGTGTCTCAAAGTTTGAATCTGAGTTGTTGAGGTGTCTTTATTCAGAGTGTGAGGTCTCTGAATCTTGTAAACACCTTTGTCACATCCCAAGGTTTCAATTCTGCATAACTGGAAGTCTGAAGTAATAACATGTAGTACCTGAACTCTTTGAGGGTCTGTCCTAAGGTTTGAGTCTGAGGCCTTTGGTGGTCTGTTTTTAGTATGTAATACTTCTGAACAAATCTTAGTCTGTATTCCAAGGTTTGATTCTGAGGTTTAGGGGGTGTATATTGAATGTGAATTTTCTGAGCTCTTTTGGATTCTGTGTTCCAATAATTGATTCTGAGGTAATTTGGGATCTGTTTTTAGGAAATGAGGTTTATGACCTCATTTAAAGCCCCTTCCAAGGTTTGAGTCTGAGGTATTTAAAGACTCTGTTGAAGGTGAATCTCTGAACTTTTAGAGGATCTGTACACCAGGATTTGAGTCTGAGGCATTTGGGGTTTTGTATTCAGGATGTGTGGTCTGAAGTCTTTGAAAGTCTGTGTTCCAAGGTTTGGGTATGAAATAATTCAATGTAGGAGGTATCTGAACGCTTTCAGGGGTTTTGCCCCAAGTTTGCTTCTGAGGTTTTTGGAGTCTAAATTTAGCATGTGAGGTGTCTTTGGGTGTCTGTCTTCTAAGTTTCTAATCTGAGGTATTTGGGAGTTCATGTCAAGATACAAGGCCTTTAAACTTACTGAGTATTTGTGTTTTAAGATAGAGTCTTTGATATTTGTGGCTTGAACGTGGAGTTGAATGTGAGGGGATCTGTGTTCAGGAATGAGATCTCTGAATTCTTTGGGATTCTGTGTTCCAAGATGTATATCTGAGATAACTAAATGAAGTGCCATCTCCTATTGAGAGCCAAGGGGTAGAAGGAACTTCATTTTTTTATATCATAAGCACATTTCCAATGTAGGGTCTATAAATTAAAATATCTTGAATGAACCTTGCTTATTATAGATTTCCAGTATATCTTCCAAGAAAAGAAAATGTTTGTCCTGAAGCTATTGTAATGGTTGTTTTTTAAAATTCAGCACATAATTGACAGGAAAAGTGTTTCTGGGAAAAATATATTGTTTACAGTAACACAGATATGTCTTCCATTGGTAGTTGTTTTAGAAGACCTCTTGTGTATATCATATTTTTCCAAACCAAATTATACTCTTAATTCTGAGTGCATTTTTAAAAAATCAGGACTATGTTTAAAGAACACCTCAAATACCACATTCTGTACAAAACCTTGGTCTTATAGATGCTAGAAAATGTTACCTAAAGCTTTTTTGGAAAATCACCCCACTCACATATACACACACATCCCACCTCTAGCCAAAAGCAAACTGAATTGCTTACCCTTCTTCACTCTGGTGGCATTATCAGAACACATATTTCATGTGAGACTTCATTTCATGCTGTCTGCTGTGCCTCCTCCCACTGAGGGCAGGAACAGGGATATCTTCTCTCAGTATCTTTTGATACATACCATGGTGCCTGACCCACAATGGGTGGTAGATATTAATGCTGTTATTTTTTTCGTCCATTTTTCTAATAAGTCATCATGCCTTTAATCCTCTTTACTTCAATCCACTCTATCATGTCACTGACAGTGTTGATCTGGTTTGAAAAGAAGTGTTTCTTAAAGGGTCTGTGGTGGACACTGTGACACATCACCCAGATCCCCCTCCCAGAGCAGGGCTTAGTTCCTCAGCTGCTTTTGGCAGACAGCTGTCAGCCTCTTCAGGGATTGTCCAGCTGCAGAGAGCTGCTTCACTCAAGGTCACACTCTTTTCCCAGGTGGCCCACATTTAATGACTGATCAGTAAGGGAGTATAAAGGTGTGACCATCTAGACCCAACCTGGGATAACTCTGATGGGTCATTCAGGAACTCTCCAAGGAGACAACCATGGCAGTAATTGGACCTGCATCACAGTTCGACTTCTCCCTCCACCCATTCTATCTATGTTGTCAAATTTGTTGGCTGAAAATTATTCATTCTGTTTTCTTATTATCCTTTTAATGTCTGTAGGATCCCTGTTGATAACTGTATGTATGTTCCTGATATCAGTGATTTGTTTCCTCTCTTGTTCAAGAGGTTTGTCAGTTTTATCTTTTCTAAGATTGGAATGTTGGCTTTGTTAATTTTCTCTACTGTCTATTTTCAATGCAGTTGATTTCTGGTCTTCATTATTTCCTTCCTTCTACTTACCAGGTATTAGCTTTGCTCTTTTCTAGTTTCTTAAGGGGAAACCTTGGGTCATTGATTTTATGTACTTCTTTCCTAATATTATAATTTAAAGCTATAAATCACCCTCTATCTAATCAAATCTAATCAAAACCACTATGAGGTACCATTTCACGCCAGTCAGAATGGCTGCGATCCAAAAGTCTACAAGTAATAAATGCTGGAAAGGGTGTGGAGAAAAGGGAACCCTCTTACACTGTTGGTGGGAATGCAAACTAGTATAGCCACTATGGAGAACAGTGTGGAGATTCCTTAAAAAACTGGAAATAGAACTGCCTTATGATCCAGCAATCCCACTGCTGGGCATACACACTGAGGAAACCAGAAGGGAAAGAGACACGTGTACCCCAATGTTCATCGCAGCACTGTTTATAATAGCCAGGACATGGAAGCAACCTAGATGTCCATCAGCAGATGAATGGATAAGAAAGCTGTGGTACATATACACAATGGAGTATTACTCAGCCATTAAAAAGAATACATTTGAATCAGTTCTAATGAGGTGGATGAAACTGAGCCTATTATACAGAGTGAAGTAAGCCAGAAGGAAAAAACATAAATACAGTATACTAACGCATATATATGGAATTTAGGAAGATGGTAACAATAACCCAGTGTACGAGACAGCAAAAGAGACACTGATGTATAGAACAGTCTTATGGACTCTGTGGGAGAGGGAGAGGGTGGGAAGATTTGGGAGAATGGCATTGAAACATGTAAAATATCATGTAAGAAATGAGTTGCCAGTCCAGGTTCGATACACGATACTGGATGCTTGGGGCTAGTGCACTGGGACGACCCAGAGGGATGGTACGGAGAGGGCGGAGGGAGGAGGGTTCAGGATGGGGAACACATGTATATCAATTTTTTTTTTAATAAAAAAAAAATCACCCTCTAAGCATTCCTTTAGTTCAATTCCATGAACTAAAGGAATTCTACTTTGTCATTTGGCTGAAAATATTTTGTAATTTCCCTTGTGATTTCATCTTTGATCCCTGAATCATTTAAAAGTATGGTGTGTGACCTCCAGATATTTGGGAGTTTCCAGTATATCACATTATAATTGATTTGTAATATAACTCAACTGTAATCATACAATCTGTATGATCTTGCTTGGTCCTTTAAGATTTATTGAGATATGCTTTAAAGGTCAGTCTATGGTCTATCAAGATGAAATTTACAGTGTGCACTTAAAAGGAAGTATATATTCTGCAATTGTTGGGTGGACATTTGTAGATGTCAAATAGGTCTAGGTGGTTGATAGGGGTATTCAAACCTTCTGTGTCTGTACTGATTTTTTTTTCATCCAGTCATTCTATCAACTGAAGAAAGTATTAAAATTTCCTACTATGAATTTTTTTGTCAATTTTTGCTTCGTGTATATTGAAGCTTTATGATTAGATGCTTACATATTTATTTCTCTTTTATCTGCAGTAATATTTTCTTCAAGTTTACTTTATATGATTTATAATAGCCACTCCATCCTTATGTTTTTTGTCTGCATAATGTAACTTTTTCAATTCATTTACTTTTAAACTTTCTATATCTTTAAAGTATGGCCCTTGTGTGTAGCATGTAATAGGGCCTTTTTATCTATTCTGTGTACCTATATTTTAATTGAATTGTTTATACCACTAACATTTAATGAAATAATTGACATGGTTGTTTTTAGGGCTATCAGATTATCAGGAAAGGAGTTTGTTCTGTTTGTCCCCTCTTGGTTTTGTTTTGTTTGCTTGTTTATCTATTCTCTTCCCCCTTCCCTGCCTTCTTTTGGATTATCTGAATATTTTTTATCCACTGCAGAAACCTCAAACTTGGATTGGTATTTAGAATAGCAGTAAAGAGGCATTTACTTCCCAGAGACAACAATGTGGCAGCATCCATCAAAATTAAAAAATGGTCACTCCACCCTTAGGGATATTTGTCTGTTTTGTTCACTGATGTTTCCCTAATCCTAGAACAATCTCTATCCATACAGTAGGTGCTCAGTAAGGGTATACTGAATGATTGAGCTCTTTGACCAAGAAATCCTACTTCTAAGAATGTATAATAAATGCTCACACACACAAACAGAGAGCTGTGTGCACAAGACCAAAGGAGAAAACAACCTGTAAAAACATTAAATGTCTAGTAATAGCCAATGCACTTGGAGGGTAAATGAATGGTGGAGCTTCATACTATACCATGGGGCACAAGTGACATGCACAACAGAATGAGAAGGACAGATCTGTACTAGCTGGGAGGATTTATTCATGACAGACTATTATTGGGGTACCCGTCAGTAATGCTCATACTGGGACCTTGTGTGTATGTGTGTGCATGTGTGATATACGAGTGCAGAGAAAAACATGTAGAGTGAAACAACCGTAACTGAACCAGTTTTCACCTCTGAGGTGAGGAAGAATGGAGTAGGTGATGATGACCCAATGTGGTCCATACACTTAGATATTATTTGAAGCTTTTGCATTAGGCCATATTTACGTGTTACCTGTGTGTGTATTTATAAGGGAGAGGCATATACTAAAAATACTGGCATTGCAGGGCTGTGTAAGATTGGGGATTTTAGGAACTTAGAGGAACAGGGTCGCAAACTCACAGGGAAATGTAACTATAGGTTACATTTGTAACTATAGGTTACATGAAAGAAATCCTTCATCTCAACTTCCATTTAGACCATAAGTCCTTTGAGAAAAATTCTTATTTTGGAGTTCTTTACAAAATAGTTCTCATGTAGTATTCTCCATATCAACAAAAGGCACCATCACCCATCTTATTACCCAACACAGAAACCTGTCTCAACGTTGTACACCTCCCTCTCCTTCACCCCAAGTCCAAATGCTTGCTGAGGTCTGTCCATTTCACTTTCAAAATACCTGTCAAAAGACCTACCTCTTTTCATGCCCACTGCTTCCACTTAGTCCAAAGTATCTGTTACTCTCTCTCCCTTTGCCAAAATAGTTTAATAGTCTGCTGAGTTTGTTTTAGTTTGTTTTCCCCTAAATGTGTTGTTTTCTCACATTTGTATTCACTTCCATGTTTCTCTTTAGAGTGATCAAATAAAATCCTATCATTGATAACTCATTGCTACAACAACCGGTATCATATTTCACTTTATACTTATGGCTTTACTGATACTGGAGGGAGAATTGGGTCTATTTCACTACATATTGATTTCCTATTTTTCCTTTCTCAATCTATATCCTTCTAGAAATCAAGAAAAATGATGCAAGTGATCACGTTCTCAGCATTGCCCAGAAAGTAAAAAGTGCTCTGGGTGAGGCTTACTGATCTCAGCGTTGCTCACAAGCAGTAGTGCCTTATGTGTACCACAGCCTTATCAAATGAGCCCCTAGAGCCCAAACTGGGGGAAAGTCTAGGAAGCCTTAATAAAGACACTTATCTTGACAGTGTTCAGCCTCTCCTTAGGGACCTGTGTTTTGCCTATACTGCCCTGGCATTTTCCAGAACACTCAACAGGCTTCTGCTGACCTTCTATCCCCTCTGCAGTCCTTACCCCACCAGCAGTCAGTATTGCATCTAAAATATTTTTTTTTTCTGTTAGTACTTCCCCGGTCACTCACTGATTTCTAACCTGACAAAGATGTCAAAACAATTTGCTACCCTGAAATATTTAGAGGGCTAGGAGAACGAACCTTAAAGAAAACAATAGTTTTTTTTTTTTTAATTTAATTTTTATTTTATTTTTTAACTTTACAATATTGTATTGGTTTTGCCATATATCAAAATGAATCTGCCACAGGTATACACGTGTTCTCCATCCTGAACCCTCCTCCCTTCTCCCTCCCCATACCATCCCTCTGGGTCGTCCCAGTGGACCAGCCCCAAGCATCCAGTATTGTGCATCAAACCTGGACTGGTGACTCATTTCGTATATGATATTATACATGTTTCAATGCCATTCTCCCAAATCATCCCACCCTCTCCCTCTCCCACAGAGTCCAAAAGACTGTTCTATACATCAGTGTCTCTTTTGCTGTCTCGCATACAGGGTTGTCGTTACCATCTTTCTAAATTCCATATATATGCGTTAGTATACTGTATTGGTGTTTTTCTTTCTGGCTTACTTCAGTCTGTATAATAGGCTCCAGTTTCATCCACCTCATTAGAACTGATTCAAATGTATTCTTTTTAATGGCTGAGTAATACTCCATTGTGTATATGTACCACAGCTTTCTTATCCATTTTAATTGTAAACAGAACAAGGGATAATTAATGTAAACTAAGAAAATACAAGGAAGTCATGAAACTGGGAAAAATTGTTTCTGGAAAACTATCCAGAGTTTCACACTCAAGAATACCATGTAATATATGGTGTAGTTTCTGTGGGAGAAGGAAAACTTTTTGTCTTCCCTCTCTTAGGTTCTTCACCTGGAGCCCTGCAAATTAGACTGGCAAAAGACAGACTACTAACAAGAAAAAACAAACAGAAGCTACTAACACCGCCATCCAAAACCCATGGGAGCACTCAACAATGAGTAACTCAAAGGTGGCAGTTAGAATTTGGAGTCTGTATACCTAACTTAGGAGGGGAAAGGGAGATGGAGAAAGGGAACTTTCAGAAAAACAAATGACTTTTTGGAACGATAAATGGGCCCTTAGGAGAATAGATGGGAGATATAATAGTCTTGTGACAATGTTGGATGTGGACTTCTCCCAGAGAAGATAAAAGTTGCTTCTAAGGAGGGTATTTATTACCACAGAGTTCTTTTGAGTTCTTTAGAAAGGCTCTGATTTGAAGCAGATAGGAGATTTCAGAAACTCAGATTCCTTTCAGTTCAAAATAATTCTCATACCAAAGCAGCATATTTCAGGGTAACGTGACACTGATCCCCTTTATTTCCTTGTAGGCTTTTGCTATTCATTGCTAAACATATCCCTTCATAATAAACATATTAAACATCAATGGGTCTGAGCTTTTATTCTGATGTCTCTTGACTTCTCTTTCTGCCTTTATTGCTTCTTCCCCTCCTCATCCCTGTTCCCCTGTCCCTCACACTCTCACATCCCCCACCCACATCCACTCAGCTGTTACAAGCTCACTTCCCTTGGCTCTGTGTCCTGGGATAAGAACCCTGGGCTACCTTCTGTGCTTATCCCACCAGGACAGGATTCCTGTTTAATGAAGTGACTTTTGCGGAGTTCTTCCAGAAAACAAATCCAATTTTAGTTTTGAGTAAAGAAAAGAATGGTTGAATGCATGAATGTACTTCAAGGATGACTGACTGGGGTCAGAGGTGCCCACTGTGCTTCTGACTGAGATTAGAGGTGAATGGGAAACAAAACTACAGGAGCTCACACAGGTCAGTCCCTGTCACTAGAGCAGGGATACAGTTGACTGAACAAGCCAATCCCTTCAGGGAGAAGAGGGCAGGGAAGAGTCTGGTATAATGTCATTTATAGAAGATCACAAATGCTCCAAGATAGGTTCTAGCTCTCATCACACTCCTGTGCTGAAGCCTCACCTCCTTAGTGCTGACAGCTGGCACAGCAACCAAGGCACCTGCACCAAATCAGTAGCCAATGAAAGCATAGCAGTTGAAGGAAAGGGTGAGACGTGGGGGTGGGGTGGGGTGGGCTTTCTAGAAATCCCCTGCAACTGGGCAGAACTGGGATGTGGAAGTTCGTTAGGATCAATCAGAGCCCAGGAAGGATCTTGATTCCTGTTCCACTCATTCCAGGGCCAATGTCTTCCCAAGGACTCACAGTCTTCAGGCCAATTCAAAGTAGACAAACAGGACCGTGGGTACTGAGATCCATGATGGAGGCCACAGAGAAAGAGGACACCAAAGCTGGAGAGTGGGCTAAACAACAAGGTCCTACTGTATAACACCAGGAACTATATTCAATATTCTATGATAGTGGAAAAAATATTAAAAATGATGTATATATATATAAAACTGAATCACTTTTTCATACAGCAGAAAGTAATGCATATATATATAAAACTGAATCACTTTGTCATACAGCAGAAATTAATGCAGCGTTGTAAGTCAACTATACTTAAATAAAATATTTTTTTTTAAACTGGAAAGTGGGTGTCTGCCTAGAGCCCACGTGGAGTCTGGGAGGATGGGGTTTTCAGATTCCCATCCCCATCAGGGATAGTGTTAACTCCCCTGCTCTCTGACCTACAGTTTACAGATCCAATGCAGTCCCTCCCCCCAGTGGATTGTTTCCTCCCTGTGTCCCCCACATCTGCAGCTCCCTTTCCAGTAACTCAGTGGAGTCCTCTATCCACATCAACCCTCACACACCCTGGACTGACTGTCGGTTGCTGTTTTGCTATTCTAGCACCTGGAAATGAATTGTCCTGAACCCTGAATGTTTTGTTGAAATCAAAGGCCAAGTTTTCATTCCTTGGTCTCAGAACTTCCTGGGATGTGGTTCAGAGCCCCTTGCATACATAGGACTCAAGTCTGGAGCCAAAAGAGGAATCCAGTATTCCTGCCCCAAGGCAGTCAAGCTTCAGAGCCTTTGCGCTGCCTGGGCCCTGTGTCTAGTCCACACAGCCTTGCACTTGGTTCATTCCTTAGTCTTTGGTGGGGGAGGGGGTTCCTGTTTAAACTAAACCTCATCCTAGAGTCTCTTCATGATCACCCCAAATAAAATATACAGTATCTCACATCATCCCTTACTGTCCCCTTAAACATGTTTTATTTTCCCACCTCCCTTCTACTCTCAGCCCTAGATAAAGGCCAGGTGTTTTAGGGCCAGCCAACAAAGATGAGATTTCTGTAGGATGACCCACTAGAGGAGGACTTGTCTGGCCCTTTTACCAGTAAGAACATGAAGCACGTCACTTGAGATCAGGGATTATCTCAGAAGTCCAGGACCTAAACCTGAGTGGAGAAGGAGGGCAGACATGAGTGAGACACATTGGTGGGTTGTGCCTGCTCTAGAGATGGGAATAATGAGACCCAGAGGCCAGGACTGGGTCCATTAAAACCTTTGGGGCTGGGGAACTGTGAGGAAGGCCCCAGAAAATCGCTGCTCTATGTAGCTCTAGACCTGGGGACTGGCACAGGCTATGGCAGGCAAATGGGAAAGGAGGCATGGCTGGGGGTATGGACAAACATGGACACCCACATAAACCTTCTCTGACCAGCATGTTCTGAGACACAGCCTTCCTCACAGGGGTGACCCTCCCCGCAGAGCCAGCCCCTGGGGGCTGCATGGAGAGGGCCTCCCGGTTTACCTGAGTCCTCACCAACTCCTCCAAGAATAGTAATGTCTTGTCACTCAAGGTCATACCTTTGTGTGAGACAGGTCCCAGGTCTAGGGGTCTCTACTTTTATAAGCCAGGAATAACATCTACAGGAATTGGGGAGGTGTAGTTTACTTGGATCATCCCCACCTTCTGAGAGACCCAACACAAGCCCCTTGTCCCTCAGAGCCTGGATGGTTTTCTCTCCCTGCCCTGACCAGTCTGGCATTCAGCCAAATGCAGAGAGCACCCCCAAACTTTTATTTCATGCTCTTATCATCTTGAAGTCTCCTGGCATCAGAGTTGGGCCTGCTTTTATGACCTCACGTGGCCACATTTCCACAAAAGACCCTGGGCTCAAAGATTCCCCTCTCAGATCAAAACTCACAATGATATTAATCTGATTGCTGTCATTGTCACAGTAGATAGGAGATAACCTACTTGTTCAGGCATGGGGCCTGACAAACAAATGATGTATTTTCATCTTCACAGTGTAGGGGGCAGTGGGAGGAGATTTTCATGTGGGCTGTTGAGACAGTCTCCAAGGCATTGTTGGGTGCTGTTGGGGCACAATCCTCATTCATTGTTAAATGAAACCAAAGGACAGTCCACTTGGGGACAAAGTAGAGTGGGAGTGGGTGGTAACGTGTATGCACACCCTAGTGTGTGCAGAGGCCATCTCAGGAGAGAAACCACAAGAAACTGGTTGCCATTAACAGCAGTCAGGGAAAGAAAGCTTATTTTTACTATCCTCTCCTTTGATGCATTTGTGCTTTTTAAAAATTTATTAAAGTATAGTGTTGTGTTAATTTCTGCTATACAGCAAAGTGATTCAGTTATACATATATATTAATATGTATACCTACTCTTTTTCATATTCTTTTCCGTTATGGTTTATCACAGGACATTGAATGTAGTTCCCTGTGCTATACAGTAGGACCTTGTTGTTTATCCATCCTTTACATAATAATTTGCATCTGCTAATCCCAAACTCCCAGTCCACACCTCCCCCACGCCCCTCCTCCTCGGCAAACACAAACCTGTTCTCTATGTGTGTGAATCTTTCTATTTCGTAAATGAGTTCGTGTCATATTTTAGATTCCACATATGTGGTATCATATGGTATTTGTCTTTCTCTTTCTGACTTCACTTAGTATGATAATATTTAGTTGCAGCCGTGTTGCTGCAAATGGCATTATTTCATTCTTTTTTATGGCTATTTCACTGTATATATTGATGTGTGCCACATTTTTATCCATTCATCTGCTCATGGACATTTAAGTTTTTTCCATGTCCTGGCTATTGTGAATAGTGTTGCTGTGAACATAGGGGTGCATGTATCTTTTTGAATTCATAGTTTTTTCCAGATATAGGTACATATGTGTTTTATACAATGTATGTATAAGTTTATTACCTATCCAAATTATTGTCATTATTTTAGCTCTAACATCAACCTGATGAAACAAAAGAACCCCAGGTCATGCTACAAGAATATAAAATCCACACATAAATCCCTGCTCAGGCCCCAGCACAGGACTGTTCTTGAGTCCACTGGACACCCTTATTCCTACCCTGACTGGGCCACAGGAATTATCAGAAGAGGGCATGGGCTATCCCCAGATGAGTGAACGGATGGATGTGGGCCAGGACAGGGTGGAGAGGGAAAACCACCTGCTGGGCAAACACAGCTGTCCTTCAGAAGGGCAAGGAAGAGCTTTCGCCTACACTAAGGAAACCTTGTCCTACAGACCTATGAGTGCTGATCTATTCAAGAGAGAGGTGAGGGTGGGGGAAACATAATTAAGGGACCCTCGTTGGTGAAAACCAGTCAGGTCCTGAGGCTGTCTGCCTGGGACTTCACAAACTTGTTCATGCTTAATTCTCAGAATAATCACTCTAAGGAGAGTGTGGATTTCTCTGAGTGAAAAATGAGGATGGTAGGTTCTTAAAGGTTAAGGCAACTGAGATGTCGCAGAGCAGTGAGGAGATGATTGTCATGAAGATATTGTCAGTCAAGAGCTGAAGACAAAGAACTTCGTGTTCTCAATTTAGACCCCAAAACAGCTTCTAGACCTCAAATTTTGAGATAAGGACCCGGAAACAGCTTAGAAACTTCACACTATGGAAGCAGAGATTCCCCTGTAGACCTCACATTGAGGCTGCAGATCCACAGATATCACAGAGACCACACACCTGGGACTGGACACAGGCCCCTAAACAGCTGACAGACTTTACACACAGGATGGAAAGTGCCAACAGTTAAGAATCTTCATATCCTGGAAGAGGCCCTCAAGCAACCTGCTAACATCACACTCTATGTCATACATACACACCCAAATAGCTCAGAAACCTCACATCTGGACAAACACACTCTTAGAGATAGGCCATTTAACTCTAAGGATAAAGGCCCCTAGTTATCCCCAGACCCCACAATCTGGAGAACAGATCCCCAGTGAGTTCCTCTGAGCCTGGGTGAAGACCTTTCAATAGGTCAGAGACCTAAAATCCTGGACAGATTCCCAAAGACCTCAGAGAGCTACCCAAGCATGCCACTCCATCCAAGCTGCCCTGTGATAGTTGGGGCACAGACATTTGAGCAGCTCAAGAGGGTTCATGATCTGAACACAGAACACTGAAGAATTCAGGGACCTCACACCCTCAGAACAAACCTCCAAAAATCTCAAAAACCTAATATGCAGAACCAACTCACCGAAAGTTTAGATACCTCATATCTTGGGGTGCAGATCCACAGCCACAGACAACATACGTTGGAAAACAGACCAACAAATATTCACAGTGCACCCTTATGGTTTAGATCCCTTTATACAGACCACCCCTCCAAAAAAAGAACTCAGAGAATCCACACCCTGAACTCAAAACCTCTGAAAGCCACGGAACTCACACCCTTGGAATCAGACCACCAAACAGTAAATAGATCGTATATCCTAGACACAGAACTGTATACAGCCTGAAAGACTCCCATGCAGCTCAAAGACCTCACACTCAATCAGTCCAGAGACTCAGACAACTAATAAACTCAGAGATCTCACACCCCAAATACAGGCCCAGAATATCTAAAACCTTAGACCACAGATGACGGACTGGATTAGACCACAGGATTTCACGGACTTTACACACTGAAAACAGGCCCCCAAGTAACTCATATTCAAAACTTGGAACACAGGCCCTCAAACAACTCAGAGGACTCACTCACATCTGGTTGAGCACAGATAACCAAATACTTCAAATGAAAACCTTGGAATGCTGACCCTTGAAAAGACCAGAGGACTCACCCCATAAATACAAATACACAAAAACCTCAGATTCAAGCCTTGGGACTCAGACCTTCCAAAAGTTCAGAGAACTCACACCCTGAACACAGACAACATATATTATCAACTCAAATACCCACATACATATATCAACCCAAATATTGGAATACATAACCTCTGCAATGTCACAGACTTGAAATTCTGAACATGGACCCCAAATACATCAAAATCATACCTTGGGACACACCCTCAAACAATTCAGAAATTTCACACCCTGAACACAGACCACAAATGCTTCAAACATTAATCCCAGATCCTCCAGAATTCAGAGACCCTAACACACTGAGAAAGACCCCAAAATGCTACAGACACATAGCATGGAACACAGAACCTCAACAGTTCAGAGACTTCACACCCTAAATGAAAGTGTTAGTCACTCAGTTGTGTCTGACTCTTTGTGACCCTGTGGACTATAGCCCACCAGGCTACTCAGTCCATAGAATTCTCTAGGCAAGAATACTGGAATGGTTCGCCATTTCCTTATCCAGGGGATCTTCCCAACCCAGGGATCAAACCCAGGTCTCCTGCATTGCAGGCAGATTCTTTACTATCTGAGCCACCAGGGAAGCCCAAATCCCCAAATATATTGGACTCAAATATTAAAATATAGACCCTCAAAGATACTGGAGCTCTCAAAAACTAAACATAGACCCCCAAATACCTCACATTCAAACCTTGGAACATAAACCCTCAGTAAGTGCAGAGACTCATACTCTGAATACACCCCACAAATAGCACCAGCCAAAAAGTGAAAAAGAGGCCCTCTAAAAATCATAGACTTCATATCCTTAATACAAACACCAAATAATTCATGCTAAAATTTTGGAACAAAGGCCTTATAAAAATTCAGAGACCCTCATACCCTGAAACTCATTCCCACATACCTCAGACTCAAACATTAGAACACAGACCTCCCCTATAAATAGGTTCTGCTGCTGCTAAGTCGCTTCAGTCGTGTCCAACTCTGTGCGACCCCATAGACAGCAGCCCACTAGGCTCCTCTGTCCCTGGGATTCTCCAGGCAAGAATACTGGAGTGGGTTGCCATTTCCTTCTCCAATGCATGAAAGTGAAAAGTGAAAGGGAAGTTGCTCAGTCGTGTCCGACTCTTAGCGACCCCATGGACTGCAGCCTATCAGGCTCCTCCGTCCATGGGATTTTCCAGGCAAGAGTACTGGAGTGGGGTGCCACTGCCTTCTCCGATAAAATAGGTTCATTGGTACTATTTTTCTAGATTCCATATATATGCATTAATACACTATATTTGTTTTTCTGACTTACTTCACTCTGTATAACAGGCTCTTGGAGGGGTGGGATGGGAGGGGGAGAGAGGCTCAAGAGGAAGGTGATACACAGTTGATTATGACTGATTCACATTGTTGTATGTTTTACACAACATTGTAAAGCAATTATTCTCCAATTAAAGAAAACCACAGACCTCAATGAACTTAAACAAAACACATCCTGAATATGGACCCCAAGTACTTCAGACTCAGAAATTGGAATAGAGACCTCCAGATATAAACCTTGGGACTTTTAGATCCTCAAAGAGATCAGAGACCTCAAACCCTGAACAGAGGTCCCCCAAATATTTCAGGTTCAATTATTGGGACACATGCTACCAAAGAATTCAGAAACATCACACCCTGAATATGGACCCACAATACCTCAGGCTCAAATATTGGGATTAAGACTATTTAAAAGTTTAGACACCTCAGACTCTGAACATGACTCACAGGTACCTCAGAATTGAACTTTAAAACATAGACTTCAAAGATTTCAGAGACTTCACCTTGAACAGACTCCCTCAGGCTCAAATATTGAGACATGCTTAAGGAGTTGAGATACCTCAGGCTCCAAACACAGATCCTCATTACCTCACTTCATGCCTTGGGACACAAAGCCTCAGAGAATGCAGAAACAGCAAACCTTGAAAACAAATCCCTAAATATCTCTGACTTATACAGAGTTGTGACATAGACCTTAGAGACTTCAGAGACATCACACCCTGAACATACACCACAAAATTCTTAAGGCTCAAACTTTGGAACAAAATCCCTCAGTGAACTCAACGACCTTACACCATGAAAACAGAGCACAAATACTTTAGACTGAAACTGTGAGACAGAAATGATCAGAGTTCAGAAACCTCACACCTTAAAAAACAAATCCCCAAATACTGAGACTCAAATCTCGGCACATAGACCTACAAAGAGTTTACAGACCTCACACCCTGAACTCAGATCCCAGCTTAGTCTTGTGGCACAGACCCTAAAACTTCAGTCATTACACCTTGAAGAACCCACATTACCTCAGACTCAAAACTTGGAAATACACTCAATTATTTCAGAGACTTACATCCTGAACACAGAGTCCCAAATAACATAGATTCAAACTTTGGGACACCGACCCTCTAAGAATTCAGAGACCATGGGACTTCCATGGTGGTCCAGTGCATAAGGATCCACCTGTCAGTGCAGGGGACATGGGTTAGATCCCTGGTCTGGGAAGATTCCACATGCCGCCGAGCAACTAAACCCATGCTCCACAGTCCACGAGCCACAACTACTGCGCCTGTGCTCCTCAACAAGAGAAGCCTGTGCACTGCAACCAAGAGTAGCCGCTGCTGGTCACAACTAGAGAAAGCCCGCACAAAGCAATGCAGACCCACCGCAGCCAAAAACAATTTAGAGACCACAAATCCTGAACAGTGACCCCAGAAACCTCATGCTAAAACCTTAAGGAAAAGATATGAAAAGTTCAGAGACTTCACATACCGAACAATGACCACCCCCACCCCCAACCAAGTACCTGAGATTGAAAGTTTAGGGCTCAAAGAGTCAAGGACCATATACCCTGAACACAGCTCTCCAAATCTCAGGCTCAAGCAACAAAACCCAGATTTGTAGAGTTCAGTCAGACCTAACACTTTGAAAAAGATCCCCAAAACTACAGACTTACAGGGCACAGAACCCCAATAGTTCAGAGACCTCTTACCCTGAAAACAGATCCCCGTATGCCAGACTCAAACATTAAAATATCGACCCTCAAAGATTTGAGAAACCAAACAACCTGAACACTGTCCCACAAACACCTCAGACTCTGATACTAGGACATAGTAAAAGATCCAGAGACCTGACATCTTGAATACTGACACCCAGCCTTCTCGTCTTCAACCTTAGGGCATAAGTCTCAATACATATAGAGTCCACACACCCTGAGCACAAATTCCTAAATATCTCAGATTGAAACATTAAAACCAAGATTCTCTAAGAGTTCTGAGAACTAACACTCTGAACAGACCACCAAACACTACAAACTCAGCCCTTGGGACACAGAGCCTCAATAGATCAGAGGTCATACACCCTGAATATAGATCCCAGAATGCCTCAAACTCAAATACTAAAAGTCAGATCCTCATGCAATTGAGAGGCCTCATGACTAGAATTCTGTCCTCCCAAGTTCCTCAGACTCAAACCTTATAAAACAGACTCTCAGTGAATTCAGACACCACAGCCTAAACAAAGACCACAAATACCACTGACCCAAACTTGGGACAGAGATCCTCGAAAAAAATCACTAACCTCAAACGTTAAGTAATTCATACTAAAAACCTTGAAACAAAAGAATCTCTAAAAACTCAGAGATGTCTCACCCTGAACACTGAACCTGAATACCTCAGATTAAGGCTTTTGGATACAATGCTCAATGGGTTCAAACACAACACACCTGGAAAAGGACTCCCAAATACCTCAGACTCAAAAATTGAAACAAAGACCTTCAAATAGAACAGAGACCTCTAATCCTGAACACAGAACCCAAATAACTCACAGTGAAAACTTGATACAATGACCCTCTAAAAGTTCAGAGATCTCACACCTTGACTACAGACCCCTAAATACCTCAGACCCACATACTGGGGCACAGAAACCTACAAATTCACCTCACACTCTGAAAAATGCCACCAAATAACTGACTCATAAAACTTTGGTGACCCCTTAAAAGTTTAGAAACCGCACACCTGACCACCAGATACAACACTCAAACCTTAAAACAGACTGTCAATGTTTTCAGAGACATCACACCATTAAATATTGACTGTTAAATACCTCAAATCCAAACCTTGATACTCAGACCTTCAGAGCATGTAAAGACCTCATATTCTGAACACAAACCTCCAAAAACTTAGACAAAACAGTTGGGACACACATCCTCAAAGGGTTCAGATATTTTATACCCTGAATAGAAATGCCCAAATGTCTCAGACTCAAACCTTGGATCACAAAGTCAAAGATTTCACACTCCAGTCATAGACCCCAAAAGACCTCAAACTGAAACATTGGAATATAGACGAAGTTCAGAGTCTATATTAATGCGTTCAGAAACCTAGCACTCTGAACACAAACTTCTAAGTACTTCAAAATACAGACCTTGAAAACTTGGAATAAAGACCCTTAAAAAGCAAGAGTCTTACACTCTGAAGTCAAATCCCAAATACCTCCAACCCAAACTTGGAACACAGACACTCTAAAAATTCAAATATTGCACACCCTAGACACAACTCAAATCAGACTTAACCCTCCAAAAATTCAAGGACCTCATATCCTAAACAGTGGCCTCAAATAATGTACACTAAAATCTTGGGACAAAGACCCCCTAAAAGTTCAGAGACTTCACAGCCTGAACACAGACTGCAAATACCTCCAATTCAAAACCTTGTCACCAAAACTCTGATAGTTCAGGGACCTCATGCTCTAAGAGACCCCCAGGTATGCTATATTCAAACCCCAAGAAACAGACACTCAGATATTTCAGAGACCATACATCCTGAACAAATATCCCCCATTACCTCAAACTTAGACCTTACAATAGAGATCATTCAAGTGTTTAAAATCTCAGATCCTGAACTCAAACCCCGAATACATTCGACTCAAACCTTGGGACAAACATCTTCAACAATTTCAGAGGCCTCACACCCTTAAACACAGACTGGAAATGCTTCAGACTCAAACTTTGAAACACACACCCTTAATGAGTTCAGAGACCTCACACACTGAATACAGAACCCCAAATACCATAGATTCAAACTTGGTACACAGACCTTTAAAGAGTTTAGATACTTCACACCCTGAACACAAACTTTGAAATACTTCACACTGATACATTGAAGCACATACCACCAAAGAGTCCAGAGATCTCACTCCTAAGCACAAATCCCAAGCAGCAAACAGCATTAAACATTCTACAATAAACTTAGAGACCTTATATTCTGAGATGAGTACCCTCAAAAGTGCTCAGACAACTTATGCCTGAAACACAGACCCCCAAACTGCTCAGAGAGCTCATACTCTGGACAAAGATGCCCACATAGTTCATAAACAGAGACCTCCAAATGGCTCCAGGAATTCACCCCATCAAACACAGATACCCAAGTGTTCAGAAACATCAAACTCTGGATGCAGACTCTCCCAAATACCTCAGAGACTCACGTTCTGAAAATAGATACCAAAACATCTCAGAGACCTGCAGAGACCTATCCTAGACACCATGTCCAAAACTATCTCACAGATCATACCCCAAGAATACGTACCCTGGGAGTCAGTCAACCAGTTGAGGGCCCTCAAAAACAAGAAGTAACCAGCTAATAGATCTCACACATTGACATAGACCCCTAAACATTTCAAGGTTTGACTCATTAGAAAAGACCCTGATGCTGGGAAAGATTGAAGGCAGGAGAAGAAGGGACTGACAAAGGACAAGATGGTTGGATGGCATCACTGACTCAAAGGACATGAGTTTGAGCAAGCTCCAGGAGATGGTGAGGGACAGGGAAGCCTGGTGTGCTGTAATTCATGGGGTCTCAAATAGTCAGACACAGCTGAGCGACTGAACAACAATAAACATCTCAGAGAACTCACACTCTGAGTTCAGAGACCACAAATCCTGAATACAGAACCAGCAGAGTCCAGAGACCTCCAATCATACACACGGACAACACGAAATAGCTAGGAAACCCTAAGCCCAGGATGTGCGTGCTCAGTCACTCAGTTGTGTCCGACTCTATGTTACCCCATGGACTTAGCCCGCTGGGTTCCTCTGTCCATGGGATTCTCCAGGGAGGAATACTAGAGTGGGTCACCATTTCCTACTCCAGGGAATCTTCCCAACCCAGGGATTAAACCTACTTCTCTCGTGTCCCCTGTATTGGCAGGCAGATTCTTTACCACTAGTGCCACCTGGGAAGCCCAGGATACAGAATCCCAAATAGCCAGATATCTTGTATATGAACACATACCTGCCAACAGCTTAGACAGATCATGATACAGACTCCCCAGGAATGCAGAGATCTAACATCTAGCATTCAGACCTCCAAAAAGCTTAAAAACATTATAACCAGGGACAAAGACGCTCAAGGAACTCAAAGACCTCACACACTAAAAAACAAACCCCAGAACTGTTTAGAAACCTCACGAGCTGAGAAATCAAAACCACAAGAAGATAGCACCTCACACCTATTAGAATGGCTATCAAAAAAATTAAAGAGTTAACAAGCGTTGGAGAGGTTAAGAGAAAGAGGTAGAGAAAAGAGAACTCTTGTGCACTGCTGGTGAGAATGTCAATTGGTGCAGCCACTGTGGAAAACAGTATTGAGTTTTCTCAAAAAATTCAAAGTAAAACTACCAAACGGGAACTTCCCCCGTGGTCCAGTGGTTAAGATTCCAAATTCCCAATGCAAGGGGCATGGGTTCAGTCCCTGGTCAGGGAACGAATATTCTGCATGCCACTTGGCAGGGCCAAAAAGCAAGTTAAAAAAACACTATATGATCCAGCAGTCCTACTCTGGGTATTTATCCAAAGGAAATGAAAATAGGATCTTAAACATGCACCCCTGTGTTCAATTATTGCATTATTGACAATGGCCAAGATATGGAAACAACTTAAGTGTTCATCGTTGGATGAATAGATAATAAGATGTCATAGATAGGTAAAAAGATAAATAGATAAAAAGAAAGCATTCAGCCATAAGAGAGAAGGAAACCCTGCCATTTGCAACAACTTGGATGGACCTTGAGGGCATTATGCTAAGTAAAATAAGTCGGAGAAAGACAAATACTGTATAATATCACATGAAAGTGAAAGTGAAACTTGCTCAGTTGTGTCTGACTCTTTGCAACCCCATGGACTATACAGTCTATGGAATTCTCCAGGCCAGAATACTAGAGTGGGTAACATTTTCCTTCTCCAAGGAATCTTCCCAACCCAGAGATTGAACTCAGGTCTCCTGCATTGCAGGTAGATTCTTTACCAGCTGAGCCACAAGGGAAGTCCAGGAATACTGGAGTGGGTAGCCTATCCCTTCTCCAGCAGATCTTCCTAACCCAGGAATCGAACTGGGATCGCCTGCATTGCAGGCAGATTCTTTACCAACTGAGCTATCAGGAAAGCCCATGATATCACATATGTGGTATCTAAAAAAGCCAAACTCAGAGACAAAGAGAGTACAATGGTGGTTCCTAGGGGTGAGGGTGGTAGGTAGAGGTTGGTCAAAGAATACAAACTTCCAGTTATAAGATGAACAGTTTCTGGAGATCTAATGTATACCATGGTGATAGTAGTTAATAATACTGTCATAAACTTGAAAGTTTCTAAGAGAGCAGATCTTAAATGTTCTCACCACAAAAAAGAAATGCTAATTATATGATGGGATGGAAGTATTAGCTAACACTATGATGGTAATCATTTTGCAAAATATAAATGTATTAAATCAGCATGTTACATACCTTAAAATCATACAATATTATATGTTGATTGTATCTCAATAAAGGTGGGAAGAAAAGAAACTTCATATTCTGAAAAAGATCTCAGAGGCCTCATCCACTGGAGGAACAATCCCCCAAATAGCCCAGAGACTTCACACCTCAGGACACAGACTCCCAAAGCATTCAGAAATGACATACCAATGACACAGCCCTCATAACCATTTAAACACTGCAAACTCTGAACAGACATCCTCAAGCAGCTCAGGGTCCTTACTATACTCCAGAGAAATAACTGCTAAGAGCTCAGGGACCTCACACCCAAGAGAAAAACACTTATCCACAGCCTAGAACAGTGCTTCGTACATAGTACGTGCTCATTAGCTGTCTGTTGAACAAATGACTACCTTGACTCAGCAATTCCACTTCTAGGAATGTGTCCTGAAGAAACGCATATGTGCACAGAGCTGTGTGCACAAGAATGGAAGGATCAAACTGTCTTGTTAATTTTAATGTTATGATTATTGTCATTATTGTATATTGATGTGTTTTTCTTCCCCTCAGGATAGGAACCTAACTCCTCTTAGTGTAGGCCCTGTCTGTTCACTTCTGTGGCCCCAGTGTGAGGCCACAGTAATAGTAAAGGGGCATTCACCACATAGTTCTAGAAAAGAAGGAAAACATGTATCTTCCTCCCTCCCAGATCCCCATTCCTGTCAGAAATGCTGAGTCCCGTGGCTCCTATGGGGCTTCCCTGGTGGCTCAAATGGTTAAGAATCTGCCTGCAATGCAGGAGACCTGGGTTCAATCCCTAAGTCGGGAAGATCCTCTGAAGAAGGGAATGGCAACCCACTCCAGTGTTCTTGCCTGGAGAATCCTATGGACAGAAGAGCCTGGTGGGCTACAGTCTGTGGGATCACAAAGACTGAGACACAGTTGAGCAACTAACACACCCACACACACATACAGGTCCTAGGAGATGGTACCCCTGGATGAGGTGGTGGTCCTGGTCCCTGTGTCAGCTTCAGAGACAGAGAGGCTGAGGAGGGTGTAGGTCTCCTGGAGAGGATTTGTGGGGACAAGGAGCAAGTAAGGAAGAGACCTGGGGCATAAGGAGGTCCCCACTTTTCATATTTGCCAAAAGATAGCCAACTGTGAAGTTAGAGGGAACAGTCCACACAGAACCACTGTCGCTAACAGCAAATGCCAATTCAGGGCATTTCCCAAACCACCCTCAGTTTCAGTCATTTGTTGGAAGGACTCATAGAGCTTACTGAAAGCTGTTATGCCATGGCTACAGGTAAAGGACATAGACTGAAATTAAAATCGACTAATGGAAGAGATGAATGGGGCAGGATCCAGGAGGAAACCAAGTGCAGAGTTTCCAGTTGTCCTCTTTTCATGGAATCAAGAGTGTTACTCTCTTGGCATTGATGTGTGACAACAGCATGGAGTGTTGCCAACCAGAAAGCCTTGGTGTCTAGTACCTTCAGTGGGTCTCCATCATGTAGGCACAGCTGCCTGTCCCCATGGCTGACCTCAGTTTCCACCCCCCATGAGGTCAAGGTTTGCATGACCCAAAGCCCCCACCCTTCATTATGTTGTTGGTGTGGCTCAGAGTCCCCACTGTATATCCTGTTCGTCATATTGTTATTATCTAGCTGGACCAAGTCCCCACCCTAAATCACACTCTCAGTGTGTCTCCAAGTCCCCACTCTAAATCACATAGTTACTATCTGTCTAGGCCAAGACTCCCAAGAGAACAAAGACATTCCTATCACACATGACATTCTAAGACACAGATATTATCTTCCAGAAGCCAAGGGCAAAGTCCAAACCTCTCTTTAAGTGGTAAGTAAGATAAGTGAAAGTCGCTTAGTTGTGTCCGACTCTGCGACCCCATGAAGTGTCACCTGCCAGGCTCCTTTGTCCATGGAATTCTCCAGGCAAGAATACTGGAGTGGGTAGCTGTTCCCTTCTCCAGAGGATCTTCCCAAACCAGGGATCAAACCCAGATTTCCCACATTGCAGGCAGATTCTTTACCATCTGAGCCACCAGCGAAGCCCAGAATGGAGTGGGTAGTCTATCCCTTCTCCAGGGGATCTTCTCGATCCAGGAATTGAACTGGGGTCTCCTGTATTGCAGGTGGATTCTTTACCAGCTGAGCTCTCAGGGAAGCCCAGACCTCTCTTTCAGTGAGGTTAAAGTCTTTACTGTACTACATTATACACTGTGGTGGGGAAGTGGAAGAGAAGCTACCTGCCAATGAAGGAGATGTAGGAGATGCAGGTTCGATCCCTGGGAGGGGAAGATTCCCTGGACCCTGGAGGAGGAAGATTTTCCAGGTATGCTTGCCTGAAAAATCCCACTGAGGAGCCTGGCAGACCCCAGTCCATTGGGGTTACAAAAGAGTTGGGTGTGACCAAGCACACACACATGCAATAATACACACATGGGAGGGAGCATCATGGAGAGTTGTTAATGGAGAATCAGTAATATAAGCTAATATTCATGAAGACTTTCCTATGTACCAGATACCGATCCAAACACTTTACATAATTGACCTCTTAAATCCACAAACAACTCAATGAGAGTGGGTCTGTTAATATTCCATTTTAAAGATGAGGAATACTGAAGTTGTAGAGGAGTTCATTAAATTTTTCAGGCTCTACAGATCGTGGCTCAGATGGTAAAGAATCTGCCTACAATGCAGGAGACCTGGGTTTGATTCCTGGGTTGGGAAGATCCCCTGGAGAAGGAAACAGCAACCCACTCCAGTATTCTTTTTGTGAAATCCCATGGAAATAGGAGCCTGGCAGGCTACAGCTTATGGGGTTGCAAAGAGTGGGACACGACTGAGCAACTAATAATTTCAGTTTTACAGCTAGTCTGTGGGGGAAGCATGATTCATATACTTTGTGACCCTGGATATCCTGCCCTTAACCTCTATTCTGCCTAGAATAATAGTACCAAATGTCCATAAATGTTGCCCACGTGCCCGTTCTTTATACAGGATGTCTCTAACCATGCTGTCATGAATAATAGCAATCTTATGGTAGAAACAGCTGTTTAACCTTTTCACTCACAAAACCTGGAGAGCTTCCCTCACTCTCCTCCTTGTAGGACACCCTCACCACCATCAGAGAATAACCAAACCCTTTTAGCACAGCATTCAAGATCTGACTCGAGCCTGGCCTAGTTTTCTAGTTATTCTAATCATTCTTCTCCTACATTCATTCACTCACTCAGTAAGTTAATATTAATTGAGGCCCTTCTATATGTCAAGCACTGTGCCAGGACCTGGAAGACAGCTATAAATAAAACAAAGTTCCTGCTTCTATAGGGCCTATATGCTAGAACAGGGGTCAGCCAACTTCTTCTGTAAAGGGCCAGATAGCAAATAGTTTAAGCTAAGTGGGTCATAAATAGTTTAAGTTAAATGGGTCATACGGTCTCTGGCACAACTGCTCAACTCTACTGTTGTAGTGGGAAAGTAGCCACAAGACTGTATGCAAATGAATGGACTTGGCTATGTTACAGTAAATCTTTTTCTACAAAGACAGGCAGTGGGCCACTTTGGGCCTATGGGCTATGCTCTGCCAACCTCTCTTTTAGAGACAGGCATTAAATCAGTACATAATAAATATGATACTTATTATATAGGTGGCATCCGGTCCCATCACTTCATGGCAAATAGATGGGGAAACAGTGGCTGACTTTACTTTTTTGGGCTCCAAAATCACTGCAGATGTGATTGTAGCCATGAAATTAAAAGGCGCTTACTCCTTGGAAGGAAAGTTATGACCAAGCTAGACAGCATATTAAAAAGCAGAGACATTTCTTTGTCAACAAAGGTCCGTCTAGTCAAGGCTATGGTTTTTCCAGTGGTCATGTATGGATGTGAGAGTTGGACTATAAAGAAAGCTGAGCACCAAAGAATTGATGCTTTTGAACTGTGGTGTTGGAGAAGACTCTTGAGAGTCCCTTGGACTGCAAGGAGATCCAACCGGTCCATCCTAAAGGAGATCAGTCCTGGGTGTTCATTGGAGGGACTGATGTTGAAGCTGAAACTTCAATACTTTGGCCACCTGATGCAAAGAGCTGACTCATTTGAGAAGACCCTGATGCTGGGAAAGATTGAGGGCAGGAGGAGAAGGGGACAACAGGGGCTGAGATAGTTGGATGGCATCACTGACTCAATGGACATGGGTTTGGGTAGACTCCAGCAGTTGGTAATGGATAGGGAGGCCTGGCATGCTGCAGTTCATGGGATCGTGGAGAGTCGGACATGACTGAGTGACTGAACTGAACTGATTGTATAGGTGGTAATGAATATTATGGAAAGAAATTAAATAGGGTGAGGAGGGAGAGACTGGCTGTGGTGTGCAACAATTTTCCAAAGGGAGTGTCTGAGAAGGCCTCACCAGGAAGGAAGTGTGGAGCAGAGAAACTTGAATGAGGTTAGGGACTCAGTCAGGGAGCTCTCTGGTGGCTGAGTGTCCCAAGCAGGGGAAGAATCTAGGATAAAAACCCTGAAGTCAGAGCGTGACTCTCTCTAGAATCACTTCCCTGTTGTCTCCATTCAAACGAACTATCAGTGAGGCCTTCCCTGTCCACCTCAAATACATCCCTCCACCCCTCAGTATGGGACTTCCGCAGTGACTTAGCTGGTAAAAAAAAAACCCACCTGCAAGTGCAGGAGACACACGAGACGTGGGTTTGATCCCTGGGCCGGGAAGATCCCCTGGAGGAGGAAATGGCAACCCACTCCAATATTCTTGCCTGAAAAATCCCATGGACAGAGGAGCCTGGCGGCTACAGTCCATAGGGTCACAAAGAGTCGGACACGACTGAGCATGCAGGCACACGAACAAAAAATCCCTCAATATGCCCTTTCCCCAACCCAGTCTTATTTTTCTATGTAGTACTTGCTACCCTCTGATGTGCTATACACATACTGGTCTAACCTATGAAATTTGTGACCCTATTGGTTTTGTTCTCTGTGGTATCCCCATCACCTAGAACAAACAGTACTGGGACACATGGCAGATGCTCAGAAAATTCTTGTGTAAAGTGGCCAGAAGCCAGACACTCGACATACATCACTAAGATGCATAGATACCTTCAAAGATGGGCATTTTACTGAGACTCAGAGAAGAAATGTGACTTACTCAAGGATATACAACCAGGTCTTGAGAGCTCCAGGCTTTGACATGAGGGCTGTCCAGCTCCAAAACCCACAAGTCCTGGATTATTTGAGATGTCAGTGAGGCTTGAGGTGAGATGGGCCCCCAACATTTGAGGGCAAGATAAGGAGATCATGCCCATTCATCCCCAGAGAGATGGGGATCCACTCTGACTGACATCAGGAGACACAGAACAAATTCCCGGAAAGGTGATCTCCGCAAAGCAGTTCAGAGGGGCTCCTATGACCCTCTAGACTCTGGATGTGACCCTCAATCCCAGGGCATGGACTGAAAGAAGCAGTCAGATACTACCTCCATGTAATCACCTACATGGTCTAGGCAGGAAGACGTGGCTAAGTTTATAAAAAGTCACATCACACCCACCTCTCATGGTCTTTTTGGATAGTGAACAAACTGGCTTGCCAGGGGGAGGCACTCATATCTAAAATGTACTTTTTTAAATGAATTTTCTCAGAATGACCTCATGGAGAGACAGATGAATACTAGGTGAGGTGAGGTTAGTGAATTTGTACCCATCATGTAGCTTCTGTAGAAGCCCTTACTATATACATTATAAGCTCATTCACTCTCTCTTCTCTCTGTTTCTCCCTGAAGGGTAATGGTACTAATAATAGTAACAGTAATTAGAGGTACATTATAATAGCTGATATTTACTGAGCATTTTCTCCGTGCCAGATCCTATTTAAGAGCTTTATCCTTTCCATGTAGTAACATTCAGTCTTTTTGTACCAGGACTCTTACATCTTTCAAGAGTACATTTAAGAAATGCCTCCTTCATGAAATCTGCCCTGATCATTGAACTTGAAAGTGATCTCTTCTTCCTTTGAAAGTTTATGACATTATCTGTATACCCCCTTGAAACTTCTGGATACTTCATATAATTTTATTCCCCAACCTTGTCTCATACATCATTTTCCTTCACCACTTAGCTCACAGGGCTTCCCTCGTGGCTCAGCTGGTAAAGAATCCACCTGAAATAATGGAGACCTGGGTTCAATCCCTGGGTTGGGAAGATCCCCTGGAGAAGGGAACAGCTACCCACTCCAGTATTCTGTCCTGGAGAATTCCATGGACTGTATAGTCCATGGATTCGCAAAGAGTCAGACACGATTGAGAGACTTTCACAAGCTCACATGATGCCTGGAATATTTGACAGTGTTCAGGCTTAAAGACCTTCAGAACATTTGGCCCCTCCCCATGTTTCAATTTTCCTTTATCTGTCAAACAAAGAGAGTAATACTATCACCCCAGTAGTGTTGTCAAGAATAAATTTGAAAAAAAGATGTTTCACATAGTGCCTGGTATATCATTAACACTCAATATTATCTATTAATTAATTTTTATTATTTATCATATATTCAAGATGAATAAATGGAAATAATAATATACAGCAATAGACACAAAAGTTCAAATGCCTACTGTGAATCAGGAGCTTTAAATACAGTTTTTAATGGAACCTTCGCAGTGATTTATCAAGTCAAGTGTGATTATCAGTATGTTACAGTTGTCATTGTTGTTGTTCAGTCACTAAGTTGTGTCCAACTCTTTGTGACCCCATGGACTGCAGCACACACTGGATAATTTATGCTTTGGCCTATCCTCAGGGAGACCAAGAGCTTTATCAGCATATACCTAAGGACACCCCAACCCCTGTCCCATATGTTAGAAGGAAAGCACTGCTTTCCAGTGGGCAGCCAGGTTAGATCTGAACACCCCACCCCATCCAGTTTACATTTAAAAATTCTCTGGGGGCAGTTGTTTAAAAAGACAGATTCCTGACATCATCCTGAGTTCTCAGAAGGAACCTGGAAATGAGCTTTTGTAATAAATATCCTAGGTGATTTAATACAAACTGTGGGCTTCCCAGGTGGCTCAGTGGTAAAGAATTTGCCTACCAATGCAGGAGACTCAGGTTAGATCCCCGGGTGGGGAAGATCCCCCAGAGCAGGAAATGGCAACCTGCTCAAGTCCTCTTGCTGGAAAATTCCATGGACAGAGGAGCCTGGCAGGCTACAGTCCATGGGGTCACAAAGAGTTGGACACGACTGAGCAAGCAAGCAAGACTTCATCAAAGCATGCTTGGCAAAACAATGCAGTGGGAAATTGGGTTATATTTAGATAATTCTCTGCCACAGCTGTATCCTCTGCAAGACTTCCCAAACATGAAGCCCAGAATCTGATTCAGTGAATTTGGTGTGGAGCCTGAGACCTTGCATCTCTAACAAGGTAAGATGATACTTTGAGGAGCTAGGATAAAGCACTGTGCTCAGGAATTGTGAGGCTGCACTAGGGCTCAGCTGGAGAGACTACTGTAATAGACTTGCCATGACCTCCAAGCATGTTGCCATGGAGGGTGCTGTCAGGAATACCAGGGATTTCCCTTGTGCCTCCCTGTGGAAGCATGCCATCTTACTCAGGACATGTGAGTCACTTAATCATAATGCACAGTGCCACCTTTCCTCTGTAAAGATGAGACAACTGACCACCTTTCCATCATCAGCAGAGACTGACTCTTCTAGCTTATCTATAGCCCAATGGAGATTGCCTCATATAACTACATCCACTCCTTTTAGCCAATAGCAACGAGTACTAGAAGCAGTTAATAAAAGTTAAGAGGTACCACAGTGGCTGAAGGATGGTGAAATTGCATGTGACTTGGGTTAGGAACCAAATGTGCCTAAGAATTGGGGCCGAATCATTAAAACCACATGGAGAATTGGACTGGCAGGAGGGAAGGGGTGGTGTGGAAAAGGAAACATTTCATAAAGTGAAGCAAAACCTCTTTATTTTCACCATTTGTCTAGGACCACTTTTCTTTAAAAGAAAAAAAAAAGAACTACTATACAAGACAAGTAATATTTATTGTTAGAGGAAGAGGAGGATTGAGAAGGTACAAATCAATAAAAAAGTTCATTCATAATTCCACAGTGTATACTGTTAATATTTAAGAATGAAGTCCTATAAGTACACCCTCATGACATCTCCACTGCCTTAGAAGTGACACTTACAAGTTAAAGGGCTATGTGCTCAACATAATAACTGTTTGTATTTGGTGAACTGTCTGTGTCTCTAGCCCATTTTTCTATACTTTTTCTTCTCAGTTAGCAAAGATGCTTTATATATTCAGTGTCTTAAAAAAATATATTTATTGTTAACTCATCTGAGATTTATTCTGCCTTAAGGTATGAAATATCCTGAAAGCTTGCATTTATTATTGACTTTTTTATAAACAATGAAACTATTTTCTCATCAGCATTTATTGAACGATAGAAAGTCCCACTTTTAAAAATTACATTATTGAATCCTCATAACCCTGTAAGTTAGGTACTTTCATTAGCTCAGATGAGAAAATGGAGGCATAGAAAGAGTGAACAGTCTGGTAGAGCCAGATTTTATTTTAGAAACTGTCAATAACCTTATTCCTATGAAAAAAATGTCAAGCAGATCACTTTATTTTATCCCTTGAACTTCACTGAGTCCCATAAAGTAGCTGGAGCACTCTGACTCTAGAATCCCTACTTCCCTAAGGGGAGCAAAACCAGCAGCATTATACTGAATGGCTCTTCCTCTTTGAGAAAATTTATCATTTATCCTCCCCAAAAAAGTAGTAAGGAGGAAAAAAGGATCCTTCATCCTTCTTGGGAATTTTTTTCAGATTAAAAAAATCATGATATTCAATGCAACATTATTAACAGCAAAACAAATGAATCTATGAAAACAGAAGAGGTACAGTTGAAATCTTTTAGAGTCTGCCAAGAAGACCTTCCTGATTCATTCCATACTGTTCTTATTACCCTTTCTTCCTGGCGATATATTTTTCTCTTATCTAGAACTTTCCTCAGCCCTACTGCCCTAGTCTAAAACCTTCAGTGATTCCCCTTGGCAATGAGGTAACACCCAAACATCTTCAGTTGTCTTTTGAGGCCATTCACTATGTAGTCCCAATATGCCTTTCAAACTGATTCTCTACCCCTCTTCAGGAACAGGGATATGTATGATGTTACTTTTTCTAAGCTACATCTTTTTCTATACTTCTGTATTTAATGCAGTAAAGAGATCAAAGGAATTTCAGAAGCAAGGCTTTAAGGCTTATCTAGCCCAACCTTGAATATTTTAAAGAAGAAACTGGTGCCAGACAGCATAACTTGCTCCAGGTCATCTAGCATATTAGAGGTTACAGTGCGGGCAGAACTTTGATTTTTCAACTCCTCTTGTTGCTCTTGCCTCCTAAACATGTAATCTCTGCTAGGCAAATACTTGCTGAATGTGTTGCATAACTTGCAGTGATTTTAACTACATTCTGTTAACTTGTCAGGAGTTGCCATCTTTGTCATGAATGAGTGAAATGAGCCAAGGCACGAAACACATGTACATCAGTTGAGCAATTCCAAAGCAATAGAACACAACAGGAAACTTGCTGAAGACACCTGTGCCCAGTGGCATCAGCTGTTGTTTACCATTAGATGCGGCCAGGAGGAGGGGAACCACGAGGAAAGATGGTGCATTTCAACTCCACAGAGCATGCCCCTCAGCTCCCACCAGGAATGGGTTGAAACCCTGTATGGGGAGATCTGTCAGCAAAGATTTCTCACCCTCTCTGTTCAGTCCTGGTCATTAGAGAACACTAGGAATCCAGATTATTAGAATTTGAGGAGACCTTAGAGATTCATTTGTAGATAAGGAAACTGAAGCCCAACAGTGTAGGAGCTGGTACACAAGGAATCTTTCATGGAAAAAAAAATCACTAAGAAACCTAATGAATTATCTCAGCAGTGGTTTTTAAGTTGCCCTACAAGAGCTTTCTGGGTTCCCTATAGGTCCTCCTGGGCCTACTGTCCACAGCTAGTGAGAGTCTGTGTAGATGGGGCTTGACCTCCCCCTACTCCCATTGCCACATTGACCAGAGCAAAACGTAAAGGTTAAAAACCTTTGGTCTAACATTTGGATTTCCAGCGGGAAAGCACAGGGAAGTATAGGAAGGAAGCATTTCCACTGTTTTAAAGACCTGGTCAGACAATGGCAACCATGACTTCTGCTCGCATTCCCTTGGCCAGGAGTTAGCAATATGACTCCATTTAACTGCAGGAGGGGTAGAACATCAGTCCCTAGCTAGGTAGCCACATGCCCAACTATACTAGACTATGGAAAATGGGAGAACAAATTTAGGTGGAAAATAGCAATACCCACCACACCATTATGAAGACAGTTGAAAGCCAGAGAGAAAACTGAGGGAAAATTACTTGGAGCAAATATGGAAAAAGGTTGATGTCATTATGACATAAAGAAGTCTATAGAGGGAAAAAAAACTAACACCAATAAAAACTGGGCTAAAATCATAAACAACGCAAATGTCCTACAAACATGAGAATGAGCACTGGTCGTAACAAAGGACTTTTAAATGGGAAGAAATGTCATTGATTATCAATCTAAAAACAGAAAAAAAAACTTTGGTGTGGGTTTACGGCAAAGAAACTCAGGTGGTAGAAGATTCTGAGGAAAAGTCCACATCTCTTTCTCAGTCTCCTGTTGTTCATTATGTTGGAGGACACTCCACACACACACACACACACACACACACACACACACCAATTTACACTCCACTGCTTTTACAGATGTGGAATACTAACTTGGTTGAAGTCGGAGATAAGGAGGGGATTGTATCTTGTTTTTAGTCGCCTAGTCAACTTCCAAATGGGTTTGCTTATTTTTATAGCAGTCATCTTAGGATCTCAAGGATGTTACCAGTACTAAAGCCATTTCTGGAACACCTGTTTTTGAAACTGCCTTTGAATTCCAAAGCATAAGTATCTGAAATATTTACAAGTATGTTTTGTGATAGAAGTGTGTTTTAGAGTATGAAATCTCATTTTAGGAACTCTTCAGATGATTAGATTCACATCTGGTCCATAGGGTAAGGAATCCAAAGGTCAATTACCACTGGTCCTTGAACAGGCTGTGGCTGAAAAGGGAAGGTTTTCCTCATGTATTTCTGAAAATCAACTCTGAAAAAGGAACACAAGGAAGGCTTCATGGCCTGACTATTGCTTCTGAAAATAAATACAGCCTCTTAACCAGACCAACTTGAACGATCAGGACTCAGTGAGTGAAAATGAGAAACATCTATTTGAAACCAAAGAAATTCAAGTTAGGATCCCATTGCCAATATTTCCTATCTGTAGGACCTGAACATTATTAGCTCCACACATCTGCAACTTAGTTTCCTCACCTGTAAATTACACTCAGTAATTCTTACCTTGTGCGATTTTTAGGGGACATGGGCTTGTCATGTGTAGAGCATCCAGCTCAGCTCTGGGTCATAGCATATGCACTCAATAAGTGGTGCATATTTTCATCACTATTATGTTTAAGTTTCTTTAGTTTGCAATATTTTTATTGCCCTTGTGTACTCCATGAATACAAAGGTTTTTGGCAAATATTTGAGATGCAAAAAAGTAAAGTGGGTTTCTGACAATTCCGGATATGTGCCCAGGAGTTGAACTGCTGGATCATATAGCAACTCTATTTTTAGATTTTTGAGGAACCACTATACCATTTTCCATAATGGCTACACTAATTTACATTTCTCAAAACAGTGTAGGAGGGTTTCCTTTTCTGGAGACCCTAGTTTTAATCAGCAAAGTCTACAATGTGAGCTCTTTTAGAGAGGATTTGTTCTCCCAAGTCACAGGGTCTTCAGGACCAGACACCCCCTCCCCAGAAGTGAGAAACTTGGTGTCAGAGACACCAAGATTTTGCAGAAGAGCTCAATGATCTGGGATGAGATGCACCACTCTTCCTCTTTGGGGTTTTGGCTGACCCAAAACACCCAGAGATATATTTCCGCACCCCCCGCCCCCAGAAAAATGTCTCTCACTTGCTCCACGCAGCAGTTTGCCTTGTCTCACCAGTGGACCACAGTGTTTTGGCACTGCCTCTGGGAGGCCCAGAATAAATGTCACACCTGCTTGGCAATGACTCCTACTGCATGCTCAGGATGATTGAACATCTATAAACACTACTCCCCTCTTGTGCCCCCAACACTCCAACCTTTTCTACCTAGCTTTTGGGAGCCTTCCACAATGTGCCTTTTTAATCTCTCCAAATCTATCCATTGTTAAAGATCCAGCTCAGTTTTAAAGATCCTTCCCCTTTAAGGCCTTTTCAAGCTTTTAGTGCAATTGTCTATTTTTTTTAAGAGGACCATGTTTTAAAGTCTTTATTGAATATGTTACAATATCGTTTCTATTTTATGTTTTTTGGCCCCAAAGCACATGGAATCATAGCTTCCCAATCAGGAATCAAACTTTCACCCCCTGCATTGAAAGGCGAAGACTTAACCACTGGACTGCCAGGGTTGTCTATTAATTCTTATATGACATCAGCACCATAACACATTATCCTGCCTTGTTGACTGCCACTTTAAATGGAGTGGTAATCACTCCCATGCTGGATCTTTAAGCTTTTTTAAGGGTAGGGACCGTGTTCTATAAACCTATATACCCTTATACCAACCAGTACAGAACTGAGCACATAGAAAATGGGCACTAGACCTTTCATTAATTGAGTAATTGGTTATTTTTCCTTCTGTCATCTCAGTGGTCTCGTGTAAAATGGCAGGAGTGTGAACAGCATCTCCTTCTAGCACTGATGTTCAGTAGAGCTACAAAAAAATCCCCAAACTTTGTTCAAAAAAAGATGGTAAATCTTAGCCAGTGACATCAATTGGAAGGATTAGGTTCTAAGCTACAACACTGATGATTTCATAAGGCTTCTCATCTCCCTCAAAACTCCAAAAAAAACCAGAGTTACTGTTTCTCTCTCCACCAAGAGAAAGAAATATCAGAACCTTTGAGATGAAACCACATAACCTAATGAAGGAGGCTTCAGAAATCTTCCCCAAAATGTAGTACACACATTGCAGTTTGATAGTTTGATGATGGGGCTTCAGTGTTTCTCATACAATAAGTTGTGTAATGATGAATTTCAGGTGCAGGAGGAACTGCCTCTCTGCTCAAATCTTTTCAAAAGGAGCATTGTACTGCCTCCACATAGTCTCAGTGTAGGAGATTGGAATTCCTTCTTAGAGTTTGAGGACATGTGAAAAAAAAATGAAAAATTTAAAAGGCACCTTTCTTCTCAGTGCTCCATGCCTCCACAATTGGGTTTGGACTCAAAGCAAGTGCTCAGAAGATCTTGGTCCCAGTAAGGGTAGAGAAAAGAGGACTGGAGATGGACAGAGAGCTTGGAGGGAAGGTGAAGGATGCCAGAGAAAAGTAATTTCCCTTTCATAAGGGGGTCCCCAGCTTCAACTTATTTCTAACTAATCATGAGATGTTTCTATTTTAATTATGAGAAACCACCAGACAAACTCAAAATTTTCTAAACGTTTTATTTTGTATTGGAGTATGACAAGTCAAAGTGTTAGTTGCTCAGTCAGGTTCAACTCTTTGTGACCTGATGGATTGTGGCCTGCCAGGCTCCTCTGTCCATGGAATTCTCCAGACAAGAATACAGGAGTGGGTGGCCAAGCTCTTCTCCAGGGGATCTTCCTGACCCAGGGATCAAACCTGGGTCTCCCACATTGCAGGCAGATTCTTTACCATCTGAGCCACCAGTGAAGCCCATATTGGGGTATAGCCAGTGAAAAAACAATGTTGTGATAGTTTCAAGTGGACAGCAAAGAGACTCAGCCACACATATACATGTATCCATTCTCCCCCAAATGACCCTTCCATCCAGGCTGCCACATTGTATTGAGCAGAGTTCCTGTGCTCCTTGTGGGTTATCCATTTTAAATATACCAGTGGGTCCTTGTTGGTTATCCATTTGGTTATACCAGTGGTTGGTATATCCTTGTTGGTTATCCTTGTTGGCTATACCAGTGGGTATATTTAAATATACCAGTGGGTCCTTGTTGGTTATCCATTTTAAATATACCAGTGTGCACATGTCCATCCCAAACTCCCTAACTATCCCGTCCCCCCATCCTCTCCCGCCCCCAGCAACCGTAAGTTCCGTCTCTAAGTCTGTGACAGACAAGCCCAAATTGAGGGACATTCTACAAGATACCTGACCACTACTCTTCAGAAATGTCAAGGGCATGAAAGACAAGGAAAGTCTGAGAAACTGTCACAGACAGGAGATAACTAAGGAGGTGACACAGACAGGATGTTACTAAGGCAACAGATGTGATGTGGAATCTGGGATTGGATCCTGGAACAGTGGAAAAACTGACGAAATCGTGAGAAATTTTGTAGTGTGGTTAATAGTATTGTATCAAAGTTAATGCTTTACTTTTTCGATATTTTAAAAACCTTTATGATTATATATATTTAAGTTTAAACTGTTTTAATAGTTGATGCAATGGGATACAGATTTTGAGGAAAGAAACCTTAATTCTCTTTGCAATTTTTAAAAATATAAGTATAGTTAACTTACAATTTTGTGTTAATTTCTGGTGTACGGCAAAGTGATTCATATATATAAATATTTATATGTATTCTTTTTCATATTCTTTCCCATTATAGTTTATTACAAGATATTGAAAATAGTTCCCTATGCTATACAATAGGTCCTTGTTGTTAATCTATTTTATATATAGTAGTTTGTATCTGCTAATCCCAAGCTCTTAATTTATCCCTCCCCACCACCTTTTCCCTTTGATAATCATAAGTTTGTTTTCTATGTCGGTGAGTCTGTTTTGTAAATAACTTCATTTGTAACATATTTTAGATTCCACATGTAAGTGCTATCATAGTGATAGCATATGGTCTTTGTCTTTCTCTTTCTGACTTACTTCACTTAGTATAATCATCTCTGGGTCCATCCATGTTGCTGCAAATTACATTATTTCATGTGCTTTTACATTAATGCCTTACTTTTGATAAATATTCTATGGTTATATAAGATGTTAACATACGGGAAAGCTAGGTGAAAGACATTCAGAAATTGCTGTTTTCACGACCTTTTGGTAAGTCTAAAACTATTTCAAGATAAACGTTTAAAGGGAAAGCCTGAGACACACTATCCCCAGTATCAAAAAAACAAAGCACCCTCTTTCCTGCCAGTTTCTCACTTCCTCTGCCAACTCAACAGTGACTCTTAAAGGCCTCTAGCTGCAGTAACAGCAGATCAGTTCAGCAGTCTGAAAAAATGAGCTGTTTGGACCTGCCTTTTCCAAATCATTGAAACAAACTTTTTTGGAAGGCACTATTTCTAAAAAAGCAGTATCCATTTCTATGCTTTCTTATATAGAGCATGGAAAACACCACTTAATTCTTCATTGTCCACGAGCGTTAGTATAAACATCTGCTTTTGTACAGTATATAAGTAAAAGAGCTCTTGGAGCTGGTCCATGGGGAGAGCTAATTATAGTGGTGAGTATTTTGGTTCTGCTTCATGGATCTACACTCTCTCCTCTCCCCCTATAAGGCTGCCCTGGTGGTCCTTTAGAGGGAGAAAGGAGTATACCAGATGAGTGGCTTTGAGGGGGCATCTGGGGGGTCTAATACCCCAAGGCATCCTTGCAGATCACTGGAGCACAGGTCATGTCCACCACTCTCCAGGTTTTCAGAGATGATGTTGTCATTGTCATTGCCATCATTATCATCAGTGTTCTGGGAAGTGACAAGGACACACCCTGCAGAGGGCATGTTTTCACCAGAGAGAGCCAGTGAAGTGGCAGCATGAAGGGCCAAAAGAGTGTATGATACAAGCACCATTTGATATGCTTGTGTGTCACTGAAATTCGGGGATCACTGGGGCTTAACCAGGTAAAGCAGTTAGAGCACCATGACCCCTGTGGGCTCTCCCATTGGCATGCACTGTTTACGCCAAAACTCTTTTTTTAGACTTGGTAAATATATTTGTCTCTAAAAAAAAAAAAAAAAAAAAAAAGAAGGGCTGAATACTTAGTCTTAAGAGTCACTTCTAGCTCAAACATTCTTGGAGTCTGTTCTTTGAGATAAATTTTCTCTTTTATGTGAAATCCTCCAAAGCCATCAAAGAATCGTTATCACCACTGCACAGTGCAAATCTCAGCTTTATCAACCAGTCCTCTCTCTTTGAAGTGCATTACCCCAGATCCCTCCAGGTCACACCCTAAAGAGCTTTATGTTGGGAGAAAATGTCAGTACAGGTCAAAAGCAACAAACCATTGGGGAAACCTTCTCTGGTGGCTTATATGCGCCGTCAGCCTTCAATGCCCAACCACACAAGGGTAACTGATGCCCAGTCAATGAATCTGAGAAGGAAATGTGCCCAAGCGGCTGACTTTGAGGAAGCTTGAAGAGATTCTGTTGATTTTTTCCCCCTTCCCTTTGTCTTGACTTGCTTCATCATGATTCCATGCATAACCCAAATCTCGATGAAGAAATACAGAAATTCCACCCTACAGCTCTTCAATCTACACGTCAGCTTGGGCCACAAGGGCATTCCAGAGAGAAGAGGTCAAGCAGGACTTCAGCAGACAAATTTGCTGACGTCTAAAGCATAGGCTTGGGAGGGAGGAGATGCCCCTAACCCCCACCCCACTATGAGGTACCGAGTCCAGTAGAGCTTAGGGCTATACTTCCCACCACCACAGGCTAATTTGACTCCTTTTCTCTGTTTTCAAGACCACCATATTACTGGCCTACATTCATGTGACCATGAGGCAGAGGGATGGAGTATGAAGGGTAAGGGATTTGGGTACAGACAGACCCGGGTTTGCATTTTAACTCTGACATTTATGAGCTGTTGCACTTTATGCAAGTTACCGTACAGCTTTGCGACTAAGTCTCCTCGTTAAAATGAAGATAACAGTTTCTGACACAAAGTTATTGGGAAAATTAGAGATAATGCACACAAAGCTCCCAATAACAGCACTTAGGACATGGTAGTCATGGCAACAAATAAACAGTAGCTGTTTTTCTCTATTCCAAGTGAAAGAAACCAGACACGAAAGGATACATATTGTATGATTCCTTTTATATGAAATGTTCAGAAAGGGCAAATCTATAGAGACAGAAAATAGATTAGTCATTGCCAGGAGCTAGAGGGCAGGGGAGATGGAGAACAACTGCTGATGCACACAGACTTTCTTCTTGGAGTAATGAAAATGTTCTAGAATTATAGAGTGGTGATGGTTGTGCAACATAATGGGTAGACTAAAAATCACTACATTTTACATTTTAAAGGGAAATTTTACGGTAGGTGAATTATATCTTAATTAAAAATACTTAAAAATAAATTCTCCATTCTTCAATTTATAAATATGAATAGAAGTTAGTTTTTTAATGAGGCTAATAGTAGTACCAACCTCAGAGGATTTTTTGATGATTAAATGAGTTAATTTTATTTAAATATTTAGACAAGTGCTGGCTCACTATAAAAACCCAATAAATGTCAGCTATAATAATCATTACTATAGTTTTCATTATTATGATCATCATCATCTTTATCACAGGTAGTAGTCAAGACCTAGTCAAGACCTAGTAGTCAAGATCAATAGGGTTTAAGTCAAACAGACCTGGTCTAAAATCTGGCTTCACATTTATTGGCACATAATAGTCAAGAAGAGAAGAAGAAGAAGGCAATGGCACCCTACTCCAGTACTCTTGCCTGGAAAATCCCATGGAAGGAGGAGCCTGGTAGGCTGCAGTCCATGGGGTCGCTGAGCGTTGGACACGACTGAGCAACTCCCTTTCACTTTTCACTTTCATGCACTGGAGAAGGAAATGGCAACCCACTCCAGTGTTCTTGCCTGGAGAATCCCAGGGACGGGGGAGCCTGGTGGGCTGCCGTCTATGGGGTCGCACAGTCAGACACGACTGAAGTGACTTAGCAGCAATAGTTAATGGCATAGTCACTGGATTCAGACTTTTTTAAAAATTTATTTATTTTAATTGGAGGCTAATTACTTTGCAATATTGTAGTGGTTTTTGACATACATTGACATGAATCAGCCATGGGTGTACATGTGTCCCCCATCCTGAACCCCTCTCCCACTTCCCTCCCCATCCCATCCCTCAGGGTTGTCCCAGGGCACCGGCTTTGAGTGCCCTGTTTCATGCATCAAACTTGGACTGGTGATCTATTTCACATATGGTAGTTAATATACATGTTTCAGTGCTATTCTCTCAAATAATCCCACCCTCGCATTCTCCCACAGAGTCCAAAAGTCTGTTCTTTATATCTGTGTCTCTTCTGCTGTCTCACATATAGGGTCATCGTTACCATCTTTCTAAATTCTATATATATGCATTAATATACTGTATTGGTGTTTTTCTTTCTGACTTACTTCACTCTGTATAATAGGCTCCAGTTTCATCCACCTCATTAGAACTGATTCAAATGCATTCTTTTTAATAGCTGAGGTAACATTCCATTGGGTATATGTACCACAGCTTTCTTATCCATTCATCTGCCCATGGACATCTAGCTTGCTTTCGTGTCCTAGCTATTATAAACAGTGCTGCAATGAACATTGGGGTACATGTGTCTCTTTCACTTCTGATTTCCTTAGTGTGTATGCCCAGCAGCGGGACTGCTGGGTTGTATGGCAGTTCTGCAAGGAGATCCAACCAGTCCATTCTAAAGGAAGTCAGTCCTGGGTGTTCTTTGAAAGGACTGATGCTAAAGCTGAAACTCCAATACTTTGGCCACCTCATGCAAAGAGTTGACTCATTGGAAAAGACTCTGATGCTGGGAGGGATTGAGGGCAGGAGGAGAAGGAGACGACAGAGGATGACATGGCTGGATGGCATCACCGACTCGATGGACATGAGTTTGAGTGAACTCCGGGAGTTGGTGATGGACAGGGAGGCCTGGCATGCTGCAATTCATGGGGACGCAAAGAGCCAGACACAACTGAGCGACTGAACTGAACTGAACTGATGGCAGTTCTATTTCCAGTTTCTTAAGGAATCTCCACACTGTTCTCCATAGTGGCTGTATTAGTTTGCATTCCCACCACCAGTGTAAGAGGGTTCCCTTTTCTTTGCACCCTCTCCAGCATTTATTGTTTGTAGACTTTTTGATAGCAGCCATTCTGACTGGCGTGAGATGATACCTCATTGTGGTTTTGATTTGCATTTCTCTGATAATGAGTGATGTTGAGCATCTTTTCATGTGTTTGTTAGCCATCTGTATGTCTTCTCTGGAGAAATGTCTGTTTAGTTCTTTGGCCCATTTTTTTTATTGGGTCATTATTGTTCTGGAATTGAGCTGCAGGAACTGCTTATATATTTCTGAGATTAATTTTTTGTCAGTTGCTTCGTTTGCTATTATTTTTCCCATTCTGAAGGCTGTCTTTTCACCTTGCTTATAGTTTCCTTCATTGTGCAAAAGCTGTAAGTTTAATTAGGTCCCATTGTTTATTTTTGCTTTTATTTCCATTACTCTGGGAGGTGGATCATAGAGGATCCTCCTGTGATTTATGTCAGAGAGTGTTTTGCCTATGTTTTCCTCTAGGAGTTTTATAGTTTCTGGTCTTACATTTAGATCTTTAATCCATTTTGAGTTTATTTTTGTGTATGGTGTTAGGAAGTGTTCTAGTTTCAATCTTTTACAGGTGATTGACCAGTTTTCCCAGCACCACTTGTTAAAGAGATTGTCCTTTCTCCATTGTATATTTTTGCCTCCTCTATAGGTGCATGGATTTATCTCTGGGCTTTCTATTTTCTTCCATTGATCTATATTTCTGTCTTTGTTCCAGTACCATATTGTCTTGATGACTGTAGCTTTGTAGTATAGTCTGAAGACAGGCAGGTTGATTCCTCCAGTTCCATTCTTCTTTCTCAAAATTGCTTTGGCTATTTAAGGTTTTTTTGTATTTCCATGCAAATTGTGAAATTATTTGTTCTAGTTCTCTGAAAAATGCCATTGGTAGTTCAATAGGGGTTGCATTAAATCCATAGGTTGCTTTGGGTACTATACTCATTTTCACTATACTGATTCTTCCAATCCATGAACATGGTATATTTCTCCATTTATTTGTGTCCTCTTTGATTTCTTTCATCAGTGTTTTATAGTTTTCTATATATAGGTCTTTTGTTTCTTTAGGTAGATATATTCCTAAGTATTTAATTCTTTTTGTTGCAATGGTGAATGGAATTGTTTCTTTAATTTCTCTTTCTGTTTTCTCATTGTTAGTGTATAGGATTGCAAGGGATTTCTGTGTGTTGATTTTATATCCTGAAACTTTACTATATTCATTGATCAGCTCTAGTAATTTTCTGGTGGTGTCTATAGGGTTTTCTATGTAGAGGATCATGTCATCTGCAAACAGTGAGAGTTTTATTTCTTCTTCTCCAATCTGGATTCATTTTATTTCTTTTTCTTCTCTGATTGCTGTGGCTAAAACTTCCAAAATTATGTTGAATAGTAGTGGTGAGAGTGGGCACCCTTGTCTTGTTCCTGACTTTAGGGGAAATGCTTTCGATTTTCACCATTGAGGATAATGTTTGCTGTGGGTTTATCATATATGGCTCTTATTATGTTGAGGTATGTTCTTTCTATGCTTGCTTTTTGGAGAGTTTTTGTCATTAATGGATGTTGAATTTTGTCAAAGGCTTTCTCTGCATCAATTGAGACAATCATATGGTTTCCATCTTTCAATTTGTTAATGTGCTATATCACATTGATTGATTTGCAAATATTTAAGAATCCTTGCATCCCTGGGATAAAGCCCACTTGGTCATGATGTATGATCTTTTTAATATGTTGTTGGATTCTATCTGCTAGAATTTTGTTGAGGATTTTTGCATCTATGTTCATCAGTGATATTGGCCTGTAGTTTACTTTTTTGTGGCATCTTTGTCTGGGTTTGGTATTGGGGTGATGGTGGCCTCATAGAATGAGTTTGGGAGTTTACCTTCCTCTGCAATTTTCTGGAAGAGTTTGAGTAGGATAGGTGTTAGCTCTTCTCTAAATTTTTGGTAGAGTTCACCTGTGAAGCCATATGGTCCTCTGCTTTTGTTGGAAGATTTCTGATTACAGTTTCTATTTCTGTGCTTGTGATGGGTCTGTTAAGATTTTATATTTCTTCCTGGTTCAGTTGTGGAAGGTTATGCTTTTCTAAGAATTCATCCATTTCTTCCAAGTTATCCATTTTTTTGGCATATAGTTGCTGATAGTAGTCTCTTATGATCCTTTGTATTTCTGTGTTGTCTGTTGTGATTTCTCCATTTTCATTTCTAATTTTGTTGATTTGACTCTTCTCCCTTTTTTTCTTGATGAGTCTGACTAATGGTTTGTCAATTTTATCTTCTCAAAGAACCAGCTTTTAGTTTTGTTGATTTTTGCTATAGTCTCCTTGTTTATTTTTCATTTATTTCTGCCCTATTTTTTATGATTTCTTTCCTTCGACTAACACTGGGGTTCTTAATTTCTTCTTTTTCTAGTTGCTTTAGGTGTAAAGTTAGGTTATTTATTTGATTTTTCTCTTGTTTCTTTAGATAAGCTTGTAATGCTATGAACCTTCTCCTTAGCAGTGCTTTTACTGAAACCCATAGGTTTTGGGTTGCTGTGTTTTCATTTTCATTTGTTTCTATGCATATTTTGATTTCCTTTTTTATTTCTTCCATGATTTATTGGTTATTCAGAAGCGTGTTGTTTAGTATCCATATGTTTGTGTTTTTTTTCCTGTAGTTGACATCTAATCTTACCACACTGTGATCAGAAAAGATGCTTGAAATGATTTCAGTTTTTTGAATTTACTCACTGCAGATGGTGACTGCAGCCATGAAATTAAAAGACGCTTACTCCTTGGAAGGAAAGTTATGTCCAACCTAGATAGCATATTCAAAAGCAGAGACATTACTTTGCCAACAAAGGTTCGTCTAGTCAAGGCTATGGTTTCTCCTGTGGTCATGTATGGATGTGAGAGTTGGACTGTGAAGAAGGCTGAGAGCCAAAGAATTGATGCTTCTGAACTGTGGTGTTGGAGAAGACTCTTGAGAGTCCCTTGGACTGCAAGGAGATCCAACCAGTCCATTCTGAAGGAGATCAGCCCTGGGATTTCTTTGGAAGGAATGATGCTGAAGCTGAAACTCCAGTACTTTGGCCACCTCATGCGAAGAGTTGACTCATTGGAAAAGACTCTGATGCTGGGAGGGATTGGGGGCAGGAGGAGAAGGGGACGTCAGAGGATGAGATGGCTGGATGGCATCACTGACTCGATGGACATGAGTCTGAGTGAACTCCGGGAGTTGGTGATGGACAGGGAGGCCTGGCCTGCTGCGATTCATGGGGTCGGGAAGAGTCGGACACGACTGAGCGACTGAATTGAACTGAACTGAAGGCTAGATTTATGGCCCAGAATGTGATCTATCCTAGAGAATGTTCTGTGTGCACTTGAGAAAAAGGCGAAACTCCTTGTTTTGGGGTGAAATGTCCTATAGATATCAATTAGATCTAACTGGTCCATTGTATCATTTAAAGTTTGTGTTTCCTTGCTAATTTTCTGTTTGGTTGATCTATCCATAGGTGTGAGTGGGGTATTAATGTATCCCACCATTATTGTGTTACTGTTAATTTCCCCTTTCATACTTGTTAGCATTTGCCTTACATATTGTGGTGCTCCTATGTTGGGTGAATATGTATTTATAATTGTTATATCTTCTTCTTGGATTGATCCTTTGATCATTATGTAGTGTCCTTCTTTGTCTCTTTTCATGGCCTTTGTTTTAAAGTCTATTTTATCTGATATGAGTATTGCTACTCCTGCTTTCTTTTGGTCAACATTTGCATGAAATATCATTTTCCAGCCCTTCACTTTCAGTCTGTATGTATCCCTTGTTTTGAGGTGAGTCTCTTGTAGACAGCATATATAGGGGTCTTGTTTTTGTATTCATTCAGCCAGTCTTTGTGTTTTGGTTGGGGCATTCAACCCATTTACATTAAGGTAATTATTGGTAAGTCTTATCCCACTGCCATTTACTTTCTTGTTTTGTGTTCAAGTTTATAAACCTTTTCTGTGTTTCCTGTCTAGAGAATATCTTTTAGCATTTGTTGAAGAGCTGGTTTGGTGGTATTGAATTCTCTCAGCTTTTGCTTGTCTGTAAAAGCAAAAGCTTTTGATTTCTCCATCATATTTGAATGAGACCCTTGCTGTATATAGTAATCTGGGGTGTAGGTTTTTCTCTTTCATCACTTTAATTATGTCCTGCCATTCCCTTCTGGCCTGAAGAGTTTCTATTGAAAGATCAGCTGTTATCCTTATGGGGATCCCTTTGTGTGTTATTTGTTGCTTTTTCTTTGCTGCTTTTAATATTTGCTCTTTGTGTTTGATCTTTGTTAGTTTGATTAATATGTGTCTTGGGGTGTTTTGCCATGCATTTACCCTGTTTGGAACTCTCTGGGTTTCTTGTACTTGGGTGGCTATTTCCTTCCCCATTTTGGAGAAGTTTTCAACTATTATCTACTCAAGTATTTTCTCATGGCCTTTCTTTTTGTCTTCTTCTTCTGGGACTCCTATGATCCGAATGTTGGGGCATTTAACATTGTCCCAGAGGTCTCTGAGGTTGTCCTCATGTCTTTTAATTATTTTTTTCTTTTTTCCTCTCTGCTTCATTTATTTCCACCATCCTATCTTCCACCTCGCTTATCCTCTCTTCTCCCTCAGTTATTCTACTGTTGGTTCCCTCCAGAGTGTTTTTGATCTCAGTTATTGCATTATTCATTATTGATTGACTTTTATTTATTTCTTCTAGGTCCTTGTTAAACATTTCTTGCATCCTCTCAATCCTTGTCTCTAATATATTTATCTGTAACTCCATTTTGTTTTCAAGATTTTGGATCATCTTCACTATTGTTATTCTGAATTATTTTCCAGGTAGACTCCCTATCTCCTCCTCATTTGTTTGGTTTGGTGGGCACTTATCATGTTCCTTTACGTGATGAATATTTCTCTGCCTTTTCATTTTGTTTACATTGCTATGTTTGAGGTCCCCTTTATGTAGGCTGGAAGTTTGTGGTTTGTCTTTATTGTGGAGCCTGCTCCCTGTGGGTGGGATTGGACTAGTGGCTTGTCAAGGTTTCCTGGTTAGGGGAGCTTGCATCTGTGTTCTGGTGGGTGGAGCTAGATCTCTTCTCTCTGGAGTGCAATGAAGTGTCCAGTAGTGAGTTTTGGGGTGTCTATAGGTTTGGTATGACTTTGGGCAGCCTGTCTTTTAATGCTCAGGGCTGTGTTCCTGCCTTGCTGGAGAATTAGCTTGGTATGTCTTGCTCTGGAACTTGTTGGCTCTTGGGCGAAGCTTGGTTTCAGTGTATGTATGGAGGCTTTTGGATGAGCTCTTGTCTATTAATGTTCCCTAGAATCAGGAGTTCTCTGATATTCTCAAGGTTTGGATTTAAGCCTCCTGCCTCTTGCTTTCATTCTTATTCTTACAGTAGCCTCAAGACTTCTCCATCCATGCAGCGCAGATGATAAAACATCTAGGTTAATGGTAAAACAATACTCCACAGTGAGGGACACCCAGAGAGGTTCACAGAGTTACATGGAGAAGAGAAGAGGGAGGAGGGAGATAGAGGTGACCAGGAGGAGAATAGGGAGAGTCAAAAGGGGAGAGAGCAATCTAGCCAGTAATCAATTCCCTATGTGCTCTGCACAGTCTGTAACACCCAGAGAGATTCACAGAGTTACAAAGAAAAGAGAAGAGGGAGGAGGGAGATAGGGGTGACCAGGGGGAGAAGAGTGGGAATCAAAAGGGGAAAGACCAATCTAGCCAATAATCAGTTCCCTAAGTGTTCTCCACAACCTGGAACACCCAGAGAGATTCCCAGAATGAAGTAGAAAAGAGAAGGGTGAGGGAGGAGATAGAGGTGACCTGGGAGAAAAATGGGAGAGTCAAAAGGGGAGACAGCAATCAAGCCAGTAATCACACCCCTAAGTGAAAATGGATACTGAAGATTAGATTCTTAAAGGTACAAAACTGATAACAAATACTAAAAAGCAAAGATTAAAAATCTAGAGTAGAGGTTGGACTCTCAAAAATACAATATTAAAATTATAAAACAAAATCAATCAAAAAATTATAAAATATATATATGAAATTTGCTTTTAAAATAGGGTCTTTTTTTTCAAGGTAATAATAGGTTATCAAAGTTAAAATTAAAGGAGTAATAAAGAACTTTTTTAAAAATTAAAAAGTGATAATAGTAAAAATATATCTAGGAATTTCTCTAGAGCTGTTGTGGGCAATGTGGGGTCAGTTCAGTTTCAGACAGTTCCTTGTTCCAGCCTGTACTTGTTCTCAAGGTCTATGCTGCTGCTGCTGCTGCTAAGTTACTTCAGTCGTGTCCGACTCTGTGTGACCCCATAGACGTCAGCCCACCAGGCTCTCCGGCCCCTGGGATTCTCCAGGCAAGAACACTGGAGTGGGTTGCCATTTCCTTCTCCATTGCATGAAAGTGAAAAAGTGAAAGGGAAGTCGCTCAGTCGTGTCCGACTCTTAGCAACCCCATGGACTGCAGCCCACCAGGCTCCTCCATCCATGGGATTTTCCAGGCAAGAGTACTGGAGTGGGGTGCCATTGCCTTCTCCACTCAAGGTCTATAGGCTCCCTCCAATGCTTAGTCAGTGCTAACTACAGGATTTTAATCTGTTGCACCTGTCACTTCCAGAGCCGTTCCCTCTTCTTTATTTTGACTTCCTGTTTGCCAGTCTCCTCAGAGTCTAATTTCCACCCTGTCACAAGGGGGCGAAGGTGGTCAATTATTTAGACTCATTTATTTAGTTGTGTTGTGGGGAGGGAGGAACACTGCAAACAAATATCGCTGGCATGCGTTGGGCGGGCTCGCAGTGTTTGGACCACACTGAGTTTGCCCCAGCTCACAGCAACGTGCTGCCCCAGTTGCTTTCTGGTCTACACTGCTCAGGCTCCAGGGTGCTCTGCAGGACACTATCCAAAGCGTGCCCTGCGTTTCATGCACTTTCCAGGTCTAAGCTGCTCAGGTTTAGGTTCTCGGATACTCCTCAAGGGCACAGACTCGGTTAGGCATGTGTTTTGTGTCCTTCCCGGGTCCAAGCAGCTCAGGCGACCAGGTGCTTGGCTAGAGCACTGTCCCAGATGTGCCATGTGTCTTAATCACCTCCCCAGTCCCGGCTGCTTGGTTTCCCAGGTGCTCTAGGAGAGCACCTTCTCAGGTGTGCTGTGTGTCTCCTCTGGGGAGCTGATTTCAGGCTTACACCCTCCTGGCAAATGTCAACCGTCCAGGATCCCAGGAAGAAGGGGTTAGCAACTGGGAGCCTGCTCACAGTTTGGTGTAGGATGCGGTCTCTGGGACGGAGATTGGAGCAGTCCGTTGCCTTCCAACTCTGGCTTTTGCACGCCTGCCTCGCGGCCTCTGGTGGGGGAGGGGAGGGTCCTGTACGCAGCCGGCTAGCTTTCCTTTGGTATTCAATCCTTCGTTCTGTGAGCCGGCAAGGGAAAGTTCTCTCTCTCTTTTTTTTCCTCTCTGGGGATCCCACAGTTTGGGTTGCTATCTCACGTTAGCTCCCTCCGATTGTCCTCAGGGCATTCAGGCCCAATCCTTACCCTAAGGACTGATGATGCTGCCCGCGCCTCCGTGTCCAGCCCCTGCTCGCTGGTGGTGGATGCGAGCATCTGGGGTACTTCTCCGCTGGCAGTTGCAGTTAGGCGCCTATCCTGTGGGGGGTTTTTTCCTCCCAGTTATGTTGCCCTCTGAAATTCCAAAACTCCCCACAGACCCACCAGTGAGAGGGTTTCCTGCTCTTTGGAAACTTCTTCACGACTGCCTCCCCAGGACTGGTCTCTGTCGCTAACTCTTTTGTCTCTCTTTTTGTCTTTTATATTTTGTCCTACCTCTTTCAAAGAGAATGGACTGCCTTTCTGAGTGCCTGGTGTCCTTCGCCAGCGTTCAGTTGTTTTGTGGAGGTTGCTCAGCATTCAAATGATCTTTTAATTTGTGGGGGAGAAAGTGGTCTCCCCGTCCTATTCCTCTGCCATCTTGGGACCACCCCCCAGACTTTTTTTTTTTAATTAACAGCTTTATTGATATATGGACAGAGGAACCTGGAGGGCTAAAGTCCATGGGGTAGCAAAGAATTGGACACCACTGAGCAACTAACACACTTTATTGAGATGTAATTCAGATGCCACACAGTGCACCCATTTAAATGTGTACAATTCAATGATTTTAGTGTATTTACAGAGTTGTGCGGCCATCACCAACAATACATTTTAGAACATTTTTATCAGGCCAAAAAGAAACCCCATATGCATTGAGTGGTTTCAGACTTTCTTGATCAAAATTCCAACTTCACATATTTATCAACTGTGTTGACTTTAAGCAATTTTTTCAACCTCTCTGTGCCCCTAGTTTCATGAGTAAAATGGCTATAATAATAGTTTGTACCTAATGAGTTGCCATGAGAATTAAATGATGTCTCCATTAGGAAGCTTTTGGATTTAAGTTTAGGAAACCTGGCTCAGTTTGCTTTGAACCAGGTAGATGGGAAAGAAAAAAAGAAATAGAAGAGAAAACTTAATTCAAATCAAGAAAAGAGAGGGAAGAGAAGTTTATTTTCACCAGGCATTAGTTTGGGGGTGCTTATCACATAGTTCTCTGCCTAGATTTTCCTCCTGGAATGTTAAGATCGCTATTCCTATGTGTTTGGTGAAACTGCTTCCGTTTTTTGGTAATAGGAGCTAAATAAAATAATACGCCTTATATGCTCCTAAGATCTCTGTCTAGGAGTATAAATCTCATTGAGAAGACTCTACAAAATATTTTAGTAATGTAACATCTCTGCCCAATGGTGTCATTCAGAATAGCATTTTGGATAGCCCAATATGATGCCAGCAGATGCCATAAATGGCAGTAAGTGCAGCAGAAGCTAGGATCCAAAGCCTTGAATTAGAGATTAGATTCCATCGCTAGTTGTTTTGGGCCTCTCTTAACCTTGTTTGACTTCAAATTCTCCATCACCAAAATGGGAAATAAAAGCAGAATGCACTCTCCAGGTGGCAGCCTAAGTATAGAAGAGCATCTTATCATCATATTTATGATTACAGAATCACAAAATTGGATGGGTCTTTAGTAAAGATTAATTTATTCTCTGGATTAGCTGTCAGAGACCCTGAGACTCAATGAGAGGAAAGCCTTCCCAAGGTCAGACCAGCTGGGTTTCAACAAGGGTTGAACCTACATTCCAGCCTTGTGTTCTACTATGATGTGACACAGGCTGATGAGTTTCCTTTCCCCTCCTTCTGTCCATCACAGCAACTAATTTATCAATTTACCAGTCATTATAAATGATACAAACTTTATATATAAATGTTAAATATACATGCTGAGTGAAGAGGAGCACCTGAAGATATGTACCAATCTTGTGTCCCCATGATAAATTCACAGATATTTATAGAGCCTTTAATGTAAAGGTTGGTAACTGTCTCAAAATGGAAGATCAAGATTTTCACAGCTTTCTTTTCAGCCTAATTTGGCAAGGATCTGGTTAGCAATCAGGGTAAAAGTGTGATGGGGCTGTGAATATTCATTTACTTTTAACTTTTCTGAGTGAGAAGATCAATGGCATCTAACAAGCCTGGAGATTTTTCTCTTAAGATACCAAAAGGGGGACCCAGTAAGCCCTGACCCACATGCCGTTTTGAAAAACCCATGAGATCTACATAATCATAGTAAGAGAGGAGCATTTCTTTGTGTTCCCTTTGGCCTGATTCAGCCAGCAGGGAGAGGACAGTCAGTGAGCTCACAGCATTGGGTGTGATGACTTCCACAGAAGTCTTTGCTGCTATAGTTTTTACATCTCATGTTATCTCATTAAGACAGATCTGGTAGGGGTTTAAATTAGCCCAGCTTTCCTCTCTATCACACATTCAATTCAAAACTTTAATGACTATTTCATAAAGGTTTTCTAATTCTCAGTGGCCTAGTGAATATCCTTTGGCCTTTAAATCAAACGACAAAAAAAAAAAAAAAAATCTACAGGCAGAAAAAAATAATGATGCTATTTCTGTTCCTAGATAGGTTAGCACACAGTCACCTGGAGTCATGATATCAGAAGTTTTGCTGGCCAGAACTAATTGCCAATGACTGCCTGCATGATCAAGAGAAAATACAGCCTCTCATTCCGTTTCCCCCTTAGGGAATTGTAGCTGCAACCCCACAGTCCTACTAGCTCTTAATTTCTCCCTTTCTTCTTTCCTTCTTCCTTTCTTCCTTCCTAACCTAGTTCTATCCATCTAATAAGAATACACTAGTATTCCATTAGAAGGGAGAGAGAGAGGTTACCAGATTAAAGCAATCATCAAATGATGTTTCCAAGCAACCTAGAGCTTCTAGTCTGCCCTCCCCTTCCTCACATCTCCAAAGGGCCAGGAATAGGCCCTCCCTATTCCTCCAGCATATTGTGGAACTAGATCTTTTATTTTCCTGGGAATGGAGTCACCATCCCCACAGTTTCCTAGAGGCTGTTCCACTGCTTGTAGTTTCTACTCTGCTATAGACTGAACTGCATCCCCTCCAAATTCATATGTTGATGCCCTAACCCCCAAATGTGACTGTATTTGGAGATAGGGCCTACAAAAGGTCATAATGGCAGGGCCCTGACCCTATGGGTTAGTGCTCTTATAATAAGAGGCCATGTGAACACACAGCAAAAATTTGGCAGTCTGCAAGCCATGAAAGAGCTCTCACTAGAAACTGAACCTGCTGACAATTTAATCTTAGACTTTCCATCTTCCAGAACTCTAAGAAAAGTCATTTCTATTGTTGGAACCATCCAGTCTGTGTTATTTTGTTATGGCAGCCTGCGCTAAGATGCTCCTCAACTCCTTTCTGCCCATTTCCTTCTTGGTGGTGCCCTCTTAACTATCCTTCAAATTCCTGTCTGGGGATATACAGCCCAACTCTCCTTAGCTCTACACACTGAATTCTTTTAACCTCCCCTCACTCTACCAATCATTTCTACTTTGTTGAATTTGAACAAATTATTTGTATAGATGAAATTTTTCAAGTCTTTAAGCCATATTGCATCAGCAACTTCAAAGATATGAGTACTCAAGCACTGATCGTACCCTCCAGTATGAGCACATTCACACACGCAAACACACACACACACACACACTGGATTGTCACATATTTCATGAACCAGGTTAAAATGCTAAAGGCATTCAGGTTTCTTTGATTCTTCTCAAGTAGAAATTCAAAGAGAAACCTGAGCTCTACCTCCCCTATATTGTACACACATTTCCCTTCAATGAAATTTTAGAACCTCATCCAGGGACTTTTTAAAGATGGCAAAATGCATAACAGATCTCCTTTCTGCTTATTACCAAGCATGAATCTGCTCCTTTAAAAAGCATCAAATAGGAGCATGAGTGGGCTGAGTACCACTCAGAGTCTTGTGTGAGAAAACCAACTGGCTGTGCTACTCTTGTTCCGAGCATTTAGACAGAGGCCCCACCATCTTACCAGTGTAAGGTCCTCTGGGAGGGATGGACTGAATCCAGCATTATCCAAAGGTCAGATGGGATCACTTTGGAAAATAGACCCTTTAGGCCAGCTGAGGAGAGGATGTTGAATTCACTGTCACAACTTGTACACATTCCTCTCTCTTCAAAGGAAACCTCAAGAGCTGAATTACCAAAGTGGCCTCCAGCAAACAGGAGGGTACAAATGCCCCCTGGGCCTCTATGATATTGGTTTGGTGTGTAGACGGTGAGCTGCCATGATGCTGAAAGCAGCCCAGCTCTCTTACTGTTGTTTTGGCTGAGGGCCTCATGGAGCTGAATCACTGCTACTTGGGCCCACTGTGTACTTTAGCACTTCTGGATGCTATGTATTTCAAATGACTTTATTCCAGGGGTGAGGGGTGGGGTAAGCAACTGTTATAGGACAGAGGTTGTGAAGAGGTGGCCCCCTCAACTTCCTTCTGGCATACACACACACACACACACACGAGAGCCCTGCAGGCAGAGATGCAGAGCTGTCCATGTGAGCCAGCAGGGCTTTGATCATATTTATCTTGCCCTCAAAATATGTATGCTGAGTATTGCAACTCTCCCTTTCCATTTACATCCGTGAGTCCTAGGGGAAAATCATCTATCATCTATGAAAGCTGGCAATGGCTTTCTTCTTCCATTTCAATTGATAGATACAGTGCATTAAAAGGAAATTAATGTTGGTCTTATTCCATCAAAAGCAATTTCAAGAAATCTTTGGGTCAAAGAAGAAAATTGTCAGCTACTGCTTAGCACTGTGGTAACTGACAGTTTGTATTCCTGGGAAAATGTAATTACCACACCTGCCACTGTGCTTCTGGCCAGACCTTTCTGGGAGAACATTTTTAGATCGTGTGTTTATTCTGCCTCCATGTGAAGGGATCTACAGATGCTTCCCATATAATACATCCCAAGATCACTTTCTTTTTCTTCCTTCATGAAAAGGAAGCAGTCTGTGGGTAGACTCAAGTCAGAGACCAGGTCTTTTGACCACATGGCCTCATGCAATAGGAGTATTGCGCACACTGAGCAGTGAGGCCTCAGAGTCAACATCATTGATAGCTGGAGGGAAGAACAGAATCATTATTCAGATGTACACTTGGCTTTAGGTGGAAGTAGACTGGATGGATGGAGGAGCCTGATGGGCTACAGTCCATGGGGTCGCTAAGAGTTGGACATGACTGAGCGACTTCACTGTCATTTTTTGCTTACATGCATTGGAGAAAGAAATGGCAACCCACTCCAGTGTTCTTGCCTGGAGAATCCCAGGGACAGGGGAGCCTGGTGGGCTGCCGTCTATGGGGTCGCACAGAGTCGGACACGACTGAAGCGAGTTAGCAGCAGCAGCAGCAGCAGACTAGATAGCATTGATGTGGCAGCATTGGAAGAGCTCTGAGGAAGACCCAGACCAGTCCCTCCCTAAGCTCCCCAGCAGTTTGTTAGTGCCTCCTTTCCTCTACAGGGAACAATCCTTTCCAGTTCCTAAATACAGATAAGTTTTTAAATTTTCCATAGAGGGACTTCCCTGGCAGCCCAGTGGTTAAGACTCTGTGCTTCGCTACAGGGGGCATGGGTTTGATCCCTGGCCAGGGAACTAAGATCCCACATGCCACAGAGTACCACCCCCCAAAAAAAAATTTTTTTTAATTAAAAAATAATCTCCCAGAGATTTGTAGTACCTGGTCTGAAATACATGCCAATGGTAAACCAGATTCTTTTCAGGAGCACATTTGAACAGAGGAAGGAAAAATAAAAGAGAGCAAGGGCGGGCTGCAGGTTGAGGACACTCTAAAGACAAACACTGTTCAGTTCACCTGCAGCAGCCATCCCGCTGGTGCTGTCTGATCAATTCTGTGTGGGTGTCTGGAAGCCGAGTGATCCTGAGATGATCAGGCACCTCTTTTTGTCTCAGGTCCCCATCTATAAACTAGGGATAAACATTTCCACAGATTGCAGATCTAGAATGTCTTCCCTGGATCTGGTTTGGGCAATGTTTTACATGGAAACACAGGTCACATACATTGATCTGGGAGACAAAATCAAGTTAGGCCTCCAAAAAGATATCAGAAGGGAAGAGCTTTTTTTAACCAAAGCTTTTTCTTTTTTATTTTATTAAAATATAAGTCACATAAAAGAAACCTTACTATTTTACAGTATACAATTCACACACTGCTGTATTTAAAATGGATAACCAACAAGGATCTACTGTATAGCACAGGGAACTCTACTCAATGTTATGTGGCAGCCTGGATGGGAGGGGAGTCTGGAGGAGAATGGATACATGTATATGTATGGCTGAGTCCCTTTACCGTCCACCTAAAACCATCACTATTGTTAATCAGCTATACTCCAATATAAAATTAAAAGTTAGAAAAATAATAAAGTGTACAATTCAGTGGTTTTTACTATATTCACTATGTTCAACCCTTGCCACTATCTAATTCCAGAACATTTCCATCAAAGAAGGGAACATTTTGAAAAAGAATTTAAATGTGTAAATGGAGACTGCAGACAAGATTGAAGTGATCGGTCAGTAGCCATCCTTCCCTAACTTTGGAGTGAAAAGAACATTTAACATAGTATTCAGGATGAAGGAAAAGCCCATCTTACAGAAGGCTTAATTAAGACTCTTTACTGTCAGGTATCGGCTTCCCATACCTTGGGTTTGATTGTAGCTCAGTCAGTAATGAATCTGCCTGCAATGCAAGAGATCCAGGTTCAATTCCTGGGTTGGAAAGATCCCCTGGAGAAAGAAATGGCAACCCACTCCAGTATTCTTGCCTGGAGAATCCCATGGACAGAGGAGCTTGGCAGGCTATAGTCCATGGGGTTGCAAGAGTTGGACACGACTTAGCGACTAAACCACCACCATGGGTTTCCCAGGTGGCTCAGTGGTAAAGAATCTGTCTGCCAGTGCAGGAGACACAAGAAGACAGGGGTTTGATCCCTTGGTCAGGAAGATCCCCTGGAGGAGGAAATGGTAACCCACTCCAGTATTCTTGCCTGGAGAATTCCATGGACAGAGGTGACAGTTCATGGGGTCACAGAGAGTTGGACATGACCGAGCACACACTGGCAGGTATAAAGAAGAAAAATAAATAAAAGGCATTTTTCCACATTTGCATTTTGTCAAATCAGTTAAATGAGTGAAACTTGATTAATGACACAATGGGTATCATTGGCCTTCAATTTGGTAGCATAATAATTTCAGTGTCATCAACTCTCAGCTACTGATGGCAATGAGAAATAGAAGAATCATGAAAATGGAACATTCCCATATACTCTTGAGCATATTCATAACTGAAAATCAAAAACCCTTATCCTTTTCATCCTAGGTCAACCCTGTGAGAAGGAGAATCCTGGAAGGAGGACTAGGTGGCCACTCACAGCAGTATGATTTAAGGCGTTTAAAGCCCCCTACTTAAGAGCCTCTTTCATCTGGGACCATCATATTTGAAATTCTAAACATCGGGTCAGTCTTTCCATTCCTCTATTTCAGAAAGATTATTGATAAAGAAAGCAGTTGCACAGGAAGATGATTGGTAATTCTTATCTAAAGCAAATAATTTGTAGCAAATTGGTTTTCACACTCTTTGGACATAATCATTTTCATATTCAAAAATTACTCTAACTACAAGAAACTGATTTTAGCACAGCCTGGTTAAACATAGAGCTAAAACCTTCTAAACGACTCTTCCAGACCTTTCCCAGGATCAAGGTTTCCACATTGCAAAATTCCAAGGAGTAGGATTAAGCCATAGTCTATGTGAATAGAGCCCCCTGGAGCTGTATAGTTCACAATTTGCAAGGCTGTTTGTGGCATCGCCTTCCAGACCTCTCTGGTGAAAGAATGATGTTGACCAATCTGCTATGCAGACTTAAAAAGAGAAGAGTCTGAACCATCGCAAATACCTCCTAGTTAGAGGGCTTGCCATATAACCAGTGAAGATGATGGGTAGCATTAATAGGCCCTCTCCAACTTTCAGGGACTTCAACAGAATTTTATAATTATCTTTGAGGTTTTCAAATCAATGTTTTAGAAATGAAGCTAACCCTGCCCTTAAGAGGACAAGGTTAAAAATTACCACTGCTAAGAGTACTCTGCTTGATGCTATAATGGTAAATATATATAATTACGTGTTTGTCTAAAATCATAGAATGTACAACACCAGGAGTGAATCCTGTGGACTTTGAGTGACAATCTGTTAACATAGGCTCATTAAAGCAACTCATTCTAGAAGGTGGGAATCCATACAGCTGTGCGATAGAGCTGGAATGACTGCCAACAATGAAAATTTTAAGGATTAGAGAGAAGCCCTATTTGTACATTTTAGCCACTGATTTTGTGGAAGAGGGTACTGAAGAAAACTGAATGTCTGCAAATTCCCTGCAGAGTTCAGTCAATAGCTGAATATCTATTTCCCCATCTCAAGTGACTGAAAATTCTTAGCACACCAAATTCTGTTCTAACCTAAGCCACAGATTGCTCTTTATGGGAGGGTATTTCCTAATTGTAGAGTCCTGTGGAGGGAACTAAGCTTCCCAAGTGGCACTAGTGGCAAAGAATCTGCCAGCAATGCAGGAAACACAGGAGACCCAGGTTCTATCCCTGGGTCGGAAAGATCTCCTGGAGAAGGGCATGGCAACCCACTCCAGTATTCTTGCCTGGAGAATCCCATGGATAGAGGAACCTGGCAAGCTACAGTCCATGGGGTCACAAAGAGTCAGACATGACTGAGAAACTTAGCACGCACGTGGAAGGAACTAGGCATTAAACAGGGGCTGAAGGACCTCAGACTTGTTCTTGCTTTGGGTCTCCTGTGCTATATGACCCTAGACAAGTCTGTGGTATTAACTTTGATGTGACCAACCCTCCCTTATGTAAAATGAGAAGCAATATCCATATCTATTTGCCTCACCAAACCATGGGGCGGTAGTGAGAATTATGTTAACCCTAATGACTAAAGTGCCATACAAATGCAAGGTATGTTCCTAAGATTGTCTGTAGTAGCTGTTTAGGACATAATAACACATATGATAATCAGGCAGACAAAATTTTGAAACAAAAATTTAATAGGTGCTCTAGAGATGGTAAAGAACCAGGACAGGATCTCTTCTTTACAGCACAGGTATTAAGCTGTGGAGAAATAATGAATGAGCCCAGGCAAACTCACCCACAGCAGAAGTATATAGTGACAAAGGCTGAACACTCTGTCCCCATCTTAGGAAATCCAGAATTTCTGAGAAAGGGGAAATGGTCAGTCAGGTCAGGGATAAATGGGAAGGCAAAAAGCTATTGTTAGGAGACAGTATGTCAGCCCACAAGTGCAAAACTTTGTGAGCTTCCCTGCTGTGCCCTAGGACCATGCTTCATGGATGCACCACAGATATTTGCTGAGTTGTTGAACAGAAGAGGCTGGCATGAGCAAGGGGAGGGGGGAAACAGCATGCTGGGTGATCTTCCTGGCAGGTGTCATAGGTGTTTTGTCTTTGACGAGTGATTGAAAGGTTGTTGCTGAGCTGTGAAAGATGCTGGATTGTTGGCCTCTGGAGGAGAGGAATTCAGTCCGGGGCCAGTGACGAGGCTTGATCACTCAGAGCTTTTGTGTAATAAAGTTTTATTAAAGTATAAAAGAGATAGGCAAAGCTTCTGACATAGACATCAGAAGAGGGCAGAAAGAGTGCCCCCCTGCTAGTGTTTAGCTAAATGTTTTATGTCTGTTAGAAAACTATTAATCAGATAAGAGAGACACCTCAAGGCTGAGGGAGTTTCACCAGGCCCCTCTCCCACAATATGCATTTTTGAGACAGGATGGCATGAGGTGTGTCATCCCCCAGCCATAAAACAGTTGATATGAATACTGGTTTGTTGAGCGATTATCAGCCTAAGGTTTGAGAAAAGAGAAAAAGTTAGTCTTAGGTGAAACCATTTTAAAGAAAGGCAAATTCCAAAGCAAATACATAGTTTCATTAACATAGCCTAAGAAAAACATTTCCATAAGAAAAACACATTGGTTAGCTTAAAGTTTGAGAAAAGTTAAGTTCAGGTGGAACCAGGTGTCATTGTGGCAACACAGAATTTTAAGAGAAACCTTTTAATTTTGTATAGGAGAAGGCAATGGCACCCCACTCCAGTACTCTTGCCTGGAAAATCCCATGGACGGAGGAGCCTGGTAGGCTGCAGACCATGGGGTCGCTAAGAGTCAGACACGACTGAGCGACTTCACTTTCACTTTTCCCTTTAATGCATTGGAGAAGGAGATGGCAACCCACTCCAGTGTTCTTGCCTGGAGAATCCCAGGGACGGGGGAGCCTGGTGGGCTGCCGTCTATGGGATCGCACAGAGTCGGACATGACTGAAGCGACTTAGCAGCAGCAGTAGCAGCAGAGAAGGAAAAAAATCTGACACTTATAGTTTGTTTCCTCCTGCCACTTAAGGGAGAGATAAAAAATGTCTGACACTTGCAGCCTATTTCCTGTTTGGAGACCCCTGGCATTCCTGTCTGTTACCCTCTCATGATTACAGCTTATGATGGCTTTATCCTTGGGCAGTTGAAGGGCTATTGCTATAAAGGCAGGAACACACATGTGGACAGGTTAAAGAAAAGCCTTCTTGGGCTGCTCTGGCTTTAAACAAAGGCTCTCAAGCTTCCAAGGACAGAGCATGAGTCACCAACTGGACAGAGATCTCCATCAACAGGTACAGCTGAGGCATGGATGCAATTGTAGGAGAAAATCTTTCTGAATGCAAGCCTTTGTTACATTTGCTGCATTTGGTTTATTAATTCACTTGGATTGTGGTACCTGAAGCAAAGAATAGTGAAATATGATGGGACTTTTGGAATAACCATGTGAGGAGCTCAGTGGACCCTCTACTCAGGTTTTTTTTTTTTTTTAATTAACTGGTGAACTTTATAAAACACAATCATCTAAAGTTTCTAGAAGTTGATCTAAGGTCATACAGCAGACTGAGCAGCAATTTATTCAGGAGAATCTAATAAATTTGGTAAGAACAGTGAAAAATCTGTGGCACTTGAGTTAGACCCTGCTTTCCTCCATCCCCTTCAAATTCCCTCCATCCAGCTATGTGTTACAGAAGCTTTAACTTCAGGAAAGTACAGCCAAGAATATGGGAGGTTTCCCTTTAACCACAGCTCCCAATTAGGACTCCAGTTTCATCCCAGGAGAGGAAGTCACAGACATCTCTCAATCCCCAGTATCTTTGTGTTACAGAAGCCTTAGTCCATGGCAGAAAAGACTGGGATTCCTTCTCTCACTCAGGGTGAAGGCTTATAGGATGGAAGCTGTACCCCAGGTAAGGCAATACTGGGACCTCAATAGCAACCCTTATCCTCAGATCCCCTTCACAGGGCAGAAGTTCCATTCAGGGAGGGACAAGCACAGAAGATGGGAGCTGCAGTCCCTTTCAGTTCCCACTTGCAGGGTAGTGGTATTGCTTTTGGAGAAGCAGGTTACCATCCCTGTCCCCAGTGTAGGAGCACAGAAGTTTTGCCCAAGTAGAGAGGAAGGACTGGAGGACTGGTAGCTTCCCAGCTCTGCTGAGGAGATGATTTTATTTGGAACAGAATGTGAGGTATAGGAGATCAGAAAATGCCACCCCAAAATATGACTTCGGAAACCAGAATACTCCACCCTAAAATATTACTCTTTGGCCTAAGGATTAACTTGAGAACAAAAGACAGAAAATAAGCTCTGAAAACAGAGTAGACATAACCCTTTTGTAAGAGACATTTACATTTATAAAGAAAATCACCATTTCTAAGAATGTCTCCTTCTTTGGACTGGAAGAGAAGGAAGACTATATCACAAGAAATTCTTATCCATGGAAAAGGCTCTGACTTAAATCTGCATAAAAAAACCTTATCCTAGTCTGTTATATTTTTTCTGGTCACATCCCTATGACTGCACCTATATCTTTCTTTCTTTGAATGTGGTATTTAAACCTAAGTTCAAAGTCATCACTGGGAGTTACTCATTTTTCCTTAGCCGTCTCCTATGTATACATGAGGTGTGCATGTTAATGAATGTTGTTCTTCTCTTGTAAATCTGTCTTTTGTGGTGGGTACCCCAGTCAGGAACTTAAAAGTAGAAGGATAACATTTTTCTCTCCTGCAGGAGGAAATCATGTCTTAAGGTGTAGCTAAAAACAATAATGTCTTACTGTCAGACAAGAAAAGGCTAATAGTGTCATGAAACCAATACCAAAGGATAAAACCACAAATAAGTCAGAAGTTTAATAGGGAAATAGACAGCTCAAAAGTTCCCTATTAAGATCATACTTCTCCCTGGGGGCCATGGAGGCTGTGCATATGTTCCAGGCTGCACTCACTAAAAAACAATGGAATCAGGCACATGCGAGCTACTGGCCTCCACTAAAACATGTGGTAGAACGTGATGCATTTCCCCACACCAATCATAGATCCATCAGCAAAGGCCTGAACCTTCACTGGTGTAGGAGAGGGAAAAGTTTTCCTTGACCCTCTTAGAGCTCCTGACTGGGCCTGTTAATTAAACTGACAAAAACAGATTAAGAGGAGAAAAGCATACAAATTTATTTATTCAATATTAAGTTGTACATGACACAGAAGCCTTCATAAGAAAATGAAAACCCAAAGAAACATACCTGAGGATTTTTATGCTAGGTTTGATGAAGAGTGGACAGTTGTGGAGAAATATGATAGATCAATCATATTCCACAGGACTGGGAAACAGACTCTTGGAGGGCACAAACAAAACCTTGTGTGCACCAGGACCCAGGAGAAAGGAGCAGTGACCCCACAAGAGACTGAGCCAGACTTGCCTGTGAGTGTCCAGGAGTCTCCAGCGGAGGCATGGGTTGACAGTGGCCTGACGTGGGGTTAGGGGCACTGAATACAACAGTCCTGGCACAAGTTCTTTTGAAGGAGTTTGCCATTACCCCTACCATAGTTCGGCCTCAGAGACAGAACACAGCCCCATCCATCAACAGAAAATTGGATGAAAGATTTACTGAGTGTGCCCCGCCCATCAGAACAGACCCAGATTCCCCCACAGCCAGTCCCTCCCATTAGGAAGTGTCCACAAGCCTCTTATCCTTATCCATCAGAGGGCAGACAGAATGGAAACCACAGTTAAGAAAACTTAACCAAATTGGTCACTTGTTTCACAGCATTGTCTAATTCCATGAAACTATGAGCTATGCCATGTAGGGGCACCTAAGACAGGACGGGTCATGGTGGAGAGTTCTGACAAAACATGGTCCACTGGAGAAGGGAGTGGCAAACCACTTCAGTATTCTTGCCTTGACAACCCCATGAACAGTGTGAAAAGGCAAAAAGATATGACACTGAAAGATGAACTCCCCAGGTCAGTAGGTGCCCCATATGCTACTGGAGAAGAGTGGAGAAATAGCTCCAGAAAGAATGAAGAGACTGAGCCAAAGCGAAAACAGCACCCAGTTTTGAATGTCACTGGTGATGGAAGTAAAGTCCAGTGCTATAAAGAACAATATTGCATAGGAACCTGGAATGTCAGGTCCATGAATCAAGGTAAATTGGAAGTGGTCAAACAGGAGATGGGAAGAGTGAACATCAACATTTCAGGGATCAGTGAACTAAAATAGACTGGAATGGGCAAATTTAATTCTGATGACCATTATATCTACTACTGTGGGCAAGCATCCCTAAGAAGAAATGGAGTAGCCCTCATAGTCAACAAGAGTCTGAAATGCAGTACTTGGGTGCAATCACAAAAATGACAGAATGATCTCTGTTCATTACCAAGGCAAACATTTCAGTATCACAGTAATCCAAGTCTGTGCCCCAACCACTGATGCTGAAGAAGCTGAAGTTGAGTGGTTCTATGAAGACCTACAAGACCTTCTAGAACTAACAGCCAAAAAACATGTCCTTTTCATCATAGGGGACTGGAATGCAAAAGTAGGAAGTCAAGAGATACCTGGAGTAGCAGACAAATTTGGCCTTGGAGTACGCAATGAAGCAGGGCACAGGCTAACAGAGTTTTGCCAATAGAACACACTGGTCATAGCAAACATCCTCTTCCTACAAAACAAGAGAAGACTCTAGACATGGACATCACCAGATGATCAATACTGAAATCAGATTGATTATATTCTTTGCAGCCAAAGATGGAGAAGCTCTATACAGTTAGCTAAAACAAGAATTGGAATTGACTGTGGCTCAGATCGGAGAAGGCAATGGCAACCCACTCCAGTACTCTTGCCTGGAAAATCCCATGGAGGGGCCTGGTGGGCTGCAGTCCATGGGGTCGCTAAGAGTCAGACTCGACTGAGCGACTTCACTTTCACTTTTCACTTTCATGCATTGGAGAAGGAAATGGAAACCCACTCCAGTGTTCTTGCCTGGAGAATCCCAGGGATGGTGGAGCCTGGTGGGCTGCCATCTATGGGGTCGCACAGAGTCCGACACAACTGAAGCGACTTTAGCAGCAGCAGCAGCAGCAGTGGCTCAGATCATGAGCTCCTTATTGCAAAATTCACACTTAAAGAGAAAGTAGGGAAAACCACTAGAACATTCAAGTATGACCTAAATCAAATCTGTTATGGTTATACAGTAGAGGTGAGAAATAGATTTAAGGGATTAGATCTGATAGACAAAGTGCCTGAAGAACTATGGACAGAGGTTCATGACACTGTACAGGACGCAGTGATCAAGATCATCCCCAAGAAAAAAAAATGCAAAAGGGAAAAATGGTTGTCTGAGGAGGCCTCACAAATAGCTGAGAAAAGAAGAGAAGGGAAAGGGAAAGGAGAAGAGGAAAGATATACCCATTTGAGTGCAAAGTTCCAAAGAATAGCAAGGAGAGATAAGAAAGCCTTCTTAAGTGATCAATGCAAACAAATGAGGAAAACAATAGAATGGGAAAGACTAGAGATCTCTTCAAGAAAATTAGAGATACCAAGGGAATATTTCATGTAAAGATGGGCACAATAAAGGACAGAAATGGTATGGACCTAACAGAAGCAGAAGATATGAAGAAGAGGTGGCAAGAATACACAGAAGAACTATAGGAAAAAGAAGGAAGTCAAGAGATACCTGGAGTAATAGGCAAGTTTGGCCTTGGAGTACAAAATGAAGCAGGGCAAAGGCTAACAGAGTTTTGCCAAGTGAACATACTGGTCATAGCAGATGAAATGGAGCAGGACTCTATGGTCCTTGCCCCTCCACCCCGCCCCACCATGTCCTCTGCCTGCCTTTTGCCTGTGGAAAACTTCGGTCAAGGAATAAGTTTAATCAGAGAAGTGAGAAATGCTGAAACAGAGGAAAACAGTCAAAGGAGACTAAATAATAATGTAGTCATTAAACATAGTCAAGGACCTTTAGTTCTTTCTCAAGGGCTATAGATAGTATTCTGAGCCATATCCTGTGCACTGTCTTACAGATACTAAAACCCCAGTTGGAAAAGTTAACTACATAATAACCAGGACATGAACTGCCAAAATTCCAAGAATTGACCTCAAAGAAATGAGAACAAGTGCACCCCAGAACTAAAGATTAATTGTACCTAAAACAACCAAGATGATGCTAGTCAGACCACTGATGACCAATTGAAGATGACTATTAGAGATGACTATGCTGTTTCTGCATGTAACCTCCCCCTGCCACTCTGTCTGTAAGTGGTCTCATCCCCTGCTTGTTGGGAGGAAGTGGGGCAAGTCAGCCTTTGGACAGATGTCTGCCACCCTCTCCCACAGTTGCCAGCACCTGAAATAAAGCAAACCTTCCTTCCACCAACCTGGCCTGCTTATTGGTTTCTGAGCAGCGAGCAGCTGGACCCCCCACCCCCACGCATACCTTTCGGTAACAGATTTTGGCACCTAAAGTGGGGCTGGCTATGACTGGCTACTGCTGGCTCCTGAACTTTCATGGCATCTGGCTCTCCTGGGTCTTCCAGGGGAGAGCTATGGCCATGACAATGTATTAGCCTGCTGCTCGTGGCTAGCTAGCCCCGGGTAGGGGATTTGGGGGACGTTCTTAGCAGCTGCCAAAACCATTTGTTTTGAGGATCCTCCCTGTTTCTCCCCTGCTCGGCATTGGCTGCCAACTTGTGCTTTTTCTTGGTGGAATGGAAACTTGCATTTGGCACTAGCCGACAAGCTCCAAGGCTGGGTAAGTCCACCGGTGTGCACAGGGTCAACCTTTCCATTTGTGAGTGCTAGTGCTATTTGGGCATTCTTGCCAATTGGTTCTGACTGCTGTTGAGGACTGCTATTTAGGCTGTTTGTGAGCGCTAGTGCTATTTGGGCATTTTGCCAGTTGGTTCTGACATGCGTCTGATGTTGACGATCGTTCATGAGCACTGACTGCTATATGTGCATTTTTACCAATTGGTTCTGATGTCTGTCTGCCATTGGGGACTGTTTGTGAGCATGATGTGCTATTTGGGTATTCTTGCCAATTGGTTCTGACACCTGACTACCGTTGAGGACCATTTGTGAGCACCGAGTGTCATTTGGGTATTTTGCCAGCTGGTTCTGACATCTAACTACCACTGAGGACTGTTTGTGCTGGGGAAGTATTTGTTTGGGACTGTACCGGTCACCCTGGGAGAGGGTTTATGACAGATCTGTCGTTTGGTGTGTAAGCGTGTATTCCATATGCATGATTGGTATTCTTGTTGCCTTATGTAAAATGGGAAATTTAGGTTCAATTCATTAAGAAAAATTTTAGCTGTGAATTTATGACTAAAAAAGAAGGATGATTTTTGGGGGGAGACAATGTATGGCTACAGTATTCTTCAGACTTCAGAGAAGACTGGTTAAGATTAAACACATCAAATTCAAAAAAACTGTTTCTTTTTGCATATGCAGTTAGGGAAAGCTAGCTTGATAAAACACTTTTTTCAGACCCTGAGAAAACAAAAATATGCCTGGGAAAAAGCTTGAGGTTGCTGCTTATCATGTCATTAAAATACAAACACAGTCCACTTTGCCTAGATCTTCAGCTTTAGGTTAACGAGGCAAAAGAAAAAAGGCTTTAAAATTGAATGTATAATTAGGCTATTCTGGCTATAATCCATAAACTGATAACCTACTTTTGTATTCTTGCAAGACCAAGAGGGAAACTAAAGATGTTTGGGTTTATTAAACATATGTGTTGTACCACTGAAGAAAAATTACACTATGTAAAAAAGTCTATTTTCTGAGGTTATGAAATATGTTCTTAAGTTTGCCAATCACGAAATGTTGGTGTAACATTTCAATCACTTGTTTTTGTTAAAACTTTGAGGGGTTAAAAATTGTGATATGTAAAAATGATAAGCAAAACATTTTGGTATGTAAAGCAAGTAGGGTATATGTTGTCGACAAAGAGAAGGTATAAAGAATGGAGATATTTTTGTTGAGGAAAAATGATGATAATAATTTTGTCCTATAGTTTTTTGTTTCTGGATAAAGAAACACAGGATAAATTTGTTTGGATCTAGAAAGTGACAAAAGGTTTGTGAAAAAGGAATTTTGAAAAAAAAGAATTGTGTACATTGCCAGGAATAAGATTAGACTAAATGTAATTAGGTATACGAATTTTATTAACAGTAAACTAATGCAAGACTGAAGTTGGTTTTTCTGCTAAGAAAGAAAAGTTCTCCTGGAATATTGATCTGATTTGGCAACAGAGACTTCTAATGGAAAGTAATTGTTTTGTTTCTAATCATACTTTGACCCCAATGTTCAGAGTTGAAAAATTGTCCAGTAAAGTCGTCACAGAGTATAACTGCTCTTGATGTGCAACACTGCTGGCTTTACGTGTACTACTTAAAGCACATGAACAACGTCTGTGTGACAATTGGGTATGAAAGATAAAATGTATGGCCTATAAAGCATTCCCCTATTAAGGCACCTCTGAGCCTGTTTATGATATCTGGTTAGTTTTTCCCCAACATGGACAACTAGGCAAATATATAACTAAAAAGGAGGCCTAGCACCGAGGGACATGGATGGACCCAGAGCAGGCAAATAAACGACTTTAGCAATGTTGGATCAATGCTCTCTATGGAAAGAGCTGCAACTTAAAAGGAGAAAATGATGGAAAAAATATTCATATTTTGAGGTATGGGAAAGTCCATTCTGGCCAATACATGATTTAATTTGAATTTTAGGCTAACCCAAACAGCCTGTTTGTCACCTATTAAACATACATTGTACATCTGCTTGAATCATTAAGATAAAAAATAGCACAAAGGTGGATTTTGATTATTACACTCACTGTAATATGTCTAGCAATTTTCAAATGTTTGTCCAGGTACTATGAAAGCTTATTGCCTTTCTTGTTCTGTACCTATCCCTCCTCAAGATTGAGGAATATAAAAGAAAAAGGGGGATTGAAACGGAGCAGGACCATAGAGTCCTTGCCCCCCCACCATGTCCTCTGCCTGCCTTTTGCCTGTGGAAAGCTTCAAAGAAGTTTAATCAGAGAAGTGAGAAAAGCTGAAACAAAGGAAAACAGTCAAAAGAGACTAAATAATAATAATGTAGTCATTAAACATAGTCAAGGACCTTTAGTTCTTTCTCAAGGGCTATAGATAGTATTCTGAGCCATATCCTGTGCACTGTCTTACAGATACTAAAACCCCAGTTGGAAAAGTTAACTATATGATAACCAGGACATGAGCTGCCACAATTCCAAGAACTGACCTCAAAGAAATGAGAACAAGTGCACCCCAGAACTAAAGATTAGTTGTACCTAAAACAACCAAGATGATGCTAGTCAGACCACTGATGACCAATTAAAGATGACCCTTAGAGATGACTGTGCTATTTCTGCATGTAACCTCCTCCCCCGCTCTGTCTGTAAATGCTCTCATCCACTGCTTGTTGGGGGACGGGGTAAGTCAGCCTTTGGACAGATGTCCACCACCCTCTCCCCTCAGTTGCCAGCATCTGAAACAAAGCAAACTTTCCCTTCCACCAACCTGGCCTGCTTATTGGCTTTTGAGCAGCAGACAGCCAGACCCCACCACACATACCTTTCCTCTTCCAACACAAACATCCTCTTGCAACAACACAAACGACGACTCTACACATGGACATCACTAGACGGTCAATGCTGAAATCAGATTTATATTCTTTGCAGCCAAAGATGGAGAAGCTCTGTACAGTCAGCAAAAACAAGACCAGGAGCTGACTATGGCTCAGATCATGAACTTCTTATTGCCAAATTCAGACTTAAATTGAAGAAAGTAGGGAAAACCACTAGACCATTCAGGTATAAACTAAATCAAATCCCTTACGATTATACAGTAGAAGTGACAAGTAGATTCATGGGATTAGATCTGATAGATAGGGTGCCTGAAGAACTATGGACAGAGATTAGTAACATTGTACAGGAGGTGGTGATTAAAACCATCCCCAAGAAGAAGAAATGCAAAAAGGGAAAAGTGTTGTCTGAGGAGGCAAATAGCTGAGAAAAGAAGAGAAATGAAAGGCAAAGGAGAAAAGGAAAGATATACCCATCTGAATGCAAAGTTCTAAAGAATAGCAAGAAGATATAAGAAAGCCTTCCTAAGTGATCAATGCAAACAAATAGAGGAAAACAATAAAATGGGAAAGACTAGAGATCTCTTCAAGAAAATCTCTTCAAGGGAATATTTCATGCAAAGATGGGCAAAATGAAGGACAGAAGCAGAAGATATTAATAAGAGGTGGCAAGAATACACAGAACTATAGAAAAAAGGTCTTAATGACCCAGATAACCACAATGGTGTGATCACTCACCTAGAGCCAGACATCCTGGAGTGTGAAGTCAAGTGGGCCTTAGGAAGCATCACTATGAACAAAGCTAGTGAAGGTGATGGAATTCCAGCTGAGATGTTTTAAATCCTAAAAGATGATGCTGTTAAAGTGCTGCAGTCAGTACGCCAGCAAATTTGGAAAACTCAGCAGTGGCCAGGACTAGAAAAGGTCAGTTTTCATTCCAATCCCCCAAAAAAGGCAATGCCAAAGAATGTTCAAACGATCAAACAATTGCATTCATTTCACATGCTGGCAAATTAATGCTCAAAATTCTCCAAGCGAGGCTTCGACAGCATGTGAACCGAGAACTTCCAGCTGTCAAAGCTGGATTTAGAAAAGGCAGAGGAACCAGAGCTCAAATTGTCAACATTAATTGGATCATGAAAAAAAAGCAAGAGAATTCCAGAAAAGCATCTATTTCTGCTTCATTGACTACACTAAAGCCTTTGACTGTATTGATCACAACAAACTGTCCAAAATTCTTAAAGAGATGAGAATACCAGAACATCTTACCTGCCTCCTTAGAAATCTGTATTCAGGTGAAGGAGCAACAGTTAGAACCAGACATGGAACAATGGACTGGTTCTAAATTGGGAAAGGAGTACATCAAGGCTGTATATTCTCACCCTGCTTATTTAACTTCTATGCAGAGTACATCATGTGAAATGCCAGACTGCATGAAGCACAAGCTGGAATCAAGATTGCCAGGAGAATATCAATAACCTCAGATATGCAGATGACACCACCCTTATGGCAAAAAGTGAAGAGTAACTGAAGAGCCTCTTGATGAAGGTGAAAGAGGAGAATGAAAAAGCTGGCTTAAACATTCAGAAAATGAAGATCATGGCATCCAGTCCCATCACTTCATGGTAAATAGATGGGGAAACAATGGAAACAGTGACAGACTATTTTCTTGGGCTCTAAAATCACTGCAGATGGTGACTGCAGTCATGAAATTAAAAGACGCTTGCTTCTTGGAAGAAAAGATATGACAAACATAGACAGCATATTAAAAACCTGAGACATTACTTCACCAACAAAGGTCTGTCTAGTCAAAGCTATGGTTTTTCCATTAGTCATATATGGATGTGAGAATTGGAACATAAAGAAAGCTGAGCACTGAAGAATTGATCCTTTTGAACTGTGGTGTTGTAGGAGACTCTTCAGAGTCCCTCAGATTGCAAGGAGGTCAAACCAGTGACTCCTAAAGGAAATCAGTCCTAAATATTCATTGGAAGGACTGATGCTGAAGCTGAAGCTCCAGTACTTTGGCCACCTGATTTGAAGGTTGGAAAAGACCCTGATGCTTGGAAAGATTAAAGGCAAAAGGAGAAGGGGATGGCAGGGGGTGAGATGATTAGATAGTTTTTGGTTCACATACTGTTGAAGCCTAGCTTGAAGGATTTTGAGCATAATCTTGCTAGCATGTGAAATGTGTGCAATTGTACAGTAATTTGAACATTCGTTGGCATTGCCTTTCTTTGAGATTGGAATGAAAACGGACCTTTTCCAGTCCTGTGGCCACTGCTGAGTTTTCCGAATTTGCTGGCATATTGAGTGCAGCACTTTAACAGCACCATCTTTTAGGATTTTAAATTAGCTCACCTGGAATTCCATCACCTCCACTAGCTTTGTTCATAGCAATGCTTCCTAAGGCCCACTTTACTTCACATTCCAGGATGTCTGGCTCTAGGTGAGTGACCACACCATCGTGGTTATCTGGGTTATTAACACCTTTTTTGTACAGTTCTTCTGTGCATTCTTGGGCTTCCCTCATAGCTCAATTGGTAAAGAATCTGCCTGCAATGCAGAAGACCCGGTTCAATTCCTGGGTCAGGAAGATCCACTGGAGAAGGGATAGGCAACCCATTCCAGTATTCTTGGGCTTCCCTTGTTGGTAAAGAATCCACCTGCAATGCGGGAGACCTGGGTTCAATCCCTGGGTCGGGAAGATCCCCTGGAGAATGGAAAGGCTACCCGCTCCAGTATTCAGGCCTGGAGAATTCCATGGACTGTATAGTCCATCGGGTTGCAAAGAGTTGGACAGGACTGAGCGACTTTCACTTTCACTTTCTGTGTATTCTTGCCGCCTTTGCTTAATCTTTTCTGCTTCCATTAGGTCCTTGCCATTTTTGTCTTTTCCTGTGTATCTTTGCATGAAATGTTCCCTTGGTATCTCTGATTTTCTGGAAGAGATCTCTAGTCTTTCCCAATCTATTGTTTTCCTCTACTTCTTTGCATTTTCACTTAAGTAGGCTTTCTTATCTTTCCTTGCTGTTCTTTGGACATCTGCTTTCAGTTAGGTATATCTTTCCCTTTCTCCTTTGCCTTTTACTTTTCTTCTTTTCTCAGCTATTTGTAAGGCCTCCTCACAACCTCTTTGCCTTCTTGAATTTCTTTTTCTTGGGAGTCGTTTTGGTCACCACCTCCTATACAGGTGTTATGAACCTCTCTCCATAGTTCTTCAGGCTTCTACCAGATCTAATCCCTTGAATCTATTTGTCGCTTCCACTGTATAATCATAAGGGATTTGATTTAGGTCATACCTAAATGGTCTAGTGGTTTTCCCTACTTTCTTCAGTTTAAGTCCAAATTTTGCAATAAGGAGCTGATGATCTCAGCCAGTCAGGTCCAGGTCTTGTTTTTGCTGATCCTATAGAGCTTCTCCATCTTTGACACCTTTAAGAGGAACCCACAAACACCTCAGACTCAAACCTTATGACACAAACCCTCAAATTTTCAGAGACTTCACACTACGAACACAAATGTTTAAATACTTGGACCCCTTCAATGGCAGAGCCTCAGGAGGCCCTGAACACAGACTTCCAAATACTTCAGACTCATATTTTGAAACACAGATACTGAAGTGGTTTCAGAGAGTGCACATTCAAACTCTGGAGCACAGGTACTCAGAGAGTTCAAGGACCTCACACTCTGATTTCCTATACCAAATATCTCAAAACCAAATTTGAACAGATTCTCTAAAAGTTCTAAGGTTTTGGATCCTAAACCCAGACCTCCCAAATAAGTCAGACCTAAATCATGTGAAATACTGACTCTGAAGGATGTCAGTGACCACATACACTGAATATGGAACATAATTTAACTCAGACTCAAATCTTGGAACACAGACAATCAAAGCATTTTAAAACCTGTACCCTGAAAAAGATTTTAAATACCACAGAGTCATACCTTGGGATACAGGCCCTCAAAGATTTCAGAGACTTCATACCTGAAGACAGACCAAAAATATATCACAAACAAACCTTGGGACAGAGGCCCTATAAAATACTGAGATCAGCATTATTCACAGCAACCAAAAGGTAGAAGCTACCCAAGTGTCCATTGAGAATGAATAGAGAAACAAAATGCGACATATACATAAAATGGAATACCATTCAGCCTTGAAAAGAAAGGAGAAATTCTAACACATACTACAACATGGATGAATCTTGAGGACACAAAAAGACAAATATAGTAAGATTCCACTTATATGAGGTACTTAGTCAAATTCATAGATAGAGTAGAATGGGGATTGCCAGGGACTGGGAGAAGGTGAATGGGGAATTAGTGTTCAATGGATACAGAGTTTCAGTTTGAGAGGAGGAAAAACTCCTGGGTATCTGTAGCAGAACAATGTGAATGTACTAAATGAAATGTACACTTAAAAATAGTTGAGGTAGTAAATTTTATGTTGTGTATATTTTACCATGATTAAAAGTATAGGGATTCTTTTTGTTACAATGGTGAATGGGATTGTTTCCTTAATTTCCCTTTCTGATTTTTTGTTAGTGTATAAGGATGCAAGGGATGTCTGTATATTAATTTTTATATCCTATGACTTTACTAAATTCATTGATTAGCTCTAGTAATTTTCTGGTGACACATGTAGGGTTTTCTATGTACAGTATCATGTCATCTGCAAATAGTGACAGTTTTACTTCTTCTTTTCCAATCTGGATCCCTTTTTTAGTGGGGGGTATTGTAATAGTTTTTAATTGAAGGATAATTGCTTTATAGCATTGTTCTGGTTTCTGCCATACATCAACATGATCATTCACCCTGATTTAGTCAACTTCATGGCAGTAAAAAAGATGGTTCATTCAAAGTGTTTAAATATAAAAACATGAATGGATGGGCCACTCACAGGCATTTTTGCAGAGTTAAAGGAGCCAATCAAGGGTGATGAGATATCTGGGGAATAGCAATAAGAAGACTCAATTACCATCCCTAGATGTGAAATAGCAAGGGGAGGAAGAGTTATTACTGGAACCCAGTGAGAACTAGAGTGATACAAAGAATGGCCAGCAAATAGGAGCTGTGGCTATAGGTAGAGAACCACAACCACGGATGGATTCACAGCCAGACATGGAGCAAGTTGTGATGGGAGGGAAGATAAATGCACATAAACTCTCTCTCTAAACCACACGCTGGTCTGCCAGTGCCCATTTCTTCCCACCAACCCACCCCCACCAACACATACATACATTGTCCAAAACCAAGCAGAAGTCAAAGGACATAGTGGTTTGAAAAACTGTTTAAAATTCTTTTACAATCCTCTCATCAAAGGGTGAAATCTAATTCTCCTCCACTTAAATGTAGGCTGGCCTTAAAGATTTACTTGCCTTTTTTCCAGTGGTCATGTATGGATGTGAGAGTTGGACTGTGAAGAAAGCTGAGCGCCAAAGAATTGATGCTTTTGAACTGTGGTGTTGGAGAAGACTCTTGAGGGTCCCTTGGACTGCAAAGACATCCAACCAGTCCATCCTAAAGATCAGTCCTGGGTGTTTATTGGAAGGACTGATACTGAAGCTGAAACTCCAGTACTTTGGCCACCTCATGCGAAGAGTTGACTCATTGGAAAAGACTCTGATGCTGGGAGGAATTGGGGGCAGGAGGAAAAGGGGACGACAGAGGATGATATGGCTGGATGGCATCACCGACTCGATGGACGTGAGTTTGAGTGAACTCCGGGAGATGGTGATGGACAGGGAGGCCTGGCATGCTGTGATTCATGGGGTCGCAAAGAGTCGGACATGACTGAGCGACTGAACTGAACTGAATAAACAGAATGTGGTGGAAATAATGCCACATAACTTCTAAGACTATGCCATAAGGCAATACAGCCTCCGCCTGGCTCTCTCTTGGGATGCTTACTCTTGGGACACAGCCATGCTCTGAAAAAGCCCAAGCCACCTAGAGGCCCCACATGTGTGCTTTCTTTAGGCAAAGCTCCCCTGCAGAGGTCCCAGCTGGCACCCAGCACAACAACCAGATAAGTGAGTGAAGAAGACTTCAAAATGACTCCAGAAACAGACAGCTGTCTATCGGGAACCACATGAGAGATCCCCAACTGAGAACTGCCTAGCCAAGCCCAGTCAACTCCCAGATCTGTGAAAGATGATAAATGATTGTGATTATGTCATGTCACTAAGTTTGGGATGGTTAGCTATGCAGTTATATAAAACTGAAATTCTGAGAGTCTAGGGGATGTGAGAGTCAAGGGGATGCAGTCTATGAGGGCTCAGCCTTTAGAGAACCCAGCAAGGCAGAGAAATAGAAGAAAGTAGGTGGAGGGTAATACATGGAAGATAATCAGCATGGCCCCCTTAAAACACTCCACCACAGTATAGACAGAAAACCTTTCAATACCATCTTCAGGAACTCAAAACTCTGTGATTGACTGATAATAATTTTTTTCTGGCCCCACTGTGAGGCATGTGTGATCTTTGTTCCCCACCAGGGGCTGAACCCAACTGAGTTCCAGAGAATAGCAAGGAGAAATAAGAAGGCCTTCTTAAATGAACAATGCAAAGAAATAGAGGAAAACAATAGCAGGGGAAAGAGTAGAGATCTCTTCAAGAAAATTGGAGACACCAAGGGAACATTTCATGCAAAGATGGGCATGATAAAGGACAGCAATGGCAAGGACTTAAAAGAAGCAGAAGAGATTAAGAAGAGATGGCAAGAATACACAGAAGAACTGTACAAAAAAGATCTTAATGACCCGGATAAGCACTCACCTAATATAGTCAATTAATGACCCTTTATAGTAACTCACCTAGAGCCAGACATCTTGGAGTGTGAAATTAAGTGGGCCTTAGGAAGCATAACCATGAACAAAACTAGTGGAGGTGACACAGTTCCAGCTGAGTTATTTCATATCCTAAAAGATGATGCTGTTAAAGTGCTTCACTCAATATGTCAGCAAATTTGGAAAATTCACCAGTGGCCACAGGACTAGAAAAGGTCAGTTTTCATTCCAATCCCAAAGACAGGCAATGCCAAAAATGTTCAAACTACTGTACAATTGCACTCATTTCACATGCTAGCAAGGTCATGCTTAAAATCCTTCAAGCTAGGCTTCAGCAGTATGTGAACCAAGAACTTCCAGATATAGAAGCTGGGTTTATAAAATGCAGAGGAACCAGAGATCAAATTGCCAACATCCATTGGATCATAAAGAAAGCAAGGGAATTCCTGAAAACCATCTACTTCTGCCTCATTGACTATGCCAAAGCCTTTGACTGTGTGGATCACAACAAACTGTGGAAAATTCTTCAAAAGATGGGAATACCAGACCACATTACCTGCCTCCTGAGAAACCTGTATGCAGGTCAAGAAGCAACAGTTAGAACTGGATATGAACAAGGGACTGGTTCAAAGTTGGGAAAGAAGTATGACAGGGCTGTATATTGTCACTCTGCTTATTTAACTTCTGTGCAGAGTACATCATGGGAAATGCCAGGCTAGATGAATCACAAGCTGGAATTAAGATTGCCAGGAGAACTATCAACAACCTCAGACTAAGATAAACAGATGATACCACACTAATGGCAGAAAGTGAAGAGCCTCTTGATGAGAGTGAAAGGGGAATGAAAAAGCTGGCTTAAAACTCAACATTCAAAAAACTATGATCATGGCATCTAGTTCCATCAGTTCATGGCAAATAGATGGGGGGAAAGTGGAAACAATGGCAGATTTTTATTTTCTTGGGCTCCAAAATCACTGTAGATGGTAACTGCAGCCATGAAATTTAAAAGATGCTTGCTTTAATATGACCAAGCATATTAAAATGCAGAGACATTACTTTGCTGACAAAGGTCCATGTAGTCAAAGCTGTGATTTTTCCATTAGTCATGTGTAGATGTGAGAATTGGACCATAAAGAAGGCTGAGCACTGAAGAAGTGATACCTTCAACTGTGGTGCTGGAGAAGACTCTCGAGAGTCTTTAGACAGGAAGGAGATCAAACTAGTCAATTCTTAAGGAAATCAGTCCTGAATATTCATTGGAAGAACTGATGCTGATGCTCCAGTTCTTTGGCCACTTGATGCTAAGAGCCAACTCATTAGAAAAGACCCTGATGCTGGGAAAGATAGAAGGTAGGAGAAGGGGGCAACAGAGGATGAGATGGTTGGATGGCATCACCAACTCAATGCAAATGAGTTTGAGCAAACTCAAGGAGATAGTGAAGAACAGGGAAGCCTGGCAGGCTGCAGTCCATGGGGTCGCAAAGAGCTGGACACGACTTAGCAACTGAACGAGAACCCTGCAGTGGAAGCAAGGAATCTTAACCACTGGACTGCCAGGGAAGTCCATCTGTGATTTATTTTAATGGCTGTACTAGATTCTTTGTAATTCTCCATATACATCATGCTGCTTCTTTCCTCCAAGACTATTTATGACCTTCCTTCTAGAATATCCTTTCATTTTTTTAAAGAAAAGTTTGTCAAGAAACTTCATATATTGAACAGTGACATAATAATGAAAGCAACATCATTAAAATAAGATTACAAATATGTCTTTTAGAACCCTCCTACATTGTTGATGGGAATGTAACTTGATGCAGTACCATGGAAAACAGAATGGAGATTCTTCAGAAAACTAAAAATAGACCTAGCAATCCCACTCCTGGGCATATATCCAGACAAAACTATAATTCAAAAAGATACATGCATCCTTATGCTCAGTTCAGTTCAATTCAGACAGTCAGTCATGTCCAACTCTTTTCAACCCCATGGACTGCAGCATGCCAGGCCTCCCTGTCCATCACCGACTCCCAGAGTTTACTCAAACTGATGTCCATTGAGTCGGTGATGCCATCCAACCATCTCATCCTCTGTAGTCCCCTTCTCTTCCCACCCTCAATCCTTCCCAGCATCAGGGTCTTTTCAAATGAGTCAGTTCTTCGCATCAGGTGGCCAAAGTATTGGAGTTTCAGCTTCAGCATCAGTCCTTCCAATGAATATTCAGGACTGATTTCCTTTAGGATGGACTGGTTGGATCACCTTGCAGTCCAAGGGACTCTCAAGAGTCTTCTCCAATACCACAGTTCAAAAGCATCAATTCTTTGGTGCTCAGCTTTCTTTATAGTCCAACTCTCACATCTGTACATGACTACTGGAAAAACCATAGCCTTGACTAAGATGGACCTTTGTTGGCAAAGTAATGTCTCTGCTTTTTAATATACTGTCTAGGTTGGTCATAACTTTTCTTCCAAGGAGTAAGCATCTTTTAATTTCATGGCTGCAGTCACCATCTGCAGTGATTTTGGAGCCCCCAAAAATAAAGTCTGTCATTGTTTCCATCATTTCCCCATCTATTTGCCATGAAGTGATGGGACTGGATGCCATGATCTTAGTTTTCTGAATGTTGAGTTTTAAACCAACATTTTCACTCTCCTCTTTCACTTTCAACAAGAGGCTCTTTAGTTCTTCTTCGCTTTCTGCCATAAGGGTAGTTTCATCTGCATATCTGAGGTTATTGATATTTCTCCCGGCAATCTTGATTCCAGCTTGTGCTTCATCCAGCCCCGTGTTTCGCATGATGTACTCTGCATACAAGTTAAATAAGCAGGGTGACAATATACAGCCTTGATGTACTCCTTTCCCTATTTGGAACCAGTCTGTTGTTCCATGTCCAGTTCTAACTGTTGCTTCCTGACCTGCATACAGACTTCTCAAGAGGCAGATAAGGTGGTCTGGTATTCCCATCTCTTTCAGAATTTTCCACCGTTTGCTGTGATCCACACACTTAAAGGCTTTAGTGTAGTCAAAGAAGCAGAAATAGATGGTTTTCTGGAATTCTCTTGCTTTTTCTATGATCCAATGGATGTTGGCAATTTGATCCTCCTCCTTTTTGAAACACAGCTTCTGTATCTGAAAGTTCTCAGTTCATGTACTGTTGAAGCCTAGCCTGGAGAATTTTGAGCATTACTTTGCTAGTGTGTGAAATAAGTGCAATTGTGCAGTAGTTTGAACATTTTTGGCATTGCCTGTCTTTGGAATTGGAATGAAAACCGACCTTTTCCACTGTGGCCACTGCTGAGTTTTCCAAATTTGCTGGCATACTGAATATACTTTAACAGCATCACCTTTTAGGATTTCAAATAGCTCAACTGGAATTCTGTCACCTCCACTAGCTTTTTTATAGTGATGCTTCCTAAGGCCCTCTTGACTTTGCACTCCAAAATGTCTGGCTCTAGGTGAGTGATCACACCATCGTGATCAGTTTGGTTAGTTTTCTGTGATTGTGATTTTCATTGTTTCTTCCCTCTGGTGGATAAGGATAAGAGGCTTGTGGAAGGTTCCTGATGGAAGGGACTGGCTGTAGGGAAAGCTGGGTCTCACTCTGGTGGGCAAGGCTGAGAGGTGGGGAGGAGCCTTTATTCAGCCTTTATTATCCCAGCACAGAGGTTCTGCCCATAGACATGGCCTGAGCAGAGGCCCAGGCTTTTATTTATCTAAACTAGACTTCATAGTAAGCACTGTGAAGGGCAGGGACCATGTTGGTCTCATTCTCAACTGTAATCCCAATGCTTAACATAAGATTGGCAAACAGATACTCAAAAATCCCCCTTGACTGAATGCATAAAATTGAATCCCCAAGAAGCCAGCATGGCAACAACCCTGCACTTAATTTCTTAGTAAATATGACTTGTTTGGAAGGTGAAACATGTTCTGAATCATTTTTATTGACTCAAAAAAGCAAGGAAAATGAGTGAAAAGTGTTATTTTTATACTCTAGTATCTCAGGTTTGGGAAGACCCAGTAAACAAAGGCACCAAAAATGATAGCTTAAAAATTACAAAAATTTAAATCAATAAAATGAGCTAGCCAGTGCAATGGACCCTGTTGAATGCCCTCAGGAGCATAGTGGCAGAGATAGGACAGTAAGCCTTTATAACAAAGGAAATTTTTAGGAAAATGAAAAGGCTAAGGCAGAAAGTAACTTGCAGACTCTTAAAATCCCTTCTGTTGAAGGGGAAAAGAATGATTCTGACACTTATTAAAATGGCAAGGAAGACTTTATTAGGTACTATTGCAATAATTATATTGGGGAGGAAAAGCTTTTCTTCTATCATCTTAGTTTGATTGGGAACCTACAAATTAAAGTGACACAAGACACTAAATGGTAGCAGAATATGTAAAAGCCCAGAATATGCCACTTTGGCATAAGAATTCTTTTAGCTCAAGGCAACTGAAGACCCATGCCCCCATCTCTCTACTAGGAAGGATCGCTGGAGATAACTAAACACTTATCATCCCAGAGGTCGCCCCAGAGGGATCTACATAACAAATTTTACTAACAAAGTCATTAATGCCCCATACATTTAACTTCTAACAATTTGCCACTCTTAGAAACTCAAGGTCCCTTTCTTTTGTCTTGTCACTTCTCTAAAATGTATTGTTCTCAGGAATTCCCTGGCACATTAACTGCTTGGGCCAGGTTCAATCCCTGGTTGGGGAACAAAGATCCTGAAAACCATGCAGTACAGGCAAAAAACTAAATAAAATGTATTGTTCTCTTGTTAAGATACTGTGTAAGCCAAGTTCTAAACACCTGTTTGAACTCCTCATCACTGAGTGTTCCCATGTATACGCACAATGCAGGCATTAATGAAAGTGAAGTCTCTCAGCCTTGTCCAACTCTGCGACCCCATGGACTATAGCCAGCCAGGCTCCTCTGTCCATGGGATTTTCCAGGCAAAAATACTGGAGGGGATTGCCATTTCCTTCTCCAGGGGATCGTCCCAACCCAGGAATTGAACCCAGGTCTCCCGCATTGCAGGCAGACTCTTTACCATTTGAGCTACCAAGGAATCCCCTAGCAGGCATTAATGAACCTGTTTGATTTTCTCTTGTTAATCTGTATTTTGTCAGTCTTTAGGACTCTAGCCAATAAACCTAGGATCAGTAGAAGAAACATTTTTTTCCTCCCCTACAACAGATTAGCTAGAGAAAAGACAGATTTTTATTCATGTATGTATGTACAGGAATTTACAGAAAAATGTGATTCAAGGAGGCATTTAGAATTGGGGTTTTTGTACCATCTTATTAGGGGAAAGGAAAGGAAGAAGAGAGCTTAAGGGAAAACAAATAACTTTTTTGAATGATAAATAGGCCCTTAGGAGAACAGATGGGAGATATGGTAGCTTTGCAAAATATGTTTATATGTGATCCAGAAGCTTCTCATCTCTGATGATAAAAGTTAATCTTCCCTTGTTGCTCCCAGAAAGAGGATTTATGACAATTTAGTTATTTGCAGAAACTCTGCTTTTAGGCAGATAAGAGATTTCAGGAACTCAAATACCTTCTTCTCCAAATAATTTTAATGCCACAGTGGCATATTCTGGACTCCATCAAGTGTCAAGTATCAAGACTTTCACAATAGGGGAGAGAGTTTGGGCTCAACTCTGAATACAATGAGGTCAAGTGGGGATTTATAGCCAATGGGCAGAATGAAGGGTCAGTAGATGGAAAATTACTAAGGAGACATCAAGAGTAGAAAGATTCTTGCTAAACCAACTCTACAGGATTCTTACTGAAGGCAAGCTAAGGTGATCAGATATCAAGGATAGGGGATTCTCTTTAAGCTGATTTAGTAAGATTCTTGCTACAGTTGGACTAGGCAGACAGAAGACAGGGCCCAGGTACAAGGCCTACTTGAGAAGAGGTCTCAGAGGAGCCTGCTAAAGTTTGATCACAGGAAAAGTCTGTCACTTCTGAGCTCAAACTGAAGCTGACCTCAGTATTTATCACATGTTTTCTGAACTCCAAGGGCACTCTATGACCATGGCCCAAATGGAGTCAGAGACAATTGTAGCATGTTGCTTTTCCTGCTCTGCTCACAAAAAAGAAAGGAGAAATGTCATCTAACCAAAACTGACCCAGGAACATTATGGAATGGGAGAAAATACTTGCAAGCCATGTATCTAAGGGGTTAATATCCAAAATACATAAAGAACTCACACAACTCAATACCAAAAACAACAAAACAATCCAATTTAAAAATGGGCAGAAGAGAATAGACATTTTTCCAAAGAAGTCATCCAGATAGCCAATAGGCACATAAAAGATGCTCAACACCTAATCTTCAGGGAAATACAAATCAAAATCACAATAAGATATCACCTCATTCCTGTTAGGATGGCTATCATCAAGAAGACAAGAGAGAACAGTATTGGTGAGAAGGCAGCAAAAAGGGAATTCTTAGGCACTATTGATGGGACAGCCACCATTCCACAATAGAAAATAGTATGAAGGTCCCTCAAAAAATTAAAAATAGAGCTACTCTATGACTTAGCAGTCCCACTCCTGGGTATATGCCTGAAGAAAATGAAAACAGGATATTGAAAAGATAGCTACAGTGCCATGTTTATTGTAACAGCCAATATATTGGAAACAACCTAAGTGTCCATCAATAGATGAATGGATAAAGATGTGATATGTATATAGCCCACCAGGCTCCTCCGCCCATGGGATTTTCCAGGCAAGAGTACTGGAGTGGGGTGCCATTGCCTTCTCAAATATATATACACACACACACATATATATATGTGTGTGTGTATATATATATATATATATATATATATATACTGCCAGGATGGACCAGGATGGAAAATATTTTTTCCTTCTACCCTTCTAGAATCTTTGGCTGGTCTAATAATTAAATTGACACAAGACAGATTATCTTGGAAAAAGCAAATTTAATCTCATATACACAGGAACCCTGTGAAAAATGAGACCTAAAGGCAGACAAATATATGAGGCTTATATGCCATTCTGAGCTAAGGAATGGTATAGTGGCTCAAAAGGGCTTCATAAGGGAAGAGGGCAATTCACAAGACAATAGAAAGAGCAAATGTTTGCCCTGCCATGTAGGTAAGTCTTACCTATAAAAACTTATCTCTGATAGTAGCTCTCTTTCCAGACCAGATCTTCTGTCTAAATCCTTTTAGGCTGTTAAGAGAGAGGCAGAAGACTTTCTTGAGCCTGCTGGGTCGTGATTACCTTCAGCTCAAAATAATCCACAACATGGCACATTTGGAGGTGGCATATTATGCTCCCCTTCAATGTAATGGAATATTATATTATTCAGCCATAAGAATGAAAGAAATCATGCCATTTGTGACAACATGGGTGGACTTTGAAGACACTATGCTAAATGAAGTAAATCAGACAGAGGACAGATACTGTGTGATATCATTTATATGTAGACTCTAAAAAAGCCAAACTTGTGGAAACAGAGAGTAGAATGGTGGTTACCAGCGGGTGAGGAATTAAAAGTTGATCAAAGGGTATAAAGTTGCAACTATAAGATGAATAAATTCTGGAGGCCTAATGTACAGCATGGGCTTCCTTGGTGGCTCAACACTAAAGAATCTGCAATGCAGTAGCTGCAGGTTCGATCCCTGGGTGAGGAAGATTCCCTAGAGGAGGGTATGGCAACCAACTCCAGTATTCTTGCCTGAAGAATCCCATGGACAGAAGAGCCTGGAGGGCTACAGTCCATAGGGTCTCAAAGAGTCGGAAACAACTGAAGGGACTTACCACTCACAGTGTACAGCATAGTGATTACAGTCAACAATACTGCATTATATATACTTCAAATTGCTAGGAGACTGATCTTAAATGTTCTCATCACAAAAAAAGAAATGATAATTATGTGATGTGAGAGAGGTATCAACCAGTGCTATGGTGGTACTCACAATATATTAATGTATCAAATCAACACATTGTACATCCTAATCATACACACTATTGTATGTCAGTTATATCTCAGTTTTTAAAAATGACCCAAAGAGTGTTCATAAATATCCCCTGGAATCCTATAAAACCTAAGGTTTCTGTGGGGATTCTATAGTAGAAGAAAATATTAAGATTATTTTTAATAAAAATATTTCTTAATAAAAAGAGGAAGGGGGAATTCCCTGGTGGTCCAGTGATTAAGTGCTTTCATTGCTATGGGCCAGAGTTTGATCCCTGGTTGAGGAGCTAAGATCCCACAAGCCTTATGGTATGGCCAAAAAAATAAAAAGAGTAACGAGGATTCTTAACTGTGATGGAGATCAGGAGGTGCTACCCTTAGCATATTGAATATTTTAGCTGAAAAAGTTTGATAAAACAACAAGCTGTTTCCAGCTGTGCTAAACCATTTGTCGTGATGAGCTTTCCTAGCTCTCTTTCCTTTTATGTCTTCCCTCGTGCCCCCTTGACTCCCACCTTGCTAACCTGTATCCCCATTCCTGTCTCATTATCCGCGCCCCCTAGTGGCGGCCCCTCCTCCGTAACTTGGTCCCTCAGTTCCAGTAGGCAGGTCATGAAATTTTGGCCACTCAGTTTGAAAGAGTATGCAGAGGAAAAATTGTCCTGAGGGGGGAACTGAAAAGGAATACAGAGTTCTTTTAAAAATAAAAGCTAATACAGAAAGATTAAATATATCAAATTACTCATCTCCTTTTTTTCTCCATCCCCCATACAGTTCAAAGCTATCAAAAATTTTCACCAAACCTAATAATGAACAACGTCAGAGAAGCCCCAGCTTGGTGAAAAAAATTGTAGTCACAGGAACTAGAAGCAGCTAGAATCATCTCAGACAGTAAAGAATCTGCCTGCAATGCAACGAGACTCGGGTTCGATCCCTGGGTCAGGAAGATCTCCTGGAGAAGGGAATGGCTACCCACTCCAGTATTCTTGCCTGGAGAATTCCATGGACAGAGGAGCCTGGTGGGCTATAGTCCATGGGGCCGCAAAGAGTCTGACATGACTGAGTGACTAGCACTTTCAGAATCAGCTGATAGGAATCCTAAAGCCATTATGATCAAATATGCACACTTTGGAGCTCTATGCACTAAAGATTTAGAGACTCTAAAAACCACTATGTATAAGATAAATAAGCTACAAGGATATATTGTAGAACACAGGAAACACAGCCAATATTTTACAATAACTATAAACAGAGTATAACCTTTAAAAATTGTTAATCACTATGTTGTACACCTAAAACTAATATAACATTGGAACTCAATTATACCTCAGCTTTTAAACAAAGAGTTAGAGAACCTGAAATCAGACCTTCTCTTTCACCTGGAAAAAAATCCTGTCTCCTGTTGATCACATGGCAAGTCCAACACAAGGGTTTAGTTAACCTTTTGTGACTTCTTACCTTTTCAGCATTCCTGTTCTTACCGTCTCTGCTTTTCACCCCACCGTTCACCTTGCCAGAAACCTTGTAGAGAAATATTTGTGTTTCAATGGGAAACTGCAGCATTTACAGCATGCCCATCCAGGGTTATCCTTACAAGATTCTAGCCCAGTTCATTGTCTTTGAGCTACTTTGCAATTCTTTGCAAGCTGTAGATATCTGATAGATATGTAAATTCTGTCCTGTTGGGTAGTAATTCTAACTAGCTTCCTTCCCCCAAAGTGCAAAAATCGTGACTTTTCCATTTGGGGGGACATTTGCAATTCATCTCAACAATCTTTTGCTTCATATAAATCTGTGCTGGTTTGACTTTTCCTTTGAACTGGTTCTAACATCTATCTGGTTCTCTTATATTGTAGAAGTGACAAAGACTCTTTCTTTGACCAAACTTTAGTCAGGCTTCCCTGAGTCCTCTTCTCTACTAGGCCTTGATGTTGGCCCTGCGTTCTTGAAGGGCCTGCATAGCCTGGTGATAGCAAGAATCCTGCTAAGTCATTTAGAGTGAATCCTCCCACCCTCGAGATTCCATGGCCCTGACCTGCCTCCAGCAAGAATCCTGTGAGCTCGGTTTAGCAAGAATCTCCTTGATGATGTTTTTCTTCTTGGTAATTTTCCATCCACGGACTCCTCTAATTCAAATCCCCAGCTGTCTTTGATGTATTCGCAACTGAGCCAGATCTACACTGAGGCCTCTTTTCCCCTAATGCAATAGTTCCTGAATTAAGTATGCTTTAACTACTATCAGGCTCTGGTTCTCTTTAATAGGGATAAAATTAATTCTTTAGCATGTGTTTATTGTTTCATCTGTATGAGAGTCATGATTTTACTTTTCCTGATATCACCAAAGCTTATCTGTCATTTCTTCAAAGGAAAATGGATTCCATTCATATCTCTTTCAGGAAATCTTTATGATGTGTTCCTTCAGTGCTGAACCAGTGCATATGTGATGAATGTGTGATATGTTGCTTTGTTCTTAGGAAGATTTACCATCATCCCACATTAAAGACTGAGTTCCCAAGAATCCAGAGAATCATGTGTTTCTTTGATATTCCCAGATAAGGACCTTACTCAAGACTCTGGTGGAATTTATGTTCACAGAGATGGCCTCCAGGGGTGTCGGTCTGACAGTCACGTCCCATGAAGGCTGGAGGCAGGAATCATCTGAGCAAGGCCATTGAGCCCAGAAACAGCCATTAACACAGCCCATGCTCTCAAGCTGAACTGTTTCATTGCCCTGGGCCCTCATTCGGTCTTGGAATTCTTTCCCACACACAGCACTTACTAATTAACCTGTTTGTTTAATTCCTTCCTATGGCAGATTAGAAGCAATGACCTCAAAGTGTCCTCTTAAAAATAGGCATGATAACAGAAGGGTAAGGGACAGCTGTGTGGAACTCAGGAAAGAGATTTTTAAAAGAAGTAAATCAAATAAAATGAACGCCTATGTTGCTGGCCAGTTTCAAAAAATAGAAGTCTATAGAAGAGTTTGGAACTATGTATAATATCCTCTGCTAAATGTAAGGCAAAGTATAATATATTGTCATAAATGTACCTCACATATATGAAGTATTCATATATATGGCATCTCCTCTCTTCATCAGATAGGCTTGGTATTACTGAAAGATAGAGAATACATCCATATTACTATTTGGTTATATTATCATGAAGGACTGATGCTGATGAAGAAGGAAACAGACAGAACAGGCTCCATCTTGAAAGCAGGACTCCATCTTGGGCTGGACTGTGGACTTTGAGCTATATGCCCAGTATCTATGGAAACGACATACCAACTGGAAAACCAGACCCCCCCAGATGGAAGAACCCCAGTGCTCATACCTAAACTCTCCATTGACTAAAAAAATACCCTAATTATCTGTGTAACCAAATAGAATCATAAATTATATTATGCTTATTGGGGTATGACCACAGACCTATTGATAATTGTCCACTGTTAACTACCTAGGCTTAAGGCATATGAATCAGGGGTTAACTTTGATTGTATCTCTTCCTTTGTTCAGACTAGTTTCAGAGAATTTGGGGAGGTGGGTTTGGACACGTACACTTAGGGTATGTAAGGTTTTCTCAAAAACTGGTCAGGGTCCTTGGCTAAGAGGAGACTCTGCCTTGGGCCTGCCGTGTAATAAACTGCACTCGACTATCTGCATTGTCCTTCTGAGTGAGTTTGTTTCCCGGAACGCATGGCTACAACACTGAAACTAAAGCTCCAATACTTTGGCCACCTGACGCTAAGAGCCGACTCATTGGAAAAGACCCTGATGCTGGGAAAGATTGTGGGCAGGAGGAAAAGAGGGCAACAGAGGATGAGATGGTTGGATGGCATCATCAACCCAATGGACATGACTTTGAGCAAACTCCAGGAGGTACTGAAGGACAAGGAAGCTTGGTGTGCTGCAGTCCATGGGGTTGCAAAGTCAGACACCACTTAGCACTGAACAACAAAAATAAATCATGAATCGGTACTAGCTAATATACTTGTATTAGATTCTAAGAATTACTAGAAGAAATACTGGTCTTCAGAAAAAAAAGAAAACAGCTGCTGAAGACATAACTTTTAGTCAGGAACTATTGCTAGATCTCAACTATTGATGAGTTGTCCAAGACCAATGTCCCAGAGCCCCTGCTTTGGGAATTCAAGATGACATCAGGCCTTTTCTTCCCCTAAAGCAAGCGCAACTTTGGACATTCCTAACTGTGCTAAGCTCTTCCCAATGAAAGCAAACTTCATCAAAAATGAGGGGCTATCATTAAGACCATCATGTACATCTCTGCCCCTGTGGCCAAGGCTCATCTGCCTTGTATCCATGCTGTAGAGCAGCAGCTAGACCTCTGGAAGCTACAGCAGACATCTTCTTAGCCTCTCCCTGACCCTATGGATCCCCTAGGGGTAGAAAGTATTTGGCAGCTAGTCACATTGGCTCCTATGAAATTCTTCTAAAAATTTTGTGTTTCACACAAAACTGTACAATGTTGCTCTAATCTAAATGGTGGTGTCCTACTTCCTCTTCAGAATGACTGAATCTCATGACTGTCTAGAATCCATTTAAACTCGAAGTCTTCTTCATCCTGACCTGACTAGTGGTCCTTCACAGCACTGTCTCTCAAAGTGTGGTCCCCAGTATCATCCAGCACTATTTATAAATGCAGATTCTTGGGCTCCACTCCAGATCTTCTGAATCAGAAACTCTAGGAGTGCCATTAACCAACCCGTAGTTTACTAAGTCGTCCAAATTATTCTGAGGCAAACTAAAGGTTGAGAACCACTTCCCTAGACAATCCTGATATGATGTTTATTGATGACTCATTTGTTGTTCAAGCACTCAGTTGTGTCCCACTGTTTGCAACCCCAAGGACTGAAGCATGCCAGGCTTCCCTGTCCTTCACCATCTCCCGGAGCTTGCCCAAACTCATGGCCATTGGTGATGACATCCAACCATCTCATCCTGTATCGTCCCCTTCTCCTCCTGCCTTCAACTTATCCCAGCATCAGGGTCTTTCCAATGAGTCAGCTCTTCCCATTAGGTAACCAAAGTATTGGAGCTTCAGCATCAGTCCTTCCAATGAATATTCAGGACTGATTTCCATTAGAATTGACTGGTTTGATCTCCACGCAGTCCAAGGGATTCTCAAGAGTCTTCTCTAACACCACAGTTCAAAAGCATAAATTCTTTGGTGCTCAGCCTTCTTTACGGCCCAACACTCACATCCATACATGACTACTGGAAAAAACACAGCTTTGACTAAATGGACCTCTGTCAGTACAATGATGTCTCTGCTTTTTAATATGCTGTCTAGGTTTGTCATAGCTTTTCTTCACAGGAGAAACCATCTTTTAATTGCATGGCTGCAGTCAACATCTACAGTGATTTTGGAGCCCAAGAAAATAAAATCTGTCACTGTTTCCCTGGTTTCCCCATCTATATGCCACGAAATGATGGGACCGGATGCCATGATCTTAGTTTTGTGAATGCTGAGTTTTAAGCCAGCTTTTTTCAGTCTCCTCTTTCACCTTCATCAAGAGGCTCTTTAGTTCCTCTTCACTTTCTGCTCTAAGGGTGGTGTCATCTGCATATCTGAGGTTATTGATATTTCTCCCAGCAATCTTGATTCCAGTTTGTGATTCATCCAGCCTGGAATTTCTCATGATGTACTCTGCATAGAAGTTAAATAAGCAAGCTGACAATATACAGCTTGATGCACTCCTTTCCCAATTTTGAACCAGTCTGTTCCATGTTTGGTTCTAACTGTTGCTTCTTGACCTACATACAGGTTTCTCAAGAGGCAGGTAGAGTGGTCTGGTATTCCCATATCTTTCAGAATTTTCCACAGTTTGTTGTGATCCACATAGTCAAAGCCTTTAGCATAGTCAGTGAAGCAGAAGTAGATGTTTTTCTGGAATTCTCTTGCTTTCTCTATGATCCAGTGGATGTTGACAGTTTGATCTCTGGTTCCTCTGCCTTTTTAAAATCTGGAAGTTCTCAGTTCACATACTGTTGAAGCCTAGCTTGGAGGATTTTGAGGATGATGACCTTGCTAGCAGGTGAAATGAGTGCAGTTGTGCGGTAGTTTGAGCATTCTTTGGCATATTGCCTTTCTTTGGGATTGGAATGACAACTGACCTTATCCAGTCCTGTGGCCACTACTGAGTTTTCCAAATTTGCTGGCATACTGAGTGCAGCACTTTCACAGCATCACCTTTTAAGATTTGAAATAGCTCAGCTAGAATTGTTGGACAGAACTTATGACTAAACCACCACAGCTTGTGTTTAATTTCTCTCAAGTAAGGCTTCCCCAAAATGTCTGATCTACCAATACCCAATAAACGGGCTGACCTGAAGATGGTAAAAGCCTCATGTTTTACCTTTCTCACTGCCATTAGCATTTTACCAAAGGTATACTGGTAATATATGTTCTAAATCAGCCCTCTTGAACCCTAAATATGCATTTAAATAAATTGGGAAATGATTTTTGACTACTGATGTCTGAACTCCAGGTCCAATTAATTAGTATTGGGTAGGGCCTGAAATTGATTTTTTTTAAAAGTTCCCCTAGGCAGGACCTCTCTTACATGTATACATGTATGTATGTGTACTTTTCTAAGTTCTAGTATTAAATATATTAAAATGAAGGAAAAAAAAACTCCCCTAGGCAACTCCAACAGGCAGCCAGGGTTGATGAAAACTGCACTAAAAAAGGCTTGATTATTTTTAAAATTTAGATTTACTAATTACATTTTTGGGTTTCCTTGGTGGCTCAGTAGTAAAGAACCTGGCTGCCAATACAGGAGATGTAGGTTCAATCCCTGGATTGGGAAGATCTCCTGGAGAAGGAAAATGGTAACCCACTCCAGTATTCTTGCCTGGAGAATCCCGTGGACAGAGGAGCCTGGTGGGCTACTGTCTGTGGAGTCACAAAGAGTCAGACACAACAGCGACTAAACAACAATTACATTTTTTTAATTGACATGAATCAGCCACGGGTGTATGTGTGTCCACCATCCCAAACCCTCTCCCACCTCCCTCCCCATCCCATCCCTCAGGGTTGTCCCAGTGCAGCAGCATTGAGTGCCCTGTTTCATGCATGGAACTTGGACTGGTGATCTATTTCACATAAGGTAATATACATTTTTCAATGCTATTCTCTCAAATCATCCCACCCTTGCCTTCTCCCACAGAGTCCAAACGCCTGTTCTTTATATTTGTGTCTCTTTTGTTGTCTCACATATAAGGTTGTTATTACCATCTTTCTAAATTCCATATATATGTGTTAATACACTGTATTGGTATTTTTCTTTCTGACTTACTTCACTCTGTATAATAGGCTCCAGGTTCATCCACCTCATTAGAACTGATTCAAATGTGTTCTTTTTAATAGCTGAGTAACATTCCATTGTGTATATGTACCACAATTCTCTTATCCATTCGTCTGCCAACGGACATCTAGGTTGCTTCCATGTCCTAGCTCTTGTAAATAGTACCAGTTACATTTTTATCAAGCAATTAGATACAAAGTTTTAAAAGTCAAATGGTACTTACTAAAAAGCTTTTTATAAAAGCAATTTCGGGACTTCCCTGGCAGTCCAGGGGTCAAGAATTCCCCTCTGAATGCAGCAGGTGCAGGTTTGATTCCTGGTTGGGGAGCTAAGGTCCCACATGCCTCACTGCCAAGAAACCAAAACACAAAAAACAAAAGCAATATTGTAACAAATTCAATCAAGACTTTAAAAAAAAAAAAAAAAGAGGACCTGGGCTTAAAAATTATTTTTAAAAAAGTACATTCTTGCTCTATCCCTCCCCATCCCTGATTCTCATTTCCCAGAGGCAATCACATTCAACCCTTTGAACTATTCCCTTAAATTACCTACATCTTTTATCAGTGATATTACTATACTGATATTTTTTTATTTTCAATTTTATTTATTGTGAGTTGACTTCCTACTATGGAAGATGACAGTCTACCTCTCTTCTTCTAGCATTCTGCATGCAAAAGTTTCTCTTTCATCTTCCCAGCATACTTATATCATAGCTTGGGATTAAAGCACTATTCAGTGTTAACATATTTATGACTATGTAAATATAGTAAGATGGTAGACTTAAGCCCTAACGGATCAATAATTACCTTAAATATGAATAGTTTAAATTCATCGAATAAAAGGTTAGCAAAGTAGGTTTTAAATAATTAATCAAACCATATCCTGTCTGTAAGAAAGTCACTTTAAACACAACCACATAGGTAGGTGGAAAGCAAAAGAATAGAAAAATATATACAATATATACTGTGTTTTTCAAAAGCAGAAGTGACTATATTAATATTAAAGTAGATTCCAGAGCAAAGAAAATTATTAGAAATGAAAAAGAACATTCAGATCAGTTCAGTTGCTCAGTCATGTCCGACTCTGTGACCCCATGACCAGAGCACGTCAGGCCTCCCTGTCCATCACCAACTCCCAGAGTCCACCCAAACCCATGTCCATTGAGTCGGTGATGCCATCCAACCATCTCATCCTCTGTCATTCCCTTCTGCTCCTGCCCTCAATCTTACCCAGCATCAGGGTCTTTTCAAATGAGTCAACTCTTCACATCAGGTGGCCAAAGTATTGGAATTTCAGCCTCAGCATCAGTCCTACCAATGAACACCCAGGACTGATCTCCTTTAGGATGGACTGGTTGGATTTCCTTGAAGTCCAAGGGACTCTCAAGAGTCTTCTCCAACACCACAGTTCAAAAGCATCAATTCTTCTGCACTCAGCTTTCTCCACAGTTCAACTCTCACATCCATACATGATCACTGGAAAAACCATAGCCTTGACTAGACGGACCTGTGTGGGCAAAGTAATGTCTCTGCTTTTTAATATGCTGTCTAGGTTGGTCATAACGTTTCTTCCAAGGAGTAAGCATCTTTTAATTTCATGGCTGCAGTCACCATCTGCAGTGATTTTAGAGCCCAGAAAAATAAAGTCAGTCACTGTTTCCACTGTTTCCCCATCTATTTCCCATGAAGTGATGGGACCAGATGCCATGATCTTCGTTTTCTGAATGTTGAGCTTTAAGCCAATGTTTTCACTCTCCTCTTTCACTTTCATCAAGAGGCTTTTTAGTTCCTCTTCACTTTCTGCCATAAGGGTGGTGTCATCTGCATATCTGAGGTTATTGATATTTCTCCCTGCAATCTTGATTCTAGCTTGTGCTTCTTCCAGCCTGGCATTTCTCATGAGGTACTCTGCATAAAAATTAAATAAGCAGGATGACAATATACAGCCTTGACGTACTCCTTTTCCTATTTGGAACCAGTCTGTTGTTCCATGTCCAGTTCTAACTGTTGCTTCCTGACCTGCATACAAAATTCTCAAGAGGCAGGTCAGGTGGTCTGGTATCAGAATTTTCCACAGTTGTTGTGATGCACACAGTCAAAGGCTTTGGCATAGTCAATAAAGCAGAAATAGATGTTTTTCTGGAACTCTCTTGCTTTTTGTATGATTCAGCAGATGTTGACAATTTGATCTCTGGTTCCTCTGCCTTTTCTAAATCCAGCTTGAACATCTGGAAGTTCACGGTTCAAGTATTGTGGAAGCCTGGCTTAGAGAATTTTGAACATTACTTTGCTAGCATGTGAGATGAGTGCAATTGTGTGGTAGTATGAGCATTCTTTGGCATTGCCTTTCTTTGGGATTGGAATGAAAACTGACCTTTTCCAGTCCTGTGGCCACTGCTGAGTTTCCCAAATTTGCTGGCATATTGAGTGCAGCAGTTTCACAGCATCATCTTTCAGGATTTGAAATAGCTCCACTGGAATTCCATCATGTCCACTAGCTTTGTTCATAGTGATGCTTCCTAAGGCCCACTTGACTTCACATTCCAGGATGTCTGGCTCTAGGTGAGTGATCACACCATCGTGATTATCTGGGTCGTGAAGATTTTTTCTGTACAGTACTTCTGTGTATTCTTGTCACCTCTTCTTAATATCTTCTGCTTCTGTTAGGTCCATACCATTTCTGTCCTTTATCGAGCCCATCTTTGCATGAAATGTTCCCTTGGTATCTCTAATTTTCTTGAAGAGATCTCTAGTCTTTCCCATTCTATTGTTTTCCTCTATGTCTTTGCACTGATCACTGAGGAAGGCTTTCTTATTTCTCCTTGCTATTCTTTGGAACTCTGCATTCAAATGGGTATATCTTTCCTTTTCTCCTTTGCTTTTCACTTCCCTTCTTTTCACACCTATTTGTAAGGCCTCCTCAGACAGCCATTTTGCTTTTTTGCATTTCTTTTTTTTGGGGATGGTCTTGCTCCCTGCTTCCTGTACAGTGTCACGAACCTCCATCCATAGTTCATCAGGCACTCTATCTATCAGATCTAGTCCCTTAAATCTATTTCTCACTTCTACTGTATAATCATAAGGGATTTGATTTAGGTCATACCTGAATGGTCTAGTGGTTTTCCCTACTTTCTTCAATTTAAGTCTAAATTTGGCAATAAGGAGTTCATGATCTGAGCCACAGTCAGCTCCCGGTCTTGTTTTTGCTGATTGTATAGAGCTTCTCCATCTTTAGCTGCAAAGAATGTAATCAATCTGATTTTGGTGTTGGCCATCTGGTGATGTCCATGTGTAGAGTCTTCTCCTGTGTTGTTGAAAGAGGGTGTTTGCTATGACCAGTGCGGTCTCTTGTCAGAACTCTATTAGCCTTTGCCCTGCTTCATTCCATACTCCAAGGCCAAATTTGCTTGTTACTCCAGGTGTTTCTTGACTTCCTACTTTTGCATTCCATTCCCCTATAATGAAAAGGACATCATTTTGGGGTGTTAACTCTAGAAGGTCTTGTAGATCTTCATAGAACTGTTCAACTTCAGCTTCTTCAGTGATACTGGTCGGGGCATAGACTTGGATTGCCATGATATTGAATGGTTTGCCTTGGAAACGAACAGAGATCATTCTGTCGGTTTTGAGATTGCATCCAAGTACTGCACGTTGGACTCTTTTGTTGACTATGATGGCTACTCCATTTCTTCTAAGGGATTCCTGCCCATGGTAATAGATATAATGGTCATCTGAGTTAAATTCACCCGTTCCAGTCCATCTTAGTTCACTGATTCCTAAAATGTTGATGTTGACTCTTGCCATCTCCTGTTTGACCACTTCCAATTTGCCTTGATTCATGGACCTAACATTCCAGGTTCCTATGCAATATTGCTCTTTATAGCATCGAACCTTGCTTCTATCACCAGTCCCATCCACAACTGGGTGTTGCTTTTGCTTTGGCTCCATCCCTTCATTCTTTCTGGAGTTATTTCTTCACTTATCTCCAGTAGCATATAGGGCACCACCGACCTGGGGAGTTCATCTTTCAGTGTCCTATTTTTTTGCCTTTTCATACTGTTCATGGGGTTCTCAAGGCAAGAACACTGAAGTGGTTTGCCATTCCCTTCTCCAGTGGACCATTACATAATAATAAAAGGATCAGTTCACCAAGAAGAGACATTCAGGCAGAAGAAGCATATGCAATCCAACACTCATTCATGATTTAAAAAAGAAAAAACCTCTCAGAAAACTAGAAATAGAGGGAAATTTCCTCAACTTGATAAAGAGTATTTACAAAAGTTTACAGTTAAATATCATACTTAATTGTGAAAGACTGAATCTATTTGCTCAGTCGTGTCCAACTCTTTGCAACCCCATGGACTGTAGCCTGCCAGGCTCCTCTGTCCATGGAAATTTCCGGGCAAGAATACTGGAGCAGGTTGCCATTTCCTTCTCCAGGAGACCTTCCCAACCCAGGGATTGAACCCACGTCTCATGCATCTCCTGCATTGGCAGGCGAGTTCTTTACCAGCTCAGCCACCAAGAAAGCCCCACATAGCTAGAGTAACCAAGGTAGTTATTGTCTTAGCAGAGAGATGGACATAGATTAATGAAACAGAATTAAAAACTCATACAGACTCACACAAATACACCCAACTGATTTTTGTCAAAGATGTAAAGGCAATCCAACAGAGGAAGGATAGCCTTTTGAACAAATTGTGCTGAAACAATTGGATATTCATAAGCAAAAATATGAACCTTGGAACTTCCCTGGTGGTCCAATGGCTAGGACTCCATGCTTCCACTGGAGGGGGTTCAGGTTCTATCCCCAGTCAGGAAACTAAGATCCCATGTGCCACGTTGCCAAGAAACAAAAAATAAACCTTGACCCAAACTTCAGACCTTACAAAAATTAACTCAAAATGGATCTTGAAGTTAATGTAAAACTCTAAAACTTTTAGAAACAAAATATAGGAAAAAAATCTTTAGGACCTAGGAGGACTAGGTGAAAAGTTCTTAGACTTGACACCAAAAGCACAATCCTTAAAAAAATGATGAATTGGACTTTATCAAAATTAAGCACATTTGTTTCATTGAAAGACCCTGTTAAGAAGATGAAATGACAAATTACAGACAGAGAAAATATTTGCCAGCCACATACCCAGTAAAGGCCTTATATCTAGAATATATAAAGAACTCTCAGAACTCAACAATAAAAAAAACAAACAATCCAACTAGAAACTGGGCAAAAGACATGACCATTCATTTCACCAAAGTGGAGATATGGATGGCAAATAAGTATCTGTAAAGATACTCAACATCACTAGCCTTTAGGAAAATGTAAATTAAGATCACAATGAGATCTCAGTAGGCACCTATTAGAACAGTCGAAATTTTTTTTAAATAGTGGTAAATATCAAATTCTGGTGAGGACGCAGAGAAATTGGATCTCTATACGTTGCTGGTGGGAATACAAAATGGTGCAGCCAGGCTGGAGACAAGTTGGGGGTAGAGTGGATATGTACAAAGAAGTAATATGAAGGGATGGTTTTGTGGTGATGGGAATCAGTTCTATATCTTGGTTGTGGTAGTGGCTTAGAATACACATATCCAAAGAGAGAGAGAGATGCGAGGTGATTTTAATAGTAAAAACTGAATGTAGCCTGTAGTCTAAGAATAATGGACCAATGTCAGTTTCCTAGTTTTGATGTTATACAACTATATAAGATGTCAACCACTGGGAGAAGCTGAATGAAGGATGAATTTACTGTTTTTGCAATTTCCTCTAAGTATGTAATTATTTAAAAATAATTTTTTTAACTTTGAGAAATATATCCCCCCAAAGTCTTTTTGATCTTCTAGAGTCTACTGTTAAAATGCAAATACCCCTGAGTGGGAAAAATCCTTAAGCAATTTCTTTCCAGCAGGTCAGGAAGCAACAGTTAGAACTGGACATGGAACAACAGACTGGTTCCAAATAGGAAAAGGAGTACGTCAAAGCTGTATATTGTCACCCTGCTTATTTAACTTATATGCAGAGTACATCTTGAGAAACGCTGGGCTAGAAGAAGCACAAGCTGGAATCAAGATTGCAGGGAGAAATATCAATAACCTCAGATATGCAGATGACACCACCCTTATGGCAGAAAGTGAAGAGGAACTAAAAAGCCTCTTGGTGAAAGTGAAAGAGGAGAGTGAAAACATTGGCTTAAAGCTCAACATTCAGAAAACGAAGATCATGGCATCTGGTCCCATCACTTCATGGGAAATAGATGGGGAAACAGTGGAAACAGTGGCTAACTTTATTTTTCTGGGCTCCAAAATCACAGCAGATGGTGACTGCAGCCATGAAATTAAAAGACGCTTACTCCTTGGAAGAAACATTATGACCAACCTAGATAGCATATTAAAAAGCAGAGATATTACTTTGACCACAAAGGTCCGTCTAGTCAAGGCTATGGTTTTCCCAGTGGTCATGTGTGGATATAAGAGTTGGACTGTGAAGAAAGCTGAGCACTGAAGAATTGATGCTTTTGAACTGTGGTGCTGGAGAAGACTCTTCCGAGTCCCTTCGACTGCAAGAAGATCCAACCATTCCATCCTAAAGGAGACCAGTCCTGGGTGTTCATTGGAAGGACTGATGCTGAGGCTGAAACTCCAATACTTTTGCCACCTCATGTGAGGAGTTGACTCATTGGAAAAGACCTTGATGCTGGGAGGGATTGGGGGCAGGAACAGAAGGGGACGACAGAGGATGAGATGGCTGGATGGCATCACCAACTCGATACACATGAGTTTTGGTGAACTCCAGGAGTTGGTGATGGACAGGGAGGTCTGGTGTGCTGCAATTCATGGGGTCGCAGAGAGTCCGACACGACTGAGTGACTGAACTGAACTGAACTGATAGCTTTATCCAGCTCAGCTTGTTAGGTCATTTCCTGCCCCGAGGGCATGTTGGATTGTATTGGGTGGGATACTTTAGGAAACAGAAGGAGCGAGCCCCAGGAGAATGGGGAAGGACCTCACAAGGAGGGTTGCGTGTGCCAACCACCACAATGTTTGTCCAACATTAGCCAGCCCTGTCTCAGTATCTCTGCCAAAGCCCATTGGCCTCATCTACGCACAGAAGCAGCAAGAGAGAAGTTAGCCTGCACCTGGATGGGAGGGGAGTTTGGGGAAGAATGGATACATGTATATGTATGGCTGTGTCCCTTTGCTGTTCACCTGTTCACAACATTCTTAATTAGGCTATACCCCAGTTCAAAATAACAAGTTTTTTAAAAATAAAAAAAAAATGAGCCTGCAACTCAAAGTTTGCTTTGCTCTCACATCTGCCTTATGCTTGCTATGTGCCTAGATTTCTCCTATGAAGAATAGGAGACATGCCATTGTGCTGTGGTAGCTTGAAATAAATGACTAAAGAAGAATTTGGGGCTCCCCAGATGGTGCTAGTGGTAAAGAACCTGCCTGCCAGTGCAGGAAACATAAGAGACTCAGGTTCGATCCCTGGATTGGAAAGATCCTCTGGAGAAGGGAATGGCAACCCATTCTAGTATTCTTCCCTGAAGAATCCCATGGACAGAGGAGCCTGGTGGGCTACAGTCCATGGGGTTGCAAAGAGTCAGACATAATTGAAGTGACTTAGCATAGCACAGCACAGCAAAGAAGAATTTTAAAGTATCATAATTGTAGTGATGCCAAAAGGATATTTTCTCACTGTGTGTGTCCCCCTGTCCTAACCTTTTCCCAGATTCAGTTCCTAGGAGACTCACAATTTTAGCAAGTACTTTACATAGTTACTAATACTTGAATTGTAACTGTTGTTGTTCAGTTGCAAAGTCATGTTGGACTCTTTGCGATCCCATGGACTGCAGTACACCAGGCTTTCCTGTCCTTTACTATCTCCCAGAGTTTGCTCAAGTTCATGTCCATTGAGTTGGTGATGCCATCCAACCATCTCATTCTCTGCTGCCCTCTTCTTTTGCCCTCAATCTTTCCCAGCATCAGGGCCTTTTCCAATGAGTTGGCTCTTCACATCAGGTGACCAAAGTCTAGGAGCTTCAGCTTCAGCATCAGTCCTTCCAATGACTATTCAGGGTTGATTTCCTAATACCTGAATTGTAACTATACCAAAACATTATATAAAATGCTTCATGCATAATATAATATTCCTTATTCACAGTTGGAGGAAGATATGATAGTTGGCATATGGAGGTTTGAAACACAGATCATTTTTATTGCCAGAATTTATTTTTGTTATACTATCCCATGGAGCCTAAAAATAAAAGTATGGTTGTAAAATTATAATAAACTAGAATTAAGAGGATAAAATACTATTTGTGAGTCCTTGTTTTGCAAATATTTATCCGTGTTTAATTTGTACAATGAATTCACAAAAACAAAAAAATAAAAGTATCATAATTACAACTTGGATGATTAGAGCAGCTTGGGATTTCTGACAAGTTTAGGGTCTGAGCTTCTTTTTCAATTTTTATTGAAGTATAATTGATTTACTATGTTGTGTGAATTTCTGCTGTACAACAAAGCAATTCAGTTATACATATACATATATATATATATATATAGTTTTTCATGTTCTTTTTCATTATGGGTTATCACAGGATATTGAATATCCTTCCCTGTGCTATACAATGGAACCTTGTTGTTTATCCATTCCATGTATGATAACTTGCATCTGCTAATCCCAAACTCCCAATCCTTCCCTCCCCTATCACTCTCCTCCTTGGCAACCACAAGTATGTTCTCTAAGTTCATGAGTCTGTTTCTGTCTCATAGATAAGTTAATTTGTGTCATATTTTAAATTGCATGTATAAGTGATATCATATGGTATTTGTCTTTCTCTTTCTAACTTACTTCAGTAAGTATGATAAATGCTTGTTGTATCCATGTCGCTGAAAATGGCATTATTTATTCTTTTTTATGGCTGAGTAATATTCCCCTGGGGTCTGAACTTCTGACAGAAAAGCATCTGAATTGGAGACAGGGATCTCCAAAATCTTCAGCACTCAACAGGCTCCTCCTATCAGTCTAGATTTTTTCTCCAAAGACACCAGGCTTTAGGAGTCACTGAAAAGCTGTCCCCTTGCCAAACAGACAGAAACACATAGCAAACATCATCCCATTTTTCTTGAGAGGTTCATGTGAATGGCCCAACATCAAGGGAGAAGAAACCTCACTGTTCAGAGGAATTCTGGTTCTGACAACAGCAGGCCATTAATATGGAGACAGAGATCACTGTAACAACTGAATGCTAGATGGGGGTCAGTCTAACTGCTGACACAGTCTCAGCTGCTGGTATCTAAAACCAGGCCACACAGAGCTTGAGGAGGGAACAAGAGCTTGGGAAGATTGAGGGTGACAGGCTGAGGAAAGGAAATATGTGCTTTGTGACCAGGAAAAACTTTCTGGTGAGCAGTATTTCTTACACTCAAATTGCTCTGTGTTATGGAGCCTGGCCATGGATGGAACTAGTGCATGAAAAAGCAGAGAAGCACCTGTAAAAGCAAGATCTGGAATCTAGAAAAGTGGTACTGAGGAACTTATTTGCAGGATAGGAATAGAGATGCAGACATAGAGAACGGACTTATGGACACCTTGGGGGAAGGAGAGAGTGGGATGAATTGAGAAAGTAGCATTGACATACATACACCACCATGTGTAAAATAGATAGCTAGTGGGAAGCTGCTATATAACACAGGGAGCCCAGCCTGATGCTCTGTGATGACCTATAAGGGTGGGAAAGAGGCTCAAGAGGGAGGGGATATGTGCATACTTACAGCGATTCACATTGCTGTAGAGCAGAAACCAACACAACACTGTAAGGCAATTATCCTCCAATTAAAATTTGTTCTAAATAAATTTAAAAGAGAAAAAAAAAATAAGTTCTGAGAGACCAGAGATAAACTCATGCACCTCTTGCTGTTGTTCAGTCACTCAGTCCTGTTCAATTATTTGCAATCCCATGGACTGCAGCAAACCAGGCTTCCCTGTCCTTCACTATCTCCTGGAGTTTGCTCAAACTTATGTCCATTGATTCAGTGATGCCATCCAACCATCTCATCCTCTGTCACCCCCTTCTCCTCTTGCCCTCCATCTTTCCCAGCGTCAGGGTCTTTTCCATTGAGTCGGCTTTTCCCATAAGGCGGCCAAAGTATTGAGCTTCAGCTTCAGCATCAGTCCTTCCAATGAATATTCAGGGTTGATTTCCTTTAGGATTGACTGGTTTCATCTCATTGCTGTCCAAGGGACTCTCAAGAGTCTTCTCCAACACCACAGCTCAAAAGCGCCAGTTCAGGGCTCAGCCTTCTTTATGGTCCAATTCTCACATCCATACATGACTACTGGAAAAATCATAGCTTTGACTATATGGACTTTTGTTGGTAAAGTGATATCTCAGTAAGAGATATCAGCTTTTTCAATAAGCTGTCTAGTTTTGTCACAGATTTTCTTCCAAGGAGCAAGCATCTTTTAATTTCATGGCTGCAGTCACTGTCACCATTGATTTTGAAGCCCAAGAAAATAAAGTCTTCCACTGTTTCCATTTTTTCCCCCAGCCATTTGCCATGAAGTGATGGGACTAGATGCCATGATCATAGTTTTTTGAATGTTGCATTTTAAGCCAGCTTTTTCACTCTCCTCTTTCACCTTCATCAAGAGGCTCGTTAGTTCCTCTTTGCTTTCCTTCATTAGGGTGGTATCATCTGCATATCCTAGTTGTTGCTATTTGTCCCAGAAATCTTCAGTCCAGCTTCATCCAGCCTGGCATTTCACATAATGTATTCTGCATAGAAGTTAAATAAGCAGGGTGAAATATACAGCCTTGTCGTACTCCTTTCCCAATTTGGAACCAGCCCGTTGTTCCACATCTGGTTCTAACTGTTGCTTCTTGACCTGAATACAGGTTTCTCAGGAGGCAGGTAAGGTGGTCTGATATTCTCATCTCTTTAAGAATTTTCCACAGTTTATTGTGATCCACACAGTCAAAGGCTTTGGCATAATCAGTAAAGCAGAAGTAGATGTTTTTCTGGAATTGTCTTGTTTTCTCTATGATCCAACAGATGTTGGCAATTTGATCTCTGGTTCCTCTGCCTTTTCTAAATCCAGTTTATACATCTGGAATTTCTTGGTTCACATACTAGTGAAGCCTAGCTTGAAGGATTTTGAGCACTACCTTGCTAGCATGTGAAACGAGAGTAATTGTGCAGTAGTTTGAACATTATTTATCACTGCCCTTCTTTGGGATTGGAATGTGATCCACTCCTGTGGCCACCGCTGAATTTTCTAAATTTGCTGGCATATTGAGTGCAGCACTTTAACAGTATCATCTTTTAGGATTTGAAATAGCTCAGCTAGAATTCCATCACATCCACTAGCTGTGTTTGTAGTGATGCTTCCTAAGACCCACTTGACTTCATACTCCAGGATGTCTGGCTCTAGGTGAATGACTACACCATCATGGTTATCTGAGTCATTAAGACCTTTTTTGTATAGTTCTTCTGTGTATTCTTGCCACCTCTTCTTAATCTCTTAATATAGCCCCTTTATTCACCTAATCTCTAAAATGGACATCTGACTGTGATTGTTGTAGCTCCGAACCTCTTTTCCTTGCTCTGGTAAGAGAACTCCCTTATCCTGCAGGGAACTCATCATCCTTGCTGTTTGGTTGGAGCTGAAACCATCTGCTCCTCCTGGTCATAGGGCTGGGGCCTCCTGTGACCTAAGCAGGCCAGCATCCACCTTCCTCTGAGACATAGTGCTTGGATGAAGCAAGGGCAAAAGAGGAGCAAGACCATGGATACTGGACTAGTTATGGAAGCCAAAACTTGGCCCTGTGGGTAATCAGATTAGGGAAAGATGTTAGGATATACTAGAAAGAGACAAACACAGAGTTCCAATCTGAGAGCATCCAGAGGAGAAGACATATCACCATGGCAGGTATCCAGGCTGATGAAACAAGACACAAGTCTAGTTTTGTGAAATGGACTAGAGAGACCCAGAACCAATTTATAAGCAAGCAGAGTCCAATACTAAGCCCAGAATATTAAAGCAGGGCTCCAGAAGTTTTCACTGCAAACAGACAGTGTTTGTTACAGAGAATGAGGCAAGATTTAACCTTGAGATGGGAACTGAGGGGTCTTTTTAGGAGAAAAAACTAATAGTGACTAGAAATCCAGCTGGAAATGTCACTTCTACCATCCTGAAACCTCCTTCAGTTTATGTATGCCACTATTAGAACCGGGTTTTGTTTTTAGCAAAGGGCTATTTCATTCCTTGTAAGAAAAATTCCTATTTGTATTGGACCATCATTTAAATGGTTATTAGCCATTTATACCTTAGTATACATTTGTTTACATAATTCCTTCTTGAGAGCAGGTTTTGACGGAGGTTGGAAAAAATTATTCATATAGCATGAGAGGCTAAGGGCCAGGCACTGTGCTATGCCCCAGAGGTAAAAAGATTAAACAAAGCACATGTGCTTCATCCCTGAAGAATTTACAACCTTCTAGATTCAAGATGGGAAGGAAGCCACTAAAAGGAAAAAGATGTGCAACAGGGAACCTGGATAGATTATAGAGAAATATTTTCTTATTTTCTAGTGTTTCCAAATGACTCATTTCTCCATGGAAATGTCCTCACTTCTTTCCTTAGCCGTTAGCCTTAACTCTTCAAATAACATCAGGGCTTCTCGACCCATGCTTGCAGTCAGAAATAGAGATGCTAGGAAGATCATTTTGTCCAAGGAAAATGGTCTCACAAGGAAAACCAAGAATAGAGAGATAAAGCAACTGGAAGAAAACATGATGGGAGTTCATGACAAAAGTTCATGGGTTTCTCCAAACTTCTCAACAAAACCTTTTCACTCTACCACAGTATCTCCTAACAATAGGCAGGGGATGGGGGTACAATAACTGAGAAACCCCAGGTCACTTGTTCTTCAATGCACACAACATGAAATTCAAACCCCTCTTCTGGCTTTCAAAGCCTTCCATTCTCTTTGGTCTTTGTAACTGTACTACTTGATCTTGCATTGCTCATCTACTTCAATTATTTGGATAGAATCTGTACTTTCCTATTTCCATGCTCTTGCTCATGCCATCCTCTCTACTAGATATCCCATTGGCACCATCTCTATATAAAGTATTTCTCTCAGTTCTGTGGCACTGACTCATTTACTCCCCAATTTCACCTTCCAGAAAAGATCACTAGCTATTTTTGTGCTTCTACCATTCCAATGGTTTTTACCACATACCACCTTCTCAGATGAGTGTTTTGTAACTGTCTTATCTATCCTAATGAAAGACAGGGACTCTAATGCGTATTAGAGAACTCTTCCAGCACTCCTAGCACAGTACATTCTGAACATCATAAATATCTGATGAGGGACTACCCTGTTGGTCCAGTGGCTAAGACTCCATCTCCCAAAACAGGGGGCGTGGATTTGATCCCTGGTCAGGAAACGAGTCCCACATGCCACAACTAAGACCTACTGCAGTCAAATAACATTTTTTTAAATCTAATGAATGAATTAATTTGAATTCATGTCATTGGCATAAAGGTGAAGACCAAATCAAAGCAATTCCAAAGCTTAGCCTGGCGGAGGCAGGCAAATAGGCCAGAGAAAGAGAAACCGGAAGAAGGCTGCAAAGGAGCCAAATAAGTAACCTGTGAGTATCATGGGGTGAGGAGACAAAAGTAGAGATCCATACAGTAGAACTGGACCTGAATAGGAAAGAACAAACTAGAAAGGCATTTCAAGGCAAAATGTGAGGCATGTAGGAGATGAAGGATAGGGTTTCATCTTGGGTGATTAAACATGGAGGTACCCTGGACATATTAAGCAGAGAACAATTGCCAAACTGTCTGTGCCTTTTTTCCCTTCTTGATTCAAGGTCTAAACTTATTTTATAATCACTCATTTTTAAAAAAATGTTGTTGAAAGGTCTGGGAAACCTTTAAGGCATAGATATGGAAGCTATGTTCCTGGTAACTCTGCCCCCAGTGTCCTCTCTTCCCATCCATGCTCTGTGTAGACATCTCTAGGCCACTGGGCTATCAAGTGTCAGTACAGGCAGGGTTCTGGAACTCCAAATAACCTCACTTGGTACTGAATTTTGGTTTATCTTCCATTTTGGAGTTTCCCATAAAATGTGTCTTGAAAAGAAGATCTGCTATTTAAAAAGTGTTTCATAGTACCCAGAAATTCCATTCCTTTTACAAGGAAACAAAAATATATGTCCATGTCTTGTATGTGAATGTTCACAGCAGCACTGTCAATAATAGCCAAAGAGTAGATGCAAGCCCAATGTCCATCAACAGATGAATAAATAAACAAAATGTAATCTATCCATACAATGGAATATTATTCAGCCTTAAAAAGTAATGAACTATTGAGAATTCCCTGGACTGGCAGTCCAGTGATTAGGACTCAGTGCTTTCACTGCAGTAGCCCAGGTTCAATCACTGGTCAGGGAACTAAGATCCTGCAAGCTGCATGGCAAGGTGAAAAAAAGGTGGAGCAGGGGGGAATGAAAAACTGGTCCCTGCTAAAAATGAGTGAACTTTGAAAACATTATGCTACATGAGAGAATTCAGTCACAAAAGGCGCATATTGTATAATTCCATTCACATAAAATGTCCAGAATAGGCAAATCCATAGAAATAGTTGATTAGTTACCTTGGTGCAGTGGAGATGGTGGGGTGGGGGGTGGGAACAGAGACTGACTTCTAACAGGCATGAAGTTTCTTTGGGGGAGGACAAAATTGTTCTAAACTTGGATTGTGATGATGTTTGGTTGACCTTATTAATACATTTTTAAAACCACTTTTAAAGATGAATTGTAGAGGATTGGTTCAAGATGGCAGAGTAGAAGAGCATGTGCTCATCTCCTCCTGTGAGAGCACTGAAATCACAACTAGCTGTTGCACAACCATTGACAGGAAAGACACTGGAACCCACCAAAATCAGATCTGCATCCTGTCCTGATTTTCTGAGTAAGGTTGTGCAAATGATCAAATTGGTACTCAAGGAGGAAGAATGAGAAAAATTGTCCTCTCTCCTCCAAAATACAGGACAAATTATAATAATATAAGTAACAAGAATAAAAGAATTCTGTTTCCTAGGGAAAAAGATACCCCATGTCTAACAATAAAGGAGAAGCCACAGCAAGATGGTAGAAGGGGCACAATCATGATAAAATCAAATCCCATACCCACCAGGTGGATGACCCCAAAACTTGAGAACAATAATACTGGAGAAGTTATCCTACTATTGTGAAGGTTCTGAACCTCACATCAGGCTTCCCAGCCTGGGGCTCCAGCAAACAGACTAGGAATTCCCAGGGACTCTGACTTTGAAAACCAATGGGATTTGACTGCAGGACTTCCACAGGACTGGGGAAAACAGACTCCACTCTTGAAGGGCACAAACAAAATCTTGTGTGCACCAGGACCCAGGGGAAAGGAGGAGTGACCCCACAGGAGACTGAACCAGACCTGCTAGTGTGGGAGGGTCTCCTGCAGAGGTGTGTGTTCACAGTGGCTCCTAGCAGGGGTGGGGGCACTGTCAGCAGCAGTCCTGGGAGTTGCCCCTTGGTGTGTGCCCTCTTGAAGGTCACCATTAGCCCTACCATAGAGCCTGTAGATTCCAGGGCTGGGTTGCCTCGGGCCAAACAACTAACAGGAGGGAACCACAGCTCCACCCATTAGCAGACAATTGGATTAAAGTTTTACTGAGCACAGCCCTGCCCACCAGAGCAAGACCCAGTTTTTCCCATCACCAGCCCCTCCCATCAGGAAGCTTACACAGCCTCTTAGCCTCATCCACCAGAGGGCAGACAGAAGGAGCAAGAACAACTATAGTCCTGCAACCTCCAGAACAAAAGTCACAATCACAGAAAGTTAATTAATATGAAAATGCAAAGGATCATGTCTCAGATGAAGGCAAAAGATAAAACCCCAGAAAAATAACTAAATGAAGTGGAGATAGACAACCTTCCAGAAAAAGGATTCAAGATAATGGTAGTGAAGATGATCCAGAATTTTGGAAGAAGAATGAAGAAGATGCAATAAATGTTTACCAAAGACCTAGAAGAACTAAAGAACAAAAAGAGATGAACAAAACACTAGAAGGAATCAATAGCAGAATAACTGAGGCAGAGGAATGGGTAAGTGACCTGGAAGACAAAATGGTGGAAATCATTGCCACAAAACAGAATATAAAAAAAAGAATGAAAAAAAAAATGAAGACAACCTAAGAGACCTCTGGGACAACATTAAATGCACTAACATTCACATTATAGGGGTCCCAGAAGGAGAAGAAAAGGACCAGAGAAAATATTTGATGAGATAATAGCTGTAAACTTCCCTAACATGGGAAAGGAAATAGTAAACCAAGTCCCAGGCAGGATAAACCCAAGGAGGAACACACTGAGACACATAGTAGTCAAACTGACAAAAATTAAATACAAAGATAAAATATTAAAAGCAAAAAAGGAAAAATGACAAATAACATACAAGGAAACTCCCATAAGGATATCAGTTGACTTCTCAACAGAAACACTTCAAGCCAGAAGGGATTGGCACCATATATTTAAAGTGATGAAAAGGAAGAACCTACAACCAAGAATACTCTACCCAGTAAGACTCTTGTTTAGATTTAATGGAGATATCAAAAGCTTTACAAACAAGCAAAAGTTAAGAGAATTCAGCACCACCAAACCAGCTTTACAAAAAATGCTAAAGGAAATTCTCTAGGAAAGAAATACAAGAGAAGGAAAAGACCTCCAAAAATAAACCCAAAACAATTAAGAAATAATTCCATCATACATATTGATAAATACCTTAAATGTAAATGAATTAAATGCACCAACTAAAAGACATAGACTGGCTGGGAGGATACAAAAACAAGACTCATATATATGCTGTCTACAAGAGACCCACTTCAGACCTACAGACACTTACAGACTGAAAGTAAAGGGATAGGAAAAGGTATTCTGCACAAATTGAAATCAAAAGAAAGCTGGAGTAGCCATACTCATCAGACAAAATAGACTTTAAAACAAAGACTGTTATAAGAGACAAAGAAGGATGCTACATAATGATCAAGGGTTCAGTCCAAGAAGATATAACAATTATATATGTACATATATATGCACCCAACACCCTCAATACGTAAGGCAACTACTAACAACCATAAAGGGAGAAATCAACAGCAACACTAAGAGTGGGGTACTTTAACATCCCCACTTTCACCAGTGGACTGATTATCTAGACAAAAAATTAATAAGGAAATGCAGGCCTTAAATGACACATTAGATCAGATAGTCTTAACTGATTTATAGAGCATTCCATCCAAAAGCAGCAGACTACACATTCTTCTCAACTGCACATGAAACATTCTCCAGGATTGACCATATGCTGGGCCACAAGGTGAGCCTTGGTAAATTTATGAAAATTGAAATCATATCAAGCATCTTGTCTGATCACAATGTTATGAGATTAGAAAGAACCTACAAAAAATACAAACTCGTGGAGACAAAGCAATATGCTACTAAACAACCAACTGATCACTGAAGAAATCAAAGAGAAAATCAAAAACTACCTAGAGACAAACGAAAATGAAAGTACAGTGGTCTAAAACCTATGGGATGCAGCAAAAGCAGTTCCAATAAGTTTATAGGATTACTGTCTTACCTCAAGAAAAAAGAAAAATCTCAAATAAAAAGCCTAACCTTATGCCTAAAACAACTAGAGAAATAAGAACAAACAAAACCTAAAGTTAGTAGAAGGAAAGAAATAGAAAGACCAGAGCAGAAGTAAATAGAGACAAAGAAAACAATTGCAAAGATCAATGAAACTAAAGCTGGTTCTTTAAAAAGATTAAAAAAAATAATTGACAAACCTTTCGTTAGACTCATCAAGAAAAAAAAGGGAGAGGACTACTCAAACCAATGAAATTAGAAATGAGAAAGGAGAAGTTATGACTAACTCCACAAAAATACAAAGGATCATAAGAGACTACTATGAGCAACTGTGCCAATAAAATGGACAACCGGGAAGAAATGGACAAATTCTTAGAAAGGTACAGTCTCCCAAGACTGAACCAGGAATAAAGAGAAAATATAAACAAACACATCATAAGCACTGAAATTGAAACTGAGATTTTAAAAAAACTCCCAATAAACAAAAGTCTAGGACCTGATGACTTCACAGGAAAATTCTATCAAACACTTAGATAAGAGTTAACACCTAAGTGAATCACCTTTCTGTGCACCTGAAACACTGTAAGTCAACTATACTTCAATAAAATATATATATTGAAGGAAAAAAGTACTTAACACCTATTCTTCTGAAACTGTTCCCAAAAAAGTACAGAGGAAAGAAAACTTCCAAACACATTCTATGAGGCCACCATCACCCTGATACCAAAACCAGACAAAGATACCACCAAAAAAAGAAAATTACAGGGCAGTATCACTGATGAACATGAATGCAAAAATCCTCAACAAAATACTAGCAATCTGAACCCAACAATACAGTAAAAAGATCATACACCATGATCAAGTGGGATTCACCCCAGAGATACAAGAATTTTTCAATATCCACAAATCAATCAATGTGATACACCACATTGACCAATTGAAAGATAAAAACTATATGATCATCTCAATAGATGCAGGAAAAGCTTTTGACAAAATTCAGCACCCATTTATGATAAAAACTCTCCAGAAAGTAGGCATAAAAGGAACATACCTCAACATAATAAAGCCTATACATGACAAACCTACAGCTAAAATCATACTCAGTTGTGAAAAGCTAAAAGCATTTCCTCTAAGATCAGGAACAAGACAAGTGTGTCCACTCTCGCCACTTTTATTCAACATAGATTTGGGAAGTCCTAGCTATAGCAGTCAGCGAAGAAAAAGAAGTAAAGGGAATTCAAATTGGAAAAGAAGTTAAATTGTCACTGTTGCAGATGGCATGATACCATACATAGAAGGTCCTAAAGATACTACCAAAAAACTACTAGAATTCATCAATGAACTTGGTAACGTTTCAGGTTACAAAATTAATAGTCAGAAATCTGTTGCATTTCTTCTATACACTAACAATGAAAGATCAGAAAGAGACATTCAAGAAATAATTCCATTTACCATCACATCAAAAAGAATAAAATACCTAGAAATAAGCCACCTAAGGAGACAAACAGAGAAGGCAATGGCACCCCACTCCAGTACTCTTGCCTGGAAAGTCCCATGGATGGAGGAGCCTGGTAGGCTGTGGTCCATGGGGTGGCTAAGAGTCGGACATGACTGAGCGACTTCACTTTCACTTTTCACTTTCATGCATTGGAGAAGGAAATGGCAACTCACTCCAGTGTTCTTGCCTGGAGAATCCCAGGGACGGGGGAGCTTGTTGGGCTGCCGTCTATGGGGTCACACAGAGTCGGACACAACTGAAGCAACTTAGCAGCAGTAGCAGCAAGGAGACAAAAGACCTGTACTCCAAAGACTATAAGATGCTGATGAAAGAAATCAAAGAAAACATAGATGGAACTACATACCATGTTTGCGGATTGGAAGAATCAATATTGCCAAAATGACTATACTATGCAAGACAATCTTCAGATTCAATGCAATCCCTATCAAATTACCAATGGCATTTTTCCCAGAACCAGAACAACAAAATCTTAACATTTCTATGGAGACACAAAAGACCCCAAATAGCCAAAGCATTCTTGAGAAAGAAAAATGGAGCTGGAGAAATCAGGCTCCCTGACTTCAGACTATACTATAAAGCTACAGTCATTAAAACAGTATGGTACTGGCACAAAAATAGAAATATAAATCAATGGAACAGGATAGAAAACCCAGGAATAAACCTACGCACCTATGGTCAATTAATCTATGACCATAGGCAAGGAGGCAAGACTACACAATGTTGCAAAGACAGTCTCTTCAACAAATGGTGTTGGGAAAACTGGACAACTACAATGTAAAAAATGAAATTAGATCATTCTTTCTTTAAAACCACACACAAAAATTAGCTCAAAATGGATTAAATACCTTAATGTGAGACCAGACACTATAAAACTCCTAGAGACAGAATACTCTCTGCCATAAATCACAGCAGTATCTTCTTCCATCTGTCTCCCAGGATAATGGAAATAAAAATAAAAATAAATGGTATCTACTTAAACTCAAAAGCCTTTGCACAGAAAAGGAAATTATGAACAAAACAAAAAGACAACCCACAAATTGGAAAATATCTGCAAATGATGTGGCCAACAAAGGATTAGTCTCCAAAATATACAAACAGATTATGTTGCTTAACAACATCAAAACAAACAACCCACTCAAAAAAATGGGCAGAAGACCTAAACAGACGTTTCTCCAAAGACAAACAGATGGCCAAGATGTTCAATATCACTAATTATTAGAGAAATGCAAATCAAAACTACAATGAGATATCACCACACCAGCCAGAGTGGCTATCATCAAAAAATCCACCAACAATTAATTCTGGAGCAGGTATGGAGAGAAGGGGACCCTCCTACACTGTTGGTGAGAACATATATTGGTACAGCCACTATGGAGTACAGTATGGAGGTTCCTCAGAAAACTAAAAATAGAGCTACCATATGTCCCTTCAATCCCATTCCTGAGCATATATCTGGAGAAAAACATGATCCCAAAGGATACCCCAGTGTTCATTGCAGCATTGTTTACAATAGCCAAGACATGGAAGCAACCTAAGTGCAACAGAGGACGGGGTAAAGATATGGTGCATATATTTGTGGTTGTTGCTGTTTAGTCACCAAGTTGTGTCTGACTCTTTGATTCAGCCTTTAAAAAGAATGCAATAATGCCCTTTGAGGTAACATGGATGGACCTAGAGACTGTCATACTGAGTGAAGTCAGACAGAGAAGGAGAAATACCGTATTACATCCCTCATATGTGGGATCTAAAAAGAAATTATATAAATGAACTTACAAAATAGAAAGAGACTCATAGACTTCAAGAATGAATTTATGGTTGCTGGGATGAAGTATGGGGCAAGGGATAGTTAGGGAGTTTGGGATGGACATATATACATATGTGCACTGTTATATTTAAATGGATAACCAACAAGGACCTGCTGTGTAGCACAGGGAACTCTACTCAATGTTTTGTGGCAGCCTGGATGGGAGGGGAGTTTGGGGGAGAATAAGTATATGTATTATGTATGGCTGAGTCCCTTTGCTGTTCACCTGAAACTCACAACATTGTTTGCTAATCGACTATACCCCAAAACAAAATAAAAAGTTTTTTAAAAGATATATAGAGTTTTGTTTTTTTTTTTACTTAAAAAATTTAGAACCTTTTACTCTAGGGCAGTGGGCAGCAAGGAGGTGATTTTGTCCCCCAGGAGACACTTGGCAATATCTAGAGAAAATTCTTAATTTGTCACAAGCAGGGAGGTGCCTCTGGCATCTAGTAGGTAGAGGCCAGTGATGCTGCTAAATATCCTACAATGCACAGAACAGACCCCACAACAAAGAATTATCTGGTCCAAAATGTCAGTAGACCTGAAGCTGAGAGACCCCGATCTAGGATATAAGGACTTTAAAAATAAAGATGATTGTCGCTAATACTCTCATCAGAGTTTCCTGTTGTTGCTGTTTTATGACATTTGCACCTGCACCGCCTATATGCCCATCAGACTCTGCAGTTGTTTCACATCTTTTGTAACTAACCTTTCAGGCTAAAGTGGCCACTGAGATGCATAAATTCCTGTGTTTATAGCAGTGATCAGCTCCTCTCTTTTCACAATGATTAGAAACTACTTTAGCATTACAGTCAGAGGTACTGAAAATATTTATGCAACAAACAATTTTTTAAGATAGCTATGGCTCTACAAAATGGGCAGGGGCTATCTTAACATTCTAAATAAAGCATTATATTATAGAAAGTAAAGAAACATCCATATTTTATAGTCTATAAAATGTAAATCTATGCTTTAAAAAGAGACCTTACATGAAGTGCATACACAAGCCAGTAAGTTTATTTATCAGTATACAGTTGACCCCTGGACAATGTGGAGGATTAGAGGCTCTGACCACCCCAAGCACAGTTGAAAATCTGCATATAACTTTAACTCCACTCTCCCCTACACCCTCAGTTCCAGAAGTATTGTAGTGTATAGTTATTTGTCCCCCAAAATTGCATAAATGTAATGGACCCAGGCAGTTCTAACTCCTGTTGTTCAAGGATCAGTGGACTATTTATACAAAAGGTGTATTGTGAAGCTAGGGAATCTGGTGAGACTATTTATAGACCAGCTCCAAAAGAAGGCAAATGGATGTGTGCTCAGTTGTGTCGGACTCTTTGTGACCCCATGGACTGTAGCCCACCAGGCTCCTCTGTCCATGAGACTTCCCAGGCAAAAATACTGGAGTGAGTTACCATTTCCTACTCCAGGGGATCTTCCTGACCCAGGGATCAAACCTGTGTCTCCTGCATCGCAGGTGGATTCTTCACCGCTGAGCTATGGGGGCAGCCCTTATGAAGGCAAGTGCCTGTGGAAAAATTTTGCGACAGGCAAGTTGAACTTCATGGAGATAAACTCTGTACAGGCGCAACTCTACAACAGTGAGAAACCAGAAATACCTATCTTCATGTGTCAGAGCCTCCCTTGCCTGCTTTAATGGTTTCCCTCGGGAACAGCTCTCATATGTTAGAAGCCTTATTTTTTCTACCTTACCCCCATTACACTTCTAACAAAATCAATTCCAAGAAAAAAATTCCGACAAGGTCTTCACCTGGAAGTGTACATCCTATTGTGAATATGAGCTGGGGGGTGCACATTTCTGTGGGATTTGTCAGCAAGAGCAATATTTGAACAGCAATCTGCAACACTGTAGGTCTTGTTCTACTTCATATAAGCAGAATCATGCAGTATTTGTCTTTTTGTGACTGCTTTATTTCACTTAGTTTACTGTCCTTGAGCTTTATTCATGTTGTATTGGTAGCATGTGTCAGGATTTCCAGGATCTATATTTCTTTAAGGTATAAGTCTCCACTGAAGATGTCACAGACTTGCTTCAGAACACGTGGAGTCTGAGTTGGGATTCGCTCACTGGGGCTTGCTATAAATTCTCCACCATCTTTTCCCATCACTGATACTTCCAACATCCTAATGTCACTCATCTCACTCATTTTACTATCACTCATCCTAATGGCAGTCATCTCACATGCTAGTAGAGTAATGCTCAAAATTCTCCAAGTCAGGCTTCAACAATATGTGAACTGTGAACTTCCAGATGTTCAAGCTGGTTTTAGAAAAGGCAGAGGAACCAGAGATCAAATTGCCAGCATGCACTGGATCATACAAAAAGCAAGACAGTTCCAGAAAAACATCTATTTCTGCTTATTGACTATGCCAAAGCCTTTGACTGTGTGGATCACAATAAACTGTGGAAAATTCTAAAATAGATGGGAATATCCGACCACCTGACCTGCCTCTTGAGAAACCTGTATGCAGGTCAGGAAGCAACAGTTAGAACTGGACATGGAACAACAGACTGGTTCCAAATAGGAAAAGGAGAATGTCAAGGCTGTGTATTGTCACCCTGCTTATTTAGCTTATACACAGAGTACATCATGAGAAACGCTGGGCAGGATGAAGCACAGGCTGGAATCAAGATTGCTGGGAGAAATATCAATAACCTCAGATATGAAGATGACACCACCCTTATGGCAGAAAGTAAAGAACTAAAGAGCAGTCTTATGGACTTTGTGGGAGAGGGAGAGGGTGGGAAGATTTGGGAGAATGGCATTGAAACATGTAAAATATCATGTATGAAACGAGATGCCAGTCCAGGTTCGATGCACGATACTGGATGCTTGGGGCTAGTGCACTGGGACGACCCAGAGGGATGGTATGGGGAGGAAGGAGGGAAGAGGGTTCAGGATGAGGAACACATGTATACCTGTGATGGATCCATTTTGATATTTGGCAAAACTAATACAATTATGTAAAGTTTAAAAATAAAATTAAAAAAATTTTAAAAAAATACATGGACTGACATGGAAAGATAATAATAGCTAACATTTAATGAGAGGTTCTCATGCACTGGGCACTGTAGTGTGAGCTTTTTTGTATTAACATATTTAATTCTCACAAAAAAATAAATAAATAAATAAAATTAAATAAAATTTAAAAAAAAAAGAACTAAAGAGCCTCTTGATGAAGGTGAAAGAGGAGAGTGAAAGTGTTGGCTTAAAGCTCAACATTCAGAAAACGAAGATCATGGCATCCAGTCCCATCACTTCATGGCAAATAGATGGGTAAACAGTGGCTGACTTTATTTTGGGGGCCTTCAGAATCACTGCAGATGGTGACTGCACCCATGAAACTAAAAGACACTCTTTGGAAGGAAAATTATGACCAATCTAGACAGCATATTAAAAAGCAGAGACATTATTTTGTCAACAAAGTTTCATCTAGTCAAGCTATGGTTTTTCCAGTGGTCATGTATGGATGTGAGAGTTGGACTATAAAGAAAGCTTAGCACCAAAGAATTGATGCTTTTGAACTGTGGTGTTGGAGAAGACTCTTGAGAGTCCCTTGGACTTCAAGGAAATCCAACCAGTCCATCCTAAAGGAGATCAGTCCTGAGTGTTCATTGGAAGGACTGATGTTGAAGCTGAAACTCCAATACTTTGGCCACCTGATGTGAAGAGCTGACTCATTGGAAAAGACCCTGATGCTGGGAAAGATTGAGGGCACGAGGAGAAGGGGACGACAGAGGATGAGATGGTTGGATGGCATCACCAACTCAATGGACATAAGTTTGGGTAAACTCTGGCAGTTGGTGATGGACAGGGAGGCCTGGCATGCTGCAGTCCATAGGGTTGCAAAGAGTCAGACACGACTGAGTGACTGATCTGAACTGAACTAATGTCTGCCAGGTCATATGGCCCAAGCACTAGAGCTGCTTGAACTGCATCTTGAACCTGATACAGGGCCCTTTCCTGCTCTGGGTTCCAATCAAATGCAGAAAACTTCTATGCCATCTAGCATGTGGCCCAAAGCTATAATCCCAGGTGCTAAACACCCTGCCTGCAAAATCTCCCTCTGTGGTAGGAGATGCAATATGCAAAAATTAATCTTTTATTTTGGAAGGGGTGTTCTGGAACTGAACTCTGGACCACCACTGATCTCCAAACATTTTTAGGCATGTGACAGATTCCTGAATTTTCACAATGTTCATCTCTCACTCTCTGGAGCACATGTTTTTCAGTCACCCAGTGTTCTTGCCACCTCTTAAATGATAACTGATGTAATGAATCAATATGATGTTCTGTGGGATGGCCAGACAGTCCTGACTGTTTTGTACTAATTATGACAGAAGGCAAGAGAGTTAAAAAGAATTTTAAGGCAAAACTGTAAATTAATATTATTATTCATTCTGTACGGCAATAAACTCTATTTTATATTATTTTTGATAGGGATAGTAAAGGATGCATTCAACAAATTGAGGGCCACATACCATGAACCTGAGGCCATGTTAATCTTCTCTAGCAATGATGCCACATTTGGCTGCCACTGGGACTGCTGTTCCTTAGTTGAGCTTGGAACAGTCCACTGTCAGCCTTCAGAATACAGCCAGTTTCTGCAGGAGCCAGACTGACAAATTAAATGGATATACAATGAAGATCTATGGACACAGATTCGTGGCATTGTATAGGAGGCAGTGATCAAGACCATCCCCAAGAAAAAGAAAGGCAAAAAGACAAAATGGTTGTCTGAGGAGGCATTACAAATAGCTGAGAAAAGAAGAGAAGCAAAAAGGAGAAAAGGAAAGCTATACCCATCTGAATGCAGAATTCCAAAGAATAGCAAGGAGAGATAAGAAAGCCTTCATCAGTGATCAATGCAAACAAATAGAGGAAAACAACAGAATGGGAAACACTAGAGATCTCTTGAAGAAAATTAGAGATACCGAGGGAACATTTCATGCAAAGATGGGCACAATAAAGGACAGAAATGACATGGACCTAACAGAAGCAGAAGATATGAAGAAGAGGTGGCAAGAATACAAAGAAGAACCATACAAAAAAGTTCTTAATGACCCAGAAAACCACGATGGTGTGCTCACTCACCTGGAGCCAGACATCCTGGAGTGCAAAGTCAAGTGGGCCTTAGGAAGCATCACTATGAAGAAAGTTAGTGGACATGATGGAATTCCAGCTGAGCTATTTCAAGTCCTAAAAGATGATGCTGTGAAAGTGCTGCACTCAATATCCTCCTGAGAAATCTTTATGCAGGTCAAGAAGCAACAGTTAAAACCAGACATGGAACAACGGACTGGTTCCAAATTGGGAAAGGAGTATGTCAAGGCTGTATATTGTCACCCTGCTTATTTAACTTATATGCAGAATACATCATGTGAAACGCCACACTGGTTGAAGCATAAGCTGGAATCAAGATTGCCAGGAGAAATATCAGTAAGCTCAGATATGCAGATGACATCCCCCTTATGGCAGAAAGTGAAGAGGAACTAAGAACACTCTTGATGAAAGTGAAAGAGCCAAAAAGCTGGCTTAAAACTCAGCATTCAAAAAAAAGAAGATCATGGCATCTGGTCCCATCACTTCATGGCAAATAGATGGGAAACAGTGCAAACAGTGACAGACTTTATTTTTTTGGGCTCCAAAATCACTGTGGATGGTGACTGCAGCCATGAAATTAAAAGACGCTTACTCTTTGGAAGAAAAGCTATGACAAACCTAGACAGCATATTAAAAAGCAGAGACATTACATTGCTGACAAAGGTCTGTCTAGTCAAAGCTATGGCTTTTCCAGTGGTCACGTATGAATGTGAGAGTTGGACCATAAAGAAAGCTGAACGCCAAAGAATTGATGCTTTTGAACTGTGGTATTAGAGAAGACTCTTGAGAGTCCCTTGGACTGCAAAGAGATCTAACCAGTCAGTCCTAAAGGAAATCAACCCTGAATATTCATTGGGAGGACTGATGCTGGAACTGAAGCTCCAATACTTTGGCCACCTGATGCAAAGAGCTGACTCACTGGAAAAGACCCTGATGTTGGGAAAGATCGATAGCAGGAGGAGAAGGAGACTATAGAGGATGAGATGGTTGGATGGCATCACGGATTTGATGGACATGAGTTTGAGCAAGCTCCAGGAGTTGGTGATGGACAGGGAAGCCTGGTGTGCTGCAGTCCATGGGATTGCAAAGAGTCAGACACGACTGAGCGACTGAACTGAACTGACAATGAGGATCACCATTTCTACATCCTTTAGATCCTTAAAGGTGGCACTAATCTCAGCCATACCCCCAGGATGTAATATTTCTTTGGATTTAGTATCTTTGATGAGTGAAGGGAAGTGTTATGAGTTGAGCTAAGTCCACTTAAAATTCATATATTGAAGTCCTAACCCTCAGTACCTCAGAATGTGACCTTATCTGGAAATGGGGTTGTTGCAGATATAATTGGGTAAGATGATGTCATACTGGAGCAAGAGGGGCCCCTAATACAATATAATTAGTGCCCTTATGAAAGGGGAGATTTGGAGACATACACACAAAGGGAAAATGAGATGTGAAGATGAAAGCAGAGATGAGGGTGATGCTGCAGAAGCCAAAGGGCACCAAAGATTGCCAGCAAACCACCAGAAGCTATGAAGAGGCACAAATAGATTCTCTCTCACAACCTTAGAAGGAACCTACCCTGCCAACACCTTGATTTTGAAATTCTGGCTTTCAGAACTGTGAGACGATAAATTCCTATTATTTAAACCAGCCGGTTTGTGGTACAGGCTAACAGGTTTCCAGTTAGCCTTCCATACTATCACAGCTCTTACCCTACAGGCCAGGGGACCAATATAGGAGTTGCACCAACTGCCTGTGTCAATCTCAATTATCATGCAAAGTCTGGCGAAATGACCACAGGTTGGGACCATGGACTCAGTGCCCCCACTGTACACTAGACAAAGTCTCACTGGACTTGGGTCAGGACTCTGTTTATTACCTGGTCCTTATACACCCTCCCTCTGACAGTGAGGCCATGATGACACAGTTTCCAGATATCAATGTCAACTCAGACCGTATGTCCAACAGTCCTTAGGAAATATGGATATTTCCCTTCCCCAGTGTAGTTGTCCAAGACCAGTTGCAGTTGCAGGGGTTCTAGTTCATCCCACTAATCTCCTTTTTCTAAGTTACCCCTCAGGAACATAGGTCCACCAGAACTTTGGAGGAGTAGCACCTGATCATATGTGCAGAAGTAGATCCATGTGACACAAGGGGTGGTCTGTGCAGACACAAACATGAGCCTCCCAGGCCTGCTTCAAGCTCCTTTGGTGTCTGCCTCAGCTTCAGAAAACCAGCCAGGACTGTGCACAAGCAGTGACAGAGGGAGGCAGGAGGGATAAAGGCCCGCCAGCTCTGCCCACCACAGGACACTCTGATGAGCAATGCTTACTGCAATGGATTGAATGTTTGTGTCCCCCCTGCCACACACAAATTCATGTATTGAAACATTCCAATGTGATAGTATTTGGAAATGAGCTGGGGGAGGTAAATAGTCATGAAGGTGGAACCCTCAAGCTGAATTAGTGCTTTTGTAAAACAGACCAGATACCTATTGGTTCTTTTTCTTCCAGGTAAGGATACAATGAGAAGTCAGCAGCATGTGACCCAGAGGAGGTTTTCAGGAGAATCTGATCATTCCGGCACCCTGATCTCAGACTTTAAGCCTCCAGAACTGTGAGAAACAAACATCGTTGCTGAAGCCCCCTGGTCTATGGTAATTTGTTGTAGCAGCCCAAATAGATGAAGACACTTACTCCAGGGTTCCCTCCCAGATTGCCTGGCCAAGGCTTTGTCAGGCTCTCAGTCATAGTTCTACTTCTCCCTCTGCCCATTTCCACTTCTATCTCTCTTTTACAGGTGTTGGTCCTTAATAAATATCTTGCTCCCAACTGTCTGGGGAAAATACAACATGTGACATCTGTGTTCATTCTATTTGTATCAGAGTCATGTTTGTACAGAGAATGCGATGGCACCCCACTCCAGTACTCTTGCCTGGAAAATCCCATGGATGGAGGAGCCTGGTGCGCTGCAGTCCATGGGGTCGCTAGGAGTCGGACATGACTCAGCGACTTCACTTTCACTTTTCACTTTCATGCATTGGAGAAGGAAATGGCAACCCACTCCAGTGTTCTTGCCTGGAGAATCCCAGGGACCAGGGAGCCTTGTAGGCTGCTGTCTATGGGGTCGCACAAAGTCAGACACGACTGAAGCAACTTAGCAGCAGCAGCAGCATGTTTGTAACTTTTTGAAAATTGTACTTTAACAGAAATTTCACAGGCAGTATAGGAGTGTTACAAGTGCAAACTCCTGGATGGAACAAAGAAGTAGTTCTTTATTAAGAGCTGTGTGAGGTCAATTAATGTTTTTAATATCATCTCAAGCAAAACTTTTTTTCTGGGTTCCTCTCCTTGGGAACACATGGAGACTGGTATAAAGAGGGAGCTACACTAAAGAAAATAAAGGGAGGGAGTTCCCTGGCTGCCCAGTGGTTAAGACTCCATGCTCCTAATTCAGGGAACCTGGGTATGCATGCCACAACTAAGACCCAGCACAGACTAATTAATTAATTAATTAAGATACATTTTTTAAAACAGGAAAGGGAAAGGAACACTTCTCATAACATTGTAAAACATGTTATGTTCCTTCACGGTCTTCACTTTTCTCTTTGAGAACCCTCTCTGCATCCCTCATTCTCCCCCATTTATCATGTGAATGATCACTGTGATCTGGGTTCCAAGCAAACCTCCAGGAACTTGTCCTTCATCAAACTCTTCTGCCCACTGTGACCCATTCTTCATCATCCCTGTGGGAAAGTGAAAGGCAAAGGAGAGAATAAAAGATATATCCATCTGAATGCAGAGTTTCAGAGAATAGCAAGGAGCGATAAGAAAGTCTTTCTAAGTGAACAATGCAAAGAAATAGAGGAAAACAATAGAATGGGAAAGACTAGCAAGAACATTAGAGATACCAAGGGAACATTTCATGCAAAGATGGGCTCAATAAAGGACAGAAACAGTATGGACCTAACAGAAGCAGAAGATATTAAGAAGAGGTGGCAAGAATACACAGAAGAACTATACAAAAAAAGATCTTAATGACTCAGACAACCACAATGGTGTGGATCACTCACCTAGAGCCAAACATCCTAGAGTGTGAAGTCAAGTGGGCCTTAGGAAGCATCACTACGAACAAAGGTAATGGAAGTGATGGAATTTCAGCTGAGCTGTTTCAAATCCTAAAAGATGATGCTGTGAAAGTGCTGCACTCAATATGCCAGCAAATTTTGAAAACTCAGTAGTGGCCACAGGCCTGGAAAATGTCAGTTGTCATTCCAATCCCAAAGAAGAGCAATGCCAAAGAATGTTCAAACTACCACACAATTGCACTCATTTCACATGCTAGCAAAGTAATGCTCAAAATTCTCCAAGCCAGGATTCAACAGTACATGAACCAAGAACTTGCAGATGTTCAAAGTGGATTTAGAAAAGGCAGAAGAATCAGAGATCAAATTGCCAATATCCATTGGATCATAGAAAAAGCAAGAGAATTCCAGAAAAAAAAAATCTACTTCTGCTTCATTGATTACACTAAAGCCTTTGACTGTGTAGATCACAACAAACTGTGGAAAATTCTTAAAGAGATGGGAATATCAGACCACCTTACCTGCCTCCTGAGAAATCTGTAGGCAGGTCAAGAAGCAACAGTTAGAATGGGACATGGAACAACAGACTAGTTCCAAATTGGGAAAGTAGTGCATTGAGGCTGTGTATTGTCACCCTGCTTATTTAACTTATATGCAGAGAACATCATGTGAAATGCCAGGCTGGAAAGCACAAGCTGGAGTCAAGATTGCTGGGAGAAATATCAATAACCTCAGATATGCAGATGAAACCACCCTAGTGGAAGAAAGCTAAGAGAAACTAAAGAGCTTCTTGATGAAGGTGAAAGAGGAAAGCCAAAAAGCTGGCTTAAAACTCTACATTCAAAAACCTAGGATCATGGCATCTGGTCCTATCACATCATGGCAAATAGATGGGAAACAATGGAAACAGTGACAGGCTTTATTTTGGGGGGCTCCAAAATCACTGCAGATGGTGACTACAGCCATGAAATTAAAAGACACTTGTTCCTTGGAAGAAAAACTATGACAAACCCTAGAGACAGCATATTAAAAAGCAAAGACATTACTTTGCCTGCAAAAGTCCATTTAGTCAAAGCTATGGTTTTTCCAGTAGTCATGTATGGATGTGAGAGTTGGACCATAAAGAAAGCTGAGTGCCGAGGAAGTGATGCCTTCTAACTGTGTTGGAGAAGACTCTGGAGAGTCCTTGGACAGCACAGAGATCAAACCATTTGATTCTAAAGGAAATCAGCCCTGAGTATTCATTGGAAGGACTGATGCTGAAGCTGAAACTCCAATCGCTTTGGCCACCTGATGTGAAGAACTGACTCATTGGAAAAGACCCTGATGCTGGGAAAGATTGAAGGCAGGAGGAGAAGGGGACGATAGAGGACAAGATGGTTGGATTGCATCACCGAGTCCTGGACATGAGCTTGAGTAAGCTCTGGGAGATGGTGAAGGACAGGGAGGCCTGGCATGCTACAGTCCATGGGGTTGCAAAGAGTCGGACATGACTAAGTGACTGAACAACAACAACATCCTGATATACAAGTGTGAAGTAAAGAAGTCATTAATCTGGATCAACCAGACTACTAATATGTACTAATAGCAATGTAAACAGTCCCCTCCTTGCTTTTTCCAGAAGAGGATTATAATGCAGGGATTTTAAAGCCATGTTGGGCCCAGTAATGCAGACTGTCATAAGTAGAGGCAACCACCAATTGTGGCTTCTCAGCAGCTGCTTTGACATGGAAAGACAGAGAAAGATCAGAGTGAGATCTAAGAGAGGGTTAATAATAAGCACCACACTGGGTTATGGCCCTTAGCAGCTAGAGTTACCTGGGATACTCCAGGGGCTGGAGAAATGGTGAAGGGATCGGGAGGAAAGTGAGACTACTCAAGTCACCTGCTTACCCAGTCTGAATCTTGTATTCCGAGGCAATTCCAGACAAGTAACTGATTTAAACAGACTGTTGGGACTTCCCTAGTGGTCTAGTGGTTAAGAATCTGCCTGCCAATGTGCAGGACACAGGTTCAATCCCTGGTCCAGGAAGATCCCCATGCAGTGGAGCAACTAAGCCCATGCACCACAACTACTGAAGCCCTGTGCTCCAAAACAAGAGAGAAGCCACTGCAATGAGAAGACCATGCATCACAACAGAGAGTAGCCCCTGCTCACTGCAACTAGAGAAAGCCCACACTCAGAAACAAAGACCCAACATAACTGATAAATAAATAAATATTTTTTAAACAGGCTGTTTATCCAGTCTGCCTTTGTCTTGGAGAAGTGGGCTTCAGATAAATGACACCATTCTGATTAAAACAAATAGAAATCATTCACAAATCTTGACAAAGAGAAAAGACAATCAATTGAATACTGAAGACTGTCTTGAATTGAATACTAGAGCCCTACTGACACAGTCAGCAAAAGTTATCTAGAAGACTATTTTTCTCTATGGGTTATCAATTAGATCAAGTGTGAAGTTCATTTATCCTCCTACAGTATTGGTGGGAATGTAAATTGGTGCAGCCACTATGGAAAACAGTATGGAGGTTCCTCAAAAAACTAAAAATAGAACTACCACATGATCCATTAATCCTGCTCCTGGGCATATATCCAGACCAAACTATAATTCAAAAAAATACATAGACCCCTATGTTCACAGTAGCTCTATTCACAATAGCCAAGATATGGAAACAACCTAAATGTCCATCGACAGAAGAATGGATAAAGAAGATGTGGTACGTATATACAGTGAAATACTACTCAGCCACAAAAAAAAAGAACAAAATAACGCCATTTGCAATAACATGGATGCAACTAGAAGTCAGTCAGAAAGAGAAAGACAAATACCATATGATATCACTTATACATAAAACCTTTTTAAAATATGACATTAATGAACCAATCTACAAAACAGAAACAGACTCACAAACACAGAGAACATACTTGTGGTTGCCAAGACAAGAGGGGGTTGGGGGAAGAATGGAGTGAGAATTTGGAGTTAGGTGTAAGCTATTATATATAAAATGAATCAATAACAAGGTCCCACTGTATAGCCCAGGGAACTATATTCAATGGTGGTGGTGGTTTAGTTGCTAAGTCATGTCTGACTCTTTGCAACCCCAGGGACTGTAACCCATCACACTCCCCCATTCATGGGATTTCCCAGGCAAGAATACTGAAGTGCGTGCCATTTCTTTCTCCAGGGGATCTTTCTGACCTAGCGATCAAACCCGCATCTCCTGCTTGGCAGGCAGATACTTTACCAATGAGCCACCTTGGAAGTCCCAATACAAAATAAGAGTTAAAAAAAAAATAGCTAAGTTTTTTTTTTAAAGAGTGAGGTTCATTTCTGTATGCTTGTATTCATTTTTAGAGCTTGTTTTTCCTCCCATACTATCACAGTTTTACTTTTTGACTATGTAGCTTTCCCCACTTTCCTATGTATCAGAAGAGAAAATCTTGGAAATATATGCAGCTAACACAAGTGTGTGTTGTTGCCTTTAGATAAAGATTTCTGTTGTGTTTTAAAATTAAATTGCAGTATGGTTTCAAAATAAACCTGGTTTGAGGCTTAATGTATTTCTGGAATTAACAGCAAAAAACAAAACCCACATGGGAAAATATTTCATTGCCAAAGCACCAACTGCTGGCAAGTGGGTTCTCCAAGCAGCCCTGCTCTGTGGTCCTGGGTTCATGGGCCCTCCACCAGGGCAGGATTTTGTGAAATTTCCCTAAATCTCAAATCCGACGATGCAATTTTAGCAATGGAGAGAATGAATGATGAATGCAAGGAGGTAAAATAAAGGTGCCCGCTGGACTTGTGCGGAGAAGGCAGTGGCACCCCACTCCAGTACTCTTGCCTGGAAAATCCCATGGACCGAGGAGCCTGGTAGGCTGCAGTCCATGGGGTCGCTAAGAGTCGGACACGACTGAGCGACTTCACTTTCACTCTTCACTTTCATGCATTGGAGAAGGAAATGGCAACCCACTCCAGTGTTCTTGCCTGGAGAATCCCAGGGATGGGGGAGCCTGATGGGCTGCCGTCTATGGGGTCACACAGAGTCAGACACGACTGAAGCGACGCAGCAGCAGCAGCAGCAGCAGCAGCTGGACTTGTGACTGGCTTAGGGGCGAATGGGGAATAAGAGACTGCAGTTGTTCACTCGAGGTCAACCCCCATCACCCTGCACTCAAAGATATAGTTTTAAATTGTGCTACAGGAGAAGCTTCACCACCTTTGACAAGTGAAGAAACAGGCAAGCAGACATTTTTGAACGCGCCCTCAATCCGGAAAGCCCCGCCTCCACAGCTCAGAACTCTGCCCAAGCAACCACCGCGCCTGCGCCAAATCAGCAAGCAATTGGAGTTTGGCGCTCGCCGGGGGGCGGGGGCCCTGTGCACTCAGAAAAAGCTCCGGATTGGTAAAACCCCACATTGACCAATCAGATCCCAAAAAGAGCTTTGAAACCCGCCCCCGCCCCTCAGTTCAGTTCAATCGCTCAGTCGTGTCCGACTCTTTGCGACCCCGTGGACTGCAGCAAGCCAGTCCTCCCTGTCCATCACCAACTCCTGGAGTTTACTCAAACTCATGTCCATTGAGTCGATGATGCCATCCAACCATCTCATCCTCTGTCGTCCCTTTCTTCTCGCGCCTTCAATCTTTCCCAGCATCAGGGTCTTTTCAAATGCCTCTCCGTTGATACAATCTCTTTCTCCATCATGTTCAAACCACTGATTCAAAGGTAAAACACTTGAAGGGCGGAGACCGAGAAGCTGCGAGGGAAGCCTCGGCAATGTGAAAGTCTCAGTCCAATAGAGGGTGCTTTCCAGGGACTCGGATAGGAATAGGGAAGATGGGTGCGGTGTGCGGACGGTCAAAGTACATTCCTGCCTCCATCCGGAGCTTCTGTGGAAACCCCCTACCTGGGGGTGGTAGCGGCCCTTAGTGTCCTTCGCAGTGGTTTGTTCCAAAATAGATGCCACCTACCCAGTGGTACCTCTCAGAACTGACTATTCCATCTGTGCCTCACGCAGTGGAATAACCTGAGTGCGTGCGTGTGTGCTCAGTCGTGTCTGACTCATTGCGCAGCCCGCCAGGCTCCTCTGCCCATGGAATTTCCCAGGCAAGAATACTGGAGTGGGTCGTCATTTCCTCCTCCAGGGGATCTTCCTAACTCCGGGATGGAACCCGCATCTTTTGAGTCTCCTGCGTTAGCAGGCAAATTCCTCACCTGAGGCTCACTTTCCTCATAGCTCAGTTGGTAAAGAATCCGCGGGCAATGTAGGAAACCTCGGTTCGATCCTTAGGTTGAGAAGATCCCCTGGAGAAGGGAAAGGCTACCCACTTCAGTATTCTGGTACTGGCCTGGAAAATTCCATGGACGATATAGTCCATGGGGTCGCAAAGAGTCGGACACGACTGAGCGACTTTATCTTACCTGAGGGTATTGTTCTCTTGCCAACTTCTCATCCCTGAGTCCCGTACGCCCTCTAGTGGTGTGATGAAGGAGGTTTCCATACAGATGCCCTGTGAACTGTTCCTTCCTTAGCCTCCTTCCACCCACTCCCTGGACCCTTCCATCCCTGTCTCTAACCCATGTCCCCAAATGGACCGTCCCAGGCCCTGACCCTAAAGGCCCTGCAGAAAGCGAAGGCAAAGGAGTACACCCGCCCTCCTTAAAGCTGCTGCCCTGGAAGTAGGCTGAGGATGTCAGTAATTTGGATAGCAGTGTGGCAGCATCTATTTTAAAATAAAAACTGGAAATATCCTCCACTGTAATGTCAACTCCACGAAAGTAAGAACATGTGGCTTTCTAGTTCCTCGAGTCACCCCAACGCCTTGAGCACTATATGGCACAGAGTAGGCACTTGGGTTGTTGACTGACTGACCCCTTTGACTAAGCAGTTCACTTCTAAGACTGCTGAAGAAACACACACATGTGCACACAGATGTGTGCACAAGGCTGATAAAGGAAACTAACGGAGAAGGTGGGGTGGACCCTAAATAACCATTTATAGCCAATAGCTTACAGAGTAAAATTAATGACTAGGGTTCATGTTATACCACACAGCACCTGCTGGGTATGATACAAAATGAGTGGGACCTGTGTGTGCTTACAGGAACAAAGGGGAGTGCATTCTCCAGAACATGCAGTTAACAAAGAACAGCAAGTGGAATACATGTGTTGCAGAGAAAAGTGTCTGACCCCATGAGGCTAGTGCCCGATCCCTGGAGGAGGAACGGGGACCAGGCTTTGTTCACCACAGGGCTTTCTCAGAGGAGGAGCTTGGGGAGGGCTGGCTTAGGAGCCTGGGAGTGAGCCATTCTGAATGTCATTCGTTTATTCACAAATGCAGTGGGCTGCCAGTAATCTTTAGGACTTGGATGAAGCAAGAAGCTTATCCAGACTGACAATGGAAGGACAGGAATCCCCAGATTCTAGTTGTCTCTGGGTAGTCAGGCCCCTGGAGTGACCTTCAACAGGGCCCAGAATAAGGCCCTAACACCCAATTGGGCCCTTGCATTGCAGGGAAAGGGGGATCCGTGTTGCTTCGGGAAGGGACCTTTGGGACCCACCCGGAAATCTTGGAGCCACTGTAACAGGAGTGCGGTCCATCCTGCTAAGGAATGGAGACTTAGTCCTAGGACTAAGGCTAGGGCTTTCTTAAAGTGACATGAACACTTTAAGAAAGATGTAACAAAATAGGCACAATAAATTTGGGAGGATAATGCTGTTATCACCTCCACTTTACATGTGAAAAGACCTTTATGCCTTCTTCCCCTGTGTCTCTTCTTGAATTTCCATGGGCTGCACTTCTAATTCAATGTTTTAAAAGGGTTTCATTAGCAAGCACTTATGAAATAGTTACTATATACCAGAAAGTGTTTCAAATTCTTCTGAAATATTAACTCACATAATACTTCTCACAACAACCTAATGAGGTAGGAAGTTTTGTTTTCCCCTTTTTTTTTTTACAAATGAAGCACCTGGGAAACAGGTTTAGAAACCTGCCAGAGGTCACACAGCTGGGAAATCAAGGAGCCAGAATTTGAACCAAGGCCATTGGATCCAGAGTTCCATCCTTATAACCACATACCGCAGTGCCTTATCATTTTCTTTTTGTGCTTGTGTGTGTGAGAGAGACAGCATGTGTGAGCCTTCTTCACCAGACTATGTGACTCCTGAAGGTTTGCATGATGCCTGTGGGATTGCCAGCTTCCCAGCAGCCAGGATGTCCTTGACATTGTGTGGGCATCCCTCAGCAGATGCTGACTTGATGGGTTAACTCCTCCCCCTTCCATCCTGGAGTAGGCATCCGGAGTGCTCTCAGTGTGGGCATCTAGGGGAATGAGCTTCTGTGCACCTCACCCCAGGAAGATCCTTCTGGGCAGCTGGGAGTGGCTCAAGGGCCATGAGCCCATTCTGACTAGTACAATTGTCTCAAATTTTCTGTAAGATTGAATCATTTTTTGTTTTAAATGAAATAGAAAAGGCTATATCACTACACAAAATCAGAAGCAATGTATTACCACAGAAGGTAACTGTAAAAATAAACAATGAAAAATACCATATCTTATCATTCTAAATGCCTTTTTTTAAATATTTCAACATATCAGAAATAGAGAATGCATCTTACAGTCACTGAGATGAGAAGGCTATGGGGCACAGTTTAATTCGCCACACCTTCTTTCTTGTGTGTTAGTCTGTGTTGGTCGCTCAGTCGTGTCCGACCCTTTGCAAGCCCATGTAAGTCCACCAGATTCCTCTATCCATGAAATTCTCCAGGCAAGAATACTGATTATTTAAAATAATGATGTGACACGCTGTCTATAGCATCTGAGAGTTAATGAGCTATGGTAAAAAAAAAATTCCAAAACTTTAAATTTTAAATTTAAATAAGAATTTTGTTTTCGGTAATCACTGATCTGTCTGATTTGTAGTGTTCTAAGCACTTCTTTTTCCCAACTTTAGTGAGATATAATTGTTATATACCATTGTATAAGTTTCAGGTGTACAACATAATGATTTGATATGTCCATATATAATCACCACAATCAGTTTAGTTAACATCCATCACTTCACATAGTTACAATTTGTTTTCTTGTGATCATAACTTTTAAGATCTATTCTCTTAGTGACTTCAAATACACAATACAGTATTGTTAACTATAGTCACCATGCTGTACACTGGATCCCCAGGGTTTATTTATCTTATAACTGGTAGTTTGTACCTTCTGACTCAACCATTCCCCAGCCCCCACCCCACCCACTCTACCCTCACCCTACCTCTGACAACCACCGATCTGTGTTTCTATTAATTTGTGTCTTTTTTAGATTCCACCTATTCATAAATGAGATTACTCAGTCTTTGTCTTTCTCTGTCTGACTTATTTCACTTAGCATAATGCACTCCAAGGTCATTCATGTTGTTGCAAATGGCAAAATCTCATTCTTTTTTATGGCTGATCCCAAGAATCTGTTAAGTGCCACCTCACTTCATCCTCACCAAGGCCCTTGAAGAAAACCCTGTTGCCCCTGTCAGCAAAGACACTCAGGCCCAGAGAAGGCACTTAACAAACTCCGTTGTCCAGCTCCAGTAGAACAGAGCCTGGCCAGGTGCCAAAGCCCATGAGGACAGCAGTTGGGGCCATCCTCGCATTCCCACTGCCCCGGGTCCTCCCAGGGCTGTTCCCTGTCCTCACAGACCCAGCCCTGCCCTGTGTCATCCCACCTCCCACGGGACACTGAGCCCAGCTCCTCTCAGAGACCCCCTCCCTTTCCCCCCAGCCCTGAGGGAAGTGCCTTGGATGCCTGGTCTGGGCCTGGATTTTCTCTGGATCCTGGAGAGATTTTTCAGTTCCTCCCTCACCAGGACTTTATGACAGACCCTGTGTGTGGGCAGGAGAGAGGTGTCCTGCAGAATGTAGGGAGCAGGCAGGGTCCTGAGGGGATCCTCTGAGGCAGCACAGGTGCTGGGTGAAAGGCCACAAATGGGCTGAGGGTGTAACTGAGGCCCTGTGAGCAGGGCTGGGGGAGGGGCTAAAGAGGCCCTGGCTGGGAGGGGAGGCCTGGTGGCAGGCAAAGGGAGGTTTGGGAACAGATGTGTTGAGGTGTCCTTAAGTCCTGGTCTAGACCCCTGCACTGACCTCCCTCCAGATGCCCACAGGAGACTGTCACTCTCCCTGGCTGCCTCCCCCTCATTCTCAACAAGGCCATTTTAATGGGGGACGGGGCTGCAGAGCTTTGTGTAAGGCATGCCCCATGTGTGCTGAGGATCATCATCCCCTGAGTTTTATAGATACATAACCCCTTAATTCTGTAGATTAAGCCACAAGTGTGTGTGTGTGTGTGTGTGTGTGTGTGTGTGTGTGTAAGAGACAGACAGACAAAGACATAGAGAATCAGAGTCAGAGACACAGAGAAAGGTGGAACCAAATAGCTTCTCTGGAGATTCATAAAAGGTAGTGATTTAGCCACTGCCTGCAGGCATGCTAAATCGCTTCAGTAGCATCTGACTCTTTTGAACCCTCATGGACAGTAGCCTGCAAGGCTTCTTTGTCCAAGGCATTCTCCAGGCAAGAATACTGGAATGGGTTGGCATGCCCTCCTCCAGAGGGTCTTCTGGACCTAGAGATTGAACCCACATCTCTTAGTCTCCTGCATTGGCAGGTGGGTTCTTTACCACTAGGGCCACCTGGGAAGCCCTGATTTGGCCACTAGCAAACCCTAAAATTCATCCTAAAATTCTAGGTCCATTAACGATCCATTCTAAGGAGGCCTCCCCTGACCTCTGGTGGTCATAGTCATAACTTGAGACAGTGGCTAAGGGCACAGGCTATGGAGAAGGCTGGTGTTCTAACCCTGGCTTCTCCACTATTCCTGTCTGCATGACACTGAGCAGATCATAGAACTTTGTTGGGCCTCAGACTCTCACTTGTAAAATGGAGACAATGGCAGGTATTATTCATGGAAAGCACTGGCACATGGCAAGCCCAATGCAAACAATGACTCTTAAGATCAACATTGTCACTATTATTATTCCTAGGGCCATCTACTGTTGCTGTATTTTTCCCCTTTGTGGGATGGGGACCTGGCTACTCTCAGAGGTAAGCCCCATCTCTCTACCTCTATGGACCCATTTGGAGACAGTGACAGTCACCACAAGGGCTTGGGGATGGGAAAGGAGGGTGTGATACACAGAACAATGGCCCCCCGCAAAGATGTCCACATTCTAATTCCCAGAACCTATGAATGTGTCACCTTACATGGCAAAAGGGACTTGGCAGTTGTGATTAAGAATCTTAAACTGGGGAAGATTATCCTGGATTATCTGGATGACCCCTATGTAATCACACAGATCCTTATAAATGAAAGGAGGAGGCAGGAAAATCAATGTCCATATGACCAAATTCTGAGTCATAACAAAATCTTAACAAATTTAAAAGAACTGAAACAATGCACAGTATGTTCTCTGGCTGTAATGGAGCTATATTAGAAATCAATGACAAAAATATCTGGTAAATTTCCAAATGTTTGAAAATTAAAGACACATAAATAACCCATGGGTACCTCAAAGCAAATCAGAAAATATTTTTAATTAAATGACAATTAAAACACAACATAATAGAATTTTTGGTATGCACCTAAAGCAATGCTTAGAGGAAAAATTATGACATTAAATGCTTATGTTAGAAAAGACAGTTATAGGAGAGGAAAAAGTTTCCCTTGACCCACTTAGGGGAAGATTAGATCACTGATGGGAGGCTTTGATGAGGTTCCAGACATGCTACTTCCAAATATGGCACCTTGGATTTTGAATACTTTAAGGTGAAGGCCTCTGAGAAAACAGCAGAAGTAAGGAAGTAACCCTGACCTTCCCCTAACCCTTCTCAGACTCCCCTGGCTGGGTCTGAAAATTAAAATGACAAAGACATTCATAGGAGAAAAGTATGCACATTTATTTAATATGAATTTTACATACATGGGAGCCTTCATAAGGAAATGAAGACCTGAGGAAACAGACCTGAGTAGTTTTATTCTAGGTCTGATGACGCGAAGACAGAAATATGATAGGATCAGAGAGCACGTGGTAAGTGTAGTAAACTGGGGAAAGTTAGCAAGACCTGTTTGTTCAGATGCTCCTTTCTTGTGGGTATAGGGAACGAACTTCTTATATGAGGGTATATGATCTGTTTCAGGGAAGAAAGGCAGTGTGGAGGTCAGGGTTACTTCCATACTTCTGCTGTTTTCTCAAAGTCCTTCAGCTTAAAGTATTCAATATGACAAGATGCCATATTTGGAAGTAGCATGTCGTGAACCTCAATAAAGCCTCCCATCAATGATCTAAGCTTCCACCTCATGAAATTAGAAATAGGCAAACTTAAGCCAAGCTGACGTAAGGCAATAATACAGAAAATGAATCAAGAAAACAGAATAATAAGAGGGAAAAAATCAATGAGGGACTTCCCTGGTGGTACAGTGGATAGGAATCTACCTGCCAATGAAGGAGACATGGGTTCCATCCCTGGTCCGAAATCCCACAAGCTGAGGAGCAACTAAGCCCGTGTACCACAACTACTGAGCCCTCACCTGAGCCCTCGCGCCACAACTACCAAGCCCACAGGCTGCAACTACTAAAGCCCATGCACCTAGAGCCTGTGCTCTGCAACAGGAAGCCACCGCAACCAGACCGTGCACTGCAACAAAGAGTAGCCCCTGATGGCCACAACTAGAGAAAGCCCTCACAAAGCAACGAAGACCCAGCACATCCAAAAATAAATAAATAAAAGAAATGCAGATTCCTGGCCTCTTCCCAACCTAGACCTGTGAATCAGAGATTAAAAAAAAAAAAAAAAACTGCCTGCCAATGCCAGGGAAACACAGTCTTCAATCCGTGGTCTGGGAAGATTCCACATGCCACAGAGCAACTAAGCCCATGAGCCACAACTACCATGAGCCCTTGTGCTATAACTCCTGAAGCCCATGCACCCTAGAGCCCGTGCTCCGTAAGAGAAGCCACTGTAATGAGAAGCCCTCACACCACAACGAAGAGTAGACCTCACTCACCACAGCTAGAGAAAGTCTGCGCACAGCAACAAAGACCCAGCACAGCCAAAAAATAAATAAATAAAAAAAAAAAAAAACTGGTTCCTTGGAAAGATCAATGAAATTGACAGAACTCTAGCCAGACTGACCAAAAACACAAACAAACAAAAATCAAAGAGAAGACAAATTACCAATATCAGGACTCTATGGGAGAGGGAGAGGGTGGGAAGATTTGGGAGAATGGCATTGAAACATGTAAAATATCATGTATGAAACGAGATGCCAGTCCAGGTTCGATGCACGATACTGGATGCTTGGGGCTAGTGCACTGGGACGACCCAGAGGGATGGTATGGGGAGGGAGGAGGGAGGAGGGTTCAGGATGGGGAACACATGTATACCTGTGGTGGATTCATTTTGATATTTGGCAAAACTAATACAATTATGTAAAGTTTAAAAATAAAATAAAATTTAAAAAAAAAGAAAAAATAAAAAGAGACAGAGGGGGAAATGGGAAGTTCATGTGTAATGGGTACAGGGTTTCAGTTTTGCAAAATGAAGACTTCTGGAGATAGATGATAGTGATTGTTCACAGTAATGTAAATGTACTTAATGCCACAGAACTGTACACTTAAAAGTGGTCTAAAGCAAAATTTGTGTTACCGTTATCTTTAAATGCAGTTTTAAAATAAATAATTGTTTAAATGAAGCAATGGTTGTTACCAGGAACCCAAAGCAGAATGTTGCGTGCAGGAGGGGGAAGCTGCTTATCCACAACTGCCACAAATGCTTGTCCTGCAGCTATTGGAATTCCAGGTGCCCATGACCCTGACTGACCTGAACTGAGCATCCTGGAGGGGCTGATGCCTCTTAGGGGGAAATCATCCCCTGATCCTCAGCCTCACGGTGCCCAGAAGACATACCCAGTGATCTCTGGTCATCCTAAAGCCTTTGTTCCTGTGACATAGACCAGTCTGTGCAACTCTAAGCCTTACCCGGGACCTAGATAAGTATCTCTTCTCCAAGGTGCCCTGGCTAAGGGAGGCTGACACCAGTCTTCAGCAAGGCTTCTGACCCAGATACACAGCTCCTCACAAATGTCTGTGATCCAAAGCCAGAGCAATAAAAAGAGATTTCCAAACACTTTTAATGGGTAGACTTGAGTCAAAACAGACCAGATGTCAAGGATTTATCTTCTTCCATAGAAATAAAACCTCCCTACATCCCGTCATACCCTGCATCTTCTGTCCTTTGAGTGCCTCTTCACCTATATTTCTGAATCAAACAGTTATTGGGTGACTTGGGGGAAAGAGCAAGCATCAGCCAGTTTTCCCTGGCTTTCGGCTCATTGAAAATACTCCAAAGTTGAAACAGCTTAAGAACTTCTGCTCCCATGGGCCATCTTTTGTCCTTTACAAAAGGTTGTCAAGTCTAGGGAATGCCAGAGTTTGTAAGTCTATGGGCAATACACAACTCCAGTGCTCTGTAAACTCTTCCACTGGGGAGGGAAAAAAATGAATTTTCAAGATTTTGTAGCAATTTGCCATAATATTGGTATCAGAACTCAACAAAGAGATCTTAATTGGATTAGGTGTATGTTTATATTTTAAGCATCCATTTATTAAGAAAAAGTAGAGAAATAGATCTTTTTATTATTTTTTTATTTTTATTTTTGGCCACACCTCAAGGCTTGTGGAATCTTAGATCCCCAACCAGGGATTGAACCCATGCCCCCTGCAGTGGAATCTCAGAGTCCTAACTAGTGGACTTCCAAGGGATTTCCAAAAAGTAGATTTTTCTTTTTGCTCTTTGTATGTTTAAATTTTTTATTGAAGTGAAAAAACAGACTTCAAAAAGATATCTTGGAAATCAGGTAGCTAATACAAAACATTCAATGGAAGACTTGAAAAAACAAGTTGAGCAAATCTTCCAGAAAGTTGAATAAACAGATAAAAGGAGTGAAACAATTTTTAAGTCTTAGTAAAGGTGATCTAGAATTAGATTTTTAAAACTTTTCAGATACCGAAAACAGAGGAAAAGGCAGGGGAAATTCTCAAAGAAATAATGCAAGAATGCCCCTTAGAAATGAAGGCCATGTGTATCTAACACAAATGAATAAACACTTTAGACAAAGAGATGTTACTTAAAATTTCAAAATACTAAGTAAAAATAAATAGTAAATCCTTAAGAGGACAACCCAATAAAATATGTACAAGAAATGTGAACAGACAAGAATACATATGGACAGACTTCCCTGGTAGTCCAGTGATTAAGAATCCGTCTGCCTGCCAATGCAGGAGACATGGGTTTGATCCCTGGTCTGGGAAGATTCCACATGGTGTGGGGCAACTTAGCCCATGCACCACAACTACTGAAGCCTGTGCACCACAAGTAGAGAAATCCCACATGCGGAAACAGAGACCCAGTGCAGCCAAAAACAAAAGAATATATATGGATGAAAAATTAGCACACGAAAATAGGTGCAACATACTGAAATGCAAATTCAAACCCCAAGGAGATGCCACTATAACCCTGCTTTTGTTGTTGTTCTTTAGTCACTAAGTTGTAGAGACTCTTGTGCGACCCCATGGACTGTAGCCCGTCTTCTGTCCATGGGATTTCTCAGGCAAGAATACTGGAGTGGGTTGTCATTTCCTCCTCCAGGGGATCTTCCTAACCCAGGGATCTAACCTGTGTCTCCTGCTTAGCAAGTGGATTCTTTACCACTGAGGCACCAAGGAAGCCCCATATCCCTTTTAGAATGGCTAAAATAAAAAAGACTGACCATCCCAAGAATTAATGAGGATATGAAGCAACCCTCATATATTATTACTGGTGAGAATGCAAAATTGTATAGCCACTTTGAAAAATATTTCATCAGTTTGGCACTAAAGCTGTAATAAATAAACTCCAGATGAATTAAAGAGAAAGGGTTTATGGCATAAGCAGAAAAAAGAAACATGTATGATGAGTGCGAATTAAGACTGAAGACAACAAACGGCTATAATGAGAAGTACACGGGCTTCCCAGGTGGCTCAGTGATAAAGAATCCATCTGTCAATACAGGTTTGATCTCTGGGTTGGAAAGATCCCCTGGAGGAAGAAATGGCAACCCAATCCAGTATTCTTGCTTAGAAAATCCCATGGACACAAGAGCCTGGTGCGCTACAATCCATGGGGTCGCAAAGAGTCAGACACCACTGAGCACATACACATTGAGAGGTACACAGGGGTTCTAAGAGTCCTGGGTTCAAAACTAGCTGCACTTGGACTAGTGATTTGACTTTGAATAAGATATTTCTCTTATCCTCAATTATTTGACCTATAAAATGATAATAGAACAGTGAGATTTTTTTTTTAATGAAAGAGGGATAGTAACAGAGAGATGGAAATGTACTTACAAACAGTACCTAAAGCACACACATCATCCCCTGGGAGAAGCCATTCCTGACCACCTGGGCTACGGAGCTCTCCTCTGTATTCCGAGCCTTCCCTGGCTCTCCCCTGCCCTGGCTCTCATCATATTTGTTCTATCACAATCTTCTGGATGGTTCTCTACTCATTAACTCTGAACTCTTTTAGAACTTATATCCTGCATTAATCAATCATTCCTATGTCCTCAGAACCTGCTTCGCCTAAAGCAAGAAGCTTGATTCCCAGCAGGTGCTCAAACAAGATTGTTTTTGGCTTTGGGTTTGGTTTGGTTTGGTTGGTTGGTTTTGTTTGTTGAATGGGTTTTTGTCTGAGTGATGACGACACTAGATACTTAATCAAGTATATTGGATGATGAGGTTCAGGACACACTACCCCAAAATACGGCACCTTGGCATGTTGAATATTTCAAGTGGAAGGAATTTAACAAACAGCAGGTACAGGCAGGATTTTCTGAACTTTCTCTGAAACAGGTCATAAACTGTCATGTGAGAGGTGCCCTCCCTCTACCCAGAGGAAAAGAGCATCCTTATCTCCAAAGACACAGAGACACTGACAAGAATCTGGACAGACAGGCCTTGATGTTTCCCCTAGTTTATTACACTCGGCTCACATTCTTTTTTATCTTATCACATTTTCCCAGGACTCATCAAATCTAGCATAAAACGCTCAGGTTTATCCACTTCAGATCTTGTAAAATTTATTAAATGAATTAATATGTTTTTCCCTTGTTATCTTTTGTTACAGCAGCCCCAGCCAAGAATTTTGAAGGGTAGAGAAAAAATATATTTTCCCTCCCTACACCATCATTAAACCAGCATTTGCTTATTGGAAATAACATTATATCCAAGATATTGTAGGAAATCTCTCTGTAAATTTCTGTTCTCTTAAATGGGGGTGTGGGGGAAAGGGTGACCTCAGCAGGCCTGGGTTGCTCAATTCCTACATATACCAAAGAAAAGCCTGCCTCTGAGATTGGCACATGGATGGCTCCTAAGAGATAACTTCTGAGCCCCTGGAGTATTTTGCCTGGTAAGACTTTTTGTGTGTTTAAGACCTCAGCCCATGCTCTACCAGCAGGATCAAATAAGTTTATCCTAACACTGATTTATGGTAAATGTCTGGTTTTGCTCTGGGGAGATATGGTCTGAGTAGCCCGAGATCAGCCACATAAACTCTTTTGTGTTCCTATGTGACTGACTCCCAAGACAAAAACATGGCACCAAGGCTCAGAGTGTCCTGATTGGCTAAACTTCACATGTGTTGTACCACATCATTGCTGGGAGAATACATAAGGAATATGTCCCCATGCAACTCCTCTAGGAAGGGACCCCTGGGAATCTGCACCTGGTTTCTCCTGGATTAAATCCCATACACCTTTTCCCTTTGCTGATTCTGATCTGTATACTTTCACTGTAACAAACCAAACCATGCGTATAACAGCTTCTGAGTCGTGTGTGTCCTTCTAGCAGATCATCAAGCCTGAGTGGTCTTGCACAGGGAGCTTGTGCTCTTTACCCCACACTTCTGACAGACTTATGTAGTACCTGTTTATTGCCCACTTTTATAATGAATCTTTGTCACTGCTATTTTCTCAGATCAGCCCTAAGTTAGGCACTGCATCAGCTAATTCACTAGTCTTTCTATATAAAGAGGCCAAGGAACAGACTAGGCTCTCAATGAATACTTCTTGGATAAACACACTGCCAATCTTATTTCTTTGGCCCTGCCAGGTCTTAGTTGTGGCATGAAAACTCCAGCACGTGGGATCTAGTTCCCTGACCAGGGATTGAACCCTGCATTGGGAGTTCAGGCCCCCTGCATTGAGAGTGCAGTGTCTTAAGTCACTGGACCACCAGGGAAGTCCTTGGTTATTTTAGTCCTAAGTGTAAGGCATAGATGTCACTCAACCTTGTATCAACAGAATCAAGTATGTGAACCCATACTTGAGGTGTGGGAAGTCCAGTTGACCTTTCACCCTTATAAGTCTTCTCTCCTTGTTTTCCTCTTGCTTTGTGGCCACGTTACTCATCACTTTTTTTCTAGGTCCTTTCCCTGTGTTCCTCCTTTGCACTTCAACTACTCTTGTGTCTGCCTGCCCCATCAGTGTCATATCCCCTATGGCAAACACCATATGTATCCATCCTCACTTATTTCACCATAGCAATAATTTAGTGTCAATACTTTAATTCCTATTTTAGAAATGGAGAGACCCAAAGATATAAATACCTTTCCTACCATAACACAGTGCATGTCAGAGCCATGGTCAAAACCAATGGCTAGTTCATATCATGGCCTATAAGGAGAAAGAGTAGGTAGGACACAAGTCATTTGGCCTCAGCGAGATGCTCTGCTCCCTTTCCCTCTTCCACCTATGTTCTAATCCTTTCATCCAACTCTACAGCCTACGGACTTGTCACATATTGTGCAGCAAATTCGGATACCCTACGTTTAGTATTTTTATTTAAACCATAGATTTTCAGTCTTTTTGGGTCAGGAAGTATCTTTAACTCTGTATTACAAGGGAGAAATAATTACATTTATCACTCCTTAAGCAGGGTGGATTCTCCTTAAGCAGAATCTTAAAAAACCACCAGTAGTGTCTTTTTCACAACTGTTTTTGGGGCTGTGAAAATACAAATGGAAGCTTGGAGATGTAACCTGATCTTCTTGTATATAGTTGGGGGCTTCTGAGTGAGATCTGTGACTGTTACCGCAACAGAGGATTTTGCAGAGGAAACAGACTCGTGGCTGCTCCCACCCTACCTCTGAATAACTCTGAAGAATACACATGTTTACAGGAGATGCTATGGCATTTTGCCAGGAGGCTTGTGGCGTAAGTTTTTTCTGTCGTCCCATAAATTGTCCCCAAGAGGTTTAATGTTCTATTTTATGTAGCGCTGTAAGATAAGCATATTATTTTTAAAGGTTTGTTTTTATATCAATGATTTCATCTAGAACACCATCTGGGTCAACACTTCGTCTGTGCTCCACATATTGGGAAATCCTTCTAGAGAACAAAGCCTTTTAAATTGAAAAATTTCATATAATTCTTAAATTTTATAAAACACATCAGATTATAACTGAAGTAGCCCAGATGGTAAAGCGTCTGCCTGCAATGCGGGAGACCCAGGTTTGATCCCCAGGTCGGGAAGATCCCCTGGAGAAGGAAATGGCAACCCACTCCCGTACTCTTGCCTGGAGAATCCCATGGACGGAGGAGCCTGGTGGGCTACAGTCCTTGGACTCGTAAAGTCGGACACAACTGAGCGACTTCACTCACTCACATCAAATTATAACTGACACCATCAGTTCTGTACTCAACACTTCCAGAGCTACTCTGAGAAAAGAGCAAGGGTTTTGAACTTAGAACTTGAACCCCCCAAATATGCCTGTTACTGCAGTCAAGAGATAACTCAGTTTTGTGAAAACAAACTCTTTGTGAGGCTGAGGTCATACATGTGAAGAACCTAGCACACATACATACTCTGTAAATTTGAGTTTTTATAGTAACTCCTATTATCATTAGATAAAAAGAACTCAGTAAATGAAGCTGTGGTCATAATTGTTTACAGCTCCAGGGCAGCTCAGCTGGTAAAGAATCCGCCAGCAATGTAGGAAACCCCGGATCAATTCCTGGGTTGGACAGATCCGCTGCAGAAGGGATAGGCTACCCACTCTAGTTTTCTTGGGCTTCCCTGATGGCTCAGCTGGTAAAGAATCTGCTTGCAGTTCAGGAGACCTGGGTTCAACCCCGGGGTTGGGAAGATCTCTTGGAGAAGGAAATCGCTACCCACTCCAGTATTCTAACCTGGAGAATTCCATGGACTGTATAGTCCATGGGGTCGCATTAGAGTCGGACATGACTGAGCAACTTTCACTTTCCAGGGTTTGTCAGCCATTTGTGACCAGACAGCACAGATCAAAATCAAGAACAGTGACTTTTAATTTTCTGTGTACTGAAGATTGTATCAGCATAGAAACAGGAGCAGGTATTTTTCAGAGCAACATCATCATTAGAGGTATTTGGCAGGGAAGATGGGCACCTCACAAAATTTGAAGGGATAGGTACTCAGTCTTGCAGCTCTAGAGAATTTCGAGGTTTTACATCCCAACTCATTGTATGAAGCTAGCGTTAACTTTGATACCAAAGTCTAAGAATACATGAAATAAAAGCATATGCTAGGTCACTCATGAGGACACACATAATCCTAAACAAATTAGGACATAGATTACTCATGACAAAATTGGTTTATCTTAGGAATATAAAATTGGCTTAAACATAGAAACCTATCAATGTAATTCAACCTATTATCATATTAATAGAGGGAAGTGATCATCTCAATAGATGCACTTTTAAGTGTTTGATGAAATTCAACATATAATCAAGATGACTACTCTAAGCAAAGTAATTATAAAATAGAATGACTCTGATAAAGTATCTACCAAAAAAAGCAGTTATATATCATGGGGAAATACTGAAAATTTTCCGTTTCTCATCAGGGATAAAACAAGGATGTACACTATCACCAGTTCTATACATCATTTTACTAGGTGTGTCTACCTAATGCCATGAGAAATGGAAATAAAAGCTATAATGCTTAAAATGACAGGAACAAAATTATTACTATTCAAAGATGATATAATTATGTAAATAACCCTGTGCACGAGACAGCAAAAGAGACACTGATGTATAGAACAATCTTATGGACTCTGTTGCAGAGGAGGGGGTGGGAAGATTTGGGAGAATGGCATTGAAACATGTATAATATCATGTAAGAAACGAGTTGCCAGTCCGGGTTCGATGCACGATACTGGATGCTTGGGGCTAGTGCACTGGGACGACCCAGAGGGATGGTATGGGGAGGGAGGAGGGTTCAGGATGGGGAACACATGTATACCTGTGGTGGATTCATTTTTATATTTGGCAAAACTAATACAATTTGTAAGGTTTAAAAATAAAATAAAATTAATTTTAAAAATAAAGAATATCACCAAAAAAAAAAAATTGAAAACAACCTAAAGGTAAACTTTTAAACTTAATAAGCATATTCAGCAAGGTTGCTGGGTAGAAAAAAATGACACACAAAAATTATGTCCCTCTATACCAGATCAAACAAAATATAAAATTTCCCAAAAAGGTGTAATTTTCAGTAGCATCAAATACCTAGAAATAAATTTAACAAAAGATGTATAAGACTTCTTTGGACAAAGCTGCAAGGCTTTATTGAATTTTTTGTTTCAAACTTTTTAAATGTTATAGTAGTTTCAGAGGCAATATTGAGAGAATTTTAAGAGCCACATTTTCAACACAAGAACAGCCTGCATGGTTAGTTTGTCTTCATTCAAATCTGTGGTTTTCCTTCACCTGTAAGTTAACAAACATTTGGGATTATTAGTTAGAACTTTATTGAGATGACACTAAAGGGATACAGAGGACACTACAATTTTAGTTTTATAAAATTGACTAAAACCAGAACCCTAAGGATGACCAACCCTTGGCTTTATCTACAGTTAAACCTCTGTAGAGACTTTGAAGGTAGACTTTCAGGCACATTAACCACATTTGCTAAACACATCCCTCTTTCTAGTGGTACAGAGAAACAAAGAGACTATTCAAGTTCAGAAGTGATTAAACCCAATGCTTCTATTCAGAAGTAGTTTTAAGTAGAAAGTACAATTTTTTATATTTTTAGTAAAAATCCAACCAAACAATAAAAAACCTAAGAAACAAAAGAAACTTTTTAAAAGTTCATTTAAATGTTTTGACTTGAAAAAATATTAATATAGGTAGGATATCTAAAACAATAATGTCACACTTAGAATTGCTTAAATGAACAACAGAAAGGTTAGTAGTGCATTTGTTTTGGCTCTAATGTAGAAAAGTACAAAACTCTCTATGAGCCAGTTTAACCCTTACCTAGTAGTAAGTTAACCATTTGCCCCTGTTTGCATCCATATTCCTGCTCTAACTATGAGTAGTGACTTTTTATACACTTAAAAGCATTCCAGTTTGCATAATAAATTATGTGGTTATGCTAGTTTTAAGCCATTACCATCAAAGGTAACATCACATGGTGAAGGAAAACAGTACCATTTATCAGTGTAGGAGAAAAAAACCTGGAAAGCCAAATATCCAGATAGATAGATAATATAGTCAATATTTGTCTTTTTCATAATCCTTATTATGGATACTTGGCATTTTGTATTTTCTCCAAGATCATTTAAATTAGTAGGTCTTCTACTCACAAATATTTTTTTAAAGAGCAATCTCGATTTATTGGTTTTATTACTTTTCCTTCTCCTAATGATTCATACCTGTCTTAAGAATCCCCTTTCTTTCCCCTTTGATTTTGTTGCCTTTTATTTTTTTTATATTGAATGTTCATGTAGTTTATTACCTTTTTCTTTTTTAATAGCATATGTATTTAAGGCTATGATCTTCCTATGAGTACATCTTAGCCATGTTTAACAGGTTCCTGGAAGTAGCCTGCAAACTGTCTTGTAATATAAAATGTCTTGTAATGTAAAATGGACCAGGACTGTAAAGTGAAAATATTTAGAAGACTAATGCAGGGTAATTTCTTCCCTAAACATCAAGTGCTTCACACTTCAGTTATGACCTTTGAAATTCAATCTTACCAATTTGATGCCTCAAGGCACAAAATTTTCATGCCACATTTGACATGGTTAGAGGTGATTATATCAGTGTCCACATTTTATTAGGAACAGTAGCTTATTAAGACTGATAGTGGAGACAGGGAGCATACTCAGCATAGGTTATGTTACTAACACTAACCTTGAGCATCCCTGACTACATGCACTCTCTCTACTTGATCAGCCACAAAGATTAGAAAACTAGACTTTCTCTTGATATTTTATTAGTCATTTTTGAGGCTTAATTCAAGAAAGGATTTAAAATGCAACTGTTTATAATTTTGTCAATTATACATAAATAAAACTGGAAAAAAATAAAATGCAATTGTCATTAAGAGCCAGAGAATTCAGAATTCAACAGAATCTGAGGAGAGGCATCAGAACTTGAACAGTAAAACAAACATCAAGCAAAGTGTTTTTGTTCATTTTCTTAGTAGTGATGAAACTTCAAATGTAATTTGACTCAGGTCAGGATTTGATGATTTATAATAAAAATATCTCATAAAATAGCTTATCTTTGTATTATATGCAACAGAACCAGAATAAGCAATAATGAGAACTAAAAATAATTTTTCAATATCTTATTTGAAGTCACTATTTTTAGAAGAGCAAAGATGAGTTTAGAAGTTAAGGGGTTTGCCCAAGAGTCACACAAATTATGTTAAGAGTTGGTACTAGAACCCACTTCAGGGTTTCAGTATATTTCATACAAACTGATGCGTGTTACAAATGCATTACATATTTGTTAAATGCAGAGCTCTATAAAAATATCTGAAAATTATTATTAACTGTTGGTTGAAAGGCTTATACTTAAAAGCTTTTATTTTATAATTCAGTATGGCTTTGACCCAATTTGTTTATATACCTGATGTTCCATGGGCATTTAAGCTCTGAACTACATTTCAAATAATCTGTATTTATGTGAACTGTATTAAAATAACAGTAACATTATCTCTGTATTATTAAAAAGGTAATATTGTGGACAACAGACACTCTGTAATTCACATGCTTAATAAGATAACATACCCGCTTCCGGCATTTTTATGGGCTCTAGATTTGGCACTCCCTTCCCCTCGACATCAGGGCCATCTCCATGCTCAGAACCGGTCTTTGGCTCAGCCAGTTCCTGTTGAGAAGCCTCCAGGGAAGGCCCTTGGAAATAAATAGTTTATCAATTTAAGAAATAAAACATGAGATATGAATAAGGGAATGGTAATATTCATTCCTTCAAGGTTATGAAATAAAAGCCTTAGGCTACTGCAGTAATACATGTGATGCATGAGAATCACAAGAGCATTGTTTCAGGAGTCTGTTACCAAACACCAGGAAAACAGGGTTTTATTACCCCTCTTCCTTTTGCAAGACTGCCCTCAAACAAATTAGGTACTCCTTTTGTACTTATGCATACTGTAATTGTGACTGTACTTACCAATGATCTTTTGGATCTCTCTGACTAGACTGTGAGCTCTCTTACATGGCATGAGCAGACAACAATAAATATTGAATGGGGGGAAGAAGTCTTTAAAAAATACCTCAAACTGATTAACCTTCTGCAAACTGACTGTTATGTTCCTCTTCAAAAATGTAGTGTTATGAATGACAGGAAACTAAAGAACTATTCCAGATTAAAGAAGATTAAATAGACATGATGACTAAAATACATTACATGATCCTGGACTCTGGATCAAAAAAAATTCTGTAAAGGGAATTATCAGGACAACTGGAGATACTTGAATATACACTGTGTATTTTATGATTGCATATTCTCACTAATTTCTTGATTTTGATAACCATACACTCATCAGCCAAAAAATGACTTTTTCTTTGTTCTTGAGCTATATATACATTACTGTACTTACAGTAAAAGGTCATAATATGTGAACCTTTATCTAAATGACTCAGTATTAAAAAGAGCCAACACATCAGTAAGTGTGTATATGTGTGTGTGTGTATATATACAGGAGAAGGGAAGAGGATATGAAACCAATGTGGTAAAAACTATTAACAATTGGTAAATCTAGGTGAAAAGTATCAGTTAATTGTTCTAGGCTTGCAAATTCTATGTAAATTTTATGTTTTAGAAATATAAAGTAAAAATTAAAGAGAAGATATGATGTCTACATTGTACTTCAGGAAGACAATAATTATTTTTAATTGTGGTTTAAAAACATATTAACAGGAAATTCCCTGGAGGTCCAGTGGTTAGGACTCTGCACTTTCATTGACAAGTACCCAGGTTCAATCCATGGTCAGGGAACTAAGATCCCACTAACTCATGTGGCATGCTCAAAAAAAATTTTTTTAGACAACAACAACAAAAAATTACCACCTTAACCATTTTTAAGTGTATAGTTCAGTAATGCATCATTAACAGAAACTAGGAGTGGACTTTACATATTTGTTTTCCTGTATTTTGAAACATTTTAAATGTCAGTCTAAGAATTAATTATTTCTGTATTTTGCTGTAGTGTACTAAAAACAGTGAGCCTCAGCTAGCTACAAAGCCTGAAGTCTACACCACATATAGGATTTCAATTACAAGTAAAATGTAATTTTCTGAAGGGTTATCTGAGTGGATTTGCGGGTCTGTAACAAATCTTACAGTTGTGATGCCCACCCTCTATTGGGGTAATCAGAAACTTATTTCATTAAAATAAATAATATTTAAGTCCAAACATCCAATATGTAACTTTCCATAAATGAATCCCATTTTTGGTACCAAAAGTAACAGCGAAATTATGAATAACAGTCAAATATACAGTGAGGATAAAGGAAGTATGATAGAAGGAAATGAAATGGGCATAGTTGCCCATCAAATTTTAGAAACTTTTAATAGTGGCCTGAGTTATATAAATGCTTTGCTTCAAAATACTGTATATATGCAGGAGAAATAATTTCTGTCTTTATGTTAATCTTAGAATAATCTTATGAGGACTTCCCTGGTGGCACAGTAGAAAGGAATTCACCTGCCTTGCATAGGATATGGGTTCAATCCCTGGTCTGGGAAGATTCCACATGTTGCACAGCAACTAAGTCCATGTGCCACAACTACTGAGTCCCCTTGAGGCACAATTACTGAGTCTGTATACCACAAGTACTGAGCACACACACTACAACTATTGAAGCCTGTGCCCTCTAGGGCCCATGAATCGCAATTACTAAGCCTGGGTGCCATGTCCTCCACAAATAAAAGCCACCTCAATGAGAAGCCTGCACACTGCAACAAAGAGTAGCCCCTGCTCACTGGAACAAGAGCGCGCCCACATGCTGCAATGAAGACAGAACACAACCAAAATAATTATTTTTTAAAAATCATACTAAACCAGTATGCCAGTACCCTGAACTATTGAGCTTTTATCAAACTTCCATGTAAAAATATCAATTACATAAACAATGGCCATCATTCAGGACTCATTTCTGGAGTCTCTGTCCTACTACATTCAACTGGGCCAATACTGAGAAACATTACAGTACAGATATTTGAGTTTTAAGCAAAATCATTCACCTTATTTACAGCCACATTCACGATAAGGAGACTCCAACTTTGGAGTGAAATACAGATTTTGTATTCAATAGTCAAATGCTCTTTGACAAACACAATCCTTGAGCCTCAATTTTCTCATTTATAAAATAGAAGAAATTTATTACAGTAAGGGATTACCCTAAGCTACAAACTATACTCTCTTCAATTTTCCAGCCAATTTTCAGGCCATAAATCATCCAGTCACTCAGTCGTGTCCGACCCTCTGCAACCCCATGGATAGCCTCACTGTGATAAGAGTAAGATCTCCAGGAGATCTTCCCGACCCAGGGATTGAACCCGCGTCTCCCTCATTGTAGGCAGACACTTTACCGTCTGAGCCACAGATTGAACCCGCGTCTCCCGCATTGTAGGCAGACACTTTACCATCTGAGCCAAGGATTGCACCCACGTCTGCCTACAATGCAGGAGACGCGGGTTCAATCCCTGGGTCGGGAAGATCTCCTGGAGAAAGAAATGGCAACCCACTCCAGTATTCTTGCCTGAAAATCCCATGGACGGAGAAGCCTGGTAGGCTACAGTCCATGGGGTTGCAGAGGGTCGGACACCACTGAGCGACTTCACTTTTACTTTCAGGCCATGTTTGAGATCCCTTTCTACTGCTTTCTTTCCTTCTATTACTAGTGTATCATAATACAAGAGACATAAAAGTGCGTGCATGCATGCGTACACACACACACACAGGCATTCCTCTTCCCTTTCCCTTCACCTGGAGATGCAGATGCTCCTTCATCCTTTCTCTCTTGACCAGGTGTAATGCCCTTTCCTTCAATTGGTAGCTCCTCTGCAGGTTCCTCAACCTCGATCTTTAGGTGTGTGTGCACAAATGAAAAGTTGTGTTACTAATGTGTCAACAATATAAATACACAGAATATAAACATATATTTGATCATAAATAACTCTAAAGACATTTTTCCAATACTACTCTTAATACACTTTTTCCAATACACTTACTCTTAATAAACTTACTCTTCCCACAGTGAGGCTATTCTAAGAACAGTTACCCACAGACTTCAGAAGCTATTTTAATCAATGTTGGGATGGATGTGTGCAATTTTGTTGTTAATAAGCTTGAGAAGAATGTCATCAGCCACATTCCCCAGGAACATAACAGCATACATACAGGCAACACCAGAATATAATCCTCCTGGATCAATGTTCCTTATTACATGGAATACCGTTATGATTATATTGTTCAACAATACCTACAGGAATTAATTTTTAATAATAAAAAACGTCAAATGTTAAAATACTTAAAGCCACACTTACAAGTGCCTGGGGATATGCACGACCAAAACCTCTTCCTTTAGGCCTGTATGTTGACTTTATTCTTCGACTCATATTTCCCACTGTAAACAGAATATTGTCATTTGGAAAATACCCTTAAGAGAAAAATTATATTTGAACACTTCCCTGGCCAAATAATGATGTATACTATTTTTGTAAAATTGAAAATATTTTCAAAATAACTCTCAAGGTAATTTAATTGTGTGTGTGCTTTCCAATTACAGTAAATCTGGCTACTTGCAAAAGCAGCTATTTGTTATGGCCAAATAGACTGAAAAATCATCTTAAAACACACAGTAAAAGAACATATATATACACACACACGATTTTTTTTTATCACGCCACATGGCTTTTGGGATCTTAGTTCCCAGACCAGGGTTTGATCCCAGGCCAACCACAGTAAAGCATGGAGTCCTAACCACGGGAGGATCAGGGAATTACCAAGAATACATTTCTGATGAGTTTTGATCTCACAACTTGATTCACCATCATGGAGACATTTAGTGAAACACTGCTGGAAATTTAAAACTTGACTGTTGATAAGAGTGTCACATTCTCATTTGCCAAGCCCATTCTCTTCCCTCCCCCATCATAAAGTTTTACTGGAACACAAAATCACTTACTCATTTACATTTTTTCTATAGCTATATTTGCACTAAAATGGCAGAGTCGAGCTATGGAAATGAAGATTCTACGAGACACTCGCCTTCCTTCGCACCCTTTTCGAGGCATTACAAATCTCACAGTGCAGTCACAACCCTCACAGTGGTCAGTTTCTAGACCTTTCCATTACCTCCTGCCCCGCCCCCAGGACCCGAGCCCCGCAACCGCCTCTGGATTCTGTGCTGTGGTCAGTTCCAGAACCTCCAAGACCCATACACAGCAAATAACGTACCCGTGACTCACCCCAACTTCATCTGACTCCCTGACCTCGTCGACCCACCACCCTCCCTCTCCCGCCACCAGGACAAGAGCTATGGCGGCCGCGACACCTGTGAGGAGAAAGACAACTCGATGACCTTTCTCCTCAGAGGCTAAAGACCACACTGCCCACTCGCCAGAAACCCGCTGGCTCGCCCTCACATGCATGCACACTTAAACTCCAGGCAAGGAAGATCTATGGCCCTACCTGGTGAGTTTCAGCCAGGTAAAAAGAACCCAGACGTTAAGATGCGACCCGAACAGCTTGACACCCAGACCACGTTACGCACGCGGATCGCCAATGGCTGACGGGAAGGCACGCAACCCTGGGCATGCGCACTATATTTCTCGTGCGCGGCCTGGGCTGGTTTCTCCGCCCCTCCCCCCTCTCCGCGAGGATGACCCCACCCCCGCCCCCCGCAATGGATAACTACCGTTTCTGCGCTCTGTCGTCAGTTCTAACACCTGCAGGACACAGATACTTCCAGTAGCAGCCCAAGACTCACCCCACCTTCATCTGACTCCCTGAACTCCACCGCCCACTGCCCTAACCGCCCCCGCCACCAGAACAAGAGATATGGCGGCTGACCTCGAGGACCTTCCTCGTTAAAAGTTAAAGATGGCACCGCCTGACGCGCCCAAAGCCCACTGGCTCCCTCTGAAACACATGCACACTTAAACTCCAGACACGAAATATCGGTGGCTCTACCTGGTGAGTCTCAGCCAGGTAGAAAGAACCCAGACGTTAAGACGCGACCCGAACAGCTCGGCACCCAGAGCACGTTACGCACGCGGTACGCCAATGGCCGACGGGAAGGCACGCAACCCTGGGCATGCGCGCTATGTTTCTCGTGCACCACTTGGACTGGTTTCCGAGCCCCTCCCCCTCTCTGCATGGATGACCCCGCCGCCACCTTCCCTCAACGGATACCTCCCGTTTCTGTGCTCCGTCGTCAGTTCTAACGCCTCCAGGACCCAGATACCTCCAGTAGCACCCCAAGACTCACCCCACCTTCATTTGACACCCTGACCTCCACCGCCCGCTGCCCTAACCCCCCCGCCACCAGAACAAGAGATATGGCGACTGACCTCGAGGACCTTCCTCTTTAAAAGTTAAAGATGGCACCGCCTGACCCGCCCAAAGCCCACTGGCTCCCTGTGAAACACATTCACACTTAAACTCCAGACAGGAAATATCGGTGGCTCTACCTGGTGAGTCTCAGCCAGGTAGAAAGAACCCAGACGTTAAGACGCGACCCGAACAGCTCGGCACCCAGACCACGTTACGCACGCGGCACGCCAATGACCGACGGGAAGGCACGCAACCCTGGGCGTGCGCGCTATGTTTCTCGTGCGCCACTTGGGCTGGTTTCCCCGCCCCTCCCACTTTCTGCATGGATGACCCCCTCCGCACGCCACCTCCCCTCAACAGATAACTCCCGTCTCTGTGCTCTGTCGTCAGTTCTAACGCCCCGCCCCTCCCCCTCTCTGCATGGATGACCCCCCGCCCCCGGCAACCTCCCCTCAACAGATAACTCCCGTCTCTGTGCTCTGTCCTCAGTTCTAACGCCTCCAGGACCCAGATACCTCCAGTAGCACCCCAAGACTCACCCCACCTTCATCTGAATCCCTGACCTCCACCGCCCACTGCCCTAACCCCTCCCCCCGCCACCAGAACAAGAGATATGGCGGCTGACCTCGAGGACCTTCCTCTTTAAGTTGAAGATGGCACAGCCTGACCCGCCCAAAGCCCACTGGCTCCCTCTGAAACACATGCACACTTAAACTCCAGACAGGAAATATCGGTGGCTCTACCTGCTGAGTCTCAGCCAGGTAGATAGAACCCAGACGTTAAGACGCGACCCGAACACCTCGGCACCCAAAACACGTTACGCACGCGGATCGCCAATGGCCGACGGGAAGGCACGCAACCCTGGGCATGCGTGCTATGTTTCTCGTGCGCCACTTGGACTGGTTTTCCCGCTCCTCCCCGTCTCCGCATGGGTGACCCCCCCCAAATCCGCGCCACCTCCCCTCAACGGATAACTCCCGTTTCTGTGCTCTGTCGTCAGTTCTAACGTCTCCAGGACCCAGATACCTCCAGTAGCGCCCCAAAACTCACCCCCACCTTCATCTGACTCCCTGACCTCCACCGCCTGCTGCCCTAACTCTCCCGCCACCAGAACAAGAGATATGGCGGCTGACCTCGAGGACCTTCCTCTTTAAAACTTAAAGATGGCACCGCCTGACCCGCCCAAAGCCCACTGGCTCCCTCTGAAACACATGCATGCTTAAACTCCAGACAGGAAATATCGGTGGCTCTACCTGGTGAGTCTCAGCCAGGTAGAAAGAACCCAGATGTTAAGACGCGACCCGAACAGCTCGGCACCCAGAGCACGTTACGCACGCGGCACGCCAATGGCCGACGGGAAGGCACGCAACCCTGGGCATGCGTGCTATGTTTCTCCTGCGCCACTTGGGCTGGTTTCCCCGCTCCTCCCCGTCTCCGCTTGGGTGACCCCGCCCCACTCCGCCACCTCCCCTCAACGGATAACTCCCGTTTCTGTGCTCTGTCGTCAGTTCTAACGTCTCCAGGACCCAGATACCTCCAGTAGCGCCCCAAGACTCACCCCCACCTTCATCTGACTCCCTGACCTCCACCGCCTGCTGCCCTAACTCTCCCGCCACCAGAACAAGAGATATGGCGGCTGACCTCGAGGACCTTCCTCTTTAAAACTTAAAGATGGCACCGCCTGACCCGCCCAAAGCCCACTGGCTCCCTCTGAAACACATGCACGCTTAAACTCCAGACAGGAAATATCGGTGGCTCTACCTGGTGAGTCTCAGCCAGGTAGAAAGAACCCAGATGTTAAGACGCGACCCGAACAGCTCGGCACCCAGAGCACGTTACGCACGCGGCACGCCAATGGCCGACGGGAAGGCACGCAACCCTGGGCATGCGCACTATGTATCCCGTGCGCCGCTTGGGCTGGTTTCCCCGACTCTCCCCCTCTCTGCATGGATGACCCCCTCCCCACGCCACCTCCCCTCAACAGATAACTCCCGTCTCTGTGCTCTGTCGTCAGTTCTAACGCCCGCCCCTCCCCCTCTCTGCAAGGATGACCCCCCCCCCCCCGGCAACCTCCCCTCAACGGATAACTCCCATTTCTGTGCTCTGTCCTCAGTTCTAACGCCTCCAGGACCCAGATACCTCCAGTAGCACCCCAAGACTCACCCCACCTTCATCTGACTCCCTGACCTCCACCGCCCGCTGCCCTAACCCCCCCGCCACCAGAACAAGAGATATGGCGGCTGACCTCGAGGACCTTCCTCTTTAAAAGTTAAAGATGGCACCGCCTGACCCGCCCAAAGCCCACTGGCTCCCTCTGAAACACATGCACACTTAAACTCTAGACAGGAAATATCGGTGGCTCTACCTGCTGAGTCTCAGCCAGGTAGAAAGAACCCAGACGTTAAGACGCGACCCGAACAGCTCGGCACCCAGAGCACGTTACGCACGCGGATCGCCAATGGCCGACGGGAAGGCACGCAACCCTGGGCATGCGTGCTATGTTTCTCCTGCGCCACTTGGGCTGGTTTCCCCGCTCCTCCCCGTCTCCGCTTGGGTGACCCCGCCCCCACTCCGCGCCACCTCCCCTCAACGGATAACTCCCGTTTCTGTGCTCTGTCGTCAGTTCTAACGTCTCCAGGACCCAGATACCTCCAGTAGCGCCCCAAGACTCACCCCCACCTTCATCTGACTCCCTGACCTCCACCGCCTGCTGCCCTAACTCTCCCGCCACCAGAACAAGAGATATGGCGGCTGACCTCGAGGACCTTCCTCTTTAAAACTTAAAGATGGCACCGCCTGACCCGCCCAAAGCCCACTGGCTCCCTCTGAAACACATGCATGCTTAAACTCCAGACAGGAAATATCGGTGGCTCTACCTGGTGAGTCTCAGCCAGGTAGAAAGAACCCAGATGTTAATACGCTGACGACCGAACAGCTCGGCACCCGACCACGTTACCCACTCGGCACGCCAATGGCCGATGGGAAGGCACGCAACCCTGGGCATGCGCTATGTTTTCGTGGCGCCACTTGGACTGGTTTCCCGCTCCTCTCCGTCCTCGACATGGGTGACCCCACCCCACCCCCGGCCACCTCCCCTCAACGGATAACTCCCGTTTCTGTGCTCCGTCCTCAGTTCTAACTCCTCCAGGACCCAGATACGTCCAGTAGCACCCCAAGACTCACCCCACCTTCATCTGACTCCCTGACCTCCAACGCCCGCTGCCCTAACTCTCCCGCCACCAGAACAAGAGATATGGCGGCTGACCTCGAGGACCTTCCTCTTCAAATGTTAAAGAAGGCACCGCCTGACCCGCCCAAAGCCCACTGGCTTCCCCTGAAACACATGCACACTTAAACTCCAGACAGGAAATATCAGTGGCTCTACCTGGTGAGTCTCAGCCAGGTAGAAAGAACCCAGACGTTAAGACGCGACTCTAACAGCTCGGCACCCGACCACGTTATGCACGCGGCACGCCAATGGCCGATGGGAAGGCACGCAACCCTGGGCATGCGCACTATGTTTCTCGTGTGCCGCTTGGGCTGGTTTCCCCGCCCCTCCCCCTCTCTGCATGGATGACCCCGCCGCCACCTTCCCTCAACGGATAACTCCCGTTTCTGTGCTCTGTCGTCAGTTCTAAGGCTTCCAGGACCCAGACACCTCCAGTAGCACCCCAAGACTCACCCCACCTTCATCTGACTCCCTGACCTCCACCGCCCACTGCCCTAACTCTCCCGCCACCAGAACAAGAGATATGACAGCTGACCTCGAGGGCTTTCCTCCTTAAAATTTAAAGATGGCACCATCTGATGCACCCAAAGCCCACTGGCTCCCCCTGAAACACATGCATACTTAAACTCCAGACAGGAAATATCGGTGGACCTACCTGGTTAGACTTAGCCAAATAGAAAGAAGCGAAAGCTAAGATGCGAGCTGCAGAGCTCGGCACAGACCACGTTACACACGCTTCACAAGGGCTGACGGGAAAGCGCTCCACCCTGGGCATGTGCACTAAGTCTCTCGTGCACCATGTGGGCTGGGTTCCTCGCCCCTCCCCCCTCTCCGCATGGATGACTCGCGTCCGCCCCCCGCCACCTCCCCTCAATGGATAACTCCCGTTTCTGTGCTCTGTCATCAGTTCTAAGGCCTCCAGGACCCAGATACCTCCAATAGCACCCCAAGACTCACCCCACCTTCATCTGACTCCCTGACCTCCACTGCCCGCTGCCCTAACTCTCCCACCACCAGAACAAGAGCTATGGAGGCTGACCTCGAGGGCCTTCCCCTTCAAAAGTTAAAGATGGCACTGCCTGACCAGCCCAAAGCCCTCTGGCTCCCCTGAAACACATGCACACTTAAACTCCAGACAGGAAATATCGGTGGACCTACCTGGTTAGTCTCAGCCAAATAGAAAGAAGCAAAAGCTATCATGCGAGCTGCAGAGCTCGACACGCAAATCACGTTACACACGCTGCACCGCAAGGGCTGACGGGAAACCGCGCAACCCGTCTCTCGTGCGCCAAGTGGGCTGGTTTCCCCGCCCAACTCCCCCAACAGATTACCACCCCGCCCCCAACCCCAGATGACTTCCATATCTGTGCTCTGTCAGCAGCTCCAGTTCTTCCAGGGCACAGGTGCCTCAAGTAACGCCTCCAAGACTCGCCCCACTTTCTACTGTCCCTTTCCACTCTGGTGTACTGTTTTCCATTATCCCAGCCCTGCCACTAGGACGAGGGCTGTGGTGGCTGCTTGTGAAGTGAGATATAATGCCTGCTAAAACCACAGTACAATATACTCCATAGAATTTACACGTTCCTTGGTAGCTCAGCTGGCAAAGAATGCACCTGCAATGCAGAAGACCCCAGCTGTATTCCTGGGTCAGGCAGATTCCCTGGAGAAGGGTTAGGCTACCCACTCTAGTATTCTTGGGCTTCCCTGGTGGCTCAGACAGTGAAGAATCCACCTGCAATGCAGGCTATCTGGGTTCGATCTCTGGGTTGGGAAGATTCCCAGGAGGGAATCCATGGCAACCCACTCCAGTGTTCTTGCCTGGAGAATCCCCATAGACAGAGGAGCCAGGCAGGCTACAGTCCATGGGGTTGCAGAGAATCAGGCATGGCTAAGCAATGGCACCCCACTCCAGTACTCTTGCCTGGAAAATCCCATGGCTGGAGGAGCCTGGTGGGCTGCAGTCCATGGGGTCTCGAGGAGTCGGTCACGACTGAGCGACGTCACTTTCACTTTTCACTTTCCTGCATTGGAGAAGGAAATGGCAACCCACTCCAGTGTTCTTGCCTGGAGAATCCCAGGGACGGCGGAGCCTGGTGGGCTGCTGTCTATGGGGTCGCACAGAGTCGGACACGACTGAAGCGACTTAGCAGCAGCAGCAGCAGCATCAAGCTCAAGCCTCAGAACCTAATATTCAAAATGTCCAACGTATGATTCAAAATTGATCAGAAATACTCAAGAAAATAAAAACAGAACTACCATGTGACCCAGGAATCCCACTCATAGGTATATATATCCAAAAGAAACAAAAACACTAATTGGGAAAGATGCATGTGCCCCAATGTTCATAGCAGCATTATGTAGAGTTGTGAAGACATGGAAACAGCCTAAGTGTACCCAAAGAGATGAATGGATAAAGATGCATGATAGATACATACAAGGGAATAATACTCAGCCATAAAAAGAATGCAGCAACCTGGAGGGATTTGGATGGTATTATGCTAAGTGAAATGTCAGAGAAAGACAAATACTGTATGATATCACTTAGATGTAGAATCTAAAAGTACAGCAAACTAGTGAATAAAACAAAAAAGCAGACTCACATATATAGAGAACAAACTACTGCATACCAGTGGTGGGAGGGGCAATATAGGGGTAGAGGCATTGGAAGTACAAACTATAGGGTGCAAGATAGGCTTACTGTATTATATAACCAATATTCTATAATAACTGTAAATGGAAAGTAACTTCTAAAATTGTATTAAATTTTTAAGTGAAAAAAAAAATTGCTCAAAATGTGAAAAACCAGGAAAATCTGAGCTTACATGGGAAAGACAATCAACTGACACCAATGTAGAAAAGACTAAGATGACAAGTATTATCTGACATCGTCTAATTTTAAAGATGTATTTATTTATGGCTGTGCTGGGTCTTTATTGCTCCTCATGGGTGTTCTCCAGTTGCAGAGATCGGGGGCTACTCTCTAGTTGTGGTGCACAGGTTTCTCACTGAAGTGGTTTCTCTTGTGGAGCACCGGCTCTAGGCACCTGCTTCAGTAGTCTCAGCTCACTGGCCCTAGAGCGCTGACTGAGTAGTTTTTGCACACAGGCTTAGTTGTCCCTTGGCATGTGGGATCTTCCTGGACCAGGGATCAAACCTGTGTCCCCTGCCTTGGCAGTCGGATTCTTTACCACTAAGCCACCAGGGAAACCCTGATATCATCTTTTTTGTTTGTTTGTTTTTGTGCTTTAGCTGTGCTGGGTCTTGGTTGTGGCACACAGGCTTTCTCTAGTTGTGGTGTGTAGGCTTAGTTGGCCCCGAGGCATATGGGATCTCAGTTCCTGGACCAGGAACCAAACCTGCCTCTGCTGCTTTGAAAATTGGATTATGAACCACTGGTCCACCAGGGAAGTCCTTAAAGCACCTATTTTCTTAACGCTTCAACAAATTAATCATGAACGTTTTTGAAACAAATGGAGAAACAGGAAATCTTGGCACAGAGAGAGAATAGTTGAAGAAATAAATGGAAATTTTAGAAGTGAAAAATATGATAGCCAAATAAAAATCTCAGTGCATGGGTTCAATGGCAGAATGGGGATGAGAAAATAGTGTTCAACACACAAAAATCAAGCTTATTTCTATATACTATCAAGAGACAAAACCAAAATTTAAAGACACACACAATACTCTTTTACAACAGCTCCTCAAAAAATCTAACAAAACATGTACAGGATCTGTGGATGTTGAAAACTACAAGAAGCTGATGAAAGAAATAGAAGGCCTAAACAAACAAATGTAGTGTTTATGGACTGACAGATTCAATGTAGTTAGGATGTCAGTTTTCCCCAAGTTGATCTTTAGATTTAATGCAATTCCATTCAAAATCTCAGCAGGAATTTTTTTAATACAGAATAATTGGTTCTAAAATGTATGTGGAGGACATTCCTTGGCTTTCCAGTGGTTAGGACTCTGTGCTTTCACTGCCAAGGGCCTAGGGTTCAATCCCTGTTTGGGGAACTAAGATTGCATAAGCTGTGTGGCGTGGCCAAAAGACTTTTTTTAATTAAAAATAATAGAGAATAAAATAGATGTGAAAAAACAAAGAACTACAACTGTCAAAATAATTTTGAAAAGGAGGAACAAAATTGGAGGACTAACATGGTTTTTCGTGCAAAGTTGCTTCAGTTATGTCCAACTCTATGGGACCCTATGGACTGCAGCCTGCCAGGCTCCTCTGTCCATGGGATTTCCCAGGCAAGAATACTGGAGTGGATTGCCATGCTCTCCTTCAGGGGCTCTTCCCAACCCAGGGATCAAACCCATGTCTTTTACTGTCTCCTGCATTGGCAGGCAGATTCTTTACCATAGCATCACTTGGGAAGCCCCAACATGGCTTTTAAGAATTACTATAAAGTTACAATAATCAAGACAGTGTAGTATTGGCAAAGGGTTATAGACACATAGACACACCTTTGTAAAATATCAGTTAGTCATATTTGTGTGGGAAGGTGTGGCTATGAAGGGACAGCACAAGGAAGTTCTGTAGGGTGATAGGACAGTCATGTATCCTGAATGTGGTGGTAGTTACATGAATCCACACGTGTTAAAACTCACAGAACTCCCAAGGTCAATTTTACTGTATGATTTTTTTCATTTTTAATTTTTTTATATTTATTTATTTGGCTGTGCCAGATCTTAGTCGCAGCATGCTTGATTTCCTATCTTCGTTGCAGCATGTGAGATCTAGTTACTTGACCGGGAATCAAATCCATGCTGTCCCCTCCAAATTGGGATGGCCATCTGCAAAAGACCCTGAGCTTAAACCAGAGTCTTCCAGGGTCCCCCAGGAGCAAGAGGCAGAGCTGACCTTAGGCTGCCCCCAGCTGTCCACTCACAGAGAAGGAGGCTCCAAGGGACACCCAGGCCTGGGGCTCACACACCCAGAGGCCTGTGACCTTCTCAGGTGTGAATGTTTCTGCCTCTGTTCCTCCTCTGTGTTCTCAGACACTTTCCCAGTCTTGGAGATGAGACGCCCCTGCTGGCAAAGGCAGGTATCTCTGTAATGTGGACAGTTGGTGGCTGAGCTGTGCCTGGTGATGCCAAGACCTCCTGTGGGGCCAAGGCTTCAGGCAAGCTTCCGTGAATGAAAACAAAAGGCTGATTTAACTTAGCAGCATCCTCGGGTTTGGACCTGGACTCACCCTGCATCACAGACATCCAGAATGGGAAGTGGGGAGGTTATAGGAGGTGGTCCAGTAACAGCCAGGCTGAGGGCCGAGAGAATCAGGACAGAGAGAGAGGCCACTATGAGATCAAGATACTGGGCCTCGTAATGAGGAGAAAGAGGGAGAGGAAGATCAGGAAGGCAAAGGACTGTACTCAGGGCTGATGAGAACATGGAAGGCACTCAGAGCCTCAGTTTGCCCATCTGTATAGTGGTGATAAAAGTTGAATTTACATCATGCAGTTGGTGTGAGAAAAGTATGATTCATGTAATGTGATCCACTAACATCTGGTACAGAGTAGCTGTGTGGTTAATGGTGATGGTATTGTTATTTTTATTATTACAAGAATCACTCAGTCTTAAATAATTGTTGACATGCTCTTCTCCCCCACGGGCTGGGCACCTTGTCTCCTTCAATGGTAAAACCCATTGGTCCACCTCTGTGGCTCCAGTGTGGGGACACTGGCGGTCACCAGAGAGATCTGGTGAAGGAGAGGGTATTTGATAAGGCAGAATAATGCCCCCTCAAAAGATGTCCATGTCCCAAACCACAGGACCTGGAATATGTCACCTTACATGGCAACAGAGACTTTGTGGGTGTGATTAAATTTAAGTATTTTGAAATGGGGAGATCATCCTGGATTATCTGGGTGAGCCCAGTGTAATCATGAAGGTCCTTATAAGTGAAAGAAGAAGGCAAGAAAGAGAGTGATTTGATGTGAGAAAGACTAGACTGGTTATTGCTGGCTTTGAAGATGGAAGAAAGGGGCCAAGGACTGCAGGCTGCCTCTAGAAGTTTGAAAAGGCAGGGGAATGGTTTCTCACCGAGAGCCCTCAGAAGGCCCAGAAGGAATGCAGCCCTGAGGACACCTTGTGAGACTTCTGACCTCCAGAACTGAAAGATAATACATTTGTGTTGTTTTAAGCCACTGAGTTTGTTGTAAATTTGTTACATCAATAACAGGAAACCACTAGATGGGGAATGGGGAAGGCAATGGCACCCCACTCCAGTACTCTTGCCTAGAAAATCCCATGGACGGAGGAGCCTGGTGGGCTGCAGTCCATGGGGTCTCGAAGAGTCGGACATGACTGAGCGACTTCACTTTCACTTTTCACTTTCCTGCATTGGAGAAGGAAATGGCAACCCACTCCAGTGTTCTTGCCTGGAGAATCCCAGGGATGGGGAAGCCTGGTGGGCTGCCGTCTATGGGGTCATACAGAGTCAGACATGACTGAAGCGACTTAGCAGCAGCAGCAGCAGCAGATGGGGAAACACATATCCTCTCCACTCCCTTCCTTCCTCCTTCTCAGGCCTCCACTCTATCAGAAATGTCCAGTCCTGTGGCCCCTGGCCCTGGGATGAGATGGTGGCTCTGTCCCTTCCATCAGTCTCTGAGACAGGGGGAGACAGGAGGGTGCAGGTCCACTGAGGAGGGTATATTGGGACCCAGTGCTTCTCAAGGTGGCAGACAGGGAAGGGGCCTGGGATACAAAGGAGGCCCCCTGCCCATTATCCACCACTATAATAATACACATACTTGAAGGTAGACACAAAGTGTCATGAGCCTGTGATTGTGAGATCTAGAAGGGGCTGATAACAACTGATGTTTACTTGCTCAGGTCGAGCACTGCCCCAGGTGAAAGTGTTATCTCATTTAACCTTCACCACAACCCTGTGAGGAGGGAAAGTCATCACTCGTGATGACAGAGGAGCAAAGGGAGACACAGAGAGATTGTGTAACTTGCCCATCATGTGACATCATGGAAATTTAGTCCTGGACTGTGTCATTCCAGAGCCCCGCCTCTTGCTCACCCTACTCCACCGCCTGGATTACTAGATTAATCAAAAGTGGTCATGGGAAATTCCCTGGAGGTCCAGTGGTTAGGACTTGGTGCTTTCACTGTCAGGGGCCCAGGTTCAATCCCTTATTGGGGAACTAAGATCCCACAAGCTGTATGGTGCTGTGAAAAAAAAATGTGGTCATAAATAAGGCCATTACACATATTTTCTCCAAAGCCCGGTGGGCACTAACCCCCTCTTATGAATGAGAAACAAAGGCCAGGAGAGGAAAGATGATTTGCCCGAGGTCACACAACCAGGACTTGAGGTTCTGGCCTTTATAGCACATTTACCAGACTCTAAAACCACATTTCCTCAGTTAGTATGAATGTGAATGAGGTCCAAGGGAATATGGACTCCAGAGTCTGAGGACAAAATTAGCAGATCCTATCCATCCCCTCAAACCTGTCAGTCCTAAAGGAAATCAGTCCTGAATATTCATTGGAAGGACTGATGCTGAAGCTGAAGCTCCAATACTTTTTTTAGCCACCTGATACGAAGAACTAACTCATTGAAAAAGACCCTGATGCTGGGAAAGATTGAGGGCAGGAGGAGAAGGAGATGACAGAGGATGAGATGGTTGGATGGCGTCACCAACTCAATGGACATGAGTTTGAGCAAACTCTGGGAGATGGTGAAGTATGGGGAAACTCGGTGTGCTGCAATCCTTGAGGTCACAAAGAGTCAGACACAACTGGGCGAATGAACTGAACTGATCCATCCCCTCAGAGAGGTATCCCCACACCACCGCTGGTGTCAGGAGATAAAGAATAAACAATTTCTGCAAAATATGACTTCAGACAGGGCTGAGGGAACGTCAGTAACTTCCAAGACTGATGGTTAAGAGGACTCTGACTCCAGAGGAGGTTCTGACGGAAGTAGTCTACACTTCGTGGTCTAGACAAGGAAATTTGGGTGGCTCAGAGCCTGTGTGGAGGAGTCCCAGAGAATCATATTACTCCTACTTCTCACTGCATTTTTAGTTGTCTTTGGTGTTTTTTTTCACTTGAGAAATGTACATCTTAATGAAGATTAATGAATTTCATATCTATGAACAACCACCCAGATCAAGCAGTAGACCATTATCCACATTCCAGAAGTCCCCTGGATCCCTTCCCAATCATATTCTTCCCTCCTCCAGAAGTAAACACTATTATGACTTGATGATTATTATTCCCTTGATTCTCTTTGTAATTTTACCAGTAGTAATGGATTCACTTCACCTGTTTTTGAATTTTGTGTAAGTGAGTCATACAGTGTGTAAGCATTTATGTTTGGGCTTCCCTGGTGGCTCAGAGGTTAAAGCGTCTGCCTGCAAGGCGGGAGACCCAGGTTCAATCCCTGGGTCAGGAAGATCCCCTGGAGAAGGAAATGGCAACCCACTCCAGTATTCTTGCCTGGAGAATCCCACAGACGGAGGAGCCCGGTAGGTTACAGTCCACAGGGTCGCAAAGAGTCGGACACGACTGAGCGATTTCACTCTTTTGCTCAACAGCATATCTGTGTGGTTCATCCAGGCTGTTCCATGTACTCATAGATCTTTCATTCTTATTGCACAATAGTCCATTCTACGAATAAACTATTTACACACTTCATGTCACTTTTGGTTTTTCTATTTGTAGTTTTTAATATATTCTACGTTTGAGTCTTTAATCAGTTAAATGTGTTTCAGTTATCTTCTCCCAATTTGTGCCCCAATTTGTGGTTTTCATTCTCTTTATGGTAGTTTTGATTAATAGACATTCTTAATGTAATTGAATGTTTTATAATTGTCATTTATGGTTAGTGTTTTTTCTGTATTAAGAAAAACCTCTATACTATATTAAAGTCTTAAAGCTCTTTTGTCTTTCACATTTAGGTTTTCAATCCATCTAGTACTATTTGTATTTGTGTTTTGAGGTAGGGATCTGATTTCATTTTTTTCAATATGGAAAACAGATTGTTCCATTTATTAGAAATCTAACCGTATTGGAAGTCCGATCTCACAGTACCTCCTTGGCCACATATTCTCTGTCAACATACAAGCGGGTCTGTTTCTGAGACTACTGTCTTTCATTGGTCTGTTTGTCTACCCTTGCAGCAGTATCACACCATCTTAATTGCTATACCTTTAGAGTAAGTATAGGTGCCCTGGCTTGTTGGAACTTCCACATAAATTTAAGAATTATCTTGTTGTGATACACAGACACAATATCTATTGAAATCACGACTTTATTTGTATTGAACCTATAAAACAGTTTAGAGGGAACTGAAAGCTTTATGACATTGAGTCTTCCATTTGATAAATACATATATCTATTTAGTATTTTAAAATTTCTTTCTATAAAGTTTTATATTTTTCCCAAGAATGTTGGCTTCTTTCATTAATTTCTAAGAAGTTCAAAAATGGTATCTTTATTAAAATTTCTTTGTTGTTAGCATATAAAAGCAGTAGATTTTTAAATATGGATTTTAAATCAGAAAGCTTAAAATTCTCTTTTTTTTTTTTTGGCCTCACCGTACAGCATGCAGAATCTTAGTTCCCCCACCAGGGATCAAATCCATGGCCCCTGAAGTGGAAGCACAGTCTTAACCACTGGACCACTGAGGAAGTCCCAGAAATATAAAACACTTAATAATTCTTATAATTTATCCATGGATTATTTTGAATTTTCTAAATATACAGTGGTATCATCTACAAATGGGGCTTCCCTGGTGGCTCAGTGATAAAGAATCCACCTATAATGCAGAAGACCCAGGTTCCACCCCTGGGTCAAGAAGATCCCCTGGAGGAGGGCATGGCAACCCACTCCAGTATTCTTGCCTGGGGAATCCCATGGACTGAGGAGCCTAGTGGGCTACAGAGTCCATGGGGTCTCAGAGTGGGACACGACTGAAGCAACTGAGCATGCACACACGCATCATCTATAAATAATGGCAATTCTGTACTTCTTTTCCTTGCCTTACTGTGCTTGCTAGGCCCCCCAGTACGATACTGAGCAGAAATGGTGATAGCAGGCATCCTGTGTGTGTGTGTGTTAGTCGCTCAGTATAACTATAGACTGTGTTTGTGTCCCCTCAAAATTCAAAAGTTGAAACCTAATCCTCAGTGTGAGGGCATTAGGAGGAGGTCTTTGGAAGGTGACAAGGTCATGAAAGTGGAGCTCTCATGAATGGGATTGAAAAAGAGAGAGTGAAAGTCACTCAGTCGTGTATGACTCTTTGCGACCCCATGGACTATACAGTCCATGGAATTCTCCAGGCCAGAATACTGGAGTGGGTAGCTGTTCCCTTCTCCAGGGATCGAATCCAGGTCTTCCGCATTGCAGGCGGATTCTTTACCAGCTGATCCACCAGGGAAGCCCGTGATGAATGGGATTAGTGCTTTAATAAAATAGCCCAGAGAGCATCCTTGTTCCTTCACTGTGTGGGGACACAGCAAGAAGAGAGCCGCCCATGAACCAGGAAGTTGGCCCTCACCAGACACCAAATCTGCCAGCACCTTGATCTTGGATTTCCCAGCCTCCATAACTATGAGAAATCAATGTTTTTGTCTATTAGCCACCTAGTCTACACTATTTTGTTATAGTAGCCTGAACAAAGACAGGAAGTTTTCATTTAGTTTAAAACATTTACATCTATTTTCTTTTTTAATATTTCTTTATTTGTCTTCTTCAGGTCTTAGTTGCGGCATGTGGGATCTAGTTACTGGGGCCCTGCGTTGGGAGTGCAGAGTCTTAGCCACTGAACCACCAGTAAAGTCCCACATCTATTTTCTAATATCTCATTAATATTTTTTTTACTCAGAAGGTTTTAGTATCAAGGTTATATAAGTCCCATAAAGTGAATTAGAAATGCTCCCTCTTTTTCTACAATCTAGAATTGCTTTTATAAAATTGGAATTATTATTGTAATTATTACACATTATTATTATTCCTCAGAGCATTTCACCACTGAAGCCATCTGAGTCAGTTTTGGCAAATTATATGTCTGCGAGTGATTTGTCCATTTTACCTAGTTTTTCAGCCCAATTGGCATAAAGTTTCTTTTTTGGACACTGAGCAAATTATCACATCAGTGGAAGGCCAAGGGCACATGTCTAAACTTTGATACTTAACAAAGTCAGAGTATCCTCATTAAAAGGTGAAATATGAGTGTGCTCATTAAAAGGTGAAATATGAGTGTGTTGAAAGAATCCTCCTGCCAACACAAGAGACACAGGTTTGATCCCTGGGTTGGGAAGATCCCCTGGAGAAGGAAATGGCAGCCCACTGCAGTTTTCTTGCCTGGAAAATCTCATAGTCAGAGGAGCCTGGCAGGCTACAGTCAATGGGGTCACAAAGAGTCAGACATGATTGAAGTGACTTAGCACACACAGCTGTTTTCTTGGCAGAGAAACTTGGGTAAACTCTGAGAGATGGTGAGGGACAGGTAATCCTGGTGTGCTGCTGTCCATGGGGTCACAAAGAGTCAGACACAACTTACGAACTGAACAACAAGCTGTTTTCTACTTCCTGACCTCAGCAATGCTATTCCCTCTGACGGGACTACCCTCTCTTCCCTTCATCACCTGGTGGATTCCTTCTTGTTTTGTAGGGGAGAAGGAGGGTTGTTGTTAGTTTTGTTTGTTTTTTTTGTGTGCCAAGCGGCTTATGGGATCTTAGTTCCCTGACCAGGGATGGAACCTCGGCTGTGGCAGTGAAAGCACCAAACCACTGAACTGCCAGGGACTTCCCATTTCTTGTTTTTCAAAATGCAGCTCAGGCACCACATCCTCCAAGAAGGCTTTAAGAGTCCCTACACTGGACTGAGCACCTGTCCTAGGGCCCCCAGAGCTCACTGGATCCATTGCTGCTAATGCTCTAACCACACTGTGGTACTAACCCCCTCTGTGTCTGTCTCTCCCACTAGACCATGGGCCCTTTCCTCTATGTCCTAGAGTAGAGCACACATCAACACTTGTGGAGCTGAAATGAGCTGTAACCACTGAATTATCAGCTAAGTTCTCTAGCCACGTCTCTGTATTTCCCCACATACATTTGTTTGTTCACTTATTTCTTTCAAAATGTATTTATTGAACACTTACTATGTGCCAGGTACTGTTCTAGAAGAGTGGCCAGTGGGGAAAGAGGAAAACTTACAAGAGTGTGGTATCCTGGAAACCAAGTGAAGAAAGGATTTCAAGGTTGAGTTGATGGCCCACTGTGTCAAATACTGTCAATCAATTAAGTCTGATTAGGTCTGAGATGACTGTCAATAGCATAATGTGAGTATCATCAGTGTCTTCAGCACTTTTGCTGAAGTGGCTAGGCAAAAAAAATCCAATTGGGGCTGTTTCAGAAAAGCATTGGAGCCCTGGAGGAGAAGGACTAAAGAAAGATGACATAAAGTTTTGCTGTGAAGGCAAGTAAATAAATTTATGGTGTTTTATTTTGCTATATAGAGTTTTTCATTTGCATGCAGTATATACATCTATCCTTCCTTTCAAAGATTCTGGGTTTCCAGTTTTGAGTTAGAATGCAATGTCTTGGACAGCAACTCAACTATGACACATTAAGTCCTCTGTCCTTTCTGAGGCCATCCCAATCCTGAGGGCAGAGGGCTCTCCCTGTGTGTCAAAGGCTGTTTTTGTTTTTCACTAACCTCAAAACCTTGTGGCTGATTCACAACCAATATCCCCTCATCCACAGCTGGCCACATGTCATAGAGTCATATGTGTGACATCAAACACTCATGTGGCCACCATTCTTCCTCCACCCCTGGCAGAAGGTGGAAAAGACCAAAGGATCTGCCTCCACTCCCGCAAGACCACCAGACTACATTTTAGTACCATAGGTGAGATGACAAAGATCCTCAAGGACATATTGAAGCAGCAGCAGCAGGTATGACCACATCCCACCCCACCCATCCACCCCCACCCACTCTCCACCATGGTCCTTCCACAGAACGTGGCCACCCTGCACATTTAGGCCCAAAGAGGAAAACACTGCACAACAAGACACATTGTTTCTCATAGAGTTCTATTGCGGCGTATAATAATAGGTACTCTATATAAATTAAATTAAAAATAAAGCTCCAGCAGGTTGCACAGGTTGGCTGTTAATAAATACATCTCTGGGTAATTGTGCCCCAAGACCAGCTCATGACCACTCTCCCTCAACCAGAGAATTATACAAAAATAAATACAGGCTTGAGGGTGGGGTGGGAGGGGAGGACATGCCCAATTCCATTCTGCAAGTTCTTACACCATCCCCGCATGCCACTTCTCTCCACTGGTATCACCACAGGGAACCCCGTGCTCACTGGAGAGCTGAGGGACAAAGAGGTCTCTCTCCAGTCAAGTATTCTCAGAAGCAAAGGACTGTTCACTGAACAGACCACACAACCCATCTGAACCCTCTGGGGGGGGGGGTGATGCAGGGGCTGCCCCTCCCCAGAGAGGGGAAACCTGTTATTGCTCATCTCACAAGCAGCTCCTACAAGAACCAGACCAGAGAGAGGCACAGTGCAAGCACCAGGAGGGACATACCATTGTTCAGAGCCACAGGGACCACCACCAGCACAGCTAGGACCCCCAGAGTCTGGGTCAGGGGTCCCCAGAGCTGGGGAGGCAATACACACATGCTTTCTGCAGGGTCTGCTAGGGTAGGAGACCTCTTTGGGGGTTCAAGGCTTGGGCCTGAACCCCCTTCATCCTGGGGGCTTACATGGGGCCTGGCCAGGCTGGAAGGACAGACTTCAGTCCCTAAGGGACCAAGGAGGGAGAGATCTTGCCGCCCCTGCAGGACCAGAGCAGATGGCTCCTGGCCAGATATAGAAATCAGCCTGTCTGCCAACTCAGTGGTAAACTCCATCTGGGCTTCTGTGGCACCTGAGGACCCAGTCACCCCAGATATCATCCTACTCACATGCAAAGAGTCAGAGTCCTTGCTCGTCCCCTTCTCTGGAGCCCCACTGAATTGACCCTCTATACCCAGAGCCACAGGGCTGTTACATCCAGAACCCTCCGCCCATGGGAGCCACACATCTCCCATAGTGGATACCAAAGAAGGGGCCCCCGAGAGGATTTCTGGAGGTGATTCCTTAGGGGTGTCCCCTTCTGGGCTGGAGGGTATGATGGAGAGCCCCTCTTCCCCCTCCCCCTCCTCATCAGGGTCCTCGGTGTCCTTGATGAGCTCCACACCACGTCCCAGCCGGGCATAGTGCAGCGTGATCTCCTCAGCCAGGGCACTGTTCAGGGCCCGCTCAGGGCCAGGCCACTTCAAGATCAGGTCGCGGTCTGTGAGTATGCCCAGGGGCTGGCTGGGGGACACCCCTCCATCTATGGACCCCTCCCCACCACCTCCCGCCCCACCAGCAGCCACGGCAGCCCGCAGGCGGCTCAGGTGGGACTGGTAGAGCTGCTCCAGCTCCTGGTCGATGGTGTCCTCTCCAAGCAGCTCCTCCAACCCACTCACAACCTCCAGCCCCCCGGGAGGCTTGTCCATGACAGCTCCCACTATGGGCTCCTTTCGGCCCCTTCCATTCTCGCCGGATACTTCCCACGTGGCCTCCATCTGTCGCTGGCTCGGTTCCAGGAGAGGCCCAGCTGCCCCCTCACTTGCATCAGGCCCAGAGGCCTGGTCCCGGGGAGAGCGACCCAGGGCGCAGAGAGAAGAAGAGAGGGGAATCCTGATGGCTGGTGCCTGGGGAACCTCTGTGAAAGTCACAGGCGGGCTGCTTCTGGTGACATCACCTTCCTCTGGGGGTCTGCCAGTCACTGTAACTTCAGAAACCTGGAAACCATGGTGGGAGGTGGGAGCAGAGAGAAAGGGAAGGGAATGAAGAGGCAGGGGAGGCAGGGAAACAAGCAGAGACAATGAGAACTGCTGACAGCCTGCACCCAGCCCCACAAGTGTTTCCAGATGAAAACTCCTTAAAGAACTATAATTTCCTTAACTCCAAAGAGTATGCCTATATTAAAATAGATGGAATAAAAGGGGACTTCCTGCAGATCATAAAGCTGAGCAATTCAGTGGGCACCAATATTTGATGAACAACTATCAGTAAAAACTATTGGTTGACCTCCAAAACATATCCAGGACATCCATATGAATTCATATATTTTCTCTTTAAAAAAAAATTGTATTTCCTAGCACTGTCTTTTGACAAGGCCTAGAAACAATGACCAGTCTAGTAGCAACAAGCATTCCTAGCTCCCAGATCTTGGTTTCTAAATACCATTCTCCACTAAAAGGAATCAGGGATCCTGAAATAAATGACTGTTTTTCAAGTATGGGGCAGGAAAAGTACAAGATGAGGTTGTGACATATTGACATACCAGAATGTAAGAAAGTGCTCAAAGAATGTTGGGGATGTGTCAAAACAAGTCTGGAGCCAATGAAAATAAATTCCCACTGGCCAGAGACAGTTCAACTTAAGCAGTTAAATTTATTATCAAAATAAATAAATAGGTTCAATGGGTTGAAACTCATCAAATATGTTTAAAATTCATGAGTTAATAATATCACCCCAAAACTTAAATCCCTAACTGGTCACCTTTGGTGTTCATTTCTTCTGAAAACTGGTAAATGAAAGGGAAAATTTTAAATATTTATCCAGCTTTCTATACAAACTATATATATCCTCAGTGTATATATGCTCAAGGTAGCCAAATAGTTGATGAGAGAAAGCTTTTCTTTAGAGAAGAATTTCAGCTAATAAATAAAATGGAAATAGAAGTAAACAGAATTGATTCTATTTGAATTACTTTAATAACAGATTTAATAAATGTATTTAATAAAAATTAATAGTTTAATAAATTAATTAAACCTAATATTAGATCAAATAAAATAGAATAAATTAATAAAAATTAAGTAGAAATGTGTTTCCACGTGGATGCAATCAGCCAAATCCAGACTGTGGGAAACTCTATAGGACAAACAAGTCTTCGTCAACAAACAATTTTACAACTGTAAAATAGATTTAAAATTCTAAAAAGACTCATCAACCAAATGCAATGTGTTGACCTTGTTTGAACCCTAAAACACTTACAATATAAGGAAATTTGAACACTGACCAAATATTTGGTAATACTAAGGAATTACTGTTAATCTTCTGAGGGGGAATGATGTATTGTGGGTTTTTTTTTTTTTTTTGAGTGCTTAATTTTCTGAAATACAAACTGAAGTATTTGTGGATGACATAATGTCTAAATCTTCTCCAAAATAATTTCATAGGGAAGGCGAGAAGAAGGGGTGGGTGGAGTATAGAAAAAGTAGGAATGGATGTGCTAAAATTTGTTGAAGCTGGGTGATAAGTATATGTGGGTTCCTTATACTGCTGCTGCTGCTGCTAAGTCGCCTCAGTCGTGTCCGACTCTGTGTGACCCCATAGACGGCAGCCCACCAGGCTCCCCCATCCCTGGGATTCTCCAGGCAAGAACACTGGAGTGGGTTGCCATTTCCTTCAATGCAGGAAAGTGAAAAGTGAAAGTGAAGTCGCTCAGTCGTGTCCGACTCTTAGCGACCCCACGGACTGCAGCCTACCAGGCTCCTCCATCCATGGGATTTTCCAGGCAAGAGTACTGGAGTTGGGTGCCATCACCTTATCCGTTCCTTATACTAGTTTCTTATTATTATTATTATTATTTTGGCTGCTCCTATGGCATGCAGAGGAGAAGGCAATGGCATCCCACTCCAGTACTCTTGCTTGGAGAATCCCATGGACGGAGGAGCCTGTTGGGCTGCAGTCCATGGGGTCGCTAAGAGTCGGACACGACTGAGCGACTTCACTTTAACTTTTCACTTTCATGCATTGGAGAAGGAAATGGCAACCCGCCCCGGTGTTCTTGCCTGGAGAATCCCAGGGACGGGGGAGCCTGGTGGGCTGCCGTCTATGGGGTCGCACAGAGTCGGACACGACTGAAGTGACTTAGCAGAGCATGGCATGCAGAATCTTAATTTCACTGACCAGGGATCAAACCCACACCCTGTGCAGTGGAAGCATGGAATCCTAACCACTGGACTGCCAGGGAATTCCTGGTTGCTTTACTTTGATACGCTTGAAAATCTTTGTATTAAAAAGTTAACACACACACACACACACACACTTACATCTCTAGAATCTCTCTCTCTCCCTGCCAGCACCAGCATCATTCACCTGGACCACTGCAGTAACCTCCTCTTCCTAAGGGTCCCCCAGCTTCTGCCCTCAACCCCACGGTCTATTTTCCTCAAAGCAGCCAGAGGGAACCAGCTAAACCCTAAGTCAGATCACAGCCCCACTCTGTTCCCCTGCCATTTAGAGTAAAAGCCAGAGTCCTCTCCACAGCCCATGAGGTCCCACACAATCTGTCCTCCCCACCCTCCCCCACCTCACCTCCTGCCGCTCCCCTGCACTCACTCTGCCCCTCTGCACTGACCTCCTTGCTGCTCCTCACACATATTAGCCACAGCCCCGGTTGGGGACGTTGCACTAGCCTGAGATGTTCTTCCCTTAGTTATCCACATGCCTCACTATTTCACTTTCTTCAGCTCTTCACTCAAATCTCACTGACCACTAAGGCCTTCCCTGGCCACCCAATCTGAAGTTGCAAACATCTCCCCTCCTCTAAACCCCCCTCCCACACACACACCAACATACTCTCTCTCTTTATCCCTTTATTTTTTCCCTTAGCACTCATCATCTAAAATACCATATTTTTAAAATTTGTTTTTTAATTGGTAAAATACCATACATTTTAACTACTACTTTGTTTTATTATGTCTCACTCCACTAAAATGTAAGTAAGCCCCATGAAGACAGTGTTTTTGGTCATTACTGTGTAACCAGTGTCCATAACAGTGCTTGGCACAGAGCAAGCACTCAATAAATATTTGCTAAGCAAATGACATTTCTATAAGCCCAAATAACTGCATTCTACTGTTCTGCCACCAAGTTCTGACTTGGGGGTCTCCCCCAACTCAGTGGACATTAGTTTGAGCAAAATCCGAGAGATAGTGAAGGACAGGGAAGCCCGGTGTGCTGCAGTCCATGGGGTCTCAAAGAGTCGGACACCACTTAGCGACTAAACAGCAACAAACTTCTACCTAGGGTTGACCCAGAGCAAGTCAGCCCCCACCACCCAGCCTCTCATCGGGCCGTTCATCCAGAGGCTGCCAGGTCTGCTTACCTGAAGTGTCATCTGGGGCCATGGACGGAGAGGTGTGGGGGCCACCAAGGGACCCACTGTCTCCTGGACATCAGGACGCTCTGCTGGAAAGAGGAGGACAGCGTTGGGGCCAGGCAAGTATATGAACTGGCCTGGTTTGATTAAGAAAATATATGCTTCTAGCCAGTTGTCAGATTTGCCTCTGAAGCTTTCTGTGACAATCTAAGGCAGAGGGTGCCTCTTAATTTATGGAGAAAGAAGAGGAAGATAGAAATAGTAAATATAAGCTAAAACTCCCACAGCCTGCCAATTGCTTACCCACAGCAGGGGTATTATCGTCCGCACTCTTCATCTTCAGCTCTTCGTTAGGCCTGTGGGGCGGAGGAGAGAATGCATGGATCTGATGCCCTGAAAGGCCAGTTCTGCCACCTACCGGCACTTTCTGAGCCTCTCTGCTGGGCCACCCTCACCTGATAGCTGCAGTTTCTCTTCTGCTGTCTCTCTCTATCCTCTGGTCATAAAGTCTACACACTCACTGTAGAAAACTGACGAAATACAGGAACGTGTAAAGAAGCAGGAGGAAAGTCATGCATCAGCCAGAGGCAACCACCATTACTGTTCTGGAAAATTTCATTCCACACATTCTACGAATCATTTAGATTCTACAGGCATAATTTTGCAGCTGGTTTTGTCCACTTAACAGTAAGAAGCAGAATTATATACTTTTGTAACCATCTGAAATGGCTGTTTACTGCTCCTATCACATGGGCTGACCTTAATGTACATAGCCATTCCCTTCCTACTGGGCAGCTAGGTTATTTCTTTCATCTTGCTCTGGCAAAGCAGACTTCAGCAGACATCATTGCTACTGCTAAGTCACTTTAGTCGTGTCCGACTCTGTGCGACCCCGTAGACCGCAGCCCACCAGGCTCCCGTCCCTGGGATTCTCCAGGCAAGAATACTGGAGTGGGTTGCCAGGACATAGCTTTGGATTATTTCTCTAGGGTATATTTCTGGCTGTGGAGGAAACCATCTTTTCCAAGAAATGGCAAGTGAGGACTGTGGGGCACAGGAAACAGCAACAGGAAGGAAGGAAGCAAATGGAAAACAGGAAGGTCAGAAGAAAAGGCAGTTATTTGAGGTTGCAGAGGCCTAGGTCCCTCTGCCAACCCTCCACCCACTGCTGTATCAGCCTGGCAGGATACTTAACCTTCCTGAACCTCACCCTCCTCATCTTAAAACGGAGCACAGAGGAGCCAGGATGTATACACCAAGCACAGGGCAGTCATGGGAAATGAGGACTTCAAGCCAGACACCAGGGCCTGGCACAGAGCAGGGGCTGAATAGATATTTTTTTGGTCTTTTCCTCCTTTGCCAGGCAAGTCTGACCCTAAGGTCTGAGTAGCAGAAACCAAGTGTATTTCACCCAGTCCCTACCACAAGTGAGGGCATGAGGATCATGCGGAAATCATTGTTCTCATGAGTATCAGCTGTTTCCAATGAGGGAACCATTAACTAAAATCATACGGAGATCTGAGAAGAGCTGAAGCAATAGCTCAGGGCTTTTTTCTTTCTAAGAAGTACAGTATGATATTGACACTTCCGGAAGTGGTTGCAACTTTTTTGAAAACATATAATCAATTGTCTTCACAATTACCTACAGAAACAGAATTATCACTAGCTGACCTGAATATAGTGCTTACTATGGTACTTCGTAGCATAGCTTCACATGTATTCACTTAATTCTCATGAGAACCCTACGAGATACTTTTATTCTTTTGAAGTAGACAGTATTATCCTTATCTTACAGATGATGAAACAGAAGCCAAGTAAACAGCTCAGTCATGCAGTGAAGATAGAAACATAGGCCTTTCAGCTCCTAAGTCTGTGCTCTCAACCAACAAACTGATGAGGGAGGCTGGGATCTTACCACAGCCCCATCTCCAATCCTTTCCAGAGTAGATAGGAAGCAGCAATAATGGACAAGATCCCTCCCTCCATCTTCATTCAAGCTTTGCTTTCGATCTGCCTTTTGCCCACACTGTCATTCCCAGTTTCCCTGCCTTTGTGGGACATGTGGCTAGAAGACCACCAGACACAGAAATGGCTGAAAGAACTGCTTTTTATTAGCACCCTTGGGGAGGGTGCTAATATAAAGCTTGAACAATGCACATGGATCTAGAGTCTGGAAGATCCAGAAAGGACCATCTGTCCTTCTCCACAGACTGGGGCTCACATCTCCCAGAATCAGAGACTACAGGGCATGGAGTGGGTGACTTTAGGAGCTCAGCCATCATCTCCTGTACTTCATGGATGAGAATGGGGGATTTGGAGCAAACTGGCTTGGTCCTGCACCAGTCCCTTGAGTAGGCTGAAAATCCAGGTCTTTGGATTTGTGGCCCAACACAAATTCTGCTGACTTCTTTGGCTAATGTAGTCCTTCATTAAAGAAAATGTCATCTTCCCAGGGTCTTCTCAAGCATCCTTAAGACCCACAAACAGAGAGGCAACCCTCCTTCCAGGGCAGGACTAAGCCAGCCTTCCCCTGCCATCTGGCCCAGTGCATGTACACAACAATCAGACTTCTAAAAGCCACTCCAGAGCCCTGGGTATATATGAGAGATAAGAGGGGGAACACAGGATGCAGCAAACAGCAAGGAAAGAACTCCACGGTCCATTTGAAGGAAGAGAGAGAAGAAAAACAAAGACATAACAATCCTTCTGCCCCTAGAACATCTCTTCCACAGCCAGGGAAGGTGAGAAGAGGGGGGACATCCAAAAACTGGGTCAAGCAATTCAGCCAATCCCAAGATCCACGAAGTCAGCAGAAGTACACAGTTCATTCTCCCTTCCTCTGATGTCAAAGAAATGAAAGCAGGAGGCACAAACATCGTTCTCCTCCTCCACCGTGGACCCTTTTCACTGATACACTTAAGTCATGTGAAAACCTTCATATCTATCCTTCTAAGCAATACCCTTCCTTTTGCAGAAACTGTTTGCAAATGCAGAAACTGAGGCTCAAGGAACTCTCTATACACACTAACTACTAACTACACACCACTCTGATAACATCCAAAGAGGGTTCCATTTTGAAGACAGTTTGAAACTTTGGGCCTTAAAAAAAAAAAAAAAAAAAAAACACTATCCTTGAACTGTCTTTCACAGTAAATATTTGGAGGCAGCTAGGATTTTAATCAAAAGGAGGATAGTAAAAGAAATGGGAGTACAAATATATACTGACTCAATAATCGGTAACAGAGAAGAGGGGTTCTTAGAAAACTGGAGAGGGAGATTAAGAACAAAACTGTACCTCCAGTGTGCTTGCTAATTTTTGAGAAGGAAACCTGCCCTTTTGGCACCAACCCCACACATGCCACATGGTATCACCTTAAGGGTTATGAGCAGTCACAAGCTGGAGCACACAGATCAGGGGGCATCTTGGGTGCTCTTCTGGGTGCTCTCCTGACAGCTAGTCAAGACAGTGTGGCCTAGAAGGGGCCATGTCAGGCCTGCACGCCTGTCTCCTGGGCCTGAGAAGTCTTCCTGCCATCAGGAGACTCAGTGGCCTCTGACCTGATGGCAGCTGAGACTGGGGGTGGGGTTTCTGAAAGAGCTGCTGGGGGCCCCAGCCTAGGCCAGCCAAGACAGAACAAAAAAAGTGCATCGTCACAGTGAGTGAGCAAGTGATGGCTGACAACCCCTGTGGACAACCATGGAGAAGAGCAAAGCAGACTTTTAGGGATGTCACATCACTGCCGCCACCACCCAAGTCCTCTGAGAGCACCCCCAACACTCGTGTTTTCAAAGAACCTGGCCAGCCCAAAGTGGGTCATGCAATGAAACCCAAAGGGAAACTCAGCAGACCCCAGCTCCCATGCAGTCAGCCCAAAGATAATGCTGACTCTCCAAGGGGACAGGTGGCTTTGGAAACTTGCCCAAGATACTTGGAATCCCAGTTACCCTGAGCCATCTGCTTTCTGAAAAGAATGGGGTTTGAAGGAGGCTGAGAAAGCCAAGTTATGTGGGGCACTGCTTTGCCTTCCCCAGCTGTGTGTGTCAGTTCTGGAACTTACGGACAACCCAGTAGGGTGGAGGGAGGAAGCTCAGCAGTTTATTGTGCTATGAGTTTCTGTTAAAGCAATGCCTCTATTCACTTCGCAGTGACCCACAGTGAGATACATTTTACATCATAACCCAGTACACGCTCATACATGTGTAAATATATAGACATATATCTGAAAACCAGTTGTTCTTTGAACACTTACCTTTACTACATGTTGTGATGCACTCATTATTTTCTATGCTGTTTTTTAATGTTTGTTGGAATCGAGTAAACTGATCTCACATCTCAATAAAGGGTCATGACATGTAGTTTTGAATAACCCCAGCTCTACCACCTACCAGCTGTGTGATCTAGAGCAAGTTATTTAACCTCTCTGTGCCTCAGTTTCCTCATTGTGAAGAGGGTGTAATAGTAATACCTACCTCAGAGAGCTGTTTGGCAGATTGAGGAAATATTTTGAAATTGCCTTTAAAGTGCTTAACCAACAGTACTCCCCTCCAAATTCCCACTAAAAGAAACTGAGGCTCTAAAGAGGAAGGAAACTTGCCCAGCTGGTAAGACCCATCACCCAGCCTGGCACAGCAGTTGAGAACTGGGGTGCCAGAGCAGGAGCTCACAGCTCAGATCCCAGCTGTACCATTTTCATAAAATGTGGCCTCAGGCCCACATCCTTGACCATGATGCCCTACTAGTTTTCCATGGAATAAAAGAGGATCACTTTCCCACTAAAATCCTCACTTTCTAGACAACTAAGATGACCCCTGGCCCATCCTGTTTCAACTTTGATTGTTCTGATGTCCCAACTGCTAACTCGGATAGCAAGTCAGGTCCCCATTCATTCGCCTACAGGTACACCTAAAAATCATGGAGGCCTTACTGTGCATCAGCCCAGGGACAGACCCTGGAGACAAATGGTGAGCAAATCCGACTAGGAGGCTTACAATTCAGTGTGCAGGAAGATATCAAAAAAAGATACTCACACTCATTCTTTCAACAAACATTTATTGAGCACCTGTTAAGTGCCAGGCACTGTGACAGGCCCTGTGGGAATACAGTGGTGAAAAAAAGCAGACCATGTCCCTACCCCTCACGGAGCTTACAGTCTAGCAGGGCAGAAAGGGTCATCCAATAATCCCCTAATGAACGTCTCACTACAAACTGAGGCCAGGGCCTTCAGAAAAGGAAAGAATGCCCTAGAACAAGGGGCCTTGGCCCAGACTACAGGATCAGAGAGGGCTTAGGATGCTTAGAAGAAAAATGAGCAATGGAGGGGTTGGGGAGTAAGGGGCTGCTCAGGACTCTATGGAAGAGGTGATGGAGTCAATCTTGAATGAGGAGAGTTTGAGGCATCTTTGGGACATCAGCCAAGTAGAGGTACTGAGTTAATATATATGAGGCTGAAGAAAAGAGCAGAGAGAAAGAGAAGAGCCAGAGAGTTCAGAGGAAATGCAGCAGAGGGTGGTCCCAAGGCAAGGAAAGAAAGTATTTTAAATAGGAGTGTTCAACCACTTCAAGAAAACAAAAACACCCCTTTGGAATCTGGTAGATGCAGGGGCAGGAGTGGAGAGGTGTAGGTACCTCTTCAGAGACGGGTCAACAGTGAAGGGGAGAAGGGTGACTGGGTGCTAGCCAGGAGCAGCATGGACAGAAGTAAGGTCAAATGACATATGGTTAAGACAGTAGAGACGCTGGCATGTATAAAGGCCAATAGAGAGGCTCAGCCAAGGAGGGCAGTGAAAAGCTGCCAGAAGAGAAAGTGTAACTGATTATGTCAGGTTCTGGAGCAAGGTGCGGAAAAATGGAACACAGAGTGTAAGCAGGGGACTGGCCTAAGGGAGGAAACACAAAGGTGGGAAATCAGTTTGCAGGCTTGGGGGCTACAAGTCGTAGGGAGTTCCACTTTTATGGTTTCTACTTGTTTTTTTGAAGCAGGAAGTCTGAAGGTAAAGAACATTCAAAAGAGTCACTTTAGGGACAAGACAAGAGTGGCTCAGAATAAAGTAGGACTGCCAGGCAAGGTGCAAAGTGATCCTGGATCTGTGGAAATGCTCATCTGCTCTGCTATATGACAGTCTCTATCAGGGCTTGCCTGCTTGGCTGATCAGTGCTATAAAAAGACCTGGGCCTGAGGTCACTGGGACGGACAGGCTTCCAGGAGAGGAATTGAAGGATCAAAATGAGGAGCTGCAAGGGGCACAGGACCAACATTCTTGGTGAGGGAAACAGCAGGGACAAAGGCTCTGAGGCAGGAAAGGGCAAAGCACCTTGCAAAGACCCCAGTGACAGAAGCTCAGAAGGCAAAGGATGGTGTGAGGTGAAACAAGTAGACCTGGAGGCCAGACTGGGGGAGAAGGCAGGAGGTGCTCAAAGGACATGCTGAGGCCTTCCTTGTCTTTATTTTTAAGAGGAACAGGACACTTCCCAAGGGTGTAAGCCGAGGCAGACCTGGAAGACTCTCCTCCCCACACCGGCCCTGGGATTCTGGACTCTGGGAGCCTCAGTTTGCTCATCCAGAAAAGAAGGATCAAAACAGTCTTTCTCACAGAGAACGTTGAAAGGGTTAGATAAGACTGTGCACGCAAATACTTCGCAGGGTCTCTGCCAGATCTTGTTCAACAAGCCCTCCATCCCTGCCCCTCCCACCCAGTTCCACCACCAACCCTTTGACAACTTAGCACCAGTCTGCAGTTTTTGCCCTATTTGAACCTAGCACTGTGCCCAGCACATGGCAGGCCTTCAATAAATGCTTGCTGATGGGTCATCTCTAAGCCTGAGGGTTATCAGAAGCCTAGTCCAGCAACTTGAGGAATGCAGCCATTTCAGTTTCTGAGCTGTATCCCAAGGGCTAGCACAGACTTCTCCCATGCCCCAACATGATGTGGCTGTGCTGGTGCACAATAGGCCTGCAGCCAACACTTTCTGAATGGCAAGCCATCTATGACAGGGCTCCCACAGAAGGCTAGCCCCTAAGATCCTCTACCATCTCCTAAGAGGGCTGGGTCGCAGGGAGTGGCTGTTCTTCAACAGCGCTCCATGTCACCGGCAGCACCCAGGTTTTAAAACAATAATAAGTTGAAATGTACTCGCCAAGAAAGCCACCGACCTACAAAGAAAATCTTATCACTGATCATCGCTGATCTTGCAGTGAGCACCAACCTCCCCTTTGCAAGAGCTGAGATCAAGATAAAGAAGCTATCAAAAGCCATCTGCCCACTTAAAATAATATCACAAGTCATGTTAGGAACCACAGACCTGGGGCCAGATACCAAAACAATTGTCTGAACGGGCCGCTTCAATTTCTCCTTAAAACCACCCATGTATTTTTAAAAGAAAAACACCCTCTCCACCCACCTTGGCCCTGCAAGCTTTTGATTTCTCTGTTCCCTTCCTTTCACACTCTAAAATGACCAAACTCTGCTACCCAAACTGTTGCGTCTTAGACAGAGCTCCCACGACAGCTGCCTGGGATGACGACTTGGGAAAACTGACAGAAATGAGGGTGATTCTGGGGCACTGGAACAACTCAATTATCTTGATCTAGGTGATGGTTTCACAAAGGCGTACATATGTAAAAATCTATTGAGCTTTACACTTAAGATCAATAAAGAATAAAAAAGATAAAAGGAAAGCAAGACATGCTGGAAACACAGAAACACCAGGAGTAAAATGTAGAATCTGCCTGGAATCCTATCAGGCCTTCAAGAGGAACAGTAGTTTTTTAAAAGGTCCCTACCTCTCCTCCCTGGTCCTGTCACTCACTAGCTGAGTATACTTGAACAAGTTGGCTCACTTCTCTGAACTACCTCAGTTTTCCCCTCTGTTAAATGGGCATAATCATAGCATCTACAGCACACAGCATGCACAGCAGGACTAAAGAGAGAACAAACTCAAAGCTCTCACAGAGATCAGTAAATGCTGGCCACTGTCAATCTTTCGAAGCTGCCACTATGCTTCAGTTACCTTGCCCATGCTTGCTGCATCCAATCCAAGCACCAAAGTGACTGTCACATCCCTTTAGCAGATGGGAAAACTGAGGCTCACAGATGAAGAAACTGATGCAAGGCTACACAGCTGATGACAGGCAGAGCAGAGATGGGGAACAGAATCCAAGAAACCATCTGTGATTCCCTAAGTATTAATACTGACACCTATATGGCCCCACTAATAGCCAGGCTCAGTTCCGAATGCTCTTACTTGTCTCCTGTGAAGCAGGTGCAATAATTATGTTTTCCAGATGAGAGTACTGAGGCACAGTGCAGTGAGATGAGTTGCCCAAGGTCACAAGGCTAATAGACAGGACCAGGATTTGAACTCAGGCACTGATGTCAGAATCCACTCACCGCTCAGCCTTGCTGCTTGCCCTGTTCAAGTTACTGTGAGGCTCACTGGTTGGTAAGTGGGTACTTGTCTGCTTGCTCACTTACCCAGGCACATCTGCGCACCAGACCCAAGCTAGACCTTTCAAACCACTCACAGCCTAAGACTTTGCCAGAATCATAAACATCTTGCTGCAGCCAGAGGCTTCTGATCAAGCATATACAAGATCCAAAAAGCATTTTCCCATTCCAATTTCCAGTCCTCCAAAGAGTGGGGAAATGCATGCATTTCCCACAAGTGCACAAAGAACCTACTTATCCCAGGTTAGACTTAGGTGGCTCCCCTCAAAATCAGGCCTAGCTGCTACTCTTGAAGAACTCGCGACTTGATAGGAGAATCTTACATCAAGACCTCCTGGGGTTAACGGGTTCATTCTCCCAGGACCTGAATGGTCCGTCACAGGTGGTACAGCAAAAACAAAGATCAAGAGCTTCCAGTCCAGGCCCATCTGGTTCTGCCTCTGCCAGAGGCACTGCTTGCCTGTGAAAGCAGGGGCGCAGCCCCTCAAGTCCACAGGAGATATCAGATTATATTAGAGCAAAGCAGGAAAGAGTGCACAGGCTTCAAGGTCAGACATGGCTGAACTGGAAAAGCCAGGCACCATCACTTCCTCAACCAGTTTCTCCCTCTGGAACCCTGGCCTCCTGCTCCATCAAATGGGGATCAGATTCCCCGCCTCCCACTGGCAACGCCCTTGGTCCACACTACCATATCACTGCAGTTCTCTTCACTCCAGCACATTATCCTTCATTCATACCAGATTCATTTCCAGCTCAGGACCTTTGCACTTGCTGTTCTCGCTCCCTAAAACACCCTTGCTCCCGTCATATGTGCATAGCTATTCCTCTTTATCATTCAGAGCTCAGTTAAAACAGCACCTCCTCAGAAAGTCCTCCCTGTTCCCTTTTCTACAACCCCCCCGTATCTGTACATAACTCTTTACCAGCATCCAGGATTCACTCCCTCAAAGGCCCTCCCCAAACATCCTGCCTAAAGCAGCTATTCCCTCCCAAACTATCCCCTTACTCTATTTTACTTTTCTCTCAGCAGTTAATCTTATCCTATGTATCTTATATACCTGTGGGTTTTTTTCAAACCATGCTTATAAAAGCTTGTATGAACCTTGAGGGCAGGGAAGATGTCTGTCTTGTTCAGGGCTTTACAGTGGACCTCAATAAATCAATGAAACCCCAGTAATTAAAACACGGCCTAGCACATGTTTGGTCTCCATTACTCTTTGACTAACTGACTGAACGTGCCCTCCTCCCTGTCCTGGACAGCAGGCCTGAGGGTTGTTGGAATGCTTGTCCTCCATCCTAAACACAGCCCTGCGTTGGCGGAGGTGGCGCTGGCAGACATTACCTGCGCCTCATCGGCTTCATGCAGCTCTTCAGCTGCCTGGCCTCAGCCTCCACGGGGCCCTGGCACTCGGGCTGTGGCTCCAGCTGCTGCTGCTGGAGCAGCCCTTCAGCATCAGTGGGTATGGGAGCGGGTGCAATCCGGAGCAGAACTGTGTAGTTGCGGCCGTGGTTGTTGGCCCAGAAAGTGCCCTCGGGGGTCTCATAGCGCACCACGAAGTCCAGGCGCGCCCCATCGCCCGCGCCCTCAGCAAAGGGCAGCTGGAAGGCAAAGCGGTCAGTGCGGCCACCGTCGTCGGGCGAGGAGGCGGACACCTGGCCAGGGCCCAGGCCAAGGCCCAGATCCAAGATGGGATCTCCTGCTCCTGGTCCTCCCGCTCCTGCCCCCGGCGGGCTGCGCGGGACGTAGCGTGCTGGGTGGTCGCAGAAGGAAGCCCAGCCGTCGTGTGAGGCCCGCACGTGCACCACCTTCTCGAAAGAGCGGTTCAGCACGCGGACCAACCCTCGCAGCACTGGCGGGCGCCCCCCAGGCACCCACACCCCGGCACCCCCGGGGACCGCTCCGGGAGGCGGCAGCAGCGCCTCCAGCTCCACCATGACGCGCCCCAAGCGCTCCAGACGGCCCGGCGCGGGCGGCAGCGAAAATGTGGGCACCAGGTAAAACCCCCCGCCAGCGGGAACGGGGCACAACGGCGAGGGCTCGGGGCAAGCCTCCTCTTCCTCCTCCCCTTCATCCCCATCCTCGCCATCGTCGTCCTCAGCCCCGCCGCCGTCACCATCTTGCCCGGCCGCCGCCGCCATCTTGCCCGCCCCGGGCCCGCCCCACGGCCGGTAGCGGCGCAGCTGCGCCAGCGGCAGCCCCAGGGCCTCGTCGGCGAACAGCACCCTCCGCGGGGCCACCGCTGCCTCTACTGAGGTGCGGGGCTCGCCCGAGGCCAGCGAGGGGGGCGCGGGATGCCGCAGCGGGGGCTCCACAGGGGCCGTGCGCGCCATATTGGCGGCGGCGGCGGCACCGACGGCACCGGCAGCGGGACCGGCGGGGGCAGGGCCTGAAGGGGCGGGCAGCCAATGGGAAGGCCAGCGCGGGGGAGGGTTACGACTCACGGGGGACGTAGGCGGTGAAACGAAGACAGGTATAGCGGAGAACCAATGGGGATCCGCGCATGCGTGACGTAGGCGATGAAGTGCGTGCAGGGGAAGCACACAACCAATGGGGATGCCCGAGAGTGGGCGGTGTACGAGGCGGGATGATCGAGGAATCAATGGAGAGGCCTGGATGCGTGGGGGGTGCGGGCCCGGGATGAAGAGAGCAGACGTAGGATAGCTAATGGGGAAGTGTGAGCTGGGGTGGTTGGGAAAATGGAATGGCTACAGGCGATGGGGCAGCAGGGAGCGAACAGAAAGGCCAGAAAAGTAGGAGATCCGTAGGTTGCGTAGGTAGTGGGACGGAAGAGAGAGACAGCGAAGAGCCAATGGGGAGCCGCGCGCCGGTGATGTAAGGAAGGATGACGATAATAGCTGCAGTGAGCCAATGGAGAGTCTTGTAAGTGTGCACTACGCCTTTAAGGGGCGGTGCCAGGGCAGACGTAACCAATAAGGAGGCTAAAAAAGATGAACAGGAGGTGGTGTCAGCAGCCTCAGCGGGGAGGGGAGGGGAAGAGCCAATGGGGTGGGCGATGAAGTAGCAAGGAAGAGCTGCCAGGTAGCCAATGGGGGAGCCAGAGTGAAAGCAGTTGAGACCGCAAAGGGCAGTGCTAGAACGGGATGAACCAATGCCGAAGCCAGAAAGTGTAGAAGGACCCGGAGGCGGGACTGCAAAGAGCAGAACCAACTGGGATGTTTTAGGTGTTGTGAAGAAGATGAACAGCCAATAAGGAGGCCAGAGAAGAGGACAGTGCGTAGGCCGCCTGAGCTGTAGGGTGATCAGGCCACTGATCTGTAGAATGTAGGCAGCCCTTAGGAAGAGTACACCTCTGACGGATGAATTTCAGTTCAGTTCAGTTCAGTCGCTCAGTCGTGTCCGACTCTGCGATCCCATGAATCGCAGCACGCCAGGCCTCCCTGTCCATCACCAACTCCCAGAGTTCACTCAAACTCACGTCCATCGAGTCGGTGATGGATGAATTTACGTTCTCCTTAATCCTCTGTGACTCCCTGTTGCCCCAGGAGTGTGAATGCCCAGAGCCCCTGAGACCTAGATTGCATCCTCATGTGAAACCTAAGAAGGCACAACGGACCTCTCCTGTCGCAGTTACTGGGCCTGCTCGACCCAGCTCCGAGCCTTTCCTTGAGCTGTACCACTAGCCAAGAATGCCCCTGATTATCATCTTCAGTATTCTCCAGACTTGGCATCATTCTTGAGTGAATGGCCAAATGAGAGTCAGAGCTTTATGGGGAAGATTAGCTTTTTCTAACTCCAGCTCAGAAACACTGAGTGATGACTGTATGCATCCAGGAGTTGGTTGAGCATGTTGGCAGACATTGACTAATGTAATCACAAACCAGAGCCCTGTCTTTCTTGCCTGACTCAAACTCCACACCCCTCAGTGGCCTCAGCTCCCTTCTTTCTGTCTCGGTCTCTACTCCTACTGTTCCCTCCTCCAAGAGTACTGCTCCTTCTTGGTCATCTAATGAACTCCTCTCACTCCCCTTCCACTCTTACTTTGAAACCCTGCCTCCTGTGGGAACGGAATTGTAGCTTGTGTCCACTGAACATGACATGTTCTCCCTCCATCCTGGGAGGATTTTTCTGAACACCCACTGTATGGAAGGTTCTGACTCACAACATCCCTAGGAGAAAGGCAGTTCTCCCGGCGGGCTCCCCTCCTCAGGTCTGTGTCCAGGATAGGGTCATGGGCCAGGAACTAATATGTTTAGTTGCAAATAACAGGGAAACCCACACAAAATAATATGGGCTTAAACAAGATAGAACTTTTTTTTTTCTCACCTAAAATTTCAAGATGTTAAGTAGTCCAGGAAGTCCTTCATCTGTGTCCTGGTCTGGCCTAAGACTGTCATCCTTCAGCAAATCCTGTCAGCTCTCCATTTGCTATATTTCCCAAATATGCCCTCTCCCACTCCCTCCACTGCCAGCACCATCATCAGTCACATGGATTACTGCAGTAGCCTTTCTCTCACTGATGCCTCTGCTTCCACCCTCACTCCTACAGTCCATTCTACACTCAGCAATCAAAAGGATCCTGTTAAATCCTATGACAGTTCACATCTCTCCCCTGCTCACAACCCTCCCATGGCCTCCTGCTCATTCAGTAAAAGCCAAAGTCCTTACCATGGGCTATAAGGTCCTGTATGGTTCAATGCCCCTCCCCCCAGTCCCCTGTCTTACCTCACCTCCTACCCGTTTCTCTCACTTGCACCACTCTAACCACACGGACCTCCTTGGTATATTTTGAGCAGATCAGGCACACTCCCACATCAGGATCTTAGCACTGGCTATTTCCTCTGGAATTGCTCAGATATCATCTACATGACTCCCCCCTCACCTCCTTCAAATCTTTGTCAAAGGCCCACTTCTCTGCAGACTTTCGCCAGCCTCTCTATTTAATCCCGTCCCCTCTCCCATAGAAGCCTCCTCTGCGAGAGGATGTAGTCCAGTGCAGAGAGGTGGTGACCCTGACCTCTGCCCACTTGACCCCTTGGTCCTCGCTGTGCACGATTCCTGGCCCCCAACAGCAGCAGCATCACCCCTCACTCAGCCTTCTCCCTCCTTTTCTGGTGCTCCTCTCACAGAGTGAGAGGAAGGGTAGGGGCCCTGTGGGGAGGATGCAACCCACACCTTGGACTCTGAAAGGGAAAAAAGAGCCCCCTCTCTCAGGAGGGAACAGGTCCTGGGGCAGGGAATGGGGCCTCAGCTTCTAGAACTGACCTGGTTTACAGTTATATAGTTCAGACCTCCCAAGTCCACAAGGAGCAAGGGACATCCGTAAAGTCAGACTCCTTCCTGACAAGCCCGTTCCTCACCCCATCTCTTGCTCTTAACCACATGCCACATCTTTTAAGCTCCTGCTGTATGCAGGATCCCTGAAGGCCTCCAGCCTGAGACCTTACCCCACTTGGTGCCTCCCCTGGCTGCTCGGCACACATGGGCCATCTTTGGGTCTCAGACATATCTTACCACCTCAAATGCCTCAACCAGTGAAATTGTTTTGAACTAATGGTAGGGAGATTTGGGTTTTTTTTTTTTTTTCTTTATTGTTGTTGGCTTTTTTTTTTTTTTTTAGGTCTTTTTTCTCTATTCACTTTTTTTTTTTTTCTTGTCTTTACAAAGCCAGGCCACCAGGCCCCTCTGCACTTTTCCAGAAAGGTAAGTCTGAGTGGAGGAAAGAGGCTCTCCTTCTTTTGAAAACTTGAGAGGGAATGGGGAGAAAAAGAAGTGAAGGGGTTGGGTCTTGGACAGGAGGTTTATACCATGTGAATAAGCTCTTCCCAATTTCTGTTCCCCAGGCCTGAAGCCAATCTTGCAGACGGGTTGGAGTAGACATTGGATGGCAGAACCCTAGGCTCTGCAGGGCACTGGAGTGCTAAGGGCAGAGAGTCTCAGCCATGGCTTATCTGGAGAAGCCCGAGGGCTGCTCACACCTGTTGAAGATTGATTGGAGGGAAAGCTCACTGAGGTGAGGAAATGCAGCCACCAAGTCTTGGACAACCTGAAACCTTCAAGCCCCCCGAAGAATCTCCAAATCTCAGAACCTCCCTGTCATTGCAGCCTAGAATTTAAAACGTGAGACCATTGTGCTCAAGGAAACATGGGGGTTTCAAACTCCACCACTGATGGGACACAGGGCCCCTATTCACCAGCTCTGTGATCCCAGGCACATTGCCGGACTACCTCATGTCTCCGTTTTCCCGATATGTATAACCGCCGTGATGACAGATGGATCTCCAAGGGCTGTGGTGAGGATTGAACATGATTAGTTGTGAGAAGTGTTCAGTGCTGTGCCTGGCACATGGAAAATCTGAGATAACTATCAGCTATAGGGATGATGGTGGATATTTGGAATACTAAATCCTTAGAAACTGGGATTTGTCAGAGTAGAAAATTACAAAGGCTGAGGGCCTCAGAAGCATCAGAACATGATGTACCTGACCATGAGAAGTTTGGTGTCCCAACGGGCCTCTCCAGGCTTTGCAAGGATGGATATATTAATACTGGGGCCTGGTTGGGACCTTCCTGGTAGGGCAGCCTCTGGGTCAGAGTTCTCAGGCCCTAAGATATAATGAGGCAAGACTTTTCTCCCTTTCCTCATTCAGTGATGTTCAGTGGATTCTGGGAGTGATTCCCAGACTCTTGGATTCTGTGAATTGTGCGGGGGTAGGGAGGGACTCCCTGCATTTTTTCTCGGTAAATTAACTTCTATGCCCCTCAGTCTCAGAAGATGGGTTGCAAGAATGTCCAGAGCTCCTCATCCTTGGGCAGTAAGAGCGTGATGACCATGTAAGTTCCACTTAAGGGTAAACAGGCCTGGACCAGAGCAAGGCCTCTGGAAATGCAACCCTATTTCATTTATTTCCCTGGCATTTCCCATCCATGCATAGCCTGTAGTTCGTCTCTCCCTTTCCTCGGAGACCCTCACATATGCCTTCACTCATGGGGTGGCATCTCTACTTGCCTGAGAAGCCCCTGTGATTTATTTGAGTTCTTTTCCCTTTTTTTCTAACTCTACACAATTGTTTTAAAAACTGTGGTTTCTCATGAGCCTTGTTATCTCATTGATACCTCTCACCTCTGTAGTGAGGGGAAGAAATCATATTTTCAGATGACTCGTAAAGGGCAAAGAAAAAACCCAAAATTTCAAAATTTCCGTTTAAGTCTCATAATCAAGAAGAGAAGAAACAGAGCAAGCGAGTGAGAGAGAGAGAGAGAAGAAAAAACCTATGAGAACCCCCCCCACCCCGTGATTATCAGCGTACACACTCATCAAAAAAAAAATTGGATTATTAGAAGAGAGAGGTCTGTGGCTTCCACACCGTGGTTTTTCTTCTCGGTATAAAAGCAAAGTTGTTTTTGATATGTGACAGTTTCCCACAAGCCAAGCTGATCCTTTTCTGTCAGTCCAGTTCACCAAGGTGAGTGTCCCCACTCTCCCCCACCAGATGTGGGTACAACGGAAGAGACGACAGTGAGGTAGGCATTGAGGGGATCGGGGGCCCTTGGGGACTGTCAAGACGCACACAGCTCCTGTGGTCCTGGTCAGGTAAGGTATTATTTACAGTAATAATAGTAATAACAAACGCCAGAAGACTGATAGATAAGCACTTAATCAGTGCTGAGGCAGAGGCAGAGATAAATAAATGGATCAATGAGTGGATGGGTAAGATATTTTAAATATATCAACTGCCAATCTTTATGAATTGCAGAGCTTTGAACAACTTGAAATACTATCCAGGTAAAACTGGAAATTTCAATTACGTCTGTGGCATCTCTTCGGCTCTTCTCTCTTGATACCTCCCATACCTCTCTGTCTCATTCTTTTTATGTTTCTCTGCCCCACTCTTTTTCTGTCTTTTCCTGGAATGCACACTCTCCATCCCTCTGTCTCTCTCTGTCTCTGACCATTTCCCCTGTTGCTGTCTCCTCCATCTTGACCACACTCCGTCTGTCTCCTTTCCTCCGTCTCTCCCACCACCTTTCCTATTCACTCATCTTGCCTTCTCCCTGCCTGCCTCCCCACACCCCAAAGTCTAGCACTGAACTTTGTACAGTTGGTGGTTAATAACAGTGTGTTAAATAACGTTGAGAAGGACATTTACATTTTACAAGAATGAGCTTCAATTCTGTTTGCCCTGATCAAAAGAGGAGTTGGGTTGGGCTGAGCCCTTAACATGAACTTGTGCTCGCACCGCATGATGAGAGCCTCCTGGGGGGCACTTCACACCATTGTCAACCATGGTTTAGCTGCAGGGTCATACCCTTAGGACCTGGTGTGTGTATGTGTGTGTGGCCAGGATCCATGTCCAGTAACAGAGTAGATCATTCAGGGTCCGTGTGATTTTGTCTCTGCAGGCTTAGCAAGTGCTCACTGAGTGTTAACTGTATTTTTTTTTTAACCAAATTAGAATCATGCTATCTGGCTATCTGTTGATTTTGTTTCTGCTTTATTCAATGAATAGGAGCATTTTTGTAGGTCACTGAAAAATGTTTCAACATAAAATGATCTTTTATAACTGTCCAGACTATCTTCACTTTGGTGTGAACCACGGCTGGTTTAACCAAGTGCTGATTTTTGGACATTCAGGTTGTTTCTAGTTTTTCCCATAATCATCCCTGATTAATCCCTCGAATTCCTACAAGTCGAGTGGCTAGGGCAAAGGGTTTGTGCATTTTTAAGGTTTCTGACCTTTTCTACAAATTGTTCTCCCAAAACGTTGTCCTGTTTTATGTTCCCTCTACTTGAGCTAACCATGGGTGGGTATTATCATTTTTTAGTCCTTTCCCAACATAACAGGTAAGAAAAATATTACCATGTTGTTGAAATTTGCACCTTTTGATAATACTGTTTGTTGACCATTCATGCTTTTCCCCCCCAGTTGTCTGGTCATGTCCTTAGTCCTAATAGGGTGTTCATTATTTTAATTTATTGATGTGTCACAGCTCTTTATATAAAAGGATATTAACCTTCTCTCAGCCATACATATACAGCAAATATTCTCTCTCAATTCATCATTTGCTGAAGTTGTTTTTCTATTTCTGCTGTTTTGTGATGCTTATGATGTTTTTATATTGTCAACGAGGTTAGTCTTTTCTTCTGTGGTTACTGTCTCTGGTTTTATGCTTAGAAAGTCCTTTCCCACTTGAAAATGAGATAAATGTTCACCTGTGTTGGCTTTTCTTCTCTTTTATGGCTTCATTTTTTCCATTTACTTTAGAGGTTAAGAGTGTGGGTATTGGAGCCAAACTGTCTGGGACAAACCCAACCTCAGCCCAAGCAATCTGTGTGATTTTTAGCCAGGCATCTAACCTCTCTATACCTCCATTTCCTCATTGGTACTGTGATGGTTATAATAGTACCAACCTCAAAGGGTGGTCGCAAGGATTAAATCTCTCAGCCTTCTTAAATGCTTAGCATAGGGCCTGGCATACAATAAACCCAAGATCAATATAAGATATTATTATTTATCCCTTTAATGGATCTGGAATTTATTTTAGGGTATATGATGAGGGTGACATTTCACACTAGGCAGGGAGGGGTTGGTGGGAAAATGGACTGGTCAGTCATTAACTTTATTGTCCCCTTAATTATCCCAGAAACATTTGTTAAACAGTCTCTTTCAATGTCTCCTGGTTTGAAATGCCACGTGCCACATTCATCACAACTCCATTCCCTGTAGATGTTTTTGAGCTCAAATACATGGTCTGTATTTGAGCTTTTCCCCTTCTGTTCCCCCTCAGTGTCTCTTCTGGTGCCAGGGCCACAGCATTTTGTGATTGTTGCTCTTCACTACAATGTAGCACCCACTGAAAGCCCTGGCGCCTTGCCCTTTGTTATTCCTTTGTTATTGTGGAATAACAAAGGATCAGTTCCTCCAGCCAGAGACCAACAACTGTTCTTACTTGGAGCATCTCTTTCTCTGTCTCTCTCTGTCTCCCTCTCTCTCTTTCTCTGTCTCTTGCTGTCTCTCTTGTCTGTCTCTTTGTCTCTCCCCATCTCCCTGTTTCTGTCTCTCTTGTTCTCTGTCTTTGACGTTCTGCTCCTGTGGGTTCCTTGCTCGTCCTCACTGTCTCTCCTCTCTCATTATCTTTCTCATTCTCTTTGTTTCTCTCTCCGAGTGTCTCTCTCTGTCCCACCCCATGTCTCTCCCATCTCTCTCTGTAGCTGTTGTCCTCTGGGTCTCTCAATTTGCCTATGTCTGTTTCTGTCTCTCCTTGTCTCTCTGTATCCCGGTCTCCAGCTATTCCCCTGGATAGAAGGGCAGTATCGAATCAAAGGCCTGCAGACACCTAGCCGCTCACCCAGACACAGAGCACAAGGCCCCTGGCCCTCATCCACTCCATACCCCTCCCCTTCCCAGCATACAGAGGGGGCAGATTGAGGCCGGGAGATGGGCAGGAAGATTCCATGAAGCCCTCACAGAGACATAGTGGCAGAGCTGAGACCCGAGCTCAGATCCCGAGACTCTCAGAGGGGCCCTGGCTCTGTCTCTCTCCCCAACCGTAGGCCTCAGACTACTCCTCGGCACCCATCACAGGCACGGGGGACCCTGGGCTGCCTCCCATCTGCTGCCATTCTCCCTTCAGCCCTCTCACAAGTTGGACCCTCAGGGTCACAGTGTGGGGCCAGCCTCACAAGAGCTAGGCTGGGTGGGGTCCCAGGGCCCCATGAGTCAGGAAGCCTCATGGCCAGAGGGTGGTGATACTAGAGGGACATCAGTCGGTCTGTTTGTGAGTCTGGCTGTGGACAGGGCTCAGCCATGTCCCCAGAGTTGGCACTGGTCCCTGGGACTCTATCCTGGAGCCCCTCCAGAGAGCCTGATGGTGCACTCTCTACTGGCAAAGACCAGGGCCTTTCCTGCTCCCACCATGAGGTCCTAGCCAAAGGTGTGCTGGCCTCAACGTCCCCTTCCTTCCCTCCCACATCTCTGGCATAGTGGCTGTGAGTCTGGGAGCTTTGTCCCAGAATGGACAGGAAGACAGACCCTTCACGGGTCCATCTACTGGTCACTGACATTTCATTAAGCATTTAGTACACATTAACTTTGGAAGATGGGTACTATTATTGTCTAAATTTACATTTGAGCCTGAGGAATGTTACAGCTGGTTAGTGTCAGAGCCTGGTTCCAGGCTGGGGGAAGCAGAGGATGATTCTGACCTTCCTGCTTTCCCAGAACTTAGGAGGGAGGCCGAGGGGAGGCTTGCTGCAATTCCAGGCCTGGTAGGCAGGAGGCACTGTGAACTTAAGGAAGTTCCAGTGAATTTGGGCACCAGGGACGTAGGCCTTCACATACTGAGAAACTGAGCCCATGGACCCCACAGAGTCTGTGGGTTCGAGATTCTGGGATCGTTTGAATCTAAGAAATAATGTTCTATGATTCTAAGGTTCTGGCATCGTACCATTTGAAGACTCCGAGGGCCCCAGTCTCTGTGGGGTCTACATGGCGCTCCCCAAGCGTCAAACCTTGGGCCTCTCCATGGCCCAAGAAGGGCCAGGTCTACAGGGCCCAGGGCTCGTCATGGTGGCCAGATGGACGTCACTCACCACATCCGCCAGCACCCACATCACCCCACCTGGGCCAAACCAGCTGCAGGACGGGATGGCCAATTCTCGGAATGAAACCCGTGGGGTGGGGTACCTGCCCCCTTCTTTTCCTCCTTGGTACTGATGAAGCCCAGTGCATCCGGCCGCCATGACGTCAATGGCAGAAATATCTGGGGAAGTCGGGGGCTGTGACAGCAGGGCTCAGATGCAGACCCCGATACGAAAATACAATCTGTGTCCCAGAAACATCCTCCATGTGGCTTCTGAGAAATAGTCAGAAAGGGACGCCCCAACAGACAGTGCAGGAAGCCGGCTGCCCAGTCTGGCCCTCCAGGTACCCCACCACCAGACAGACCATATCCACGGCCCCTTTCTGAGAATGTATCTATGCTGCCCTGACTCAGGTGGTTCCAGATGTATCTGGGGAAGTGGTTTCTTATATGCTCTGGCCAAGGGTCCAGGCAACTGGAGAACCGACCACAAGCTAGCCTTGTGGACCAGGCCAGAGCGCTGGGAAACATTCATGCATCCACCAAAACCGGTATTGGTTTGCTCAGGTCTTCTGTGACAAAGTACCACAAACTAGGTGGCTTACACCACAGAAACGGTTTGTAGCACAGTTCTGGAGGCCAAAGTCCGAGATCAAGGTGTCGGCAGGGGTGGTTCCTCATAGGGGTATGAGAATCTGTTCACGCATCTTTCATAGCTTTGGATGGTTTGCTGGCAGCCTGATGTCCCTTGGCTTGTTCAAGCCTCACCGTGATCTCTGCCTGCCTTCATCCACTCATTCATTCACTCACGTCTTCAGGGTCTTCGACAGTCTCTCTGGCCCTTGTTCTGAGCCTCCACAGACCCAGGCTCTTAATTCTCAGGCAGTAATGCCCTAAGCCCCTGAAAGACTAGGGGTTTAAATACCTGGATTCTTACCCCTACTTCCTTCAGCACCATAGCTCTGACACCCACTGACAGCAAAGAAAAAAAGGAGCTACTGCCCCCTCAGAACCCTCCCTTCTACTCCCCAGGTCTGCTCTCAGCAGCTCTGTGCCCATCCCAGTGCTGTGGGGTGAGACTGGGACATGAACACACACACAGACACACACACACTTTCTGGAGAAAGTAGAGTTCTCAAGTCACCATGGGGCTGTGGGACACTGTACCTGGTTAGCCACTTCCATAGCATGGAAGTTGGACTTGGCAGTCCCTTCCAGTTCTGGCTTCCTCTCAGACTTGGATTACATGAATCTGAGAAACCAAGGCCCTGCCCATCAGAGAGTGTAAGGTTCTGGAGCCATTTAGGAGAACTTTCTGGACGGGGCTTTCTGGATAGGAAAAGGAGCAAGCATTCTGGGTAGGTCGAATAGCATGAGCAATGGCTGGGAGGCAGGCCTGCAAAGCAGAGACTAGGGTAAACTCTGGTGGGAGCCAAGTCAAGGAGCTTGTACCAGCCCTGGCTCAAGAGAATCTGTATTTCCTCTTTTCTGGTACCTGCCCTGCCAGCTCCGTGCAGGGTGGGAGCATGGAGATGATCTTAGAGATGCCCGTCTAAGCTCCAGACTTCTTCACTCAGCTCCTACCCGGCCTTGCCACTTGCACATCTAATGCCAGACTTTCCATGTCCCTCCACACCTGGATCATGACCCCCTACCCTGCTCCCCCATGTCTCCCCCATCCCAGGTCATGTCAGCTCTGTCCCTCCAGCTGCCCAGCTAACACCCGTAAGTCACCATGACCCTCCCTCTCTCACCTCCCACATCCAAGCTGCCATCCAGTTCTCCTGACTCCACCTTCAAAACATAACTCAGCATAACTCACCACTTCTCACCATCTCCACTGCCATCAGCCTGGTCTGGACTGTTGCTTGCCTGGACTATTGTAGTAGCCTCCTCACTATTCTCCCTACTTCTGCCCTCACCTCCCTAGAGCATCCCCCTCTTACAGCAGCCAGAGGGATCTTTTGACTCCATGCCCCCCTCTTACTCCCAGATATGCCCAAGTCACTGGGGTAACAATGCTCCCAGGAGAAAATCAGAACCCAGTCCTAGCAGGGTCAGCAAAAGTTGTGTGGCTTGTACCCAGTTCTGGGAGGACAGGAGGGCGGAGGTTTGAAGTCCACCACTCAAGTGCTGAAATCTACCCTGACTGAAGCCCCCAAAACCAGCCTGAATTCCCCAGCAGGGTTGTGCCAGTGTGTGCGGGCAGGCTGTGTACTCGGTCTATGTATGTCTGCACGGGGGGTGTGCTTTGAGCCATAGTAGGCACACCTGTGTCCCTGACACCAAGTATGTGTGTACACAGGCACACACATGTGACCAGAGCTGGGGTCCCTTTGGGACAGTCCCTGGCCAGTGCCTGCTCTGACCAGAGAGGGTGTCCACATGGTTCAAACAGTTGAGTATTTCATACACGCACAGCCCAGCACACATGTAACTTCCTTCTTCTTGTGTCCCTGCAGCCTGCCCTTGAACAAGGACCCAATGCCCAACCCCAGGCCAGCCAAGCCCTTGGCCCCTTCCTTGGTACTCAGCCCATCCCCAGGAGCCTCGCCCAGCTGGAGGGCTGCATCCAAGGCCTCAGACCAGCTGGGCACCAAGAGCCCAGGGACAACTTTCCAAGGCCGGGATCTCCGAAGCGGGGCCCACACTTCCTCTTCCTCCTTGAACCCCATGCCACCATCACAGCTGCAGGTAAGGCCTAGGGTCCAGGATAGGGCAGGCAGGGTGGGGCACCTGGGCCTACAGGTGCCGACCTTTACTGTGGCACTGGGAGGGGGGGCCCAGCTGGGGCACAGGAAGTGGTTTTCTGGGTCCCAGGCAAGTCTGTGACTTATGCAGATGTCACAGGGCCAAGAAAGTCCCCACATAGCAGGTCTCAGAGATTCGAGGCTCTCACCAACCTCCCAACCCATATCTCAGGAGAGGAGACCCCATCATCGTCCCACAGGCATAGCCGTGTGTGTCTCCACCCCCATGTGACAAAGGGCTGGGGGCCCACAGAGGTAAGGTGACGGGATGGAAGCCAGCTCCGAAACTTACTAGCTGGCTTGACCTTGAAACAGTCACCCAGTCTCCCTTAGCCTCAGTTTCCACATATGTAAAATGGGGATGGTCATAGTACCCGGTAGGCAGGGTTGTAGTGAGGAGTATAGGGATTAGACATGTAGAACGAGCATAAGGATAGCATGTCACCCACCTGCCTTCCCCCAGATGCCCACAGTACCCCTTGTCATGGTGGCACCCTCCGGAGCTCGGCTGGGTCCCTCACCCCACTTGCAGGCGCTCCTCCAGGACAGGCCACACTTCGTGCACCAGGTACCAGCTCAGCATGGGTAGGGAGGGTGGAGCAGGCGGGAGAACTGGGGAGGGGACCAGGTTGAACCACAGCCCTCATGTGCCCCCAGCTCTCAACGGTGGACGCCCATGCCCGGACCCCTGTGCTGCAGGTGCGCCCACTGGACAGCCCAGCTATGATCAGCCTCCCGCCACCCACTGCTGCTACGGGGCTCTTCTCTCTCAAGGCCCGGCCCGGCCTGCCACCTGGTAACTGTACCCCACAGTTCCACAGAACCCCAGAGCCCCCAATCCTTGAACTAAAGCAGTGTGGGCTGCTGAATCACGGCCCTCGGGGGGCCAGAGGGGTCAGGTCTTATCATCTTGGAAACTCCAACCTCTCAAAAATGTCAGAATCTTAAAGACGCAGAATGTCAAAATCCCAGAACCACAGATCTTTTGCAGTTAGTCGAAATGTCAGCACAGTCTTTGAGCTGTTCTACAGAAGCTTTGGAGGTTAGGGACCACAGAGCCCCCTGGGAGTCTGGGCCTGCTAAACTCAGGGCGGGGTCGGAAGCTCAAAACAAGAGGCCTGGTCAGGGCCAAGCTTCAGAGCCTGGCACCCAGAGGTGCCCTGTCCCCCCTGCAGGAATCAACGTGGCCAGCCTGGAGTGGGTTTCCAGGGAGCCAGCACTCCTCTGCACCTTCCCAAGCCCCGGCATGCCTAGGAAAGACAGGTCAGTGCACAGGGCTGGGAAAGCTCCCTGCCCTGCCACGCCCGCCCCTGACACTCTTTGTCCCCCCTAGCACCCTTTCGACTGTGCCCCAGGGCTCCTACTCACTGCTAGCAAATGGCGTCTGCAAGTGGCCCGGATGTGAGAAGGTCTTCAAGGAGCCAGAAGACTTCCTCAAGTGAGTGAGCCGGGCCCACCAGGCCCATTCTGGTCCAGGGGTGGGGGTCAGTTTGTGGGAGGTCTGGGGGTGCAGGTTTCAGCTCACGCCTCATCCTGATAGGGAGTAAGATGAAAGAGGCAAAAGCTGAGACTGTGGGTTCAGAGCCTGACTCCATCACTCATGGGCTCTGATCTTGGGCAAATTACTTAGTTTCTCTGAGCCTCAGTTTCCTCATCTGTATAATGGGGCATCACAATAGAGGTGTGTGCTGATTGCCTCCATTTTACAGACGAAGAAATTAAGGCCAGCGAGGTTGTGTCTTGATCAAGATCACCCAGCTTCTGAGTGATAGCCAGCCTCCAGAATCCACACTCCTAACTGCTTTGCCCTGCTACCCTGTCATGCCAACACACCAGCCTGATTTTATTGATCCCTGAAGTCCCAGATCCTCACAGTGGCTGTTGCTGCTTCCTCTCAGCCCCATCACACACACACACACACATACACACTCTGTTTCTCTCTCTCTGTCTCACACCCACCCCCTTCTCCAACCATACCCAACTATCAGTGGCAACTCAGTGCATCCTGTCTTCACGACCAGGCCTTTGGACAGGCGGTCCTCTCCATCTGGAATGCCTTTCCCACTCTCACTTACCTGGCCCGCTCTCAGCTCACTACCCATCCATCATCATCTCCAGCACCCTGGCCATAGAGTAGATGCCAAGTGGCATGCATTGAAGGAATGACAGGTGTGAGAGGGAGACTGAGGTCAACAGAGGGGAGGGAGGCTGAGACTCTGAAGAGACCTTCCTCCCAGAGAGTCTGAGCCCTTTTCCCTCAGAATGTTGAGCCAGAAGGCTGGGCCCACCATGGTCACCCGCGTGGACTCTTCCCCCTACCCAGGCACTGCCAGGCAGACCATCTCCTGGATGAGAAGGGCAGGGCGCAGTGTCTGCTCCAGAGGGAGGTGGTGCAATCTCTGGAGCAACAGGTGATGTGGGGGTGTGGTAAATGGTCAGTCCACCCCATGCCAGGAGCCAAGCTCACCCAGGAAGGGGCCTGGCCTGAAGGAAGGAAGGGGGCAGGGTACTCCCAGGGAAGACCACAGCCCGGGCAAAGAAGTGGAAGAGAAAGAGCAGGTCAAGGCCTCACTCTGTGCCTGTCCTCACAGCTGGTGCTGGAGAAGGAGAAGCTGGGTGCTATGCAGGCCCATCTGGCCGGGAAGATGGCCCAAACCAAGGCTCCATCTGCGGTGAGCCACCCCAGACCCCACAGGTGGCACGGACGGCTGGGCAGTGGGAGAGGCTCCTGCAGGGTGCAGGGGACCTATCCTTGCACCCAGGTCCTGGGATCTCTGGGCCCCCGTCCCCAGCTCCAAACACATCCAGACCTGGGAATCTGTCACTTTCTGCTTACAAACTCTCTGATCTTAAGATCCCCAGACATCACGATCTTGAGTTTGCAAAGCAACAGCAAATCACCCAACACTGAACACAGACCACGTGCTGCTGGCAGAACCACCTATATAACTCACAGGGCCTGGTGCAAAATGAAATCACAGGGCTCGGATTTCAAAGTGATGATTGCAGAACATTAAACAAAGTGCCGGGCCCTGGGCACCTGCAGTGATCATATAGCCAGCCCTGGGTGTCAGGCATTGTTTCTGAGCACTTTGGTGATGTTACCTTATTTAATTCCTCATGATGCCTGTGTGAGGTATTACTATCATCTCTACTTCACAGTTGAGGAAAATTGAGGCCAGGGAGGCTTAGGTGACTTCCTCAAGGTCCCAGTTGGGTGGCAGAAGAGCCCAATTCAACCCTAGCTTGTGGCCCCATCACTGGTGCTCTACACCCATTTGTCCACACCTCCACTCTAATAAATATGGTTTGTGCTGCTTTGTCGGATTCCACATCAGAGTGGAATTGAGGACGCCCTTGCTTTTGTTAATAAAAACATTTATTTAAAACTAAAGTGGAAAGTTTAAGCCTCTGGGTCACCAGCCCCTCCCTCTTCCCCCAGGCATCATCTGACAAGGGCTCCTGCTGTATCGTAGCCACTGGCACCCCAGGCACCACCGTCCCAGCCTGGCCAGGACCCCAGGAGGCCCCCGATGGCCTGTTTGCCGTGCGGAGGCACCTCTGGGGCAGCCATGGAAACAGCACATTCCCAGGTAAGGGTGGTGCATGTCCTACACGGTGCCCCCTGACCCCTCATCTCCCTAACTGGTACAAGGTTGGGGACCACTCTCCCCTGCCACTGCCACCCAGCCTTTGGGAAATGGCAACTGCTTGCAAAAGCTTCCTCTCTGGAATTCCATGGCCTCCAAGCCCCCATTGTGGTCTCAGATGTCTAGCCCTGTCTTCCCTGGAGGTTGGGACTCACTCACTCTGAGCTTCAGCCACTCACTCTATTTGGTCATCAGGAGGGAGAGAGCTAGCTTAATAATTCCCAGGGACTCTTTGTCTCCCCACCACCAAGAAAAAGCAGGGTGACTTGCTGAGCTCCCCAATCCTCTGCCATCCACAAGGTCTGGGCTATGGGTTTAACAGGGATCAGGGCCTTTGAGTGCCCTCCTGGCCCCGCCACTTAACCAGTTACATCCCTTTGGTGTGGAAGTTACTACTTTTAAACCCTGGGAAGAATAAGCCCTATAGTGGTGGGAGCAGTGTAAAGAGGAAATGGTATCATTTACGTAGAGTGCTTAGCCAACAGTGATTGTGATCCTGGAAAGAGGTGTACACGGTGGGATTTCAGGCATGCAGACTCGACAGCTGGTGGAGAGCAGAGGGTGGAAGAGGGAGTGAGGAGTTCCCAGATGGCCCCTGATCCCTCCCCACCTCTTGCAGAGTTCTTCCACAACATGGACTACTTCAAGTTCCACAACATGCGGCCCCCTTTCACCTATGCCACCCTCATCCGCTGGGTAAGCGGGGTGCCAGGCTGAGGAGAAGGAAGAGAGGGCTGGGGTGGAGGACCTTCCCCTCACCAAACACCCTCAGGGGGCCTCCTGTGTGAACAAACCCATGCCTTAGATGTGATTCCCCATCTACACCCCAAACCCACACCTCAACTGCTATCCAAGCCATGGCAAGCCAAGAGCCGGCCCTAAATCCACCCCTTTCCTAACGACCACCTCAACCCCATGCCTAACTGCCTCCTGGGCCTATAAATAGCCCCCAAACTAATCTGATCTCTGCCCCTTCCCCTATGCCCACCTCAGGTTCACCCTAACTCCTTCCTCAGCCCTGACGTACCCTAGTCTGTCAAGACATCCCCCTGCTAGACCCCATCCCTAACCCCTTCCCACCTCACCCCATCCCAACCCCTTCATCTTAATCTCCCTAATGCCTTCCCCAAAGCTTCACCAGATCCCACATGGACCTTCATCCCAGGCCCACACCTAACCCTACACAACACCACTCATTCACCTGCCTCACCCCATCCAAACCCGGAGGCTCACTGCAGCCATGATCACCGACCCCTGACGCAATTCCATTCCTAAATCCCAGCAGATCAAATTCCCAGACCCTCAGCCTCACTCCACACCCAATCCCATCCCTGATCCTTAAATGACCACACACAGTCAAGACCTAACTACAGTCCAGACACACGAAATAACTAGGCCCATCTCTGCCTCCTGACCTAATGCTACATGTCATCCCACCCCTCGCCCCTTGACTCACCCCACCTCATCCCCAGCCTGACCCTTAACCAGTCACTTATCTGACCTCTAACTCTGCTGGGCCCTTTACTCCTTCCAAACCCTAACTGTACCCCACCCCTGGCCCTTAAACTTCCTAAACCCTGAAATCTCACCCTACCCCCATCCCAAGAGCTCCAACTCCACCCCAGAAATTTAACTTCACTCCAGCCCTGACCCTGAACCAGAAGCAACTCCAACCTCAGCCCTGATCCTTCACCTAACCCCATCCCAGCCCCACCCTCACCCCACTTCTAACCCTGTCTCTGACCCGTCACCCCTCACTATCTCCCTCCCTTCCCCTGTCCCCACAATTCCACCCAGGTCAGAGGCCAGCCCAAGGTGGGCCAGTGCCCCTGTCAGGCTGCATTTGGGGGAGCAGCTCCCCTCACCCCCACACTCCCTAACCTCCAGGCCATCCTGGAGGCTCCTGAGAAGCAGCGGACACTCAACGAGATCTATCACTGGTTTACACGCATGTTTGCCTTCTTCAGAAACCACCCAGCCACCTGGAAGGTGAGCTTCTTTGGACGGGGCAGTGGCTGGGAGGGCCTCAAATGCCACCACAGGTGGGCCTGGGAGGGGGCTTGGAGGCGTGTTGGGAAAGGGCAGGAGGTCAGTTTGGGGTGGGCACTGCTGGCATCAGTGCATGACTGCCTGATCCCCCCACCCCCTGGCCCTGGCCCGGCTGGCTGGTTCTCCTTGCACAGAATGCCATCCGCCACAACCTGAGCCTGCACAAGTGCTTCGTACGCGTGGAGAGCGAGAAGGGGGCTGTGTGGACCGTGGATGAGTTTGAGTTCCGCAAGAAGAGGAGCCAGAGGCCCAGCAGGTGTTCCAACCCCACACCTGGCCCCTGATCTCAGAGCCAAGAAGAGAAAGGAGGACAGGGGAGGGGATCGAAGTGGCTGGGGGCAGGGGTGACCAGCCCTGGACATGCCCGCAGGGACCAAGAAGTAAGGTGTGCACTGTCCTGCCAGTCAGGGACCCCACTCCCCAGCTGACCGCCCTCTTGGATCACATGCTCTGCACCAAGGATGCTCAGAGGGACCCCAGGCCCAGCCCTGCACCCACTCCCCAGCCCCCTGCGATGGGCTCTTCAGCCAAACTGAGACTTCACAGTCACACACACAGCCTGCCTCAGTCACTCTCACAGATGACCTTGGAGCTGGAAAAGGACACATAAGAGTCACAATCCTGTCCCCTGGACTCGATGCAAACCCCCAAAACATGAAGAGCCTGCCTCAGTACACTCACACCACCTCAAGTTTGCAGTCACACAGTCACACCCACACACAGTCAACCCACGTCCCCCAAAGCACATACCCCAGCCGGCTTCCAGGCCCACAGGTGCGGTGTCACATGAGGCAGGCCCTGACAACAGCACAGCAGCAGCATTGGGACCTTCAGGATGTCAGGTTCCAGAAAGCCACCCAGACGCATGCACGCAGGTCACACACGGTAACGCGTGGCTCCCGACACACATGCTTGGTCACACAGACTCTGAACTCACCAGCACGTCTCATGTGCACATGCACACCCACACAGCACCCCGAGGGGCCTCTGGAGTCCCAGGCAGACGCCCAGGGCTACACACACCAACTCACCAAATGTATCCAGCGTCTCACCTGCCACCCACCCCTCCCCCACCCTGAGCCCTGCACCCTCTTCCATGCCTCAGCTTCGACTGCAGACAGAGCCCCTCATTTATTTGAGATCCAAGACCCCAACCCCCGCCCCGTGCCCTTCACAATAAACTGAAGCCAAGCTCCCACACTCTGGATGATTGCCCCAGATAAGGGTCGGGGTGAGGTGGGCGAGGCTCTGGGGCCAAGGCTACAGCAGGAGGAACCCGATGGTAATCAGAGGGCACAGCGAGGGCCAGTGCTGCCAGCACTCCACATCCCTGCCTGAGGCCGGGGGCAGACCTCTGGTGGGGCTACTCAGGCCTCGCGGACCCGGCCCAGGAGCCCAGCGTTCTCCTGGCGAAGGGCTCGGTAGTCCTCGCGGATCTTGTCCAAGTTGCTGAGGGTCTTCTTGCCCATCTCCGTCTCAATCTAAGGCAATGTGAACCACAGCCCTTTAGCACACAGGGCCCCCTTCTCAGTTCCTGCTTGCCGCCAACACCCCACTGCAGCCACTCAGGGCCCCACTGTGCTCCTCCCACCCCCTGCCCCAATAACAGCCTGCTCTGTCCCACCACCAGGCCTTAGCAGATGTCACCCATCCACCTGAAGCATCCTTGGCTGCGTGGCAGGATCACCCAGCCCATACTTAAGCTGAAGCCTCTGCCAATGGCCCTGGAGGCAGGTATGAGGACCCTCAGGACGGAAGGCGGGGGTCAGAGCAGGCCACTGGGCGGTTCCAGGTCACACAACCAGTTACTAACGGGCAGGGCTAAGACCCCAGCCATTGGCTAGGTCTGGTCCCACAGCCTCTCTGTCCCCCGGCCTGCCTTGCTGAGCCCTCCCACCCCCTGGCCTTACCTGCTCCTCCAGGTCTCGAACCTCCCTCATGATCGTGCCTGTGTCCTCGATGGTCTGGATAAGCTGGCTGCAGTTCTGGGGACAGCAGGAGTGGAAGGCTTACACCCAAATTTGTCCCCTCCCCAGCCAGCCCCCAGGCACACTTCTCCCCTCACCTCATGCAAGGCAGCTAGATACTTGTAGGCCTTCCGAACAGCATCGTCCTTTTTGGCATCCTGATGAAACAGGGGATCTTGAAGGTGTCAGTGGGCTGTCCTGCCCCACTCCCACCCCACCCCCACCTTCCCCCAACAAGGCCACCCATTTCCACTCCTCTGACTTCACCTTCCATGGGGCAAAGCCAGGCGCAAGCATCACTGTAACTATGAGACTCACACCTGGTCCAGGCCCACCCACCCCACCCCTGCACCCAGCCCAGCCTGCCCTAAACCTTGAACACAAGTTCATCAGTCACTGCAAACGTCCGGTCCAGCTTCCCAGACAGAGAGTTGATTTCCTTCTGAAGCTCCTTCGTGTCAGACAAGATCTGGCAGAGACCAGGGTACCCGTGAGCCCATGTCTGGGACAAGCAGCCAGCCAGCTGAGGCCATTCATATTCATGCTGTCACATCTAGACAGGCTCAGGGGTGGCTGGAATGGACTATGTGGGGCTGTGCTGTGCCAAGTATGGCCAGATAGCTCTGCCTTCCATAGGGTGTAAGGTCCCTGTGTCACCCTGCAACACACATCCTGCCCTTGGGCATGTCTGCCTGCGTGACCCACCTTCCACAGCCACAATGGTGTACCTTAGTGATCTCTTCCTTCTGCTTCCGGATATTGCCCACAATCTCCAGGATGCGCTGGGTATAGGCCAACCGGGACACATCTTTGGGCAGGGTCTCAAGCTCTGACACCTACACAGAAACAGCGGGTGCTCCCCTTGGACCCACACCTCCCCCACTCTGAGCTACCCAAGGCCCCCACACAGGTCTTTGGTTGTTGGTTGGTCAGTCGCTTCAGTCATGTCTGACTCTTCGACCCCATGGACTGTAACCCGCCAGGCTACTCTGTCCATGGGGAGTCTCCAGGCAAGAATACTGGAGTGGGTTGCCATTTCCTTCTCCAGGGGATCTTCCCAGATCAGGGATCAAACCCATGTCTCCTGCATTGGTGGGTGGATTCTTTACTGTCTGAGCCACCAGGGAAGCTCCACGGGTCTTACCAGCTGCTTGTAGACCTCCTCCTTCCGGCGGGCTTCTTCTGCAGCTGCCCGAACGCTCTGGTGCAGCTCCTGGATCTCTGCCAGCCGTCGAGAAGATTCCAGCTGCCAGGGTCCCACAGAGAGAGGGTAGTGAGGCAGAGCACAGGACTAGCCCCCTAGGGAGGGACTGAACCTGCCCCACCCATGGTCTGGGACCCCACCACCTACCTCTCTGCAGTCCTGGAGCTTTCGGAGGTGGCGGTACTCAGCGAGGAGCGGGACCCGGTGCTTTTCCCACTGACCCGCCAAGTGGATGACCCGCTGGGCACTGCTCTCTACCACAAGCTGGAGGGTGATGGTGGGAGGGAGGCTGCAGATAACACAGGCTGGGCCCGCCCAACTCCGACCCTCCCAGCCCAGCCTCAGCACCAGCCCCACCTGCAGCTTGGCAAGGTTGGCAGCCCCGTCGGGCAGCAGCTCCACCGCCTGGCTCTTCAGACGCAGGGCTTGCTCACGCTCCACGATGCTGAGCTCACTCTGCCGACACTCAGTCTCCACCTGGCACCCCAGAAACCCTTACTCCCAGTCAGTGGGGGAGCCCAGCCTGCTGGGCCTGGAAAGCCCTGGCCTAGCCCAACCCCAACAGATGACAATACATCCCTCTAGCCCTTATGTCTTCCCAGGTGGCACTAGTGGTAAAGAACCCGCCTGCTAATGCAGGAGATGCAAGAGATGGGGGTTCCATCCCTGAGTCAGAAGATCCTCTGGAGGAGGGCATGGCAACCCACTCCAGTATTCCTGCCTGGAGAATCCCATGGACAGAGGAGCTACGGTCCATGGGGTTACAAAGATTCACAACTGAAGTGACTTAGCATGCCCCTATAGGCCCCTCAGACCCCTCCCAATAGCAACAGAGACATATAAGCAGAGACAGGCACCCACAGCAGACCCCTCTGACTCCTTGACCTCAACACTGACTCCCCTGGAAGCCCCGAGGAGGCCCACAGGCCCCTCCAGTTGCCCATGGACAGTCACACCCCTCCCAACTCTCACAGACAGCAAGGCACCTCTAACCCCTACAGGTCCCACATCCCCCTCCCACTCCCCCTGATTCTCCTGAACCCTCAAGAGTCCCACAGGTCCCCCAATGGCTTCCACGAATCTTTCTGACATCTGCAGACCTCTACAGAGTACCCTCAGCCCCCGCAAGTCCCTCTAAGCCCCCTAAGCCCGACCTCAGCGGGCAGCCCCTCCCCAACCCTCACCTGCACAAGGTTGATTCCCAGCGTCTTCATGTTAGCTTCAACCTCTTCAATGTTGTGGTTCACCCCCTCCAGCTGCTCCCGAAGAGACTCCAGCTCCTGCTCCTGGGCTGCCCACGTGTCCTGGTAGACACAGGCCAGGCGATGTGGGGGTGTCAGGCCCAATAGACAGCCAAGGGCCCAGGACACCGCCCCACCCACCATTGCTCTGCTCACCTGTTCAGGCCGCTGGGAGGTGGCCGGCACATCTGACACCTGGGCTGCCTGGGCCTCAGGCTCCTGGGGAGGGAGGAAGGAGCATCTTGGCTGTCGGGGAAGGCCCAGGCCCTCACAGCCAACCTCAATACCCCCTGTCGGCGCCCTCCCAGCACAGTACTCATGTACAGTGCACTGATGGCTGTCGGAATATGTGTGAGGATCAAAGCACTCTCTGTGACCTTAGACTGGAGTGTTTACTTATAAAAAACCTCCCTGACCCTGACACAGCTCCTGCCCACCTGCCCATGAAAGGGGTGAGGGCCCCTCCGGGTGACCATCCAAGAAGAGATATCCAGAAGAAACTCTGCAGAGAAAGCTGAGCTTTGCACAAAGAGCAGTCCTACACATTTACACGGCTCCCACCCCTGGACCCTTTCTCCACAGAAGTTCCCAAGAAGCCAGGGGACTCCTCTGGGTACCCACCTCAGTGGGGAGCAGGCAGGTCTGGTGGGAACAGGGGCCTCTTGTGTGGAGAGAGTGTGGTGTGTATACATACAGCAACCTTGGTGCCATCAGCATGCCCTAGCCCCACCTACCAGATGGAAGGTGAACTTCTTGGAATGTGTGAAGCGGGAGCCTTTGGGAGTACCAGGCCTGGCCCCAGCACCCCAGGCCTGCAGCACTTCTCCCAGGTCTCGGGCTTGTTGGGGGGGCCCTGGCCGGCCCCAGGTCTGGCGCAGATGCTCGGCCAGGTGCTTCTGTAGCCGCTGCCGCTGAGCCCGTGTGTCCTCCTGGAAACAGTGGAAGGGGGTGGAGGTCTGCTGGGTACCCGAGGCCCTGCCTCCACCAGGGAGCTGCCTGACAAGGGGCCACCCCCAAGTCGCACCCACCCTCCAGCCTCTCCAACAAGAGGACCCGGCCCCACTGTCTGGGCCCACCAGCCTGGGAGCTCCCTGAGGACAGCCCCATTTCTCTCCACCCACTCGGCTCTCCACAATGGAGGAGGCTATGGGAAGGGAGACAAGCTTGCAGCCCCCAAATTAGAGACCAACACTGAAAGGACATGTGGGGACAGAGTGGAGACTGAGTCAGATGAGCTGGGAAAAGAAGGGGGCGGAGGCAGAGTGGAGCAGAGAGATATGAAAACAGAGGCAGTTTTGAGACAAATGGAGAAATCTGATTGTGAACTCAGTGTTGGATAGTATTAAGAGGTCACTGTTCATTTTCTTAACTGTGAAGATGGCCTGCTGGTTGCATTAAAAAGTCAATGCCCTGGGGCTTCTCTGGTGGCTCAGTGGTAAAGAATCTGCCTGCCAATGCAGGAGACACAGGTTTGGTCCCTGATCCGGGACAATCCCACATGCTATGGAGCAACTAAGCCTGTGTTCTAGAGCCCATGGGCCACAACTACTGAAGCCCACATGCCTAGAGCTTATTCTCTGCAACAAGAGAAGCCATTAGAAGCCTGCATACCACAACTATAAAGTAGCCCTTGCTTGCCACAACTAGAGAAAAGCCCACGCAACAAAGACCCAGCACAGCCAAAAATAAATTAAATAAATTTTAAAAACTTATTTTTAAAAAGTGAATGCCCTTTTGAATCACGAGATGTCTGCCTAAGTATTCAGAGTTAAAATGACATGATGTGTCCCCCCATTCTGAACCCCCCTCCCACCTCCCTCCCCACCCCATCCCTCTGGGTTGTCCCAGAGCACCAGCTGGGACACATGTACACCCATGGCTGACTCAAGTCAATGTATGGCGAAAACCACTAAAATACTGTAAAGTAATTGGCTTCCAATTAAAATAAATAAATTTTTTAAAATGACATGATATCTTGAATTTGCTTTAAAATAATACACACAAAAAATAAAGAAGAGATGAGGAAAGATTGGAAAAATGCTTGGATCTTTTTTTTTTCTTTTTGGCTGCACCACAGAGCTTGCAAGATCTTAATTCCCTGACCAGGGATTGAACCCAGGCCTGGCAGTGAAAGCACAGAGTCCTAACCACTGGGCTGCCAGGGAAGTCCTGCAAAATGCTTTAATTGAAGGTGGATGATAGGGCCATAGGGCTCATGAAACAACTCTCTCTACTTCTGTGTTTGAAGTGCCTGTAAGTTTTAAAATGAGAGAAAAAGATAAAGACAGAACAAATGGCAGTGGGGGAGGCAGAAAGGGACAGTTATAGAGGTAGACAAAGTGGGGAGGGGATGGAGACAGACACTGAGGTGGACAAAGGGGATATAGGGACAGATATACAAGTAGACAGAGGTGGGGAGACAGTACAGAAATGAGACAGTGGTGGGGAGAGAGAAAGAGGGGCAGCAAAACCACAAAACGAGAAAGCCAGTGGTGGGAAGAGTTGGTCAGAGATCTGGAGGCTGTAATCGGTGATGACGACACAGAGAAAGAGGAAGCGAATTAGGGGCAGGAAGGAGGTAACAGAAGCAGGGAGAAAGGGAGGAGATCCTGATGGCTCTGGCTGCCCATGCACGACCTTTGGTGGAACATCACCCTCGGAGGAGAGCAGTATTACCACCCATGTGTCAGAGCAGGACACCGAAGCTCTGAGGGGCCATACTGACTTGTGTGAGGACTGACTCTCTGGCTCCAGCGTCCTTTCAGGCAGGGAACCAGGTAGTTGCACACAGAGAGGAAACAATGGAAGAAAGGGACAAAGTGGGGAAAAAAGAGGGGCAGAGGACTAAAGGGAGATGAAATGGGAGCTGTAGGGAGGAGCGGCCTCATCAGCGGGGGCCAAGCACCAAGCAGTACCTGGGCGGGGAGGCGGGATGTCCGGTGGCCCCAGTCCTCGTCCCCAGCACGGTCCCGGCCTGTGTGCTGGCAAAGCTGGATGGCATGGTGTTCGAGGAGCGAGGCCGCCCTGGCAGCCGGCTGGGGCACCTGGGCAGGAACTGGTAGCAGCAGGGGACCTGCCTGGAACTCCCGGGACTCTAGAAGCAGCAAGAGTCAGCCAGCCCTCCGGCCTCACCACACGGGCAGGCCCACCTCTGCCCCTCCCTTCAGCCCCTCTCCACAGCCTCCTGCTCACCTCCTCTGGAGCTCAACTCAGGCATGACCAGCCTGCTGGCATGGAAAGGCTTCTGGTGGGCTGAGCCCTGGTGGGAGAGCAGAATCAGAGAGCCTCTAGGGTGAATCGTGTTTGGGGGTGGGCAGAGGGAAGGGGCCAAAAACCTGAGCAAACAATTGGGGACAAGGCAGGCAGGGCAGTGACAAGCAATATTAACATGAGTTGAGGGGTCCCACCTGGAGGTACTGTAGTTTAGGAGTGCGAAGGAGGGGTGGGACCCAGGGCAGGGCCAGGTGGTCCCGGATCCGGCTCCCGATGGCCCGGAGGAGGATAGCAGATTCACCTAGGGGAGAGGGGAGGGGGTATCCATCAGGTAATAATGCCACAACTCCAAAAATGCATACACCCTGGGAGAGCAGCCTGACCCCCTCGCAGAGATACATATCTATGTAGCTATCATTTTCACAGTCATTCAAGGAACACTTATTAAGCGCCTACTCTGTACCAGTCCCCATTCTAGACCCTTAGGCTACCTCAGTGAACAAACTGATAAATATCCTCCTGCCCTCCCAGGGCGGCAGGCTGATAGAGGCATGACCGAGGTCATAAGTACAATGTAGAAAACTGGCAGGTGGTTGTCAGGAAAGGAGGCTAAGGACCAGGGAGAGGAAGATATTGTTTTGAACAAGGCAATCCAGGGAAGGCCTCCCTCAGGTGACACATGAACAGGAAACTCCAAGGGGTAAGGGAGTGAACCATGAGAGTAAGTACCTGGGAGAGTAAGCCAGCAGATGCAAAGGCCCTAAGGCTGGAGTGGCCTGATGTGTCTGAGGAGCATCACTGAGGCCAGTGTGGTTAGAGTGGGGGCAGGCAAGGCAGGAGGTAAGGCCACAGGACCCTTCCAGCACCAACTCCCCACCTGGGTCAGCCCAAGCCCCAGTTCCCTCCCCATGACCTGTATCCCCCTCCCCACCCCAGTCCTCCCACTTAGCTCTCCCTAAGACACATACTCCACCCCCACCAAACTTTTCACCCCTTCCTCTTTTCTCAAGCCCCACAACACCCTCTCCCTCACTCCCATCACACCCCAAGCGCCCCATACCAGCAGACTGGTCTGCATCCTCAGAGGCATCAGTGGGCAGACGCTCAGCCAAGAACAGAAGCAGGTCTCGGAGGTCAGGCTCACTGGGGTAGAGGAAGTTCTGATAGCCAAGCTCCAAGGGGTAGCCCAGGTCCTGGGGGTTGGAAAGGGTGACACCTGTGAGTCTGACAGGCAGGATCGTCCTGACCTGAGAGCCCAGGGCAGAGACTCCAAATGCTACCATGCTCTCACCAGCCACCACCCTCCGAACTTTCCCTTGCCTCCCCACGGCCTCCAGAACTTTAAAGTTAAAGCTCTGGCCTTGCTAAATATGATCAAAACCCAGAGGCCATAAAAGAGAAGGTGAGTGTTTCTGAATACACAAAAAAAAATTTAAAGAAAAAATATAATGAGCAATGTCAAAGCATAATAACAAGATGGGAAAAAATAGTATTTGGACTTGATTTTTTAATTTAAGATGTTGCAACTGGCTGTCACATATCCAGCCTCTTGTCTGCATTCTTTTTAAAAAAATTTATTTATGTTTAATTGAAGGATAACTGCTTTATACATATTATGTTGGTTTCTCCCATACATCAACATATCAAAGACAAAGAGTGAATCTACCTAGTATATAGCATACATGCTAAGTTGCTTCAGTCGTGTCCAACTCTTTGTGACCCTATGGACTGTAGCCCACCACACTACTCTGTCCATGACATTCTCCAGGCAAGAATACTGGGTGGGTTACCATTTCTTTCTCCAGGGGATCTTCCCAACCCAGGGATCAAACCCGCAACTCTTGTCTTCTGCACTGGCTTTACCGCTGGTGCTAGGTTCTTTACCACTAGCGCCACCTGGGAAGCCCACCTAATATATATAGAGTGCCTAAAACCACACAAGCCGAAAGACCAGCAGTGCAACAGTAAAGGAGGCAAAAGATAGGAACAGATAGACAATTCCCAGAAAAAGAATGAAAAAATGGTCCTTAAACATATGCAAACATGTCCAACTTCACTTACAAAGGAGACTTGAATTGAAAGCACACTGAGCCCCAACGTGAGTATCACTGATCTGGGATAAACTGACATTATGTTCTCCTGAAGTTCCACTTGGGTAGAGAGATACTATCACTGGCACAGAGTTACTGCCCCAGACTTGAATCTAGTCATGAACAAACAATCAGATCAGATTGTGGGCATTCCATCGAACGACCAGCCTCCTCGCTTCAGACATGGGTCATTGCAAAAAGAAATAAAGAAAAACTAAGAAGGACTGCTGCTGGATACAGAAGATTAGAGATATAACAGTGAAATAAAATGTATGATCTTTGATTGGATTCTGTAATTGGAAAAAAACAGCTGTAAAGGATATCTTTGTAACTACTGAGGAAATCTGACCATGTACAAATATTAAATACTATTATTCTATCGATATTCAATTTCATGGGTGTGATCATGGTACTACGGTTATACTGGTGATTGTCCTTTTATCAATACTTAGGAGAGGTGCACTGAAAGTTTTAGGTATGAAGTATCACAATGTCTGCTTTTTTCAAATGGTTTAGAAAAGAAATGTGTGTGTGTGTACCCAGATAGAAAAGAATGAAGTAAAATGTTAACAGTATAGGAAGCTAGGAGAAAGATGTTATGTTTCTATTTTCATTTTTCCTTAAATTCAAAAGCTTTTCAAAGTGCAAAACTAGCGGGAAAACTATTTGGAGATACTATTTCTCACCTATTGAACGGGCAGAACTCTGACACTACACTTCCTTAGTGCAAGACGCTGTGGAAAAACAGATACTCTCTCATACACTGCTGTCAGGAATACAGAAATTAAACAATCCCAATGAAGGTGATTTGGCAAAATCTAACAAAATGACACATGCATTTACTCTTTCACCTAGCAATCCTACTTCTAGTTTACCATGAAGATATGCCTCCAACAATTCATGAATATGGATGTGCAAGATTATTCATTACAGCATTATTTGCAAAATACTGGAAACTCCCTAAATGTTCAAGCATAGGAGAGTAGTTGAATAAACTACAGTGCGTACATACAATGAACTACTCTACAGCTTCAAAAAGAAAAAAATGAGGAAGAGCTCTATTGTCTGATATGAAATGATTTCCAGGATATGCTGCAAGGGGGGAAAAAGGATAAGAATTTAGGTATATGTTTTCTTTTATGTAAGAAAGGGGGGAAATAAGAATATATATTTATATTTGCTTATATCTTCATTTTTTTTCTGAAAAACTGGAAAGATACACAAGAAACTAATCAAAGTAATCCCCCTCTCAGCAGCCAGGTAAGGGTAATCAGGTGAATGGTTTGGAGTGCACGTGAGACTTCTCAAGGTATCGTGTCACTTCTGTCACACCTTGGAGAGTTACTCTTTCAGTAACTAACCATCTTTCATCTAGTTAACAATTCTTGTTCTTTTTTAAGAAACTGTTTATTTTCTCTCAACTGAATTTCCATTTTAAGAGTTTGTAGAAGCACAGCTTAAGGCCCCTCAGTAGTTGTCCCTCCCCATTCAGTGGGCTGGGCAGTGGGAGCTGCAGACAAGTCTTCAGTGGCAGGCTGCTGAATAAGCACAGAAGGCACATGAGCACCTTCAGACCAGTCCACCACCTCAGGCTGAGTTGCAGCTGGAATGGTCCATTCACCCTGAAATTCCTCCTTGGTCACAGCTTCTCAGTTGCCACCTGCTCTTCCTTTTCAATCTCTTCAAGATCTCTGTAGAAGTAGAGGTCAGGCTACACCTCTCATAGGTATTCACACAAGATCGTGCCACACAGGCACAGAGCATCCATCACATCTGACCCACTGAGTGAGCTCCCCTGTTGTTGCATGGGATAGCACTGTCCACATCCTGCCGAGAAGAGTTTGTGCTGCATCAAGCAACAGTAGGCAGGTTAACGTAAGAGGCTTCTGTGAGAGGCTTGTGGTCAGCCCTGGGATCAGTAACCACCAGGAGACTTGGCTCCTGGAAGGCTGCCTGGATCTGGTTAATAAAGGTTCCAGGAGTGAAGTGGCCAGCAACAGAAGTGGCTCTGGGGCAGCAGCAAACTTTAGCCCAGCTCACTGGCCAGTATTCCTAGAGAAGGTGACACTGACATCAGCTGGGTTTTCAATGGCAATGGCATGAGCTGCCAACAGAAGCTTCTCCTAGGTTCTCTTCAGATTTATGATGTAGATGTCATCACTTTTCCTTCTGTAGATATACTGTTCCATCTGGAAGTCAAGGTTGGTGCCACCTAAGTGGGTTCCTGCTGCAAGGAATTCAAGGACATCCTCCTCCTTCACCTGTAGGGTATCAAGGGCTCTGGACACTGTGAAAGTTCCCCTTTAAGTTATGATGGGAACCCAGAACAATGCCACATGGACCCCTGTCTAGATAGTGTCGAAGGGCAACAGTTCTTCATATTAAATTTTCCCTATTCAAATTACTGCTAGGGTTTCTGTGTCTGGACTGGACTCTGATAAAAATGACCTCCATAAAACAGTAAATAATGGTTTCAAAAGAGACTATGGGCTTTGGAGTCAAAAAGGTTGCAGCTGAAATCTAACCTGTGCTACTTGACTCACTATAAAGCTTTGGACTCATTATTTAACCACCCAGTTCAGTTTCTAGCTGTAAAATGGGGCTGACAGTACTGTTTCTATGTGGATGCTTTAAGGGATTAAAAAAAAAAAAAAGGCTTCCCTGGTGGCTCAGATGGTAAATAATATACCTGCAATGTGGGAGACCTGGGTTTGATCCCTGGATTAGGATCCCCTGGAGGAGGGAATGACAACTCACTCCAGTATTATTGCCTGGAGAATCCCCTGGACAGAGGAGCCTGGCAGCCTACAGCCCAGGGGTCACAAAGAGTCAAACACGACTGAGTGACTAACACTTTCATTTTCACTTAAGTGGTAAAAAGGCCCATCAAGGTTCTGGTCTGGAGCTGCATGGATTCTGAAAGCAGACTTTCTGGATTCAAATCTAAGCTTTGCTTCTTACCAACTGTGTGACCACAGGCAAATCACTTAACCTCTCTGAGCTTTACTATCCTCACCTGAGTAAAAGGATACCAACAGTGCCTACTTCAGAAAGCTGGCTCAATAATTCAATGGCTTGATGCCAAGTTACCACAACAGCCAGCACAGAGCAACACTCAGAAAACATCATGATTATATATAACATCGTTATTATACAGACATATGTGTATTTGGTCACAATGTAGGACATATTTATTTCAGAGGGTCGCAGACAAAAAGTGTGAAAACCAGTCTTTTAAGCTACTTTACTTTGGGTTTTTCCCGACACCTGCAATCAAAGAGTTGTGACTGATACAGAAACTCATTCCAGGAGTGGGGTGTGTGAAATGACAGACACCAAAATATGAAGGTGGCTGAGTCGCAGAAAGCGGTGTCAGCAGTAGGGCACATGACAAGGCAGACACCAGAAGGTGGCAGTGCTAAGCCAAGGTGTGCTACAGAAGCAGCACCCAGCTGAGTTAAGAAACTTTTCTCTACTTGCTTTTGCATCCCCTGAAGAAGGAAATGGCAACCCACCCCAGTATTCTTGCCCAGAAAATCCCATGGACAGAGGAGCCTGGCGGGCTACAGTCCATGGCGTCACAAAGAGTTGGACACACAGCAGGCTTTCTAGATGCTCAGGCCAAACCAAGACTTTGGGGCCAGACAATTACGAGAACTTCTCCATCATTGAAAAAGCCACATTCTCTTCCCCACGCAAAAGTTAGTGTGCAGAAAAGTAGATAACCATCAAATCCAGTGGGAAACAACACTGAGAGAAGGAGGTAACAGAAAACTGGGGGAAGCCTAAGCCCCAGCCCCGCCTCAACATGTCTCACTGTGCCCCCGTCTAGACAAACAGAGGACCCACGTTCCCCCTTATAAAGTGCCATTCTCAAGAAGACAACCCCAGGCCAGAGGACAGACTGCTCGCCTTGAAGGCCACCAAAAGCCCGAGACAGAAGAACCCAAGAACACCTAAGAGCTAGGTGAACCTGAGAGCCGAAGGCTGGGTAGAGGCCTATTTCTAAGAGACAGAGACTACACAAGCAAGGCACAAATTCAAGAAATCGGACCACCCTGTCCCTTGGGGCTAAGTGGAAAGTTTTACTGTAGTTAACACTATTGGCCCTCTACCACCAAATACTGCATATGTTGGGTATGCTGACATTCATTACATAGCTACAGGCTGTTGGAATGCAAGAAGCCAGATCAAGCCTATCTGGCTAACAGGGCAGAGTGAAGTTTTAGTGCACACACTGTTTAAATTAACCAGCATATCTTCCTTTGGATAACCCTCCCTCCCCCAACTCCATGTGATCCTGATGGAGTAGCTACTCACAGTGCCCTATAGGGATGACCATAGGATCCAGGCTGGGCCAATCAGAACAGGTGGTTAATTTCAGCCTGAGCATTTAATCAAACAGGGCTGTTTCAGAACTGGTAAATGGATATTATAGGATTTAGAAAAATACTTGGTGTTAAGCTCAAAATCGGAGAAGGCAATGGCATCCCACTCCAGTACTCTTGCTTGGAAAATCCCATGGATGGAGGAGCCTAGTAGGCTGCAGTCCATGGGGTCGCTAGGAGTCGGACACGACTGAGCGACTTCACTTTCACTTTTCACTTTCATGCATTGGAGAAGGAAATGGCAACCCACTCCGGTGTTCTTGCCTGGAGAAGCCCAAGGATGGCAGAGCCTGGCGGGCTGCCGTCTGTGGGGTCGCACAGAGTCGGACACGACTGAAGCGACTTAGCAGCAGCAGCAGCAAGCTCAAAATATGGAAGCCAGGAGTCACCCAGGTGCAAACTGGATCAACTCATTTGATGATCCTAACAACCCTACTTTTATCATCCCAATTTCACAGAGAAGAAAACTGAGGGCTACAAGGTTTAGGGTCACACACAGCCAATGCTGTAGCCAGGGTCTCAGTTACTTAGGCAGTTTGACCACAGAGCCAGCAGCCTTAACCACTAAGTCACAAGGGGAGGTAGCAGAGAGGAAAGTCAAGAGTTTCAAAGGAGTCTGGCGACTGTAAAGGAGGAAGGAAGAGGCTGTGTATATCGGGAGGAAGGCACTCACCATGCAGGCCTGAGCCAGGCTCATGGCCAAACGGAAACGGGCAGACATGGCAAGAGGCAGCAGGGGGCTGAGGCCAGAGCCCACAGCGGGGTTGATCACACGCAGGCAGCGGACCACAGCTTCTACCACCAGCTCAGTGGTGAAGGCTCGCAGGGTCTGCACATCTGGAGGAACTGCCCTGAAGAAGAAGGGGGCAGACTCAATGAGGGGGATGGGAGTAGTCAGGAAACAGGGATGAGGCATAGCCGTACAGTCTCCTGTAAGCCCTAATACTGGGATGGGGTGGTGAGGATGGACACAGTTCAGACAGGTCCTCAGTGTTGCTGGCTGACTTCCATTTGTAAAACTAAAAATGGTGGTGGTGGTGGGAGGTAGTCCTTAGGTCCTAAGACCTCAGTGTAGAATGGTGGATGGAAGAGATCCAAAGTCAAAAAATCTCAAATTTCCCTATGCCTAAAAGTCCCAAATTCCTGGGGTCTGGGAAGGCCTAGGAGCCCAGATGGAATGGTCTCTGGGTTTCTGCATCCCCAGATATCATGTTCCCTGCATGTCAGGGGCCCCTAGATATTGAACTGTTAGGGTTTTGAGACTCGACGTCAGGAAGCTGGGATTTTCAGGACTTCCAAATGTCAGAGTCCCTGGATATCAAGACCACCTAGTCTCAAGCAATCTGGAAGTCAAGCTCCCTACATGTTGTCATCCTGGGTTTTTAGGACCCTCGAATGCAGGAGTCCCAGTGTGTCAGGGTCACCAGGCATTAAGAACACCAGATTTTAAAGTCCTGGGATTGTAAAAGCCTTGGGTGTTGGGAAAAGAGGTTTGAAGGTTCCCAAGTATCCAGTCCCAGAGGGTTTTGGAGTCCCTGAGTGCCAGGACCCCAGGGTTTTAAGTTCCTTGGTTCTCAGGATACAGGTGTTTTAGAATCTCCAGATATCAGGGTTCCAGGGACTGATGTTAAGATCCACAGACTTCAGGAGCTCAGGCCTTGAGATTGCAAGGTTTTAAGGTCTCGAGGTGCCTAGGTCCTGGAGTTTGGGGTTTACCAAGTGTAGGGGTTAAAGGTTGGGGAGAGAGAGTGTGTGTGTGTGTGTGTGTGTGTGTGTGTGTTTGTGTGTGTGTGTGTGTGTATGGAGGAGGGAGGGTCTTAGGGTCCTGGAGGTTGGATCCCTAGATGTTAAGGTCTGGGGTTTTAAGGTTCCCGGGTGACTGGATCCGGAGTTTTGGAGTCCCGGATGTGGGCATTCCGAGGTAGGCGGGGGCTGTGTCCTTACGTGCCGGCCTGGCGCAGGGAATGGATGAGGATTCGGTCCGCCTCCTCCATGGTGGAGCCGTTTTGGAGTCCGAGGTTGGGTCCAGGGCCGGGTCCGAGGAAGAGAGGCGCAGCTGAGGAAAGCCCGCTCCCCGCTCGCGGTCCAAGGAGTGTCACAGGCTCCGCGAGGAGAGTCGGGAAGTGTAGTCCCGAGAGCGCGTTTGACGCAAGCCGGGTGCCTGTCGTACTGGTGTGAATGAGCGCGTGCACGCTTGAGCGCGCAATGGCTGCTGGGAGTTGTAGGTTCCGTTCTGTTTTGTTTTGCCTACAGCCCAGTGCGTTCTTCCAAGTGGCCAAGGGATGGTACTGAGCACGCGAGAGAGAAGGAGACGGGGGAGAGAGAGAGAGAGAGGCTTCTTGACTCATTCCTTTTAAGGCATTCATCTTCTAGATTGTAAAAGTGTACAAGTTAATTAAGGCAGGGGCTTTCGCACAAAGCAACTAGGTTTGAGTCTCAGTTCCACAGCCTGCTAAATGTGCAACAGTGGGGAGGTTACATAGCTTCCTTTGTCTTAGTTTCCTCATCTGTGAAATGGGACTATTCATAGTACCTGTTTCCTAGGATTAAAGGAGAATTATTCATGTAAGGTGAAGGTGAAGTCGCTCAGTCGTGTCCAACTCTTTGCGACCCTGTGGACTGTAGCCTACCAGGCTTCTCCGTCCATGGGATTCTCCAGGCAAGAATCCTGGAGTGGGTTACCATTTCCTTCTCCAGGGGATCTTCCCCACCCAGGGATCAAACCCAGGTCTCCCGCATTGGAGGCTAATTCATGTAAAGCAGCTGTTAAACTGTGTGTGATACATAATACAGTTAAAAAAAAAAAAAAAAAAGCACTATGGTGGCTTAGACGGTAAATCGTCTGCCTGCAATGTGGGAGACCCGTGTTCAATTCCTGGGTCGGGAGGATCCCCTGGAGAAGGAAATGGTAATCCACTCCAGCACTCTTGCCTGGAAAATCCCATGGACAGAGGAGCCTGAGAGGCAAAGGGTCGCAAAGAGTGGGACATGACTGAGCTACTAGCTACTAAGCTACAGTCACTAGTATTCATGCATTCAATAAATGCTTTATTTTAATGTTATACATATGTGTACACTCCAGAGTATAATTACCTAGTAAGCATTCATATAACCACCAGTCATTAAAAAGACCACCCTGTCTTCACTGATCAGTAGTGCCACGTTTGTCATTAAATCATGTGGGACAAAATAGAGTTTCTGAACTCTATTTTTGTTCTTAATTACTCTAGCTCTATTACAAGTTTTGATATCTAATATGGCAAGTCCTCCCATCTTGTTATTTTTCAAAGATTTTGCTTTTCTAGGTCTTTTGTATATCAATATACATTTTAGAATTAGTTTGTCAAATGTCAAGGAAAAATCTTTAGAAATTTATTTGGGACTACATTAAATCTCTGGATCACTTTGGGAGGAATTGACATCTTCATAATATTGACTATTTCAATTAGTAAATTTAATCTATCTATTTATTTAGATCCCCTTTAATCATTTGATAATATTTGATAATTTTTTCCCATGGAGATCTTGTACATATGTTATCTTACGTCTATTCCTGCATACTTCAAATTTCAGATACTTTTGGAAAACAATTATCATTTTTCTTATTTTAGTTTCTGCCTCTGGTGCTGGTATATATTTTGTAAAATAAATAAACATATATATATATATATATATTTTTTTTTTTAATCAGTGCCTTTTCTGTTGCCAGGCTCTGGCCCACAAGTGTCCCATCTTCACCCCTCCTCACCCTCCCATCCGACCCTGTTATGGCCCCGCCCTGTGACCTTAATCCCTCCAAAGCTGGGGGAAGAGACAGGGGCTGTGTGCAGATGGCTCTTCAATCTCGAAAGGAGGATGTCGGCATCTGAAGGCGGGAAAGGTGAGAGCAACCTTCCACTCCTACAGACCCTTGGAGCAAGCCTGGGCTCTGCTCTATCCTCTGCCCCTCTGACCCACCCACTGCCCACCAGGATCCTACCCCTGGAGAGCCTTTTGGGGACTGGAATCATATTACCCTGTTCCCATCCCAGATAGCCCCAACACAGCCCACAGCCTTAGATCCCAATTTGAAACCCAACCCCAATCCTGGCCCTGATCTCTATCCTAGCACCCACCCCAACTTCAACTCCAATGTTAGCCCCAAGCTTAATCCTAACAAACTTTACCAACCAGAGGGCAAACCCCTGTTAGAGTCCAAATCCCAACATGGATACAGACCTTACCATGAGCTCTAAAGTCACCTAAACTCAACCCCAACCCCTGGATATCAGCACTGTTGGCGAATGGGTCTCTGATTTTCCAGAAAGAGCACAGACCCATTTTTAAGGATCAGAGAGAAAGACAGAATGCATACTTGATGGTGGTAATAAATCGTGAAGGTTTAGAGTCAGAGACTCCCTGGGTTTAACTCCCAATTCAGTCGCTTCTTCAAATAACTTAACCTCTCTTTTTGCATCAATTTCTCCACCTGAAAAATGGGAATAATACTGTGTGTCAGACATTCTTCTGAATGCTGAACTCATTTAATCCTAACAACAACCCTATGTTGTAGGTACTCTTATTGTCATCTCATTATACAAATAAGGAAATTAAGGCTCAGAGAGATTACATAATTTGCTCAAGGCCACAGAAAGCTACCAAAGTGGTAGAATCAGGATTTAAACTCAAATAGTTTTTTTCCCTCTAAAGCTGATGGTATCTTAACCAGACCAACCCGCTACCCCTTGGAGGCTGAAATAAGGCCGTGGGAACTGGGAATGGATTTAGCTGAAAACCCCAATGTAAAACTCAGATCCCACCTGAACTCAAACTCAACTTTAACGCTAACCTTGATCTTGATTCAAATCCCAACTCATTCAACTATCTAGGCCTAACCCTAAATCATATTTTAAGCACACTTTACTCCCACCTGAATTTAAACCCAACCCAAAATCTACCACTTAAGTTTAACCCTACATTTGCTTCTAGCTATAAACTCAGTCCTACCCCATGCAAATTTAAGCTGTCCACCCCACAAATCTAACACAAACTCTACTTCAGTTAGAAATACAATCTCACCCTCTCTCACCTATAAACTTGCACTTTACCCTCAGTCAATTCTAATACCAACTCATCCCCCAATCCTTAACTCAGGTACCCTCAGTTCAGTTCAGTTCAGTTCAGTCACTCAGTCATGTCCAACTCTTTGCAACCCCATGAAATGCAGCACGCCAGGCCTCCCTGTCCACCACCAACTCCCAAGTACCCTCAACTCTCCCTAATTTTACATGCTCTTCTCTCCTTCCCTCAGATAGAAGAGTAGGATCAGGTAGGAGGCAACCAATACCTTGTCCTCACCCTGACTTGGTTTCTTCACACAGACACCACCCCAGAGCCCAGTCCAGCCAATGGGACAGGCCCTGGGCCCGAATGGGGGCTGTGCCCTGGGCCCCCAGCATCAGATGGTGAAATCAGCGGGGCATCGGGCCTAGGGACCCCTAAGCGAAAGACTCAGCACAGTAAGCACAAGACAGTGGCAGTAGCCAGTGCCCAGCGGTCACCCCGGGCACTCTTCTGCCTCACCCTGGCAAACCCCCTGCGGCGGTCCTGCATCAGCATTGTGGAATGGAAGCATCCTTGAAGGCCAGGGACAGGGCTCAGGGGTGAAGGTCATCAGGGTACCAAGAGTCAAGGATCGAGCCAGAGCTGGAATGAAAGAGGGCTGAGATCACCAGGGATCAAGGGTTAAGAACTGGATTCAAGGGAGAGTTGAGAAAGGTGAGGGTCTGGAGGAGGGGGTGTTGTCAAGAATCAAAGACTAAATCTCAGCCAGACTTGAGGATGCTAAAAGTTTCCCGGGGGGTCAGAGTCAAGGCCTTGGTCAGAGCAGGGGTCAGGAATGTCAAGGTTGGTCATCTTAGAGTCGAGTCAGCACTGGGTGGGGAGGGCCCCAAGGAAATGTCATATTCTGAGGCCACTCTGCCTGGGTCCTTAACTGTGTCCACCTGAGGCCCTTCGACATCCTCATCTTGCTGACCATCTTTGCCAATTGCGTGGCCCTGGGAGTCTACATCCCCTTCCCAGAGGACGACTCCAACACTGCCAACCACAACCTGGTGAGGTTTGCCCTCCCTGCCTCCAGCTAGATATAGCTCCAGTAGAGCCACACCTCAAGCCTTCCAGCCAGGCCCCACCCCTGCTGACACAGATGACCCTCTCCTGCCCAGCCCCACCCTCCGTCCTGCTTTGCTGGCCTCCCCCTGAAGAGAAAGTTGCTCAGTTGTGTTGGATGCTTGGCAATCCCACGGACTGTAGCCCTCCAGGCTCCTCTGTCCATGGAATTCTCCAGGCCAGAATACTGGAGTGGGTAACTGTTCCCTTCTCCAGGGGTTCTTCCCAACCCAGGGATCGAACTCAGGTCTCCCACATTGCAGGCGGATTCTTTATCCTCTGAGCCACCAGGGAAGACCCGCCTCCCCCTACCCCCTATCAAACAAACCCCACTCCCAAATAACTTCCCAATCTCCCACCTCGCCCCCGGCTCTGCCCCCAGGAGCAAGTGGAATACGTATTTTTGGTGATTTTCACTGTGGAGACGGTGCTCAAGATCGTGGCCTATGGACTGGTGCTCCACCCCAGCGCCTACATCCGCAACGGCTGGAACCTGCTCGACTTCATCATTGTCGTGGTCGGGTGCGCATCTGCAGGGGACACACCCTACCCTAGTTCAACTTCCCACCACAGACCTGCTAAATTCGGGGCTCAGGGAAGTGACTGCTTCAGACTGCCCCCATTTGGCAGCCAGAATCAGGAATATTAACATATTTTAAACCTATTTGCATTTCCAGTTACAGGGATTTGTACTTCTCAGAGGAGAAGGAAAGGAAGGGAAGGGGGGATCCCAAGGCCTGACCCCCTACTTCCTTTTCTCATGCTCCCCCATCAGGCTGTTCAGCGTGCTGCTGGAGCAGGGTCCCGGACGCCCAGGGGACACCCCGCATATGGGAGGGAAGCCAGGGGGCTTCGATGTGAAGGCATTGCGGGCATTTCGGGTGCTGCGGCCACTGAGGCTGGTGTCTGGGGTCCCAAGTGAGTGGCACATCCCCGGGCTTGGAGGTGATGGACGGGAGTGGGAGGAGTTGGGGGCTGAGCTGACCCTGCCCCTACTTTGCCCACCCATGGCTCCCTACAGGCCTGCACATAGTGCTCAATTCCATCATGAAGGCTCTGGTGCCGCTGTTGCATATTGCACTTCTTGTGCTCTTTGTCATCATCATTTACGCCATCATTGGACTGGAGCTGTTCCTCGGACGCATGCACAAAACGTGCTACTTCCTGGGATCTGGTCAGCAAGCCCACCCATCCCGAGACAGGGCATGCCTCCTCCATTGGCTCCTAAGCCCCACCCTGTTCTCAAGGAGACGCACTCAAATACACGAGATTCTTCTCCCCGATTCAGGCTCTGCCACCAGATCAACAAGCCCTACCCCAGTGGTGCTTCCCAGTGGTGCTAGTGGTAAAGAACCCACCTGCCAATGCAGGACACATAAGAGACGAGTTCAGTCCCTGGGTTGGGAAGATCCCCTGGAGGAGGAAATGGCAATGCACTCCAGTATTTTTGCCTGGAGAACCCCATGGACAGAGGGGCCTGGCGGGCTACAGTCCATGGGGTCTCAAAGACTCGGACATGACTGAAGCCACTTAGCACACACACACAGCACACCCCATGTATTCAAGACTCTACCCTTAATCGCAGACCTTTCTGTGACCCCATGGACTGTAGCCCACCAGGCTCCTCTGTCCTTGGGATTTCCCAGGCAAGAATACTGGAGTGGGTTTCCATTTCCTTCTCCAGTGGATCTTCCAAACCAGGGATCCAACCGGTGTCTACCGCATCTCCTGCATTAACATTCTTTACCACTGAGCCACCAGGGAAGTGAAGACTCCTAGGCAGGCCTTTTTTATCCAGACCCAAACCCAAGGCTTGCCCCCATCCTTTCAAATGACCCTCTGAAATTCACAAGACTCTGCTCCTAGGCTCATGGCTCACTGTTATTCACAAGATTCTGCCTCAAAATTTACAGTCCTACTCCCCAGATCTCTGTGGTTAGGCTTCACAGCTTCCCAGCGGTTCAGAGTCTTGACCCAGCAATCAGAGGCTAAGGGTTGTCTATTTTTTTAATTTCATGTATTTATTTATGGCTGTGCTGGGTCTTTATTGCAGTGTGCAGGCTTCTCTTGTTGTGGCTCAAAGGCTGTAGAGTGTGGACTTCAGTAGTTGTAGTTCACGGGCTCAGTAGTTGCGGTTCTCAGGCTCTAGAGCACAGGCTCAATAGTTGCACTACTCAGGCTTAGTTGCTCTGAAGTATGTGGGATCTTTTGGGACCAGGGATCAAACCCTGGTCTCCTGCATTGGCAAGCAGATTCTTTATCACTGAGCCACCAGAGAAGCCCTAAGGGTTGTCTGATTTAGAAAAATCTAGAACCCTGAGGCAAACTTCCCAGGTAGGCGGGCTTCCAAGGTGCCCATGACTGTGGGTGGGTGCACTTCGGATTCCAGAGCTCCAGTGTTCCCACAGACGTAGAGGCGGAGGAGGACCCGTCACCCTGTGCGTCCTCAGGATCAGGGCGTGCTTGCACACTGAACCAGACGGAGTGCCGCGGGCGCTGGGCAGGGCCCAACGGAGGCATCACCAACTTTGACAACTTTTTCTTCGCCATGCTGACAGTCTTCCAGTGCATCACCATGGAAGGCTGGACCGACGTGCTCTACTGGGTGAGGTGAAATGACAGACACCCAGTGCAGAAGCTGAACCTGCCTTTCTTCCCTGGTCTCAGGCAGGAGGGTCTGCATACACTGAGAGATGCATGTCCTCCCCCCTCCCTAGATGCAGGATGCCATGGGGTATGAGCTGCCCTGGGTGTATTTTGTGAGTCTCGTCATCTTTGGATCCTTCTTCGTCCTCAACCTTGTGCTTGGTGTCCTGAGTGGGTGAGGAGCCTAGACACTTACCCAACCCCTCAGCCCCTGTCCCTTTACTTTGTTCCTTGCAAACTTCTAGGCATCCTTCAAAACCCATCTAAAATACCCCTTCATTCATTCAGTCAACACTGAGCATCTACTGTGTGTGAGGCACTGTTTTAGGAATGCAACAAAAGACAGAAGTCTCTGCTTTATTGGATATTACATACATACATACACACATATGTGTTTTGTCTCATATGAAATATATACTATGGAAAGAAAGGAATGGGGAGATATTGTAATTACAAATAAGGACAAGCAGGGATGGGCCTCTTTGAGAAGGTGTTATCTGAGTAAAAATGGGAAAGATACTGAATATCTGAGGAAAGAGTGTTCCAAGCAAAAGGAAGAACCAGTGCAAAGTCTCCAAAGCTAAAACGTTCCTAGCATATTCAAAGAACAGCAAGGAGGTCAGTGTGGCTGGGATGGTGATGGCAAGGGGGCCAGGGTGGTTCCTCTGTGTAGCCCTCTATTCTCCTTCCTCAGGGAGTTCTCCAAAGAGAGGGAGAAGGCAAAAGCACGAGGGGATTTCCAGAAGCTTCGGGAGAAGCAGCAGCTGGAGGAGGACCTCCGGGGCTACCTGGACTGGATCACACAGGCGGAGGAGCTGGACATGGAGGACCCCTCAGCTGCTGGCAACTTTGGTTCCGTGGCTGAAGAGGGCCTGGCCGGCCACCGTAGGCAATCTCAACCCAGCCCACTCCCTGCCTCACGCGTCCCTCAGATGTGGGCTGCTCTCCTGAGATCTAGCCCCAGCCCTCAGCAACTCTAGGCCCAGCCTCTGGTTATGGTCTATGACACAGAACCCAGACTCAGATACCCTTCCCAGACTGTACCCAGAACAAAGACTCCAAATAACACCCCTCACCCCAGAGCCCTAACCTCACCCCAGACCCTGTTCCTCAAATGTCCTCCCTGTGCTTACAGGGCCACAACTGGAAGAGCTGACCAATAGGAGACGAGGACGTCTGCGCTGGTTCAGTCACTCCACCCACTCCACCAGCAGCCATGGTGAGGATCCAACCAGATTGAGGAGGGGGTGGGAAGAGTAGGCAGAGGGGAAGGCCAAGAGCAGAACCCTGGCATCTTCATGTGCTGACCTCTTCTCCCACCCTGCCCATAGCCAGCCTCCCAGCCAGTGACACCGGTTCAATGGCAGAGACCCAAGGAGACGAGGAAGAGGAAGAGGGCACTCTAGCCAGCTGTACACGCTGCCTGTGAGGCTCCGGCCCTTGACCCCTGACCCAGCCCAGAACCCGGAACAGATCCTGGCCCCAGTCCTGACTTCAGCCTCCAACTTCCTAGCCCTGACCTCCAACCCCTGCTGCTGAGTGCCCCTCAGCCCCCAGTGATGCCCACCTCCCATCTTCCCCTTTTCCAGAAATAAGATTGTGAAAACCAGCGTTTGGTGAGTTGGGAAAGCTATGTGACTCCCAGACCCTATGACTTTGTGAACCCCACCTCCAAGCCCCCCATGACCAACAGGCTCCCCAACCTGAGCCCTCAGGACAGGTTCAGGTAAGTGATCTCTGTCAGTGGGCTCCCTGTCCCCACAGCCGCCGTCTCCGCCGAGCCAACCGGGGCCTTCGGGCGAGCTGCCGGAGGGCTGTGAAGTCCAATGCCTGCTACTGGGCCGTGTTGCTGCTCGTCTTCCTCAACACTCTGACAATCGCCTCGGAGCACCACGGGCAGCCCTTCTGGCTCACCCAGATCCAGGGTGCACCCCCCAGCCTGCCAGCCCTCTCCCCAGCCCCCAATTCCTTCCACCCCAGAAGCTCAGATGCAGGATCTCTTGGGTGCCCTAGATCCCCAGATACGGCCCTCCCACCCAAGTAAATGCAGAAAACCTGTCCCATCCTACCTTGCAGCTTACACTTATGTAGCGCTTGCTGTGTGTGTCAGTCTCTGTTCTCAGCAGTTTACATGTACTCACTCAATTTCTCTTCACTGCAACTTTATGTGAATTAAGTACTAAGGCACAGAGGCCTAGCACCAAGGTCCTGAAGAGTTAAATGACTAACCCCAGGACTCAGCTACTGAGTGGCAAACCCAGGCAGCCTGGCTCTAGAGTTCAGGCTCTTAACACCACACTGTCTGGACAAGTTAAACCCTTTGTGCCTCAATTTCCCCATCTACAAAATGGGGATAGTGATAGTATCCACTTCATGGGATGCTAAAAGCAAAAGTGAAAGTGTTAGTTGCTCAGTTCTGTCTGATTCTTTGAGACCCCATGAACTGTAGCTTGCCAGGCTCCTCTGTCCATGGAATTCTCCAGACAAGAATACTGGAGTGGGTAGCCGTTCCCTTCTCCAGGGAATCTTCCTGACCCAAGGATCGAGCCCAGGTCTTGCGCATTGCAGACAGATTCTTTACCATCTGAGCCGCCAGGGATGGTGGGGAGGATTAAATGAGTTAAAGTGAAAAATGCTTAGAATGTTGCCTGACCCACATGGAGTTAATACTGTATAAGTGTTATTAATAGCCCTTACTATTATTCATTTTAATCTCAGCCCCAACCTGAATACTGAGCAAACTTCTAACCCCAACCCTCAAACCAGCCCCAGTCCCAGCTAAAAGCTAGGCTCTAAGTCTACCCGTGAATCAGAGTTTTTCTGTATTCACAGAGGCTAACTGAGGCCCACACCCCAGCTCTGCCCTCGCCCCAGCTCCAAAACTCTCAAAACCTCATGCACCCTGACCTACAAACTCACCCTATCCTCCATCCTAACCACATCACCAGCTTGTGCCTGGTCTGCTACCAGCTGCCCCAGATCGCTCCATGGCCCCTCCTCCCTACATGTCACCATAAACCTGGCTAGCCCACTCACCCCTGCCCCTCTCTCCACAGAGTATGCCAACAAAGTGCTACTCTGTCTATTCACGGTGGAGATGCTTCTCAAGTTGTATGGTCTGGGGCCCTCTGTCTACGTGTCCTCCTTCTTCAACCGCTTTGACTGCTTCGTGGTCTGTGGGGGCATCCTGGAGACTACCCTGGTGGAGGTGGGTGCCATGCAGCCCCTGGGCATCTCGGTACTCCGCTGTGTGCGCCTCCTCAGGATCTTTAAGGTCACCAGGTATGTGGGGGGTGGGGGTGGGGGGTGTGTTTGTATGTGGCGAAGGATGAAGACTGAGAGCCCAAACACAGCTGCAACAGCCACCACCCCAGCTCCAATGATGACTATATTTGCATCATCATTCATTTGTCAAATATCCATTGAGTGCCTACTGCATACAAGGTGTCCTTCCAGGCCCTAGAGAAACACCAGGAATCAAAGCAGACAATAGCTCCTGCCTTCCTAGAGATTGAAGTCAGTTGGGGAGGGTGTCTACTCCACTTCCTTCCCCTTCCTCAGCCTCAACTTCAGCTAGAATATGATTCCCAACCCCATCTCCAAATTCAACCCCATACTCATCACCAACCCAAACCCCATCCCTCACCCTCAACCATAACACTATCTCTAACTCCAACCACCAGCCACTCATCATCCACAAGGTCATTTACAGCCCCAATATCCAAGCCCAAGCCCAGCCCCACCTCCAACCTCATTTCTAACTCCCAGATACATCCCCATCACTAACCACAACCCCCACATCCCAAATTCATAACCATTAGCCTATCTCCAACTGCAAACTCATCCCCATTCCCAGCCCTAGCTGGGAAATCTCATCCCCATCCATCCTCTCCTCTATCCCAACCCTCAACCACAACCTTATCCCCAACTTGGTCATCTACAACTCCAAATATTCCCTAAGCCCATCGCCAGCTACCATCCCTTACCCCAAACCCAGTCCCAGGCCCAACCCAGGCTGAAACCCAATTCTAGCTTCACCAACTTCCATATACCTACCATACTAATCTCATCTTCCCTAACACCACCCTAACCTCAAATAACCCCTTCCCCTTCCTTCTTATTCTCACCTCACTCTAACTCCAAAATCACATCCAACAGTGACATCAAAGTTCACCTTAACCCGCCCCAGTACACCCCAAGCTGAAGCCCTGCCCTAGCTCCTGACTCACCACTGGACATGTCAACCTTTCCCCCTCCATCTCTGCTGCAGGCACTGGGCATCTCTGAGCAATTTAGTGGCGTCTCTACTCAATTCAATGAAATCCATTGCATCCTTGCTGCTTCTCCTCTTCCTCTTTATCATCATCTTCTCCCTGCTTGGCATGCAGCTGTTTGGGGGCAAGTTCAACTTTGACCAGACCCACACCAAGCGAAGCACCTTTGACACCTTTCCCCAGGCCCTCCTCACTGTCTTTCAGGTGGGACCTGGAGATCATGGGATGGGTGGGCAAGTGGGGAGGGACCCAAGGTTGGGGAGAGGGTCCCAAGGACTTCATGGTGACTTCCCACCCCTAGATACTGACGGGTGAGGACTGGAATGTGGTCATGTATGATGGTATCATGGCCTATGGCGGCCCCTTCTTCCCAGGGATGCTCGTGTGCGTGTATTTCATCATCCTCTTCATCTGCGGCAATTGTATCCTCAGAGCCTTGGGAGGCTGGATCATGGCAGGGTTGGGGGAGGATAATGAGGACCTGGGCACTCTGTAGGCAGTCTGCTTCTCCATCCTCTCTAGCCTGAGCTCACCCCAGACATCCTATTGAATGTGTTTCTTGCCATCGCTGTGGACAACCTGGCCAGTGGAGATGCAGGCACTGACAAAGATAAGGGCAGGTGAGGTCTGACTCTGCCTCCAAGACACTTTCGCCCTGGAATCCCTGACTGGGACCCTCACACACACATCCCACACCACCAAAGATGCCTTAGTCTCCCTGGAAATCTCTATCTGCAGATCCAACCTGCCAGTCCTCATTCATTGGACATGCATTTACTGAGCACCTACTTTTTACCTGGTGGCTCAGGGCTTCCCTGGTGGCTCAGATGGTAAAGAATCTTCCTGCAATGCAGGAGACTCATTGTTACCCAGTTCAATCCCTGGGTAAGGAAGGTCCCCTGGAGAAGGGAATGGGGAGGAATACCCACTCCAGTATTCTTGCCTGGGAAATCCCATGGATAGAGGAGCCTGGCAGGCTATAGTCTATGGGGTCCCAAAGAGTCAAACACAACTGAGCGACTAATACATACATGCACACTTTTTGGCAGGCCCTGTTCTAAATGCTAAGGAGACAGCAGTGGTCAAAGTAAACAGAGTTCTTGCTTTCATGGAGCTGACATTCTAGCTGGGAAAGGCAAGCAAAACACAAACAAATGAATATATAACAATATAATTTAATTAAATATATGTTTACAATATGTAATGAAGGAAAAGAAAGCAGAATAAGAGAATAGAGAGATATTATGCTTGCTGTTTTGGTTAGAGTAATCAAGGAAGGTGACTACTGAACAGAGGCCTGAAAGAAGTAGGGGAGTGAGCCATGCCAATATCTGGAGTAAGAGTTCAAGGCAAGGGGACAGCAAGTGCAGAGGTCTTGAGGTGATAATATTCTTAGGACATTTTAAAAACACCATGGAGGGGTTTTCCTGGTGATCCAGGGATTAGGACCCCATGCTTCCACTGCAGAGGGGCAGGGGGCACGGGTTCAGTCCTTAGTCAGAGAACTAAGATGCCACATGCTGCTGGGAGTGGCAAAAAAAACAACACCATGGAGACACCATGGATGCCATGGAGTGGCATGAACAAGGAGGAGAGTGATAGGGCATGAGCTCAAATAGGGGGAAATAGAGAAGCCAGATCAACGGTATCCTGGGCCATGGTGAGGGCTTTTGGTTTTGCTCTGAGTAAGGGAGGAGCCATGGAAGGGGTGTGAGCAGAGGAGGAATATCCCAGACTTAGAACTTAACAGGATCTCTTCTGCTGCTATGAGAATAGACCAAGGAGATGAGGGAGGAAGCAGGGAGGTTCTATGGGACCTAAGAAAGGTCTGTTCTGACTACAGTGACCCCCTCCTCCACCAGCCTTGCCTATCTGATTCAATCTTTAACAGTCACCGCCCACACCACCCCCTATATTTCTTTGCCCAGGGAGAAGATCACTGAGGAAACTCCACAGGAGAATGGAGCACTGGTGAGTTAAAAGCCTGGGCACTGTCTACACCTCCCACTACCACCAGTATCTGTGTGCGTGTCTTTAACCCCCATCCTCTGCCTATTCATTCCTTCTTTATTGCATCCCTTCTGTGCCTCCCCTGTGTCCATCCCCTGGTAAACCCCCCATCATCGATGACCTCCATCTTCCTGTCCCCAGGTGCCTGGTGGGGAGAATGAGGAAGAGGAATCTGCAAAAAATGAAGGAGCAGGCAAGTGGGCAGGTCAGGTGGAAGAGGCGTGGGACCTTGGGGAAACCACCCAGGCAGACCTTGTGACCCCTGAGGCCCTCTTCTCTGGGGAGAAGCCTTCTATGAGATGGTCTTGAAAATAATGGACTTGGTGTGTGGTCAGGAAGTTTCAAGACACTGAGATTAAAGATGTGCTTAGTCGCTCAGTCGTGTCCAACTCTTTGCGACCCCATGGACTGCAGCCCGCCAAGCTCCTCTTTCCATGAAGATTCTCCAGGCAAGAATACTGGAGGGGGTTGCCATGCCCTCCTCCAGGGAATCTTTCCAACCCAGGGATCAAACCCAGGTCTCCCACATTGCAGATGGATTCTTTACTGACTGAACCATCAGGGAAGCCCCAAAAGAGAAACCAATATTTTGTTTTATTGCAGAACTTCTCAGAGCCTTTGTTATAAAATAGTGTGTAAATGCCTGAAGAGGGGCTTCCGCAGTGGTTCAGATGGTAGAGAATCTAACTGCAGTGTGGGAGACCTAGGTTCAATCCCTGGATACAGAAGATCTCCTGAAGAAGGGAATGGCAACCTGCACCAGTATTCTTGCCTAGGAAATCCCGTGGGCAGAAGAGCCTGGTGGGCTACAGTCCTGAAGATGGCGATGTTCACTCAGTACACATTTACTGAGCCCCTACTGTGTCCCAGAGCTTCCCTTGTGGCTCAGCTGGTAAAGACTCTGCCTGCAATGTGGGAGACCTGGGTTCGATCCTGTGTTTTAAGTGCTGAGGACACAGAAGTAAACAAAACGAACTGAAATCCCTTCTCTGAGGCGCTGCCATTCTAGCAGGGAGATGAGAATTTTACCATGGGAAAGCACTGTTCTAGGTGCTCTACATACATCTTCTCAATTCATTCTCTCTCTTTTGATCTTCTGGTGCCAGGCATGGAGGAAGAGGAGGAGGAGGAGGAGGAGGAGGAAGAGGAAGTGGGGGCCGGGCATGTGGAACTCCTGCAGGAAGTTGTACCCAAGGAGAAGGTGGTACCCATCCCTGAGGGCAGTGCTTTCTTCTGCCTCAGCCAAACCAACCCGTGAGTGCTGCAAATGTGTGTGGGGGGGGGTGGGGGCTGGAGGGGGGCAAAGGAGGGGAGGGAAACAGGAGGGCCTGGGGTAGGGAGATGGGGAGGACCAGGGAGCAGCCAAGGCTCAGGTGGGGTGCACAGCCTGATGCAACAGGGCCCAGGCTGTCTCCCTTGGGCTCCCTCAGTCACTTCTGTGGTCCTGGGTTCTGAGCACGGCCATTTCTCCACTCCCCAGGCTGAGGAAGGCCTGCCACACTCTCATCCACCATCACATCTTCACCAATCTCATCCTGGTGTTTATCATCCTCAGCAGTGTGTCCCTGGCCGCTGAGGATCCCATCCGAGCCCACTCCTTCCGCAACCACGTGAGCCTTGGGCTGGGGGCTCAAGGGGACACTCCCAGGGCTGTCCTACTGGATACAAACTATGGCCAGGGTGCAGACAGGGACAAGACCCCCTAGTTAGGCAGAGAGAGACAAGAAATAATGGTAGGTGCAGCAGTACTAGCCTTTATTATGTGCGCAACACCCTTGGGGAAGCACCGGGGAGGTGATCAGTATTTGAAAGAGGAGGAAGCTGTACTCAGAGGCTGAGCAGACCAAGGGTGCCCATGGAGCTGGGTAGAAGGAAAGGAGGCCAGATCCGAAGCCTTGTCTTTCTGATGGCCAAGGATTTTGCCTTGTAGAGAAGTCCTTGATGGTGATGAGAGAGGGGAAGGAGAGGGAGGGAAGGAAGGAAGGAGAGAGTGAGGAAGAGAGGGAAGGAAGGAGGAGGAACAGCAAAACCTACAGAGAGGGACACACAGCTAGGATCCCCCTCATCCATGACTTGGTGCCCCCATCTTTCTCACCCCCCAGATTCTGGGGTACTTTGATTATGCCTTCACCTCCATTTTCACTGTGGAGATTCTACTAAAGGTATGAATGGGCCCCTGAAGTTCATGGGGTCACAAAGAGTCGGCGGACACGACTTAGCAACTGAACAACAGTTGATATGCCCCCACCATACCCCCAGTTGCCCCAACCTACTCCCCACCAACCCTTGTAGCCCACCACTCCTGTTTCCATCCCCAACTGCCCTCCCTATCTCCAGATCTGTGGTCTAACTAGCCTTATATCCCCCTACTCTCAAGATGACAGTGTTCGGGGCTTTCCTGCACCGTGGTTCCTTCTGCCGTAGCTGGTTCAATCTGCTGGATCTGCTGGTGGTCAGCGTGTCCCTCATCTCCTTTGGTATCCAGTGAGTGATACCTTGCCCACTCCATCCCTCCAAGAGCCAAGGCCAGGCCCTGGCCATGGTCTGAGGACTGCCCTCTCCTCAGCTCCAGCGCCATCTCAGTGGTGAAGATTCTGCGTGTGCTCCGAGTACTGCGGCCCCTTCGAGCTATCAACAGGGCCAAAGGACTCAAGGTATCCACATCCCACCCAAATTCATGGGACCCAGACTCTGCCCCACCCCTGGGGCCAAAGATCATGGTCAGAGTGGCCATTTGCAGTGATGCCTGACCCTCGTAGTTCAGTCGGTAAAGAATCTGCCTTCAATTCAGGAGACCCAGGTTCAATTCCTGGGTGGGAAAGATACCCTCGAGAAGGAAATGGCAACCCATTCCAGTTCTTGCCTGGAGAATCCCATGGACAGAGGAGCTTGGCAGGTTACAGTCCATGGGGTCGCAAAGAGTCAGACACGACTTAGCGACTAAAACCACAACCTGACCACATAGCCTGGACCTGATGTTGTAACCACCCAGCCCTGAACAGTGGGCACAGTTACTGTCCATTTCTTACCAAAGGCCACATTTCTATGACCCAGGTTTCTGATGTGTGGACTCATACCCATCTGGCAAACACTTATTTCCAGTTGGTACCCACATGTCCTTCACCCAAGACCGCATGTTCTCAACCCAAGTCCCTGAGCCCCACACATGCCAAGAGTTTGTGCCCCCTGGCTGTTATGGCCTGCGGTTGTCCATGAGCCATATTTGTGGGTGTCTGCAGCATGTGGTGCAATGTGTGTTCGTGGCCATCCGGACCATCGGAAATATCATGATCGTGACCACGCTCCTGCAGTTCATGTTCGCCTGCATTGGTGTGCAGCTCTTCAAGGTGAGAGGAAACACTGGAAAGGCTCAGATGTGAGTCAAGGCGGGGAGGTGGGGATGAAGGATGAATCTGTTTGACAAATATCATCCCTGCAGGGGAAATTCTACAGTTGCACTGATGAGGCCAAACACACACCCCAAGAATGCAAGTGAGTGCCCAAATCCTGCCCTCCATGCAGCCCAGGACCCCTCCCAGAGTCCAAAGAGGTCCCTGGATCTCACCCAGGCCTCTGAAACCCCTAGACCTTCCTCCAAAGAACTTAAGAGACCCCCAGAGTTTTAAAAATATTTATTTGGCTGGGCTTCCCAATAGCTCAGTGGATAAAGAATGCACCTGCCAATGCAGGAGACACAGGAGATGCTGGTTCGTTTCCTGGGTTGGGAAGATCCCCTGGAGGAGGGCATGGAAACCCACTCCAGTATTCTTGTCTGGAGAATCCCATGGACAGAGAAGCCTGGCTGGCTACAGTCCAAAGGGTCACAAGAGTTGGACGTGACTGAGCGACTACGCACACACACACACACACATATTTATTTGGCTAAGTCGGGTCCTAGTTGCAACACACAGATCTATGTTGCATCACACAGGATCTTCTGCTGCAGCTGCAGTGCACGGAACTCTCTTGTTATGGCACATAGGCTCAGTAGTTGCAGCCCGTTGGCTCCAGAGCACGTGGTCTTAGTTGCTCTGTGGCATGTGGGATCTTAGTTCCCCAACCAGAAATCAAACCCACATCCCCTGCATTGCAAAGCAGATTCTTAACCATTGGACCACAAGGTAAGTGCCACCCCCAGATTTTATCAAGGCCCCCAAGACCCCAGAATTCCTCAAGGCCCTAAGATACACCCTGAGAATTCTAAGAATTGCAAAGGCTCTCAGAACTCACTAATCCTTAAGATACCCCCAGTAACTGCCCCAAACCCCTCTTCACATTCCCCAGAGTTACCTCCACTCCCCCTGGCAATTCCAAAACACCTACCACCACCACCACCACCAAGTCCCCAGCTTCCACCTTGAGACTCCTATGGAGGGTAGTTGATATTTAGCCACTAAGCTGTGTCTGACTCTTTTGCAGCACCATGACAGTGTAGCCTGTCAGGCTCCTCTGTCCATGGGGTTTCCCAGGCAAGAATACTGGAGTGGGTCCCCCTACTTCAGGGGATCTTCCCAATCCAGGGATCAAATCTGCATCTCCTACATCTCCTGCATTGCAGGCAAATTCTTCACCACTAGGGCACCTGGGAAGCCTGTAGAGGGTAGTAGTTAACTGAAATTAGACATTCCTGGTTCAATTTCATCTCATGAGACTTGAGTATGTTTCTTAACTTCAATGAGTCCCATTTTCCTTAACTGAAAAATGAGGATCAAAAGAGTATGGATTTCACAAGGTTGTTGTGAAGAGTAAATGAGTTACTACATGGAGAGTGTACTACAATGTAAGAGTAGTACATGTAAAGCCTAGTACAGAGCCTGGCATATACTTAGTGCTGATAAATGTTGGGTATTATTAGTATTGCTTTTTCCTGGATGACAATGATGATGATAATAATGGTGACGATAGCTAATGTATATGGTCCCAACAATGCACCAGACACTGTTCTCATTGATTGACAAAATTAATCCTTGTGACAAGCCAAGAAATATGTTCTGTCATTATCCATATTTCATAAATGGGGAAAACTGAAGCACAGAGAGGCTAACTGCCCAAGGTCACCCAGTCAGTAAATGGAAGTCCAGGATTTGAACCCAGGCTATTCACCTCCACCACTATGCCCTGCTGCCTCCATGCTGGAGACACCAGTCACCTTTCCATAGCTCCCCACCCCTCCTCATCCATCCAGCATGTCTGCAACATCCACAGGGGCTCCTTCCTGGTCTACCCCGATGGAGATGTGTCAAGGCCTCTGGTCCGGGAGCGGCTCTGGGTCAACAGCGATTTCAACTTTGACAATGTCCTTTCAGCCATGATGGCCCTGTTCACTGTCTCCACCTTCGAAGGCTGGCCTGCGTGAGGGACAGGGCCCCAGGGATGGGCAGGGGACTGGGCGAGAGTCTCTAGTGGATTGGCTTGGGATATCCTGGGGATGGGTGGAAGGGTAACTTGAAATGTGATGAAGGTCTCTGGAGAATGAATAGAGTTTTCTGGAGACTGGTGGGTGTATCAGATGACTAAGTGGGGATCTCCTAGAAGTTGGTTGAGGGTGCTTTGGGGACCTGGGTGAGGGGGCTTCCAGGAATTGAGTAGAGATCTCTGAGGCACTAGGTGGAAGTCTAGAGAGGACTGGATACGATTTAGAGGGTACCCGGGTAGGGGTCTGGGGGGCTGGGTGGAGGTCTTGGAGGAGATGGAGCTGGAGATTCAGTGGTTTCCAGATACCTGCACAAGTCTTCATGGTATTAGTCAAAGATGTTTGGGGGGAGATGGAACAAGGAATTCAAGCTGATGGGACAGAGGACTTAGAGATCTTTGGGGGCTTGTGGGGGAGTTCTGGGGAGCTGCATAGGGACCCCAAGATGACTGGAGGAGAATTGGGCATCTGTGGGAACTTAAGGGATTTGAGGGTCCCAGAGAGCCTGATTGGGGAATTCTCTGGAGGGTTGGATGGGGATCTCTGGGTCTCTGGAGGGCTGGGCTTTAGGAGTCTTTGATGACCTGATGTGGAGGTCTCAGGTGATTAGGTCGGGGGGGTGGGGGATATTTGAGAAGGATATTCTGGGGTATCTAAGGTGTCTATGGGTAGGTTGTAGGAGTCTGGGATATCCCCCCACTTCCCCCCACTGGCTCCCCAGGCTGCTATACAAGGCCATTGATGCAAACGCAGAGGACAAGGGCCCCATCTACAATTACCACGTGGAGATCTCAGTGTTCTTCATTGTCTATATCATCATCATTGCATTCTTCATGATGAACATCTTTGTGGGCTTTGTCATCATCACCTTCCGAGCCCAGGGCGAGCAGGAGTACCAAGACTGTGAGCTGGATAAGAACCAGGTGACCTCTGACCCCTGATTCACCAACTCCCCTCCCCAACTCCTTGCCTTGGGACACCACCGCTCACTCATGCCTTGCACCCATATGCAGCGCCAGTGTGTAGAATACGCCCTCAAGGCCCAACCACTCCGTCGCTATATCCCCAAGAACCCACATCAGTATCGTGTGTGGGCCACTGTGAACTCTGCTGCCTTCGAGTATCTCATGTTCCTGCTCATCCTGCTCAACACGGTTGCTCTAGCCATGCAGGTCTGAACTCCCCACCTTGACCCCCACCAGACACCTGACCCTATTCTGCCCACACAAATCCTTGAGAACCATCAGAAATGCTTTAGGCTGCAAGTAACAAAACCCCCAACTGAGAGAAACTTAAGCTTTGAAGATATGTGTCACATTTTTTCAAATTACAGACCTATTCACCCTAATTTCAGGGATGTCAGAATGTGAAAAAATATGGCAGATGGCAAATATAAGTTGCCATTGACTGTGAAATGCACCCAAATTTCAGAGATTCTAAAATGTGAAAAGATGTATATCCTGGAATCAATAAATGTGAGTTATCTCACATAGCAAGCAGAGGTAGGCTATTTGCTTATTGCCCACCAGGGACCCAGGCTCTTTCTGTTCCACTATTCTTAGCAAGTTGGTTTTCATTCTCATGATTGTTGCTTCATGGTCACAAAATGGCTGCCATAGCTCCAGGCATCAAAACCACATTCAAAGCAGGAAAAAGGAAGGAAGGTTGCAGTAAGGGACTTTCCTCATTTGACCCTTTTGTTGTTTAGTCTCTGAGTCGTGTCCAATTCTTTGTGACCCCATGGACTGTAGCATGCCAGGCTCCTCTGTCCATGGGATTTTTCCAGGCAAGAATACTGGAGTGGGTTGCCATTTCCTTCTTTGATCCTTTTATTGGAAATCAAAAATATTTTTCACAGAAGCTGTCCAAGCAGCAGCAAGCTTATGTTTCAGTCTCATTAGTCAGAACTAGCTGCAAGGAAAGCTAAGAAATCAAGAGCTGGGCTTTCCAATATCCATAATGGGAAGCAGACAGTGTGAGAGTTTTGGCCAACTCATTGTTCTTCCACATCCCCAGACTCACCTCCGTCCAAGCCAGAGAATATTTGATTGTTATGGTGGTTTTCTGCCTCATGCTGTATCCCCACATCTGATTTTCTCCTGCAGCACTATGAGCAGACTGCTCCCTTCAACTATGCCATGGACATCCTCAACATGGTCTTCACTGGCCTCTTCACTGTCGAGATGGTACTCAAAATCATTGCCTTCAAACCCAAGGTACCTTCCTCCCAGACCTAATCCATTCCTTAAGGTGGAGCTCATTGCGTACCTCTCAGGGGGGACTTCCCTCATAGCTCAGTCGGTAAAGAATCTGCCTGCAATGCAGGAGACCTGGGTTTGATTCCTGAGTTGGGAAGATCCCCTGGAGAAGGAAATGGCAATCCACTCCAGTATTCTTACCTGGAAAATCCCACGGACAGAGGAGCCTGGTGGGCTACAGTCCCTGGGGTCGCAAGAGTTGGACACAACTTAGCAACTAAACCACCACCACCAGGAGGGCAGCAACCAGTGAGTCAGGAGACTAAGGAGGAAGAGGGATCTAGATGCAGCCCTATCATGGTCCAACCTAGACCCTGCCTCCCCAATGTCCCCAACTGCTACTAGCCCCATACCCTAGCTTGCTAGCTCTGAGAAGACAGGACACTGCTTTCCTCTTGTCTACAGCATTACTTTACTGATGCCTGGAACACATTTGATGCTCTTATTGTGGTGGGCAGCGTAGTGGACATTGCCGTCACTGAAGTCAACGTGAGGACTGGCCTCTCTACTAACCCACTCTACTCCTACCAACCTTCTCTCACCTCAACCCCAGGGCTTTCTCTCATGGGGAGGTGGTTCCCACTCACATCCTACTCACTCCCAGAGACTCAGAACTCCTTCCTCTAGCTCTCTCTCTCTGAGTCTCTGTTGGGTTCAGCCAAAGCCCTCTTCTCCCAGCCCTCCCCCTCCCATTTATTTGCAAGTTATGCCCTGCCTCCAGCAGCTCCTAAAATGACTCTCTTGTTTTTACCATTATTTTCTTCATTGCCTCTACATCCCCCTCCATTGGCCCCATCATCTCCACCAACTCCTGCTTTGACTCCATCATCTCTTCTGATTCCTTTATTGGCTCCATTTCCTCCACCAACACCATCGTCTCTGACACTGGGTCTTTCACGGCTCTGTCATCACCACTGATTGCACCATTGGCTCCATCATCTTCTTCATTGGGTACTACGTGGTCCTCCGTTGACAATGCTGCTGGGTCCATATCTCCATCACTGGCTTCTCCATTGGATCTTTCATCGGTTCTCTCATGTCCATGAAACCACTGGCTCCACCATTTCCTCCACTGGCTGCAATATCTCTCCTCCATCATCTTCTGCACCTTCTTTCCCTTTCACCCTTATTACCAACTTTTCCTTCAACCATCCTGATCCATCACTACATAACCTTCCTCATCATCCCTGGATAATAACTCTGCCATCCACTATCCCTCGTATCTGCTCCATCATTTCTCCTCTTGTTCACTGACCCTGTGATCTCATCACCTCTGTTTTGGTAATATCTCCATCCAGAATGGTGGCCACCTGGGCGAGGTAACCCCCCCACCTCACAGCAGGGACTGTATGCCTTTCTATTCACCTACCATCCTTTCCTTTCTGCCTGAAAGTCCTTAGAAATGTTCCCTAACCACTATGGGGCCTGGGTTCTGAGGGATTTGATGGCTTCGGGAGGTCAAAGTATGAGACCGGGAGGTGGCTGAAGCAAATGTGAACTGAGCATACTCACCACACACTCAATCCCAGAGCTCTGAGGACAGTTCCCGCATTTCGATCACCTTCTTTCGCCTCTTCCGAGTCATGCGATTGGTCAAGCTTCTTAGTAAGGGTGAAGGGATTCGCACATTACTTTGGACATTCATCAAGTCTTTTCAGGTAACTCCCTCACTCCTTTGTCCACTCCTCATCCCTACCTCACACCTCTCAGCTTGTCCTTTTACCACTATCAGAACTACCCCTTCCAGCATGTCATACCCATCAACAGCTTACTATTTCCAGTTTTCTGTCTTCTGTGGGCTTTCAATTCCCAACGTGTCTTGGCCTCTATTGTACTTAATACTGTGTTGTAGGCACCTTGGGGATGGACCACATCTCTCATATGGCCCAGGCTTGAGGGAGCAGTGCATTCTGGGGCTTACAGTTCTCTGCCTGGACCTGAGTACCTATCGTCCTCTCTACCCCCCTAGGCCTTACCCTATGTGGCTCTTCTCATCGCAATGATATTCTTCATTTACGCAGTCATTGGGATGCAGGTACGTGGAAACACTAGGGGGAATCCCTCAGGCACTCTTCTGTTGAAAGGGGTTAGACAGGAATGAGCCCAAAGTGGGGGTATAAAGACAAGCCGCATAACCCTGAGTCAGTCCACACATCTGTGTAATGGGGTCAGCAGTGCCTGCTTGTCAGCGTGGTGAGGATCCTTCAGGTATTAGGTGTTGTGAAATGGGTGGGATCCTGTAAAGGGCACAGAGTCACCCCTCTGACACAGCTCTTGTGTGCCCACAGATGTTTGGCAAGGTGGCTCTTCAGGATGGCACACAGATCAACCGAAACAACAACTTCCAGACCTTTCCACAGGCTGTACTGCTTTTGTTCAGGTGACACAAAAACCCCTTCCCTGCTGCTTTGATCTCCAGCATGCTTTTGGGGGGGGCACATAGCCTCTCTGGGCCCCAGACTGCCTGAGTTATGGAAATAACAGGGCAGCATGGGACTCCATGGAGTGTCCCTGGTGGCTCAGATGGTAAAGAATCTGCCTGCAATGCAGAAGACCCAGGTTTGATCCCTGGGTTGGGAAGATCTCCTACAGAAGGAAATGGCTACCCACTCCAGTATTCTTGCCTGGGGAATCCCATGGACAGAGGAGCCTGGCAGGCTATAGTCCATGGGGTTGCAAAGAGTCAGACACGACTGAGCAACTAACACTAGTGCTGGTGCTGTGAGACTCCATATTCCCAAAGACCTTTTCTGGTTGTGTTCTAAAGAATCTTTTAGAATAGTCTAGCCTCAGCCATCCTTTTTCTGGCTGCAAGATGTATACCTTTCATAGACCTTGCATCTATAAAATGAAAACATGATAGTCATCAACATGGCCACACCAGCTTTTAAAATATTGAAATGCTATCTTTACCAGATGTTGCGCCTGGCAAGAAGTAGGTCATCTCCTCACCCCTCTGGCCCCTACAGCCCTTTGTCATGATGTCACAGCCTCCCCTCCAAGATGGCATCCCTGTGTGACCCCCCAGGTGTGCTACTGGTGAGGCATGGCAGGAGATAATGCTTGCCAGCCTTCCTGGAAGCCGGTGTGACCCTGAGTCTGACTTCGGCCCTGGTGAGGAGTTTAGCTGTGGTAGCAATTTTGCCATCGCCTATTTTATCAGCTTCTTCATGCTCTGTGCATTCCTGGTAAGGACCATTTCCCCACCACTATTACCACTGTCCCAGGGGCTGGCTCTGAGGAAGTCCGGGGATGAGGTGGGGAGCCCAGATCTTCAGAGCAGATAAAAGGGCTGGCCTGACAAGATCAAACCAAGGACTCCTGAGTCAGTGACCATATAAGCTTACCTCAGCCTCCCACCAAACCCACATACCCTGCTCTGCCCTTCACCTAACCTCTCCTACTCACTGGCCCACAGATCATAAATCTCTTTGTGGCTGTGATCATGGACAACTTTGATTATCTAACCAGAGATTGGTCCATCCTGGGCCCCCATCACCTCGATGAATTCAAGAGGATTTGGTCTGAATATGACCCTGGGGCCAAGTATGCCCTCTAACCCCATACCTGGGATCCCAGAGGACAGTGTACTGCCCCACACAGTCCTCCAACCCCAGAACCACTCACCTGTGCTTCCCATTACCCAGGCAGTAGATGCTCCAAGGTTCCCACTGCTGCTGTCCTCGGCCTTTTCCCCTCCCAACTCTCCCCTGGCAGGCTATAGGGTGTTGGTGCGGGGAGGGAGTGATGAGCTGGTAGGATCTTGAGTAAGGACTAGAGGGGTTATCTCCAACCCAGTAGTGCCTCCTATCCACCCCTACCTTCCCCAGAGGCCGCATCAAGCACCTGGATGTGGTTGCCCTGCTGAGACGCATCCAGCCCCCACTGGGATTTGGGAAGCTGTGCCCACACCGAGTGGCCTGCAAGGTCTGTGCACCTGCCCACCACTGCCTTGGAGAGGACTGTCCACCATATGACTGGGGTGGGCAGGGACCCTGCCTTGGGTGGGGAAGGGGTGTTTGGTGGCATCCTCAAAGGCTTCTGCCCTTGGGCATCACATGCCTGCATCCCTGGCATTTGCCCAAAGTGGCTTCCATATCCCTGCTGTGCACAGAGACTTGTGGCGATGAACATGCCCCTCAACTCAGATGGGACAGTGACATTCAACGCCACACTATTTGCCCTGGTCCGGACATCACTGAAGATCAAGACGGAAGGTGTGTGGGGAAGAGGGGGAGGGGCAGGAGGGAGAGGGTGCCTGGGTAAGGTGCCAGGAGCAAACTAATTGGAGAACGGGCCCCACTCCTAGCTCTGAACCTCAAAATAGGTGAGTTTGTCTTCTCCAGGTCTGTTTTCCCACCTGTCCAACCGGAGCAGTGTATGGCTGCAGTAGAAGCTTGTGACGCCCCCTCCAACAGTGAGGGAGTAGCTGTGAAGTGTTCTTCCCATTGGCTTATGCCCATATCCTCTCCCGATGCAGGAAACCTGGAGCAAGCCAATCAGGAGCTGCGGATTGTCATCAAAAAGATCTGGAAACGGATGAAGCAGAAGCTGCTAGATGAGGTCATCCCACCAGCTGATGGTGAGCTGGCTCCACCCCAGTTTCTTAAACCCGCCTCTGAATGTCGAGGATTTGCTCACCACCACCAAACCATCCCTGGCTACAGACGGAGGGGTGCAGGGAGAGAGTCCAAGCCCTGGTGGGAGAAGCAGGGAGAACAGAGGACTTCTGTGTGACCTTGCTTCTTCTCCCTTGCTCCCAGAGGAAGAAGTTACTGTGGGCAAATTCTACGCCACATTTCTGATCCAGGACTACTTCCGCAAATTCCGGCGGAGGAAAGAAAAGGGGCTACTAGGCACCGAGGCCCCCCCAAGCACCTCCTCTGCCCTTCAGGTCTTGGGAGCAGGGGCTGAGCTGGGTGGGGATATGTGGGAGCATTGTAGCTGAGGTTGACTGCCTTCTTGATCTCATGGAAGCCATGTCACAGATGAAGAAACTGAGGCCCCAGGACCCATAGAGGGTCAGGGGTGGCTGTGGGGCTCCTTTCCCACCCCACACTCCTACCCAAGGGCAGGGAAGTTTAGACCCTGAGCTGCCTGCTTCCCTATTTTTCTACCCTCACAGGCTGGCCTGAGGAGCCTGCAAGACTTGGGTCCGGAGATGCGGCAGGCCCTCACTTGTGACACAGAGGAAGAGGAAGGGGAAGAGGGGCAGGAGGGAGAGGAGGAACATGAGGACCTGGAAACATACACAGTAAGGACAATAAGCTTTCATTCCCCCAGACACTCTTGATCGTAAAATATTGGGTTGGCCAAAAAGTTTGTTTGGGTTTTTCAGTACTCTGTTATGGAAAAACCTGAATGAACTTTTTGGCCAACTGTATCATCGACTCAATGGACATGAGTTTGAGTAAACTCTGGGAGTTGGTGATGGACAGGGAGGCCTGGCGTGCTGCAATCCATGGGGTCTCAAAGAGTCGGACAAGACTGAGTGACTGAACTGAACTGAATACTCCCTCAACCCTTTGAGTGACTTCCATACTGCCTCTGGGAGGAAGCCCCCCAGAGAAGACACCCTACAGTAGACAAACGTTTATTTGGTATGATGGACATGAGTCTGAGTGAACTCCGGGAGTTAGTGATGGACAGGGAGGCCTGGCGTGCTGCGATTCATGGGGTCGCAAAGAGTCAGACACGACTGAGTGACTGAACTGAACTGAACTGAACCCACTGTTGGGCTGGGGGCAAGACCCAGATTCAGCCCCCGGGGCACTTGCTGGATACATACTATGTGACCAAGTGACTTAGTTATAACCTGGATGCAATCCTCAATCCTGTGATTTCCATAGGCGCTGATGGGCTCCCAGCCCCCATCTCGCCGGAGCTCCGTGATTTCTGTGTCTCTGCCTGCTGGAGACAGACCTCCAGATTCACTTTCCCCTGGACCCAGTGATGACGATGGGGGGGCTCCCAACTCCAGACAGTCCAATGTTCCCCAGTCTGGGTCCCATGCCCACAGGTATGACCAAAGCTCTACGGGAGGCTTGTGAGGGAAGACAGGGACTAGCCACTATATGGGGACTTCAGGGCGCAGAGGTGGTTAGCATAAGAGGGCCTTCAAATGGAAATGTGGGGAGAAATGGAGGGGATTCAATGGCTCTGGTGGGAACAAAGGGTAATAAGAGATTCATATGAGAGAGGCAATAAAGAGGTTTAATATACAAAAACATATGATGTGAAGCAAAATGGGTTTAAGTTCAAATCCTGGCTCTGCCATTTGCTAAGTGACCTTGAGCTAGTCACTTAGTTTCTGTGGTCCTCAATTTCCTCACCTGTGAATGGGGAGTGATGGTAGCACTTACCTCATGGGAATGATGGATGAAATGAGGTCACACCTAGCTTTTACAGCCTCCCCCTCACCACCTCCTCAACACACCTCCAGTTCTTGTGTTGAAGCTCTCTCTTCAATAGGCCAAAGAGAGAGCCTGCTTTGATTTTTTGGAAACTTTGGGTGCTTCCAATGAGACGGACAACTGTTAAAAGAAAGCTTATGTTTGCCTTAAAATTATGACATGTTAACTTTATGTTTTGTGAATTTTCTCAATTAGGAAAAAATTAAAAGTCTGGTGTTTCTGTAGAAGGTAGGGCATGGAATGAGAGGGAATCAGGGGCTCAGGACCACATTGAGAGGATCTGGTCTGCCTAACTTGCCTCACTTTCCCCAGGAGAAGCTCTGGGGTTCTCATTTTCACCATTCCAGAAGAAGGAAGTTCTCAGTCCAAGGCAACCAAAGGGCAAGAGAGGCAGGATGAGCAAGAGGAAGTCCTGAGCCAGCACTCTGGCCACGACACGTAGGATGAGCCCATGAGCCTATGTGTGGGTGGAATGGTAACCCACTGCACATGCCCAGGCCTGAGCTCACCCCAGCCATTCCTCATGAACAGGCTCTCCTACCTAGATGAACAGGCAGGGGCTCCCCCACGCCCCATCCTTTTGCCATCTCACAGACCCCAGAGATACGTGGATGGCCACCAAGCACCACGCCGCCGTCTGCTGCCCCCAACGCCTGCAGGTGAGAGTGGACGTGGGCCCGGGCCCCCCTCCCTGGGCCATCAGGGCAGAGGGCTCGGGAGGCACTGACATTCCTCTTTGCCCATGGTGCCCCCCACACCCCCAGGTCGGAAGCCATCCTTCACCATCCAGTGTCTGCGGCGCCAGGGCAGCTGTGAAGATCTACCTATCCCAGGCACCTATCATCGTGGACGAAACTCAGGGCCCAGTAGGGCACAGGTGAGGTGGGGGAGGGAGGCTGAGGTCTGGAGGGGTGGGGGCAGCCGAGGCTGAATTTATCAAATACACTATATATTAGTTCCTTCTGAAGAAGGGGGCACATGTGAATTCACACAATCCTCACTGTGCCTGTAAGGTGGGTACTATTAGCCCCAGTTTACAGATGAAGAGACTGAGGCCCAGAGAGGCTTACCCAAGATCACACAGCTAGTAGGTGGCAAACCCAGGCCTTCTGTGCTCTTAAATAAACTCAAGTCTGATTTATACCCTTTAAGTTTGACTCCAGTTGTGGTTTGGGGTAAGAGGTAGGCATGGGAGTGATTCCTAGATCCTCATACCCCATCCATCCATCACTATGCCCCTGATGTTTATTCTGGTCCAGGGTTCCTGGGCAACCCCTCCTCAGCGGGGCCGACTCCTATATGCCCCACTGCTATTGGTGGAGGAGGGTGCAGCAGGGGAGGGATACATCGGCAAATCCAGCAGTCCGCTGCACACCTTCACCTGTCTGCATGTGCCTGGAACCCACTCGGACCCCAGCCATGGCAAAAGGGGCAGTGCTGACAGCCTGGTGGAGGCTGTGAGTCCAGAAGGGGAGGGGTAGGAGGGACGGGAGAGAAGGGGAGGAGGTGGGAGCTTGGGAAGGAGGGGAAAGGGGTCCCCAGTCTCTGTGTTGTGCACGTAGCTCTCTCTTTGCTCTGCAACTTCTGCTCAGCAAGATGTGTGCCCCACTGTCCCCCACAGACATCCCTGTGTGCCTTCATGGGTTCATCACTAATTCACAGCAGCCTTTCTGTGCATACTGCCTTGCTTCCATGCTGCACCCACTGTCAACACAGATCCCATCTGTGCCCCCCAGGTGCTCATCTCTGAGGGCCTGGGCCTCTTTGCTCGAGACCCACGCTTCGTGGCCCTGGCCAAGCAGGAGATTGCAGATGCATGTCGCCTGACCCTGGACGAGATGGACAGTGCTGCCAGTGACCTGCTGGCACAGGGGACCAGCTCACTGTATAGTGACGAAGAGTCCATCCTCTCCCGTTTTGATGAGGAGGACCTAGGAGACGAGATGGCCTGCGTCCATGCCCTCTGAAGTCCTACCCCTCCCCCACTGCTCAATAAACTTCCTTCCCTCCCTTCCTCAGAAGGAGACAGCCGTGGACCACACTCCTGGATTTTGGTGTCTTTGCACTGGAGGCCTGGGGCTGCCCAGCGGCTCCCATCTATCCATCCCCTGTATCAGCCCTGAGCCACTGCCCACACATGGGTATTTCCAGAAACCAGGACAGCCAGGCCTGATTATTCAGCGTCAGGGAAGGAGGGAGGAGGAGGAGGAAGAGACAGCAGCCAAAAAAAGCTGGAGACAAAGTGGAGGTGCTGGGGGAAGGGAGGGTACTAGACAGATGGAGGGAAGTGGAGAGACAGAGAGGATGTGTGGGGGTTTGGATGAGGGGTGGGGGAAAGTCAGAGATTCCACAAGGGGTCAGGCAGATCAGACTGAGGCAGGACAGATGGATGGAAAGATACGGAAACCTCCAGGCGAGGCCTGCCAGCAGTAAGGCCTGGAGGTTAGAATTAGCCTGGCATGTGATGTGTCTTAGGCAGCGGGGCTTTCTGACAGTGTCAGAGAGGGAGACTAAATTGGGATCACCCTGTCTCCTACTTTGCCTTTTCTGCTGGAACAAAAGAAAATCTAGGACTTCCCTGGTGGTATGGTGGTTAAGATTGCACTTCCACTGCATGGGCATGGGGTTCGATCCTTGGTGGGGAACTAAGACCCCGCATGCTACACAGCATGGCCAGAAAGAGAGAGAGACAATCTAACTCCGTTTGTAAAAGACATGGGTGACAGCTTAGGGTGAGGTTTCTAGCCTGGGAGAACCCACTCAGGACCAACCTGGCTTTCCTGAGACCAACTTAGAGTACCCCATTCCCAGATCCCACAGCTCCTCTTTCTGCTTCTTTTCCTACCTTTAGTCATTGCCCAAACTTTGGGGTCTCATTCATTCAGTGAAGGTTTAACAGGCATTTTTTTGTGTGTGCCAGGCACTGTTCTGGGTTTCCCTTAGTACAAACTGAGCTGGCTTAGACATGTGTCAAGACTTGTCCAAAGTGTTAGTCATCCCCATGCCAAAGGAACTGAGGTAGTGTTGGAAGTGGCACAGGATGGGGCCACCTATGGGGAGGGTCTGACCTAAAGTCTCCCCCCAGCTCTCAGAGCAGGGGTTTCTCATTTGTATAATTTGTGCCAATTGAACCAGGACTGAAATTTGAGAGAAACCAAAATAGGAGATCTGGGACTCAGAATATAGAGTTGCATTAGGTCTGGAAACAAAGGCTTAGGGTGGTTGGGTTTGTGTATGGTGGGAAAGTAAGTTATGGGTAGGGTAAAGAGAGGGAAGGGAGTTGTTGAGGGATGAGGTGGGACAAGCCACCTGAGGCCAGATGATGCAGACCCTTGAATGCCAAGCCCCAACCCCTGGGGTTTTTCCTGAACGCAGTGGGGAGCCATGAGAGGAATTTGAGCAGGGTAGTGATATAGTTAACTTTGCATTTTAAATAGATGCTCTGACGTTTGTGCTGAAAACAGAAGGGAGGGGGAAGAGACTGGAGATGCTAAATTTGGCAGGAATGATGGTTGCCTTAGCCAGGGGAGGTGGCAGAGGAAATGGAGAGAAGGGAGTAGGTTCCAGAGATGTGTAGAGGTAAAATGAACCATTTACTGGGCCCCAAACTAGGTGTGTTACAGTGATTATCTTGTTTAACAGTGTAACTATCCTACAAGTACCATTTTAAATTATCTTACCTGTCCAAAGTCATACAGGAACAGATATTAGAGGTGGGATGCAAATTCCAGCAACTGGATGCCAAAGCCCAAGCTCTTCATACATACATTTGAACTATACATTCAGATAGTTCAAAATTCAAAAGTACAGAGAAGTATAAAGTGAAAGTTTCCCTTCCCTCTGGAGGCAACCAGTATTATCAGATATCTTTTATACAGTTATAGGATGCTGTACTGATAAGTTAGCACAATGGCTAACAGTAACAGGTGCTGGAGCCAAACTTCCTGGGTTCAAATCCTAGCTCTGCCACTTACCAGTTGTTCAAAGTTCTACCACTTACCAGCTGTTCAAATCCTAGTTCTATCACTTTCCAACTGTATTACTTTAGAAAATTCCTTCAGCTTAGTTTGAGATAGTAGTAGTACCTGACTCATAGAGTTGTTGTGAAGATTTAAATGAGTGATATATGAGAAGCTCACAGAATCGCCACAATTTAAAATGTTAGTTATTCTATCATTATGATGCAATCCCTTCTGTTTGTACACAATTCCCACATAGTTTGGCCTCTTGCATTTCCTAAGTATCTTGAATATCATTACACAGCTCCATATTATTAATAATGACAGCTACATAGTACTCCATTTTGTACCTCTAGCTGAGTTTTTTGTTAAACAGGCCACCAGTAATGAGCACTTGGGAAGTGTCCACACTTCCTTATTTTTATAATAAAAAATAAAGAGCACTGCAGTGTATCATCTTATACATACCTCCTTTAGCACATGTATGTATCTCCCTGCAAGACAAATTTCTACAAGTCTAAGTGCTGAGCCACATATATGGACTTGTTAGTTTGCTACATCCTGCCAAATTATTCTCTACAGAAGTTATACCAATTTAACTTCCATGGGCAATTTATGAGAATGCCTGTTTCTGGCCAACATGCTAATATTGAGCATTATTAAACTGTTTTATATTCCCCACCCTCAAAGGTGAAAAACAATGTCTTGGTAGCTTTTATAGGCATTTCTTTTAGTATGAGTGAGGCTTAGCATTTTAAATTCCAACTGTATTTATCCATTGGCTTCTACAACGTGGCAATTGCCATTGACCTCGGTGGGCCTAGTTTTGGCAGCATGAAGGAGGTGTAATCCAATTAACGGAGGACTTGAGGAATAAACAGGTTGTATCAAGCGTAGAGTTGGAGTAGGGAGTTGACTAAGTTATTCCTTTGACTAAGGAAGAGAGAAACAGGGGAGATAGGTGGAGTGGGAGGGTGTTGGGTTTTTTTTAATGTGCTGAAAATTCAGAAAAGAAGAAACCCTCAAGACCCTGAACTACGTTTAAATTGGTGGGACTTTGGGAACTACGTTTAAATTGCAGGGACTTTGGGCATTGCCAATAACTAGCTGGGTAACCTTATACAAGTCGCTTAACCTCTCTGGGGACTAATTTTCCTCACCTGTAAAAACGGGGACAATGGTCCCTACCACATCGGGACGTTCTAAGGATTAAATAAATGAACACATTCAACAAATTCAGTAAAGGGCTGGCAAACTGTCCTACTGTAGGACGGAACGGTCCACCTCCCCAGATCTCTAGCCGTGTTTTCAGAGATCACGACCTTCCCAGAGAATTCTCACGGTTCCAACCTCCCGGCTGGAATGGCGACCAGTGAGATTTAGACACTGCCGCTGTGCGCAGGCTCCCTTGGCGAGTGAGGCGGGGGTGCGAGGGGCGGAGCTGCGGCCGCCTGGGCTGTTCCGACGATCGCGCGCCGCCCCCGCCGCGCCCTGCGCCCGCCCTTGCTAGCAGGCGCCTCCCGCCCCCTGCATTGCTGATGCTGCTGCTGGCCGACATGGACGTGGTGAATCAGGTACGCGTTCCAGCACCGCGGACAGAGCCCGCCGCTGCCCGGCCTCCTCGCCCGGGTCGCAGTGAATCTGCCTACTCTTAGAGGTGGTGGCCAGAATTCTAGCAGCGGACGCCTGGTCCCAGCTCTGGGGCTGGGGTCTGCGGCAGACGAGGGGAGGGAAGGGGAGGTGGAGAAAAGGAATGCGCCCTTTGCCGCAGCGAGGGCTGTCCTCACTGCCGCAGCGGGAGCCGCCAGAAGCCATTTCCTTACAGGCGAGCAAGGAAGAAGAGGGGTCTTAGAGCTAGGGTATAGGCAAGGAGGGATGGGAAGGGAGAATGGAAGGAAGATTGGGGGGTGCTGTGGATGAGCTAGGAAATAGAGCGACAGAAGGAGTGGGGGCGGGGGTGCAAGGGAGGGTTGACACCTGCCCCTCCCAGACCCTTCCAGATGGTACCCTGGTAGACGACCACCTCTTCCCCCAGAACAGACCAAGGGGGACGATCGGTTTCGCTTCTCCCAAACCCCTAGTCTCCCTTCCCCCAGCACATATACAGTGAAGCCATGTCCCAGCTCTCCTCCACCTTAATCAGCCCAGACCTTCTGCCATCGCACTCTTCTTCACCACCTCAGAACCTTGCCCATCTCTAACCAGGACTAACCCCTCCCCATCCTCATCATCTCAGACACCCCACCACCATCATCTGACTCACCTTTACCGCTGCAGACCCCTCCCCCACCCTAGCCAACCCAACTCCCTCCCTGTTGTGACTCACCTTCACCATCCAAGACCATTTCCCCCACCTTAATGAACCCCAACTCCTTCTTCAGTCTCTCCACCTGATCCCCTTTGCCATCTGACTCATCTTTACGATTTCAAACCTTCTCTCCTTAATTAGTCCTGACTCCATCCCCATCCTCCTCACCCTTGAACCCCTCCACCATCTATCTCCCCACCTCCCTGAACCCCAGGGATCTTCTTCAGAGACCCTGAGCTCACACTTTCCCCAAAGTGTCACTTCCTCCTTTTCACCTTCTCTCCAAACGTCACTCTCTCCCCAAGATCACATGCCTTATCCCCAGGGGTTATTGCCTGGTGGCCTTGTCCCTCACCTTCCTCTCCATCCCCAACAACCCCACCCTTCCCCACTACTTCTCTCCTCAGCTGGTGGCTGGGGGTCAGTTTCGGGTGGTCAAGGAGCCCCTCGGCTTCGTGAAGGTGCTGCAATGGGTGAGTGTGGTCTGAGCTGTGGGGAGAAAGAGGGAGGTACTGGGATTCGGAATGGGGAGGGAGGAATAGATGGGTGGGTGGGGGGGCAAAGGGTATGGGGAAATTGGGCTCCAGGGTGAAGTCCCAGGGCATTGGGGCCAGAGAATGGATGGGCTGTGATGTAACATCACATAAGGTCAAGGGTACCCACATCATGAAGTGGAATATTGCGATGTGCTACTTCCTCTCCTGAGGTGAGAGAGGGGCAAGGGAGGTGAAGCCTGAAGCTGGTTGCTCCAGGGAGAGACACAAAGCCAGAGAAACCCAGAGACAGTGAAGGAGACAGAGAGAATGGGAGATCAGGAATGATGGAGACAGAGATGGAAATACCCAGAAAAAAGATATAGAGATGAGAAAGAGACAAAGAAATGGAAGACAGAGAAAGATGAACAGAGATGCAAAGAGAAACAGACACAGGAAGAGAAGAAGAAAAGTGGGGTGGGGGAGAGAAAGAAATAGAAGAAGAAGAGACCCACTGTGAAAAGAGATAAATTGATAAGCAGAAAGGCAAGAGGGAGACGGAGAGAGCACCATAGAGACAACGAGTCAGAGACAAAGCAGGGAGTTAGAGACAGACCAAGAAACAGAAAGGCACACACACAGAGAGACATACATTCAGAGAGAGAGATAGAGAGAGAGAGAAGAGGCAGAAAGAGCCACACGTATATACTAGAGAAGTAGAGAGAGAAACAGAGACAGAGATATTTGAGAAAGACAAAGACATTGAGAAATACAGAGAGAGAGAGAGACTGAGAGAACTAGAGACACAGAGGACAACAGAGACAGGCAGAATACAGAGAGAGAGAGAGACAGAGAGAGAGAAATAGAGACTGAGACAGAACAAGGGGAATCAGAGCATTATTGAGATGTAGAGCCCAAGAGAGACAGTGGGAGAAAGATTGGAAGAGATAGTCACACCCCTCTAATCAGCTTGTCCTTGGGCCCCATGAGCCCTGATTAGGGGGTGGGGGTGGGGACTAGTCCATCTGCTGCTGCCTATGCTGGGTCCCGATCTGTCCAGAGGAGGGCAGCCCCATCCCACATGCACACAGGCTCACTGTGGCCATCCCCACCCCTACTGCCCAAGGTCTTTGCCATCTTCGCCTTTGCCACATGCGGCAGTTACAGTGGGGAGTTCCAGCTGAGTGTGGACTGTGCCAACAAGACCAAGAGTGACCTCAACATCGAGGTCGAATTCGAGTACCCCTTCAGGTGTGCCCCCACTCTAGCCCACCCCTGGGATCCTGACAGGCCTGGGATGGGGGTGGGGGGTTGGGACTGGCCAACACCTCCACCCCAGAGGCTCCTGCCCAGCCTCCACCTCGGGAGACCACACCCACTCAGGTCACTGCGCATGCACTGAGCACCTACCTTGTGCCTGGCACTGCTCTGGACATCCAGGACAGGTGGCAACCAAGACAGGCATAGGCTGTTGCCCTCTGGCTATGTTCTAGTGAAGGGGAGGGACAGGAGACTAGCAATAAATAAGATTCAAAATTATATATATATATATACACACACACACACACATATATATGTATCCTTAATGCCATAGGATAATAATGTTAGCCAATATTATTATTTAATTCCCATTCATTCATTCCATATACATTTCTTGAGAACCTATTGTATGCCAGGTACTGCTCAAAGTGCTGGGGATAAAACAGTGAACAAAACAGACCAAGCTCCCTACCCTCGTGGAGCCAGCATTATAACAAATAAACAAATTAATAAAGATAATTGCAGATTGGGAGAAATCCAAGGAGGGGATCCTCCTGCAGGGTCTTATGATAGAGAATTAATGAGGGGGTGCTGCATAGCCATAGAGAAGGATTAAACCCAATTAAGCAGTTCTGAGAATTTTTGAGCTCTTACCATATGCTGGGTGCTAGGTACATGAGAGTGAGCACAAGCAGGCAAAGTGGCTGCCCTAATGGAGAGGCTTCCCTCCTAGCCATGGAAAGACAGAGACTTACAGGAACAATTTCAATGGAGGCTCCTAAGGCTCTTCCACTACTAGGACAAGTCACATACCTGCTCCAGGTCTCCATTTCTTCACCCATCAAAGGGGATAATACTACTCATCCTCAGGGTTATGATACATATTAAGTGAATTAATACTTGTAAAATGCTTAGCACAGTGCCAGAAACACAATAAGCACTCCATAAGTGTTTGTGAAAATAAGGGAAATAAAGAAGTTTAAAGGACTGGGGAAAGAGGTCAGGGTTTGAGTTGGAAATTAGGGATTTTTGAGCATTAAGGGTAAATGTAGGCTCAAGAGATCATCCAAGGTGAGAGGGAAGATTGAAGAGAGGATAGTCCAGCAGTGGCCCTGAGCAATAATCAAAAGAAAAGTGCCAGGGAGGCATGGTCTGAGAGGCTGGGGAGGGGGCATGGCAACCAGGGACCCACCAGCTCACAGAAGCCAAGGGAGTTTGGGGAAGGAGTAGGGGTTGCAGCATGGGATATCTTGGAATCTAGAAGGCCACAAAACTCTGTGGCCCCCAACACCTCCCATGCCTAGAGCCTCAGGTCCTGAGGATCTGCCCTTTACCCACAAGTCTGCCAGGGAAAAAATCTTTAGCCTGTGTTCCCCTTGACCAATCCTGCCATTGCCCCAATAACCCCCCTTAAGGACCCTTCATTCCCCCTAGAAACCCAAAAACTCAAACTAGACCCAACTCCTAGCTCCATCATTTAGCAGCCTTGCAGCCCCGGATAAGTAACTTAGTCTTGCAGAACCTCTGTTTGTTCTTCTGTAAAACAGGTATAATAATGCCTCCTTTAGAGAATTGTGGGGGAGAGTCCTTAAAAGAGGCAATTATGTAAAATGCTTAGAGCTGATCAATACGTTTAAGCCCTTCCCTTAGGGCCTTTGCTATACAAGGGCATCGGCACCATTTGCTTATCTCAGGATCCTGCCCCCACAACCTGAGGTCGGAGCTCAGGGACATCACTCCAGTCTTTCTCCCCACACACATCCCTCCTTATGACCCCTCTTCCCTCACACCACATGTCTTCCCAGTCTCCCCCAACCCTCCCCACCCACACCTCAGATACACTCATCCTGTTCTTGCATCCCTTCTACCCTCCTGTCTTTCTGTCCGTCTCCTCCTATCTTGTAGTCTCTGGGCTCTCCTCTGCTATGTACACATTTGTTTTTCTTTTGAGGACCTGAAGTGAGGTGGAGAGAAGAGTCAACATGACATAGGGAAAAAACACAGGATTCAGATCCCAATTCTGTCATTCCCATGCCAGCTGTGTGACTTTAGGCAAGTCATTGCGTTTCTTGGAGCCTCTGTTTCTGCCTCCACATATTTCATTTAATAAATACTTACTGAGCGCCTACTATGTGGCAGCACTGTTCCGGGACTTAAGGGCACAATAGTGAACAAAACCAAGGAAAAGCCCTGCCCTCTTGTACTTACAGCAAAAATCAAGGAAAAAAGTAACATACATGGTATGTCCAAGGGTATCACAATTACAGAGAAAATGGAATAAAGAAGGGGGCTAAGGAGTGCTGGGAGGGAATGGTTAGATTTAATTTTAAATAGATCAGGGAAGACCTCACTGAGAAGATGACAAGTGTAGCAAAGCTTGAAGAAGATGGAGTGGGTAAGATATGAGATATCTAGGAGAGCTTTCTAGTGTAAATATCCTAGGGTGGGAGGGTGCCTGGTGTGTTCTATGAATAACCAAGGGGCCAAGTGCTTAGATTGGAGTGAGGGCTGAATAACACCTATTTCACCGGGATGTTCTCCTGAAATGTGACTGCAGGACTTTCCTGGTGGTCTAGTGGTTAGGACTCTATGCTTTCACTGCTGAAGGCACGAGTTCAATCCCTGGTCATGGAACTAGGATCCCACAAGCCCTGTGGTGCAACCATAAAAGCCAAACAACAACAAATAATGAAATGTGACTGGTACACAGTAGGTGCTCGTGAATGGTTATCGCCTCCTCTTCCTGGGACCATGTCAGAATCTGGGAGGCCCCATGACTGGAAAGGGGGGAGGGGAAGGGAATTCTTAGGGCCTAGGCCACACCTGCCCACCTCTCTCCACAGGCTGCACGAAGTGTACTTTGAGGCACCCACCTGCCAAGGGGACCCTAAAAAAATCTTCCTGGTGGGGAACTACTCCTCATCAGCTGAATTCTTTGTCACCGTGGCTGTGTTTGCCTTCCTCTACTCCATGGGGGCTCTGGCTACCTACATCTTCCTGCAGAACAAGTACCGAGAGAACAACAAAGGGCCCATGCTGGTGAGCTCCCACAGCCACTCACATGCATGCAGGGGCCAGGGGACATGGAGCCTCGGGGACACAGCCATTTTCAGAGGCCACACCAAATTCCAGACAGGCTCACACGCAAGCACTGCTGCTACGAGCATCAGAGACACTGACTAATTGAGTGACAGGGACACATCTACAGCCCACACGGAATCCCAGAAACCTGGAAACTTACTACCTCTCACCAAACCCCACAGTCTAGATGAAAGAAAGGAGCACACAGAGGTTCATTACATCAGTCATGCTTGTCATCCATCACACCACACAGACACACTGATTCCTATACAGCTGTACTCATACACCCTCATTCCAGATACAAAATTACACAAATCCCCACATTCAGACAAAAGTGGAAAGACACACTACTTGCCACAGATTAGACAACAAACTCACAGAATCCTCCTCATACATACACACACCCCACATATCACAATCACACTCTCACACCCTCTGGGTCATATATATACACAAACACACACACGTCCAAGCAAGAAGAACCACCTTCAAGTGAGTGTTGGGGGCTTCAAGAGCTGGAAAGGCAAGGGAGAGACAGGCTTCTTCTGGGGGACCCCCCCCCCAGGAAAGCCTGTGATCTGAGGAGGCCCCACAGCCCAGCATGAAGCAGCCCACTCATGGTGCTGTATCCCTCTCCCCTGCCTGTCCTAGGATTTTCTGGCCACGGCAGTGTTTGCCTTCATGTGGCTGGTTAGCTCATCGGCCTGGGCCAAGGGGCTGTCAGACGTGAAGATGGCCACAGACCCAGAGAACATTATTAAGGGGATGCATGTCTGCCACCAGCCAGGGAATACATGCAAGGAGCTGAGGGACCCTGTGACCTCTGGCCTCAACACCTCGGTGGTAAGTCCTGGGAAGCTGGCTGAGACAGCTGGGGAAGGTGGCTGGGAAACTTAATCTGGCATGGGGAGGCGAAGTGGTGGAGAGAAAAAAATGAGAGGAGAATTCCGAAGAAATCTGAGAGGGCTCCTTGGAGGAGGCATGCAAACAACAGAGCCTTGAAGGATGAGATAGTAATTATAATCACTGTGACACCACAAACTGTCCCCAAAAAGGGGACATGAGATTTTCTGTCCAGTTAGGTCCTGGATCCCAGGCTCAGCCTAGTCATGTAGAATCTCTGGCAACTCAGCAAGTACCCTCTAGGAACCTGTTTCCTTACATGCAAAATGAAAGAACTTGAAATATTTCTCATCTGGACGCCCCCTACTGGCCAGAGTCAGGCTGAGCTCAAATCCCGGCTCTGCCACTTGCAAGCTCTATAACCTCTAACTATCAATAGATAGCCTCTCAGACCTCAGTTTGAGCATATAAATAGAAAACAAGAGTTGATTAGTGGAATAATAACATACAAAATGCTTAGAAAAGGACCTGGCACATGGTAAGTCGTATACAAGTGTTACAGATGCTAAGGTTCCAATTTTTTTCTGTCAATTGCTGGCTATCAGACCTCCAGCCACTTAGCTTCTCTGGGCCTCAGTTTCCTCAACTGTAAAGTAGAAATATTACTTTCTGGCCCCAAACTGAATTACATTTACATATTTATACAAATTCCGTATCTTTGTTTTAGTATAAATCATATATTTATATACTTTACACATGTGTATTTATACATAAGCCCCTGGTGGCTTAGTGGTAAAGAAACTGCTTGCAATGCAGGAGACGCGGGTTTGATCCCTGGGTCAAGAAGATCTCCTGGAGAAGGAAATGGCAACCCACTCCAGTATTCTTGCCTGGAAAATCCCATTTATGTACTTTGTGTATATGTGTTTATTAGTGTTATGCCTACGTATTTAATAAAAAGTTATGCTTACCATTTTACTATATCTTACAAAATTAGATTGATTTACTATATTCTGTACATGTATAAACGTGTATATATGCAAATACATAAACACGTATATCCCTGGGAATGTGAATTCTAATCACCCCACCAAGGTGATTTTTTTGCACATAGACATTCATGTGCTGGGACTCGGAGGGTCAGGGTCTCAGAAACCACCACCCTCTGGGCGCCTGTGAATCCAAACTCGATGCAAACAGCCTCAATGTTCCCTGGGACCACCAGGGCAATGGGCGCTAGATGACAGCAGAGCTTTGTCTCCCCGCAGGTGTTTGGCTTCCTGAACCTAGTGCTCTGGGTCGGCAACCTGTGGTTCGTGTTCAAGGAGACAGGCTGGGCCGCCCCATTCCTGCGCGCTCCTCCTGGTGCCCCCGAGAAACAACCAGCGCCCGGGGACGCCTATGGCGAGGCAGGCTACGGGCAGGGCCCCGGCGGGTACGGGCCCCAGGACTCCTACGGGCCCCAGGGTGGCTATCAGCCAGACTACGGGCAGCCGGCCAGCAGCGGCGGCGGTGGCTATGGGCCTCAGGGCGACTACGGGCAGCAAGGCTACGGCCCTCAGGGTGCACCCACATCCTTCTCCAATCAGATGTAGTCTGGTGAGTGACAGACGGGTGAGATAGCCAATGAGGGCTCACGAAAGGAGATGGGCGGGTCAATGAACCAATAAGAGGCTGGTCCATAGGACGCTAGCTGGACAAGTAAGGACGGCCATTTGAAGGCCCCAATAGAGAGGCGGAGCTACACGTTAAGGGCGAGTAACTAGCCAATGGTGGAGAGGAGAAGAGTGGCTTTTGAAAATAGGCAGAATGAAGAGCCAATGGGAGAGAGATGGAAGTGCTGCTCTGATGGAAGGGAGGGGAGAGAAGCGGGCAGAGCAACCAATGAAAGGAGGAATAACAGGAGGATTTGCGTATTGGAAAGTCGGCTGGGCGCAGGCGCCGAGGAGGGAAGAGGAGGTGGGTCTTAGCCAATGTGTTATGATAAGGCCAATGGATGATAAGGGTAAATGGGCTTGAATCATGAAGGTCAGCGATTACTAATCTGGAAGGAGGTGACAGATCCACCTCTCCGCAACCGTGGAGATGAGGGGGATGGTGTGGAATTTCCAAGAAGGAAAGGGGCGAGGCGAAGCGAAGCAGGGGGCATTGGAAAGTCTTGCTTGCCTTGTTGGTACCCTAAAGAGAAGCGAGATGTCCCTCGCATATGAGAGGGGAAGATGGGAAATAGAGGCAGGCTGATGGCGTTAGAGGGAAAGGCAAGGAAATGGCAACACTGGTGGAGGTAGTTTGTGGCACTTGGCCAGGATGGAAAGGGCAGGGAGGAGTTTATTAGGTATCTCATATACAATTCATTAAAAATTCCTGTTGGCTCTACCTTCAAAATATATCTATAATCTTCACACTGTCCCCCTGGACCTCTTCACTGGTTTCCACTCTCATTCCCATTATATTCTGTTTACAGCTTGGGGAAGGACCCTGTTAAATCCTAAATCAAGCCACAGCCTTCCTGTGCTCAGAACTCAGATATCTGCTGGGGCTCACTCAGATTAAAAGCCAAAGCCTTCATTATGGCCCACGAGGCCCTACACAATCTAGCCCCACCCCTCACTTCTCTGACCTCTCATCCCCAACCACTCCCCCTGACTCTGTTCCAGCCACACTGGCCATCTCGATGTGTCAGGCACAGTCCAACTTCATGGTCTTGGTACTTGCTTTCTTCTTGGAGTTTCAAACCCACACACACTGATAACCTTACCTGGCCAACTCCTTATAAGACCCTTTTCTTACCTTTCCCTATGTTTTATCACAGTCTGTAATTATTAGTTTATATGTTTATTTACTATCTCTTCTACTAGATTAGGGGATGTCCCCATGACTAATTCATGCCATAGATAAATCAGAGCACTACTAATGTTAAGAAACATTTACTGAAACAACATAGCATGAAACATTTTACTATCATTTTAAAATATCCAGGGTCAAAGCAGAAGTCCTCACAACTTTGTCCACAAGGTCCTATGTGACCCCATTACCTATCTCTCTGACATCACCTTCTATCACTCTCCCTTGCTCACTCCATTGAAGCCCCACGGATCTCCTTGCTGTTCCTCAAACACACTAGATGTGGTCTCACCCCAGGGTCCTTGCACTGGCAGCTGTGCTCCCTGCCCAGAATGTAATTCTCCTTGGTTATCTGCATGGTTCATTCCCTCACTTCCTTAAGTCTTTATTCCAATGTCACTTCTTCAATGAGGTCTTCTCTGACTACCTACTTACTAGAGCAACCTTTCTTTCCCTACTGGCACTCCTAATCCCCCTCATCCCAGCCTAATTTTGTTTTTCCATTTCACTTATTATCACCTTATGTCATACTAGATAATTTATTTACACATCATGGTCATTGTTTTAAGTCTCTCTGTCTCCCCCGCTACAATGTAAGTGCCACAAAGATATGGATCTTCGCTCTGCTCAGTACCTGTTAACAGATATTTTTGGATTAGGGGAAACCAATCCAAAAGGAAACCATAGTTTCTTTGGTACCTAATCTAGTGGAGGTAAGGTATATCTTCCCAACAGGAGCAGCTGGGATGGACCTGATCCCAAGACTATAAGTGAAGGAAGAAGGAAGGAAGAAGGGCATGGCAGATAGAGGGTAAAGCCTGGGCAGAGGCATAGCAGCCCAGCCCTTCCCTAAAGGCACTACCTGTGTCTAGACCACCTCTCCTTTTTATGTCTTTTGTCTCCACAGGTCAGTGCAGCCTGGGAGGACCCCATGGGTAGGCAAGAGCTCAGGAGAAGGCCTGCCCCCGCTTACCATCCCTACACCCCAGGTCTCCACCCCTCAAGCCAGGAGACCCTTAACTGTCTTTGCTGTTTATATATATATATATTATATATAAATATCTATTTATCTGTCTAAGCCCTGCCCCCACTCCACTCCCCTTGTGCATTAAGGACCCGATCTTGAGTGGGCCCTTCTCTTACCCCTACCCCTTCCCCTTCATCCTTTGGCCCCTGGCCCTGTGCCCTGAGGTTGGGGGGACTCTTTAAGGGGCACAGAGAGGAGACAGAAGGCTGCATGGGGAGGGTGGGTGTGAGTTCAGACTATCTCCCCTTTCTTCCTCTCCTCCTCCTGACTCTGGCCTTGATTTCTTCCAGCAATTCCTGAACAGGGGCCATTAGGGAAAATCCAACACTAAAGAGGGGAGAAAGGCAGAGACTGGGTGAGCCTGGGACCCAAAGTGGTCTTGGAGAGGAGTTCTGGAGTGGAGGAGACTAATAAGCAGATGGGTTTGGTTCCAGACATACTGGATTTGGAATCTCAAGAAGAAGGGTGCCCTACAGCATTCTAGAATGGGGCTTGGAAGGAGGCTGAGGGTGGGGGTCTAGAAGGGGTGGAGCTTTGAGTGAGGCAGTGGTAGGGCCCACAGTGGGCAGGGTTTAGAGTAGGACAGAGTTCTAAGGAAGAAGTGTGACTTGAGACCCAGGAACCAGGTAGAGAAAAAACGCTGAGGCCTGGTTTTAGAGAGGGTGGGGCTTGAACTAGACAGTGGATGAGGCTCCAGAGGGGACGCGTCTCGGATTGGGACCAGAATCTATGAAAGGGATGTGACTTGGAACATTCCATAGACTGAGTTTGATTCTAAAGGGGGCAGACCTTGGGCAAGCCTAGAAGTGGGGTTCAGGAATGGGCCAAACTTGGAGTGAGGTCATGGTGGGGATTCTAGACAGTTTGGGGCTCATAGTGGGGCCTGCCTGGTGGTTTCAAAAAGGGCAGCCCTGCCCCCGCAATGGAGCAGTGAAGAAAATATATTTTAAAGTGGATGGGCTTGGCAGTGGGGAGGGTAGGATGAGAAGCTTGGCTGGGGCTGAGGGATGGGTTTTGTTAGGGATGGGGGGAATATCTTTGGCCAAGGCTGGGGACTGAGGTGGCCCAGGAAGAGCTGAGAAATAAGACTTGGAGGTTAAGGGGTGGGATCCAGAGAGAGGCACCCCCCACACACCTTTGCCCACCTTGAGATGGGCCAGCAAGGCAATTAGTGGACAGAGCCAAAGGGTCTGTGGGGCCAACCCACCCTCTCTCCCCACTTCCCTTGCCTCCTCCCTCCCTCCACACCCGCTTCCTCCCCGGGGTGGTTGGAGGCCTGGTCTGGAGCCCCTATCCTGCACCCTCTGCTGTGTCTGTGGCGTCTGTAGTGCCTGTGATCGTGTGTTGCCATTTTGTCTGGCTGTTGCCCCTCCCCCACCCCTCCAGACCTTCTCCCTTTCCCGTGCCCTTGGATATTGTTTGAAGACTCCCTCCCCGAGGAAGAACAAATATGATTAATTCTCCCCTAAATAAATTCCTCAACCACCTAGTCCACACGGCTCTGACTTCTCAGTGTCTTTGCGGGGGGAGGGGGGGGAGGCAGGGGACAAAGGGAAAAGAAGGTGAGAGAAAGCTCCACCTCTGACCTGCTGGACACCGTTCAAGAAAACCCATTTTCGGCCCCTCCAACAGTGTTTTGCTGAGCTGCATCCTCTGTGAAGCCTCACTTGCCGATTGTTCTAAGTCACACTCAGAGTAGCCCTGCCCACTGCCCTACTACTGGCCACTGAATGCCCAGTCACATCCGACTCTTTGCGGTCTCATGGACAGTAGCCCACCAGGCTCCTCGGTCCATAGAATTTTCCAGGCAAGAATAATGGAGTGGGTTGCCATTTCCTCCTCCAGGGTATCTTCCTGACTCAGGGATCAAACCCAAGCTTCCTGTGTCTCCAGCACTGCAGGCAGATTCTTTACCACTGAGTCTCTTTACAGTTCGGTTCTAATTTGGGTTCCTTAGACAGGCCCTTTCCCAGACTCTGGGGAGCCCTGTCCTTGAATCCCCAAAGGGTTCAAATAGGATCCCCATGCTTCACAAGGAGACTTCCCTCTAGTCACCTGCCTCGCATTCTTCAGACCCTGCTATCTCTCCGTTTCCTTGCCTGCGCTCCTGCTGGAGAACCGGGAGACCGTCTAGGCAGCAAGGCGAAGGCGGGGCGCCGAGGGGACTAGTTAGTTCTCTCATTCATTTCATAACCTTTCCTGGCTCCTCCCTGGGGCAGGGAGGGGCGGGAAATGACCCGGTTTGCGTAATGGGCCGGGGGTGATGTGGGGTAGGGTAGAGTAGGCGGGTAGGAGATTTGGGGGGTGGGAAGGTGAGGGGTGAGGGGCGGGGTCCCTGGAGCCCACCGTGAAGGGCCGGTGGACCGCTGCCCGTTGCGGTGCCTACCTTGGCCGGGCATCAGAGTTCTGACTGTGTGCCCGGGACCCCCTCCTCCCACCCTGAGGCGTAGCGAAGCCTGAGAGGGCGAAGGAGAGACTCCTAGCTCAGGGAAAGAATACCTGGAGAGAGAAAAGCGGGAGCAGGGGAGAGAAACCTTTAAAATATATTTCTAAGGACTTATGAGGCCTCGCATTTGGAACTATAAGGATGGGAAGCGGGCCGCGGAACCTGGCCAGTCAGTTTAAGTCCTTTCCCATAAATCTCAAATAACCCTGGCTCTCTCTGAAAGCGGATGTGAGCAAGGACATGGGGAGCGGGGGTGTACAAGGTCTAGCTTTCAGACGGGCCTGCAATAGGATTGGAGACCGTTCGTGCAGCATTAATTGGAGGGAAAGAGACCCTCAGATCATCACCAGTGAGGGGAGGACCAAGAGGTGGCTTTAACCCATCCCCCAAATAAACATCCAAGATAAATTGACACAAAGTGCCAATACAATTACTGTAGCACACACTCCTTGCAGTCAGGTCACCACTTTCAAGTTCCCCTCCTCCACAACGGAGCCCTCCAGCCCCAGAACATCTAGTGAGAGATTACATGGAACCCTGGGGTTCTGGGGGCTGTGGTTTCTGAGGCCCAGCTCCCGCCCAGGCAGGAGTGCCGGGAAGCTGTCGCGCACGGCGCTCCTGGGCTGCGCGCTCCTCACCTCTAGGCAGGGGGCGCCTTGGCCTGGGAGAGACTACAGGCGCAGGGGCGGACCCCGCTGGGCGTGCTCCTCCTACGCCGGTGTCAGGTTTACGGAACTGAGAGCTCCCCTGCCGGACGCGCGGTGGCCAGACGGCCGCAAGGATTCCGTTCGCCTGACCCGGCCTGGCTGGACCCTGCCTGGGCGCGCCATGTTCGCGCGTGGGTCCCGGAGGCGCCGCTCCGGGCGTGCGGTGAGCGAGACTCGGGGCAGCGATGGGGGTCGGGACAAACTGAGACCCAGGAGAGGAAGCAAGGGATAGAGAGGAGGTGTTCCACAGAGGATCTGGGAATCCCCATCCCCAGGATACCCAGACCGGAGGACTGCTGGAAGCATGTGGATGAAGGAATGTAGAAATCTGGTGGTCCTTGCTTCCTAATCACCTTTCCGCACACCTTTATCAGTACGCAGGGGACTTGGTGCACTCCCATCTTGGGTGAATGATGGGAGGGGATTCTGAGAGCCAAAAGATTGGGTCCTGAAGTCCTAGATTGAGCAGAGACCTCGTGAGCTTCTGAAGAAAGGGACCTCCCCCTGTACCTGGGTGGAAGGTGAACTGAGGGGTGAGGCCTTACACTCCTGGGGTGTCCGAATATTGAGAGTCAAGTGGTAGGGATATGGGGGTAAGAGAGCTTCCAGGCTTCCACTTGAGTCACGGAGCTTTTGACTTCCTAGATAGGAGGGTCTCTGTCTTCCTTTGGAGGGGCTGTCTGGGTGGGGTCTGGTCCAGAAGAGTGAATAGCCCTAGGATATGAGGGATAAGGGCCAAGGCTTCTTGGGGTGTGAGTTTCTGAATGGCTCAAGGGCCTCCTGAGATCCCAGAGAAGGGTCTCAGTTCCTTGGGTTTGAAAAGGTGAAGCCAGGGTTTGGGGAAGAGCTCTTGCTGCTGCTGCTGCTGCTGAGTCGCTTCAGTCCTGTCCGACTCTGTGACCCCATAGACGGCAGCCCACCAGGCTCCGCCATCCCTGGGATTCTCCAGGCAAGAACACTGGAGTGGGTTGCCATTTCCTTGTCCAATGCAGGAAAGTGAAAAGTGAAAGTGAAACCACTCAGTCGTGTCTGACTCTTATAGACCCCATGGACTGTAGCCTACCAGGCTCCTCTGTCCATGGGATTTTCCAGGCAAGAGTACTGGAGTGGGGTGCCATTGCCTTCTCCAGAACAGCTCTTGAGCTTCTGAAAATAGGAATAGGGTTCACATGGGGATACCAAGTAAGGATGGGGTCTCAGACTCCCAACCTGTGGAACTGGAGTGCTGCTGGTTCCTGAGTGGAGAAGGGGCCCAGCGAGATGAGGCCTGGGAAGAGACACCCAGATTAGGGTCTCTGCTCTGGTGGGGAGAGTACTCAGCTCAGGTGTTTTGAGGCCTGAAGGATTCAGAGGCTGGTGGGAGGTGTCCAGGCTGGGTGATGGGAGTCAGAGGCTGGCCCAGGGAGGGGAAATTCCCTGAAAGGGGGGCATGTAGGGAGGTAGCCTCAGCTGCCCCGCCTCTACCTCGGTGGTGTCCCCCTCTGCTCTGGGCTCTGTCCCAGCCTGCCTGGCGTTGCCCTGGTGGGACAGGCCCTGGCCTGTGGTTGCCGTCCTTGGAATGGAGAGGCGGGCGTTGATTTCTCTCTCCCTCCCCGCCCTCGCGCACCTCGCCCGGTCCCGCGTCTGTCCCCGCCCACTACAGCCTCCAGAGGCAGAGGACCCAGACCGCGGCCAGCCCTGCAACTCCTGCAGGGAGCAGTGCCCCGGCTTCCTGCTACACGGCTGGAGGTAGGTGACCTTGCCTTCTTCAGGGTCCTGCCCTTAGGGGAACCCACCAAGACGTAGGCCACTCCCCTAGCCTGGAGCCCGGTCTTCGAGAAAAGCTCAGGTCCAGAGCCCCTCCCTCGCCAGACACGGTCCTAATTGTGGCATTCCCAGGAGATCTCCGCCTACTATATCTCCCCGCCCCCAGAAGTATCCTAGTTTCCGAGTCTTGTCTCTAGGGAGAGCCTGGGTCCCGGGTTCTGAGCACCGCCCACTGACCTCCAGCCCCCTTCTTGGGCTCAGAACTCCTCTCCCACACCCAGGTCCTATCCTCCTAGTGAAGCTCTGTACCCAAAACCTCCCACAGAATACAACAGACAGAGCCCTACTCACGAGCTCAGAGCCCGACCCATTTACGAGTTCAGAGGCTCAGCACAAGCTAGAACCCGCCTCTAGGAAAGTTCCCCCAACAACTTCCAAAGTCCTGAGGGGACTCCAATCTCAGATTCAGCCCCGCCCCTACTCAGGTCCGCTGCCAGGAGAGTGTGACCCAAGTCCCAGTGCTGAAAGTCAGGGCCTTGAGACCTCCCACAGCCCCACCACTCGCTTCACATCCTCTGGCCAGGCCCACAGTCCCGCTCGCAGCTCCCAGCCCAGGTGGCCGCCCGGCCCTTCACAGCCCCCGCCCACTCCCCCACAGTGGTTTGGCTCACAGCCTCACGTCGGCTCTGCACCGCCTCCAAGCCCAGAGCCCTCTCAGGCTCCAAGTCTTTTGCTGGCGATAATCTGCGTGCCTCTGCCCCTCCGGTTAGACTTCCTTGGGCCGCCAAGGGGGATCCCAGTGGGCTATCCCTTTGGAACTGACCCCCATCCCGGCCCCCTCAGAAAGATCTGCCAGCACTGCAAATGCCCGAGGGAGGAGCACGCCGTGCATGCAGTGCCTGTGGACCTGGAACGCATCATGTGTCGGCTAATCTCAGACTTCCAGCGCCACTCCATCTCTGATGATGACTCAGGCTGTGCCTCAGAGGAGTATGCTTGGGTGCCCCCTGGTCTCAAGCCTGAGCAGGTGACCAAACACCACCACCCACTCTTGCTCACCAGTGGGCACGCACACACACATACTCACACACACACTCAGGTGGGAACCTATTTCCAGAGAAACACTAGAGTACGTGGTCAGACTGTGCATGTCCTTCTGACCCCTCTGTGATCTAGCAGGGAACCCTGATTGATGGCTGGGCCAGTTCCTCAGGACCTGATCACCCCACTCCTGTTCTCGCCTTATCTCAGGCCTTATCCCAGCACTTTTCATTCACTGTATTTCCATTGATTCATCCATTCAACAGTCACTGAGCACTAACTGCATGTCAGACAGTGTTCTGAGAACATAACAAAGAACAAAAAACCCACACAAAAATATACCTGCCCACCTGGAGGTTGTATTCCCAAAGGGAACAAGAGACAATAAGCAAACCTACAAAAGTATGTCAAATGGTGGAAGAGCTATGGAATAAATAGAGCAGGGAAGTGGAGGAGAGACAGAAAAGTTGGAATTGTAAATAAGGTGCCCAGGTCAGCCTCTGTGGCAGTGTGATATTTGAGCTTCCTGAAGAAGGTGAGAATGTGAGCTATGCAGATATCAGAGGTTAGAACAATCCAGGCAGAGGGAAAAGCGAATGCAAAGGCCCTGAGGCAGGAGTGCGCTTGGCATGTGTGAGAAACAGTGAGGATGCCAGTGTATGTGGAGCATAGTGAGCAATGGGGCCAGTGTTTGGAGATGAGGTCAGAGATGGTGGGGGCCATGGACACAACTTTGACTTCCACTTTGAATGAGGGAGAGGACACCAGAGGATTGTGAGCAGAGAAGGGATGTGATTTGTCTTAGGATTTAACAGGATCCCTCTGGCTGCTGAGTGTAGAATGGACTGTGAGAGTGAGAGTGGAAGCAGGGGATTAGTGAAGAGGAGGCAACTGCAGTGGTCCAGGTGACTGATCCTGATCATGACATTGGCAGTGGAAGTAGTGAGCGGTAGTCAGAGTCTAGTTATATTTTGAAACTAGAGCTTAGAGGATTTTCTTGTGGGTATGAGAGAGGAGTCAAAGATGACACAAAGGATGGATGGATTGACTGATATGGGGCAGGCCAAGGCAGGAGCAGGTTTGAAGGCTAAGAGCATACATTTGGTTTTGGCTGTCTGGAGTTTGAGATGCCTGTTGGACATCTGAGTGGTCACATGAAAATGGAACTCAACAAGAAGTCACAGGGCTAGAGGTATGCATTTGTGAGGCATTAGCCAGGAGATGGTATTTATAGCCATGAAGTTGGATGTGATTCCCAAAGAACTGAAGGTAGACAGAGGGAAGAGGACCAAGGACTGAGACTAAGGACCCTCCCACATTTAGGGATCAACTAGCTGAGGAGGAACCAAAAGAGGGACAGAGAAGGAGCAGTCAATAAGGTAGGAGGAAGCAAACCCAGGGCTGTGTGGTCTTGTGGGAGCTAACAGAACAGAGTGTTTTCAGGAACAGGGAGTGATTGGCTGTGTCCATTGTTACTGATGGGTCAAACTGGATGAAGACTGAGACCTGAGAAATGAGTTTAGCAATCTGGATATCATCAATGACTATGACAGGAATAGCTTTGGAGGAGGGACAGAGACAGAGGGGGCAGAGAAGCCCAACTGGAGTGGGGTCTAGAGAGAATGGGAGGAGATGAAATGGAGATAGCAAACGCATACATTTTTGAGGAATTTTGCTGTAAATGTGGAAAGAAAAGTGAAGCAGCAGATGAAGGGTCAAGACATTAAGGGACTCTCAGTATGTTAGAGATGTGGCAGGAACGATCTGGCCTGTAGGAAGGAGAGATGGAGGGGGGTCAGTAGAAATTCCCTCCTGATGACTTTAATTTTCTCAGAAAAGTAGGGCTCCACCAACACTGACTCAATGGACATAAGTTTGAACAAAGTCTGGGAGATAGTGAAGGACAGGGGAGCCTGGTTTGCTGCAGTCTATGGGGTCACAAAGAGTCAGACACGACTGAGCCACTGAACAACAACCACCCCACTGCATCGCCTCTAGTCTCAATTATTTTCAGCCATCCCCTATGTCCCTCCAGGTATACCAATTTTTCAGCTGCCTCCCAGAAGACAAGGTCCCCTATGTGAACAGTCCTGGGGAGAAATACAGGATCAAGCAGCTGCTGCACCAGCTGCCCCCACATGACAGTGAGGTAAGGAGGCAGAAGACAGGAAGGGCATGCCAGGTAGGGGGCACGGCCTGGACAAATGCTGGGAGCTGGAAAGCAGTGGGCAGGTTCAGAGGAGAAAAGGTGAACTGATCTGAGGGGACAGGTCTAAACAGGCAGGAGCGATCAGGGGACATTCCTTGGTAAAAACCACAGCTGGGCCTTGGGAGAAGAGGTAAGGGGTGGGTATTTGAGATACCTGTACAAAGGCCTAGAAGTAAACTTTCTGAGCAAGGATGAAATCTGGAAGAAGGTTGGGGTGGGGCAGGCATCAGGGGAAGAGCCTGGAAGACCCCTGCTACTCCAGGTACAGTACTGTACGGCACTGGAAGAGGAGGAGAAGAAAGAGCTCAGAGCCTTCAGCCAGCAGCGGAAGCGGGAGAATCTGGGGCGTGGCACCGTGCGCATCTTCCCCGTGACCATCACTGGGGCCATCTGCGAGGAGGTGAGCCATGGAGGGCTTCAGTGAGTAAGTAGTGCCTTTGCTCCAAGCCTTGGGGTGCAGACCCATCTCCCATGCCCTGGGAAGATGAGGCTGGCCACCTAAGCCCTAGTGGTCTGTCTAGTGTCCCCTCTGGTAGGTGGGGTCTTTTCCTCACGTTCTGCTGTTGGGCAGGGACCATATCTAAGGCCTCCCTGACCAGCCAGGTCTGTCTGTAGGGCCCCCTGGTGGACTGGGGCCTGTTTCTCAGATCCCATGTCAGGTATGGTCTGCCTCTAAGGAGAGCCTAGTAGACCTTCTCTATTCATTTTCTCCCTTCCATGCTGTGGACATGGGATGTGGGCTATCTCTTTGGCCCTCTTATGATCGAGACTTGTTCTTAAGAACCAACCCACAGTGGCAGGGCATGTCTTCAGAGCTGGGCAATGGGTGGAATTTGTCTCTGAGGCCCCCCCCCTGGTGGGTGGACCCTAACCTTAGATCTTACTGTTAGGTGAGGTCTGTTGCTAAGATCCCCCAACTGGACCTGACCTGACTCTATGGTTTTCCCAACCCCCTAAAGGCGAGACTTGCCTTTGAGGCCACCCACGAGAGATAGGGCCTGTCTCTGTGGTTTTTCCCAGGAGCAGGGTTGTTCTCTAAAGGTTCCTGCTCCCACCTTTACCCCCAGCCATGTAGGCAGAGCCTATCTTGAAGTTACCTCCTGGATGGGGCTGGTCACATAGACCATGGGGAAGGCCCAGGTGTGACACACCTTGGCTGACCCCCATCCATCTGACCCTCTTGGTGATGGTGACAGTGTTCACCTGTCATTCCACAGTGTGGGAAGCAGATTGGAGGTGGGGACATTGCTGTGTTTGCCAGCCGTGCAGGCCTAGGTGCCTGCTGGCACCCACAGTGCTTTGTGTGTTCCACGTGCCGGGAGCTGCTGGTGGACCTCATCTACTTCTACCATGCTGGCAAGGTCTACTGTGGTCGCCACCATGCCGAACGCCTGCGTCCACGCTGCCAAGCCTGTGACGAGGTTTGTGTCTTTCTGCCCAACGGTGGGAATGGAGGGTGGGCAGGGCCAGGGGCAGACCCTTCTGATGGCCATGATGGCCTTTGCCTGCCAGATCATCTTCTCCCCTGAGTGCACGGAAGCTGAGGGCCGGCACTGGCACATGGATCACTTCTGCTGCTTTGAGTGTGAAGCATCGCTCGGGGGGCAGCGCTATGTCATGCGTCAGAGTCGCCCCCACTGCTGTGCCTGCTATGAGGCCCGCCACGCGGAGTACTGTGATGGCTGCGGGGAGCACATTGGTGGGTGAACATGGGACTGGCTGGGCGATGGATGGACAGCTGGGTCATAGCCCCACCCCCAGGATTCCTCTGTCTTCCAGGCCCCATCTCCCATTATACCCCATACTTTAATTCTAGCCCCAGCACTGTAGCCCTATACCCTTCATTGCAATTCCATTACTGATGTCCCCCATCATGCCATCTTTTCTAAACCCAGCTACACTAGGCACCACTACATATCTAGGCTCACCTCCAGAGTGCCCTCTAATTTCTAGCACCCCGCCTCCCAAGTTACTCTCCTACCCTCTCAACCTAGCCCCTACTCTAAGCTATGCCCTGTTCTCTCACACTCTCCTCCATCAGCCTAGGTAAACCCTACCTTCTAAGCCAGACTCAACCTTCTAAGATCGACTCCCTTCCCACCAAAGCCACGCCCTACCTTCTCTGTCCTGTTGCCACCACCCAGGTTTCTTCAGGTCTACCTTCCATTCTCCCTCCACCTGAAGCCACCTCTTAATGTCTAAGCCTGACCCGCATCTTAGAGTCTAATACCCACCTCCACTCTGGGAGGGGCCACCTGGGGAAAGAAAGGGAGGCAGAGGAGACATTTATTAGCCAGTTTCCAGGAGAGGAGGGTGAGGAAGGGCCCCAGTCTGGAGAGGTGGGGCAAGAGGGCATCTCCAGGAACCCTGCCCCAGATTTCCAAGAAGGGCCCCCATTCAGTAGGGTCGGGGATATGCCTGAGGGCTCTGCCTCAGTTTTTCCCCTCCTGTCCATCCCTGCAGGCCTGGACCAAGGCCAGATGGCTTATGAGGGCCAGCACTGGCATGCCTCAGAGCGCTGCTTCTGTTGTAGTCGCTGCGGGCGAGCTCTCCTGGGCCGCCCCTTCCTGCCACGCCGTGGCCTAATCTTCTGCTCACGAGCCTGCAGCCTGGGTTCTGAGCCCATGGCTCCAGCGCACAGCCGCCGCAGCTGGAGCACAAGCACGGTCTCCACACCTCTCACAGCCTCTACAGCCTCTTTCTCTGCTGTGGAGGGGGCATCTGAGACTACCACCAAAGGCACCAACACCGAGGCAGCACCTGGTGAGCCACCCCACCTCCCCCAACCCTGTCCCTTCCCCTTGACCAGCCCCGGCCCTGGCATCCTGGCATCCCTGGCCCTACCCCTATCTCAGTCCTGGCTCCATCCCCAAACCATTCCAGGCCTAATCTCCAGCCCAAACCACACCCCACGTGAATCCTGGTTCTGCCCCACTTCTGTGCAGGGCCCTTCCCCTACCTCAACTTGTCCCAGCTTGAGCCCAAGTTCCTCCTCCAAACCCTTGACCCCTCACCCTCTGCTCCTTGGCCCTGCCCGGATTCTGCTCCATCCTATACCACGCCCCTTCCACCAGAGGCCACGCCCCCACCCGGGCCACACCTCATACACCAATCCTGTCCTGTTACTCCTGCTTTCACCTCCACCCAGAACCTGCCTAAGGCCTCATATTTCCTGGACTCCCCACCTTTCTACCCCACCCCGATACCTGCCCCCATTTTCCCAGTCTTGATCGGGGAGAGAGAAGGTCCTTTCCAGAGGCCTCTCCTGGGTGGGGTGGGAGTGGGGCAGGAGGTATAGGGCGACTCTCCATCTTTTTCCAGCTGCAGACCCTGAGGAACCCACCCACTTTCTGAGAGGGGCCCCCCACCGCCACTCCATGCCTGAGCTGGGGCTCCGCAGTGTCCCTGAACCACCCCTGGGGCCTCCCAGCCAGCCGGATCCGCGACCAGAAGATGGTGCCTTTGGTCGCCAGAGCCCCTCGTGTCAGCTTCCGCGACCCTCTGGTGTCTGAGGGAGGCCCTCGGCGGACCCTGAGTGCGCCCCCAGCCCAGCGCCGCAGACCACGCAGCCCCCCGCCCAGGGGCCCCATGCGTCGTCGCCGCCACCGCCACCACCACCATCATCACCACCACCACCACCACCACCGCTGCCACTTTGGCAGACGTCGCCACCATCAATGTGACTTGGGATCAGGGTCAGACTCAGGATCTTGCTCCAGCTCACCCTCCAGTTCCAGTTCCGAGTCCTCAGAGGAGGACGGCTACTTCCTAGGGGAACGCATCCCGCTGTCCCCGCACCTGTGCAGGCCAGTGCTTGCTCAAGACACTGCAGCTGAGACCACCAACTCCCCATCTCCACAGCTCCCTGGGAACTCTCGCCCAGGAATATCTCGACAGGCCAGAGATAAGAACTGCATCGTGGCTTGAAGGAGTGACAGTTCTGGGGGGGCTTCATTCTCAAGTCAGTGTAGATGAAGACCTACACCCCAACTTAAGTCATTGATCCCCTTCCTTCCTCCCTCCTTTGTCTGTTTGTATTACTGAAGTAATTTAATATTTGTTGTAAAACAGGCTTGTCTTCTTTACCTCCTTGCTCCAGCATCCCTCCTCCCCAATTTTCCCTCTACTGATGCTTGAAATTTATCTACATTTAATCAAAGGATTAATTTATTCACTATCATATGTTCTAATAATCTGCATAGTATTTATTTATTGCTCCACAGAACACCCCCACCCCCTACACACACTGAGGAGGTTATTTAGAGTGGGTTACAACATGGAGCCTGGAGTCTGAAATATGAGGTACCCTCTTCTGTGTGACTTAGGTGGGACATTGTCCAGGCAGAACTGATGTCTCTGTTTGGATACTGCAGAAGGGGGCCCTAGGCACACCCATAAAGGTAGCCATACCCAGGAGGGTTGATTGGCAGGCTGGAAGAAAAATTCCATGACAAAGGCACTTTTACCTCAATAGGGAGCTGGGAGTTGACTGGGAGTGTTATAGGGGTGGGGAGGAATTATTTCAATAGAGGTGTTATTTGCAGACTGCTGAGAGAAATGAAGAGAGTTCACCTACACCGGGCCATCTGCAGGATCTGCAAGAGGAAAAGAGAGAAAGCATTGGTTGGATCCATATGCCTGTTTTACAGATAAGAATACTGAAACTTATGGTACTTATTGGCACTAAAGCCTTAAGTACCAACAAGAGACAGAGTTGGCATTCATGCCCCTTGGGAAAACCCATCTTCTTCTCAGCCCCCTTAGCAACACCCCCAACACACCCACACACTTACCAGTAGGGGCTGCTGTATGTCTCTGCTGCCGCAAGGGGAAGGTAATGTAGGCATCATAGCCAAAGAGGCCTGCAGCGCATAGGCCCAGCGCCTAGGGATGGGAGTGAGGGCACGTAGATTAGACTGGTCAGCCTACCCAGCCTCCTATCTCCTTGTATCCACCACCTCCAGTGACTAGCCCATGCAGGGATTATGGTTAAAGCTGCAGGTGGGGATCCCAGAGAGCCCTGGGGAAAGACCAGAGACTGGATTCTACCCCACCCTCCTTCTTCCTAGTACATCTCAACACAGTACAGCGACACAGTGGCCCCATATATGTTGTTGTTGTTTAGTTCCTCAGTCATGTCCGACTCTATCCATGGGATTTCCCAGGCAAGAATACTGGAGTGGGTTGCCATTCCCTTCTCCAGGGGATCTTCCCGACCCAGCGACTGAACATAGGTCTTCTGCACTGCAGGCGGATTCTTTACTACTGAGCCACCAGGGAAGCCAGGCCCCACATATAGGGGATGGCATTCATACTGTGCATTGAAACAAAGCTCTAGCAGATGGTTTAGTCTAATGTATTGACAGTGATAGTGCTTTGTGCTTCCACCTCTATGTGCTTCTCACAAAAATCCTTGTGTCAGACAAGGGATGGCTCTTTACAGCAAATGATGATTTGGGGAAGAAAACCAGGGCCTCAGTTTGACTTCCCTGCAGGCCCTGAGGACAAATGTAACCTACTGTGAGTCACACACTTTCTGGCAGAAGCAGAGGCAGAAATAGCCCCAGGATCCTCAAACCCTTCTCTCTCTGCTTAGAAGCTGACTCCACAGCCTTTACCCCTGCAGCGATTTTGGAGCCGTTTCCTCTCTCAACGAGCACCACAATGGAGGTGATCAGGTAGAGAATGGCCGCTACAAGGGTTCGGAAGAAATCCTGTGAGGTGTAGGGAGAAGAGCGAAGTCAGCATTCAGAATTGCCCCCCACAATCACAACTTCCTGTATCCCTCCCTAGCCCTGCCATTGTGGCCCCTTTCTCACACTCCAAGGCCAGTTGATGATCTGTATCTTGGTGTGCAGGTCACACATGTAGACAACAAAAAAGATGGCGGCAAAGATCATCTCTATCACCGACAAGAAAGAGTACCCTGATGTCGAGGTGCTAAAGCAGATCAGAATCACCAGGCACAGTATCTGGAAGGACATGTAAAAGGGGGCCTCAGTCAACTCCCAGGGCTGAGGGGAATGGTTTCAATTGTGGGGGGGGGGGGGCGGGGGGTCATCTCAAACTCAGGACTGGGAAAATGACAAATAGCAATAGCTAAACTCTTAGTGTGTACACACTGTGTTCCAAATGTTGTTCTAAGAGCTGCACAAGTATTAATTCACTCAATCATCACAATAACCTAGTGAACTGGGTACTATTACTAGTACCTTTATTTTTTATACATGAGGAAAGTGAGGCACAGAGATGTGAAGTGACTTATCACAATCACCCAGCTAATAGGTAAAGTTGGGTGCCTCGGTTTCCCATCTTTTTCCTTCTAGGATGCCCTCTGGGGAGTATTGCCTATAGCACTCAGGGTACCAGCTTCAGGGCTTTGACAGGGCGCGACATGCAGTTCCCCCAGCAACCTCTCTGGAAATCGGTGAGAGTAACACCAGAGGGGCAGGGCTCCATTAAAGGCGCTGCACCTTTTACAAAGGACTCAAAGGAGGCGCCCACTTTGAGGAGTACGGGAAACCGAGGCTCCTGAGCGACCCAGATAGCTAAAGACCTTCCGCCCCACCACAGAGGGGCTAGGAAGAACTGGGGGAGAGCTAGTCACCCTACCCTGCGGGACAAGAGCTCGCGGGGCCCCACCCCAACAGGTCCCGCCCCTGGGCCCTCTGCCAGCCCGCCTGCCTGTGCCCAGGCCGCGCCACGCCCTGCCACGGGATGTCCCCCCAACACCCAGGACCTGGGGACACCTTCGAGGAGTCCACCGATGAGTCTACTGGGTCTCTCTCCACCGGGCCCGCCATACGCCCTGTGGGCCTCTTGCCTGACCGCGTGGGCCAGCAGCTCCTGACCACCTTCTCCAAGACCTCACTGATTTGGCCCTGCGTGCGCCCCTGGTTTCGGGCCTCCGCCATCAACCCACCCACTTGGCGCCCCACTGCCGAGAGCCCCCAGCCGTGCGCCTGCCTCCCCCGGAGCTGCCCGCTCCGCGTGCTGCTGCCACCCCACCCCGCCCTTGCCCACCCGCCAGTCCCGGGACGCTCACAATCTCAGCAAACAGAAGAAATCCCTTTCGGGTGCGCGAGAAGCTGGTGCAGGCGGCCCAGCAGCCGGGAGCCGTGAGGCGCTCGGAATCCGCCATGGTGTGGACCCGAGTCCCAAGAGGCGCAAAAGACCTGCTCGCTGGCTCGTGTTTTCGAGGACGCTGCACACCCAGCTGTCTTGCCAGCCGTCTGGCCGGGAAGGGGGCCCCCGGGGCGAAGGAGGGAGTGAATCACCGCGCAGAGCAGAAGCGGGCGGGGCTTAAGCGGGTCGGGCCAGGTGGCCACCGCCCCGGAAGCCCCCTCGCCCCGCCCGCCAAGGATTCTCCCTGCCGGGCTCTCAGCCCCTGAGGTGCCCAGTCTTCAGGGGCGCCAGTTTGGCAGTTCTGCGGTTTGGCAGTTCTGCGAACCAGAACTGTGTTGCAATAGAGAGACCCTTCACGCTTTTAGAATACCAATGCGCCTGGGACTGCCTCAGAACCGTGGAGATCTGGCTTTGGGAGGGAATGCCTCAGTTTCCTTAGCTGTAAAAACTGCCCAGGCCAAGGTTAAACTCAGGTTTGTTTACAGAATTCGGAATAATTCAGATTTTGGAAAAATTTTCCCAATGCATACAAGGTGTTATTGAACACTCTCAGCGGGATCTGAGACTGCCTCATTAAAAAAAAAAAAAAAAAGCAACATACACATCTTAATATTTCCTCAGCCTTCACAGTAAGTGGGATAAGACAGGACCAAAAAATTGTTCCTGGTTAAGTCAGGTCAAGTTTTGTAACCAAATGGTGCCCAACTTGTGGGAAATCTGTTGGTTTCCAAAGCTTTTTGGATTTCAGGATTGTGGATAAAAGATGGTGGATCATGGAATAAACCCCTTAGATGGGGATGAGACCTTGCCAGGTTGAGAGAGAACAAAGCCTGCTGAGCATCATGCTGCTCCATAAATGAAGAGTGGATGTTATTAACAGTGTCAGAGCCCAGAGTCTGTTTCTGTTCTGCAATTCTAGGGAGGTCCTGGCCCCAAGTGTTGGGCTTCTGTTTCCTGGTTCTAAGTAGAGGGGCTGTCAGCCCGGTCTTAGATGAAGAATGCGGAAGGAGCACAGTTTTGTTTATTGCCGTGAGCTTGGCACAATGAGGGGAAGGCTCCTGGGTGCCAGACTGGGTGAAAAGGCTGATGACATTTGAAGAGTGAGTTATCCTGAGCAAGTAATTTCTCCTGACTCAGTCTCAATTTCTGCGTCTGAGACCTGCACCTGGTAATGGAATCAGGATTTCCCCCAAGGTGTGCTCCTCTGGCACACTCTCTCCAGAGTGGGTGTTGGTTTCATTCTCGTTTGAGGTGAGGAGAGCCATGGCTGGAAGGCCAGGATGGTTCAACTCAAGGGCCTGCCTGCTTTCCCCCCTGAACCTTGGGTCCCACAAAACCAAGTAAGGGGCTGTCCTCAGTCCAGGTGGCTGAAAGAGATTGGATAGTGGAAGGCATGAAGCATACCTTTCCCAGGGCTGAGTGTGTGCTTTCCAACTATGTGAGGCCATGCCTGAGTTTCTAGAACAGAACAAACTCTCTTCCACATCAGAGCCTTTGAACTTGTTTCTCCCACTGCTTTCAATGCCCTTCTCCTCCCCACCCCCACTCCCACCCCGCCCCTTCAAACATCTAGCTTCCGGTCACTCAGGTCCCAGATCAAATACTATGTCTTCAAAGAGGTCAGCAGCCCACCATCATTACCTCCCCACCATAACCTTTTGCTATCTTCATAACTCTCACTTCTCTCTGAAATTCTTTTATTCATCTCCTGTGTCTTTTCTGACATCAATCTACCCCCCTCCACTACATTAGATACACAAGGATAGAAATCTATGTTTCATCCCTCCAACATTTCATCAGTGCCTATCACAGTGCAAGGTAAACAGTTGGGGTTCAGTTAATACTTGTCAAAGAATTGGGCAAGATTAAATCTTGCTTCAATCCTCAACTTACGCTATTTATACTCACTGGGATTCATTTCTCTGCTCTGTGAAATGGACGCATCAGGATTGTTGAGTCAATGTGTAACTAAGTGGAAATAGTGCCAGTAAAGCCGGTAGCCAGAATAAAACCAAGTAAATGGTGGTTGGGGTTACTATTGTTAAGACTCCTGGGTGTGACTAAGGCTCTGAAGTCCTTCCCTGACTTCCCTAGAGCCACACCTTCTATCAAGCTGAGTAAGGGTCAGCTAGAAGCCCCAGTGCACTCTCCCACAATTGCTACAGCACTAATCATTCAAGGGTTCACCTCTTCACCTCTTTATACCCCAACTCCCAGCCTAGTTTTACAGTCCCTCTTTCTTCTCCAGCGCCGCCCTGGACACTCCCACGAGGGTCCTTTACTTCCTCCCACCTCTCCAGCCCCTCCCCATAGAGGTGAGAGTTGTTCATTCCCTCCAGACCACAGCTTCCTTCGTTGGGGGGATAGGGCCAAGTGTCGTGAGTGTGGTGACCACGGAGGTGACTGGACATTGCTGATCTCAGTAAGCGCTGGCACTGGGGCTACATCAGAGCCCAGCTCGCCATATAAGACCGGGCTTTGGGGCTCTGTTCCCAGGACGGAGGAAACTCTGGCCTCTTCCAGGACTGGGAACGCCCAGCGTGTAGCGTGTGCACACAAGCCTGGCTGCAGTTCGTCACCATCTGTGGAAGAGGGGGGCGCGGCCCAAAGTTTCTAACAGCCGTTTTTAGCCCAGCCTGCTGACTCACACCTTCCTGGCTCCTCCCCGAAGGGGGCTCCGGGGCCCCAGCCAGTGCCTTGAGGGTGGCAGTCTACAGCCAGCGAAAGCTGGCCGACCGGGCCGGAAGTGAGTGACCGCAGGCTCTCGGCGAAGGAAGCCGCTAGGTTCTAACTTTGCTATCTAGTGCACTTGAGGGTCTGGACGATTCCCGGCCCGCCGGGGTTGAGGGTAAACTGGTGCACTCTTGCCACAACAGGCCCACCTCTGCATTCCCCACGCCATGCGCAATAATTAGCTGTGAGCCCTGTACACCTCCAAAAAAGTGAAATGAATGAATGGGGAAAGAACCAGGAGTTGGCAAAGTGGGAACGGAGTGGGTCCAATGCGCGCCGGCAGAAGCAAAGAGCTCTTTAGAGGCATGAAAGAAACAGCGCGAAGTAAGCTTGCCAAAGGTTGCTTGAAGAGGCCCTCCTCGAAACCAGATCGACCCTCCCCCTCCTTCATGTGTGGGACTTGGGATCCCCACCTGGCCTGGAGCACCTGACAAGTCAAGACTGGATTGAACCATTTTATTACCTCCCCGGCCCCGAAACAAGAAGCGCCGGGCTGGCCGGTTGGGAAGGGCCATACCACTGACGCCACGAGGGGAGCGCGGGCGGGTCGACTGCGAAGCAAGATGCGGGGGGTGGGGGGGTGGGGAACAAGACCAAGGAAGTTCTCCCAGTGATGCTAAGTGAGCGGCGGGGGCAGCACGCCAGATGTAGGTTGGGGAATGCCAAGTGAACCTTCTGCTGCACGCTCAGTGCCTCCGCCTTCCGGTTGCCATCTCCAGGGCGAGCTGCTCGGCCCCCGGGACCCCTAGGGCCCGCGAGAGCCGTTCCTCGCTGGGCGTCAGCCAGGGTCCGGGAGAATCCGGAGTTTGGTCGTTGGGGTCCTCCGTGCGGCGCTCTGCAGCAAGAACCGCGGGGCCGTCGGCCGCCCCTTCTAGGCGAGGCTCCTGGCTGCCCCGGTTTTGGGGGGTCGTACGGGGTCGTGGATGCTGAAGTGGGGAGGAAGTGCTGGCGCTGCGAGTCTTCGTCATCTCTGGCTCCCCAGGATCTGGAATGCGATCTGGGGATGGCAGGACTGCGGATAAGATTGGGCGATAGGGTGGGCAATGGGGATGGAGCTCTTTGGCCGAGGGTGGCCTGCAGACTCTAAGGGCTGCAAAAGACAAAGACCCTGGTACTTAGACAAAGGCATGGACATGCACTCCGGGAATGGGGCCACACCTCAAGACCTGATGCTTCCTTTCCCCTCCTTTCCTGGATCCAGAACACTCCTCTCAGAAATCAATTCCCACAACCCCCAAATGCAGTCAAACCCTCCCATCTAGGATCCCAGACTCTCTCCTTGCTCATCCCATCATCCTCAACTCCCAGCCCTTACCCTAATGGATCTCTCGTCTTTCGGGACTAGTCTCCCTACCCTCTGGTTCCCTATCCCATCCCCTCTCCGCGTAGACCTACTCTGCCTTCCCATCTGAGGACCACAACTCTTCCTTCTGACCACCCATTTTTACCCCTAACACCATCTTTTCTCTTCTCTCCCAGTACCTCAAAACCCTTCGCTCTGAAATCCACCCTTACTCCTACCCCAGGACCCCGGTCTTCCCCTCCCCTTTTGAAAATACCATGACCCTCAGACACCGAGCCCCGATCCTCCCGGTTGAGACTACCAAACCCTTCTAACGAGGTCCCCAGCCTCTCCACTCTGTGACCCTCTTCTTCCCCTCACAGATCCCTGACCCTTCTCCCCTAGGAAACCCACCATCTTCTTTCTGGGGCCTTCCTACCACCTCAGGCTTGCCAGGGTGGGTTTCAGGAGGCCTGCTTAGCACGAGGCAAAGCCGGGGGCCACCTCTACGAATCCGATCCATGACCTCAACATGAGTGAGGCCCTGAGTTGACTCTCCATTGATGTGAAGCACGAGGTCGCCGGCCTGAAAGAGTGCAAGGCAACGGGTGTTGTAGGAAGGTCAAAATGGAGAGCACACCAACGGGAGAGGACAGGGCTGGCACCATCGAATGGAGGGTGCCTTTTGGTTCACCTGCAAGCGACCACAGCGCTGAGCTGGTCCATCCTTCAGCAGCCGGCGCACTGCCAGCGGAGCATCCCCACCTGCGTCTCGGCCTCCACTTAATGTGAAGCCAAAGCCGGTGGAACTGCGAATGAGTTCAACAGAGAACTGACCAGAGGCCTGGGGTGACTTCAAAGGAGGATGAGCTTTACCCTGGGTCACTTGGGGCGGCGCGGTACGTATACCCATGGTCTCTGACCGACGATGCTGGAGTAAGGACACAAGTGTACATACATTGCCAGTCCTGAGGCAGGTGGCCTTGATTAGGAGGACAAGGTAGTACCTGTGGACGCTGTTCCACGAAATTGGCATTAGGAAGGCGATTGTCTGTGACCTCTATCTCGGCAGAATACAGCATGCTAATGGCTGGGGGATGAAAAAGGCAGTCGGAAGGGTACTATAAAGAAACGAAGACCTGTCTATTGAATTAATATTCTAGCCTCATCTCATTTCCGTCCCTTTAGGATGCACAGACTTGCTCATTCATTTAACTAGGCTCCGCCCACATGAATAACTATCCTGATTGCACCTTCTTAACTAATAACCCTGACAACAGCTATTCTAGTATTCGCCAAACTTTCCTACATGCAGATCCTACCTCTCATATTAAACCCTTAGGCCCACCCTACACGGTGCTTCTCCAGGATTCCAGCTGGTGAAGATATAAGGCCTTGCTCTCTAATTAGCCTATAAAACCTCAACCTATTCCTGACAATTTGAGCCGCTGCCCCAGTGCGTTTATAGACTCCACCCCCTTGACTGATATTCCAGGCCCGCCCCTCAGCCAAATGGCCGCCCCCAAACCTCTCCAGGCCTGGCCTCCTCAAAAATGCCACTTTAAACCCTTCTGAAGAAAGTAAAGATCAAACTCCGCACCAACAGCTAATCTTGCAGCATTCACCTTCTGCAATAACCCCCTCTATGTAACTCCGGGAGTTGGGGATGGACAGGGAGGCCTGGCGTGCTGCGATTCATGGGATCGCAGAGTCGGACATGACTGAGCGACTGAACGGACTGATGTAACTTCCTAGAGGAATATTCTAGTCTAACCCCAGCACGCTCAAATCACAGCCGAGCCCGGGCCTCCCTACTCACACTCATTGGTCCCACCAAGGGGAGTAACTAACAATCCTGGGCCCGCCCCCTCGGAACCAGGCTGCACTCCGACCACGCCCCCGGAAGGCCACGCCCCATCACGCACCCTCCTTGGGGCGCAGGCGCAAGGTGGCGCCGGCCCTGCGTACCAGCGCCGCCACGTCGGCCGCAGCTCGGGCCGCCAGGGGGCGAGCTTTCAGCCGCGCCAGGAACTGTCTGGCGCTGGCATCCTCGGGCTGGGGACCGCCACCGCCTGCGCGAGTGAAAAGAACAGATCAGGGCCCACCCTGAGTCTCAGCGAACCCTCACGGGCCCCTACGATCAAAGACCTAGAATCCCCCTCAAGATCCCCGAGACCACTCCTTTTTCATAGTCCCGAAGGTCACCGACTGTGCCTTTCACCTCCCTGGACCCCCGACTATCACGGGAATGCCCGTGGACCCCCGCCTGCTCCCACGATATCGCCGGAGAGCTATTTAACTCCAGCACTCCTGGACACCTCCTAACACCCTGGGAATATCTCGAGGTTTCTGACGGCCCCCCCGACACAACCCCAGATTCCAAACTCTTCCCCCCAATATCCAGAAGGACCACGATTCTCCCAGATGTCCCAACAGAACACGGTCTGCTCCCTGTGGCCCAGGCACCCCCGATTCCCCTCTAGATGTCCTAGGTAGCCCTGCTGGTCCATGTAGCCCCGGATGGCCCCTCCACCTATCCCCAGAGGCTCCAGCCTAACCTCCCACAATCCACCAGACCCCCGCCTCCCCCGCCCAGTGCCCAGGTGTCCCCAATGACCCTGGGCAGACCCCTCCAGCACACCTCCCCCGAGACTCCTTGGAGTCCCGGGGTCTGGTGCGCCGCCCCGCGGCACAGGTGTGGGTGTGGGTGTGGGTGCGGCTCCTCGAGCCCAGCTGGGGTCGCTGGGCCGCTGCCCTCCCCCGCCGCCGCCCCCGCCGCTCGCCGCCGCCGCCGCCACTCGGGCGCCAGGGCTGCTTTGTTTACCACCTGTCAGAAGGAGAAGGTGAGGAGCAGACAGGAGGTGCGAGGGCTGGCAGGGACGCGCCCACCACCCTCCCACCCCGAGCCCGGTACCTCCTTTGCTTCCCCTAGGGTCCGTGCCGCCCCCCGGGCGCCGCTCCATGACCTGTACTTGGCCTGGTGGACGCACGGCCGCCCGCGACGCGTTGGGAGCGCTCGGGAGCGCTCACCTGGTGGCCAGCCGGGGCCTGGACGTGGCTGAAGCCGGCCGGTCCCGTGCTCAGCGCCCCAACCAGCGCAGTGACCTACCTGGCAGCCGCCAAGGTGTCCTGGCCCTTGGAGCCAGCGCGCACTCTTGGCCTCTCCCTGCCTCAGCCGCTGCCTCTCTTTCCACCCAGGGATGTTGTTATTCCAGTGTCAGAGGGGAAAGTCAGGGCCCAGAGAAGTTAAAGGCCCCACCTGAGCTCTGACAACTAAAAATGGGGTGCAAAACCGGAATCCAGGTTTACCGAGGTGTACTGCAGCCTCCAGCAGAGCTTTCCACATCTTACGTGGAAAGTCTCTCAGTCGTGTCTGACTCTTCGTGATCCCATGGACTGTAGCCCGCCAGGCTCCTCTGTCCATGGGTTCTCCAGGCAAGAATACTGGAATGGGTTGCCATGGCCTCCTCCAGGGGATCTTCCCCACCCAGGAATCGAACCCGTGTCTCCTGAGACTCCTACATGGGCAGGCGGATTCTTGACCACTGAGCCACCTGGGAAGTCCCTTCCACATCGTAGGCACTCAGTCAATCTGCACTGAATGTTTCCCTACTGGGGAACTGGAAGAATATGGTGGCCTGAGCAGTGGGGGCACCCTGGGAGTCTTTGGGAGCCCTGGGAGGTGTCAGGGCCCTGAGCATGATAGGGTTGGGGGACCCCAAAAGTAGGGAAGGGCAGGTCTCCTGGAGAGTGGAGGGGCAGTAGGAGCCTGGACTTGAGGAAGCTTTGAAGGCATAGGGTGTGTGTTGGGGCGGGGACACTAGCCAATGAGAGGGGAGTAATGAGGCTCCTCCTAGGTTTGAAATGGGGCAAGAGTGTCTGGAGACAAAGCCCCCAAGATGGAAGCCCATGGGCAGAGTGCTACTCTAGTGACAGGAGGAATGGGAGGGGGTGAGAGAAGGCCTGTGGCCACCACTTTGTGGAGGAAGAAACAGGCAAAAGATGTGAACACAAACTTTACCAAAGAACATATACAGATGGCAAATAAGCGTGTGAACCCTGCTTAATATGATTAGTCTTTAGGTAATACAAGTTAAAATCATGGCAAAATGCCACTACACACATATTAGCATGGCCAAAGTTAATTAAATGTCTGACCATACCAACTGTATGTGAAGTTGTCCAGGAAATGGAACTCTCATATACTGCTTCCAGGTTCAATACTTGTTCAGGGAACTAAGATGCCCCGTGGGGCAAGAAAAAAAATCGAGCACCCCTCTTAGCTGTAGCCATTCCTGAAAATAATTCTTTTGCCCCTTTTAGCATCACTTGGTTCATGGATGTAGGTCAGTCCCTCTAACAACCCCACCCAATTCTTATTAATTTAAGCAAATCTTTCTTTTCTTTAGGAGATTGTGGGTTAATTGACATAAAATTTGATAGGTTTTGAACCTGTGACAAAACCAGTTTCAATTTGCTCAACATGCAGCAAGTCAAATGATGAGACACCAAGATCTGCAGCAGAGAAAGGAAAGTGCCTCCCCAAAACAAAAGACCCTGATGCTGGGAAAGATAGAAGGCAGGAGGAGGAGGAGATGACAGAGGATGAAATGGTTGGATGGCATCACCCACTCAATGGACATGGGTTTGAGCAAGCTCTGGGAGATGGTAAAGGACAGGGAAGCCTGGCATGCTGCAGTCCATGGGGTCACAAAGAGTTGGACATGACTGAACAATTGAACAACAACAAGTAAAGTGCAAACTGATACACAGTGCAAGAAAGTATATCAGTGTCGGGGTGGGAGGACAGCAGTAAGGAAAGAAGAGTCACACGGGGCAGGAGAAAACATTTGGCAGTGAGGATTATGTTCCCTGTCTTGAGTGTAGTGATAGTCTCACAGATGTAAACACTTTGAAACTGTGCCCCATAGGGTCAATGTTTCTGTCCTGGTGACAGAGATTCTTGAGCTTGTCTTACAGAACTGCAGATTTGGGAACAGCTTGTTAAAGATCGCTCTGCTTTGTAACCTGCCTTCACTGACCAAACTTGCCTTAATTATTTTTTGACTCCTTCACCACTCCCTATTATCTATAGGTGTCACCACACCTCTGACATATGGGTTGCTATAATAATGAGGGCTTTGTGTTGTTTTTCAGGAACTTGGAGTTAGATCTTGTCCAGTTCAAACTGGCTAAGATTGGTTAGCCAACCCCAAACTGGGCCTGCACAGGGGTATGATGAATAACCTTTGCACATCACATGGTCCACCTTCAGATTATGGTGCACCTCCATTTTTGCACATGCATCCCCTGAAGCAGCATAAAACTCATACACCTGCACAGAACACCTGTTAGGTCACCTTTTCCCTACCTCTAATCACTTTTTCCTGGGTCAAAGACAACTCTGCTTCTTTATTTCATAAATATCTCAAGCCCTGTGCCTTTTGGGAGGCACTTTCCTTTCTCTGCTGCAGATCTTGGTGTCTCATCATTTGACTTGCTGCATGTTGAGCAAATTGAAACTGGTTTTGTCACAGGTTCAAAACCTATCAAATTTTATGTCAATTAACCCACAATCTCCTAAAGAAAAGAAAGATTTGCTTAAATTAATAAGAATTGGGTGGGGTTGTTAGAGGGACTGACCTACATCCATGAACCAAGTGATGCTAAAAGGGGCAAAAGAATTATTTTCAGGAATGGCTACAGCTAAGAGGGGTGCTCGATTTTTTTTCTTGCCCCACGGGGCATCTTAGTTCCCTGAACAAGTATTGAACCTGGAAGCAGTATATGAGAGTTCCATTTCCTGGACAACTTCACATACAGTTGGTATGGTCAGACATTTAATTAACTTTGGCCATGCTAATATGTGTGTAGTGGCATTTTGCCATGATTTTAACTTGTATTACCTAAAGACTAATCATATTAAGCAGGGTTCACACGCTTATTTGCCATCTGTATATGTTCTTTGGTAAAGTTTGTGTTCACATCTTTTGCCTGTTTCTTCCTCCACAAAGTGGTGGCCACAGGCCTTCTCTCACCCCTCCCCATTCCTCCTGTCACTAGAGTAGCACTCTGCCCATGGGCTTCCATCTTGGGGGCTTTGTCTCCAGACACTCTTGCCCCATTTCAAACCTAGGAGGAGCCTCATTACTCCCCTCTCATTGGCTAGTGTCCCCGCCCCAACACACACCCTATGCCTTCAAAGCTTCCTCAAGTCCAGGCTCCTACTGCCCCTCCACTCTCCAGGAGACCTGCCCTTCCCTACTTTTGGGGTCCCCCAACCCTATCATGCTCAGGGCCCTGACACCTCCCAGGGCTCCCAAAGACTCCCAGGGTGCCCCCACTGCTCAGGCCACCATATTCTTCCAGTTCCCCAGTAGGGAAACATTCAGTGCAGATTGACTGAGTGCCTACGATGTGGAAGGGACTTCCCAGGTGGCTCAGTGGTCAAGAATCCGCCTGCCCATGTAGGAGTCTCAGGAGACACGGGTTCGATTCCTGGGTGGGGAAGATCCCCTGGAGGAGGCCATGGCAACCCATTCCAGTATTCTTGCCTGGAGAACCCATGGACAGAGGAGCCTGGCGGGCTACAGTCCATGGGATCACGAAGAGTCAGACACGACTGAGAGACTTTCCACGTAAGATGTGGAAAGCTCTGCTGGAGGCTGCAGTACACCTCGGTAAACCTGGATTCCGGTTTTGCACCCCATTTTTAGTTGTCAGAGCTCAGGTGGGGCCTTTAACTTCTCTGGGCCCTGACTTTCCCCTCTGACACTGGAATAACAACATCCCCTGGGTGGAAAGAGAGGCAGCGGCTGAGGCAGGGAGAGGCCAAGAGTGCGCGCTGGCTCCAAGGGCCAGGACACCTTGGCGGCTGCCAGGTAGGTCACTGCGCTGGTTGGGGCGCTGAGCACGGGACCGGCCGGCTTCAGCCACGTCCAGGCCCCGGCTGGCCACCAGGTGAGCGCTCCCGAGCGCTCCCAACGCGTCGCGGGCGGCCGTGCGTCCACCAGGCCAAGTACAGGTCATGGAGCGGCGCCCGGGGGGCGGCACGGACCCTAGGGGAAGCAAAGGAGGTACCGGGCTCGGGGTGGGAGGGTGGTGGGCGCGTCCCTGCCAGCCCTCGCACCTCCTGTCTGCTCCTCACCTTCTCCTTCTGACAGGTGGTAAACAAAGCAGCCCTGGCGCCCGAGTGGCGGCGGCGGCGGCGAGCGGCGGGGGCGGCGGCGGGGGAGGGCAGCGGCCCAGCGACCCCAGCTGGGCTCGAGGAGCCGCACCCACACCCACACCCACACCTGTGCCGCGGGGGCGGCACCAGACCCAGGACTCAAGGAGTCTCGGGGGAGGTGTGCTGGAGGGGTCTGCCCAGGGTCATTGGGGACACCTGGGCACTGGGCGGGGGGAGGCGGGGGTCTGGTGGATTGTGGGAGGTTAGGCTGGAGCCTCTGGGGATAGGTGGAGGGGCCATCCGGGGCTACATGGACCAGCGGGGCTACCTAGGACATCTAGAGGGGAATCGGGGGTGCCTGGGCCACAGGGAGCAGACCGTGTTCTGTTGGGACATCTGGGAGAATCGTGGTCCTTCTGGATATTGGGGGGAAGAGTTTGGAATCTGGGGTTGTGTCGGGGGGGCCGTCAGAAACCTCGAGATATTCCCAGGGTGTTAGGAGGTGTCCAGGAGTGCTGGAGTTAAATAGCTCTCCGGCGATATCGTGGGAGCAGGCGGGGGTCCACGGGCATTCCCGTGATAGTCGGGGGTCCAGGGAGGTGAAAGGCACAGTCGGTGACCTTCGGGACTATGAAAAAGGAGTGGTCTCGGGGATCTTGAGGGGGATTCTAGGTCTTTGATCGTAGGGGCCCGTGAGGGTTCGCTGAGACTCAGGGTGGGCCCTGATCTGTTCTTTTCACTCGCGCAGGCGGTGGCGGTCCCCAGCCCGAGGATGCCAGCGCCAGACAGTTCCTGGCGCGGCTGAAAGCTCGCCCCCTGGCGGCCCGAGCTGCGGCCGACGTGGCGGCGCTGGTACGCAGGGCCGGCGCCACCTTGCGCCTGCGCCCCAAGGAGGGTGCGTGATGGGGCGTGGCCTTCCGGGGGCGTGGTCGGAGTGCAGCCTGGTTCCGAGGGTGCGGGCCCAGGATTATTAGTTACTCCCCTTGGTGGGAGGGCTTCCCTGGTGGCTCAGAGGGTAAAGCGTCTATCCGCAATGCGGGAGACCTAGGTTCGCTCCCGGGTCAGGAAGATCCCCTGGAGAAGGAAATGGCTAACCCACTCCAGTACTCTTTCATGGAAAGTTCCACGGTCGGAGGGGCCTGGTAGGCTACAGTCCATGGCATCGCAAAGAATCGTACACGAGTGAGCAACTTCACTTCTCTTGGTGGGACCAATGAGTGTGAATATGGAGGCCCGCGCTCGGCTGTGATTGGAGGGTGCTGGTTTTAGCCTAGAATATTCCTCTAGGAGGTGACATAGAGAGGGTTATTGGAGTAGTTGAACGCTGTAAGATTAGCTGTGGGTGCGGAGTTTGATATTTACTTACGTCAGCGGGGTTTCAAGTGGTATTTCTGAGGAGGCCAGGCCTGGAGAGGGTTGGGGGCGGGCAGTGGCTGAGGGGCAGGCCTGAAATGTTAGTCAAGGGGGCGGAGTCTATAAACGCACTGGGAGTGTGGCTGGAATTGTCAGGAATAATAGGTTGAGGTTTTATAGCCTAGTTGGTCTTCTCTTGTAGCTCAGTGGGTAAAGAATCTGCCTGCAATTCAGGAGACCCGGGTTCGATTCCTGGGTGGGATGATCTCCTGGAGTAGGAAATGGCAACCCATCTAGTATTCTTGCCAAATCCCGTGGACAGAGGAAGTCTGGAGGGCTATAGTGCATGGGGTAGCTATAGTACATGAGTCGGAGACTTAATGACTAAAACCCGGCTAATTAGAGAGCAGGACCTGGAATTCTGGAGAAGCACGGTGTAGGGTGGGCCTAAGGGTTTAAAATGAGGGGCAAAATCTGTGTTTTATTTGAGGGAGGTAGGATTGCTTGAATATTTGTTGCTAGGGTTGTTAGCTAAGGTGGGATCAGGATGGTTATTCGGGTGGGTGGAGCCTGGATGATTACTTGAGGGTCTCGGCTTACATACTAAGAGTGGTGAAACCCGGATGTGAATTCAAAGAGAAGCTGCTAGAATGTTTATACAGGGCGAGAGCCCTATCCAGTTTCACAGGACCATCATTAAAGACTTTCTTTAGCAATGTGGGAGACCTGGGTTTGATTCCAGAAAGATCCCCTGGAGAAGGGAATGGCTATCCACTGCTGTATTCTTGTCTGGAAAATCCCATGGACAGAGGAGCCTGGCCAGCTACAGTCCATGGGGTCGCAAAGAGTCAGACAGGACTGCACGACTAACACTAGTCTCTTTTATTCTTTAGCCCTTAGAATACCAGAAGGACAATGACATCATGGATTTGTCCCAAGATGCCCTTGCCTCCTAGGAAGAGTTCCTGGCATGTCAAGTACAGTCGGTTTTAAAAGCCTTGCGTTGTACTTCCCTAGTCGTGCAGTGGCTAATGTTCAAGGCTCCCAATGTAGGGGGCCAGGTTCAGTTACCTTGGGGAATTGGATCCTAAGTAACTAAGACCTTGCACAGCCAAATAAATAAGTATTAAAAAAAATACACGTGTAATTTTGGGAAGCTTGAACCATCCATCTTGCCAAGATTTCCTTCATGAATCTTGGGTTCTTGGGTTGGGAGAGAGGGTGGAAGAGAAGGATGGGAGCTGCAGGAGAGCATTGAACAGGGCCATGCTGAGAATCCAGCACAAGCCTTGAGTCAATATTGGATGTCTCTCCATTTATTTAGGTCTTCTTTAATTTCTTTCAACAATGTTTTGCATTTCCTAGAGTACAATTTTTATGCTTCTTTTGTTAATTTTGTTTGAAAGTATTTTTATTATTTTCAGGCTGTTGTGAATGGAGTTTTTTTTTTTTATTTCATTCTTGTCTATAGAAATACAATTGATTTTTGTAGTTTAATTTTCTATCCTGTAACCTCGTGAAATTTGTTATTAGTTCTAATTGTTTTTCAGTTGGTTCCTTAGGATTTTCTATATAATGACATTTGCAAACAGAGATGGTTTTATTTCTTTTGTTAAAAAGGAAACAATCAATGCAAAATGGAGTGACTTGTGCTAAGCTCCACTGATATTTAATATCTAACCAAATTGTACTTGCAGGCTATCCTAGGAATTGAATTTTAAGCCAATTAGTCTGTGAGGTTTTCTTTTTCCTGGTCAGCACTAGTGAGGTAATCTGCCTAAGACATCCTCCCTTGCTTTCCCCGAAGGGAAGGTGACCTTCCCAGAAATAATTCACTGTTTAAATTGTGGTTTAGTCACTAAGTCCTTTCTGACTGTTGGGATCCCATGGACTGTAGCCAACAGTCTCCTCTGTCCATGGTATTTCCCAGGCAAGAATGCTGGAGTGGGTTGCTATTTCCTTCTCCAGGGAATCTTCCTGACCCAGGGACTGAACATGTGTCTTCTGCATTGCAGACAGTCTCCTGCATTGCAAGTGAATTCTTTGCTGCTGAACCACTCACTTGTCCTTTCTTTTATCAACATTTTCCAATATGGATGCCTCTTATTTCTTTTTCTTGCCTACTTTTCCCAACTAGAATTTTAGGTACAATATTGAATAGAAGTAGCAAGAGCAGACATTGTTTTATTCCAGATCATGGGTACAAAGTATATAGACTTTCACGATTGAGTAAAATTTTAGCTGTTTTCTGGACCCACTGTTTATGATAAGAAGCCTACTTGGGACTTTCCTGGTGGCCTAGTGGATAAGAATCCACCTGCTAAGTGCAGAGGACAAGGGTTTGATCCCTGGTCCGGGAAGATTCCACATGTGTTGATGTCCTTTAATGGACTGGAACCTGGTGGTCCAGAGTCGATGATGAGAAAGGGAAAGAAGGAGAGAGGCTAATATTTCCTGGGTTACAGACGGCTTTCGCGTTCCAGGAAATCAGCCAGAAATAGAGAGAGAGAGAAAGAAAGAAAGAAAGACACAGGGACCAAAGCTCTGATTGAGCAAAGGTGTTTTAGTCAACATGGTTTGGGCATATATACTGTAGTTATTCTCAGCAAAGATAAAGATTAAAATTCCAGACTTACAAAACATAGGCGATCCATATTAAAGAGAGAGTATCAGTTTTACCATATGGTTCATAAGAAGAAAGAGGGTATTTATCACCATATTGAAAAACTAATGAAGGAAATGCCTGGATCCCTCAGCCATGGGAGAGGCTTGCCTCTCCTCTTAATTCCTGAATATTTAGGAATTAATAAGGAACAGAGGATTCCTGACAGATCCAGAACAGCACACAGGAAGATCAGATCAGATCAGTCACTCAGTCGTGTCCAACTCTTTGCAACCCCATGAATCACAGCATGCCAGGCCTGCCTGTCCATCACCAACTCCCGGAGTTCACTCAGACTCAGGTCCATCGAGTCAGTGATGCCATCCAGCCATCACATCCTGTCGTCCCCTTCTCCTCTTGCCCCCAATCCCTCCCAGCATCAGAGTCTTTTCCAATGAGTCAACTCTTCACATGAGGTGGCCAAAATACTGGAGTTTCAGCTTTCACATCATTCCTTCGAAAGAAATCCCAGGGCTGATCTTCATAATGGACTGGTTGGATCTCCTTGCAGTCCAAGGGACTCTCAAGAGTCTTCTCCAACACCACAGTTCAAAAGCATCAATTCTTCGGTGCTAAGACTTCTTCACAGTCCAACTCTCACATCCATACATGACCACAGGAAAAACCATAGCCTTGACTAGACGAACCTTTGTTGGCAAAGTAATGTCTCTGTTTTTGAATATGCTATCTAGGTTGGTCATAAGTTTCCTTCCAAGGAGTAAGTGTCTTTTAATTTCATGGCTGCAGTCACCATCTGCAGTGATTTCGGAGCCCAGAAAAATAAAGTCTGACACTGCTTCCACTGTTTCCCCATCTATTTCCCATGAATTGATGGGACCGGATGCCATGATCTTCATTTTCTGAATGTTGAGCTTTAAGCCAACTTTTTCACTCTCCATTTTCACTTTCATCAAAAGGCTTTTTAGCTCCTCTTCACTTTCTGCCATAAGGGTGGTGTCATCTGCATATCTGAGGTTATTGATATTTCTCCTAGCAATCTTGATTCCAGCTTGTGTTTCTTCCAGTCCAGCGTTTCTCATGATGTACTCTGCATATAAGTTAAATAAACAGGGTGACAATATACAGCCTTGATGTACTCCTTTTCCTATTTGGAACCAGTCTGTTGTTCCATGTCCAGTTCTAACTGTTGCTTCCTGACCTGCATACAAATTTCTCAAGAAGCAGATCAGGTGGTCTGGTGTTCCCATCTCTTTCAGAATTTTCCACAGTTTATTGTGATCCACGCAGTCAAAGGCTTTGGCATAGTCAATAAAGCAGAAATAGATGTTTTTCTGGAACTCTTTTGCTTTTTCCATGATCCAGTGGATGTTGGCAATTTGATCTCTGGTTCCTCTGCCTTTTCTAAAACCAGCGTGAACATCAGGAAGTTCACGGTTCACATATTGCTGAAGCCTGGCTTGGAGAATTTTGAGCATTACTTTTACTAGCATGTGAGATGAGTGCAACTGTGCGGTAGTTTGAGCATTCTTTGGCATTGCCTTTCTTTGGGATTGGAATGAAAACTGACCTTTTCCAGTCCTGTGGCCACTGCTGAGTTTTCCAAATGTGCTGGCATATTGAGTGCAGCACTTTCACAGCATCATCTTTCAGGATTTGGAATAGCTCAACTGGAATTCCATCACCTCCACTAGCTTTGTTCGTAGTGATGCTTCCTAAGGCCCACTTGACTTCACATTCCAGGATGTCTGGCTCTAGGTCAGTGATCACACCATCGTGATTATCTGGGTCATGAAGATCTTTTTTGTACAGTTCTTCTGTGTATTCTTGCCATCTCTTCTTAATATCTTCTGCTTCTGTTAGGTCCATACCATTTCTGTCCTTTATCGAGTCCATCTTTGCATGAAATGTTCCTTTGGTATCTCTGATTTTCTTGAAGAGCTCTCTAGCCTTTCCCATTCTGTTGTTTTCTTCTATTTCTTTGTATTGATCTCTGAAGAAGGCTTTCTTATCTCTTCTTGCTATTCTTTGGAACTCTGCATTCACATGTTTATATCTTTCCTTTTCTCCTTTGCTTTTTCGCTTCTCTTCTTTTCACAGCTATTTGTAAGGCCTCCTCAGACAGCCATTTTGCTTTTTGCATTTCTTTTCCATGGGGATGGTCTTGATCCCTGTCTCCTGTACAATGTCACGGACCTCATTCCATAGTTCATCAGGCACTCTATCTATCAGATCTAGGCCCTTAAATCTATTTCTCACTTCCACTGTATAATCATAAGGGATTTGATTTAGGAAATACCTGAATGGTCTAGTGGTTTTCCCTACTTTCTTCCATTTAAGTCTGAATTTGGCAATAAGGAGTTCATGGTCTGAGCCACAGTCAGCTCCTGGTCTTGTTTTTGCTGACTGTATAGAGCTTCTCCATCTTTGGCTGCAAAGAATATAATCAATCTGATTTCGGTGTAGACCATCTGGTGATGTCCATGTGTAGAGTCTTCTCTTGTGTTGTTGAAAGAGGGTGTTTGTTATGACCAGTGCGTTTTCTTGGCAAAACTCCATTAGTCTTTGCCCTGCTTCATTCCATATCCAAGGCCAAATTTGCCTGTTACTCCAGGTGTTTCTTGACTTCCTACTTTTGCATTCCAGTCCCCTATAATGAAAAGGACATCTTTTTTGGGTGTTAGTTCTAAAAGCTCTTGTAGGTCTTCATAGAACCGTTCAACTTCAGCTTCTTCAGCGTTACTGGTTGGGGCATAGACTTGGATTACTGTGATATTGAATGGTTTGCCTTGGAAACGAACAGAGATCATTCTGTTGTTTTTGAGATTGCATCCAAGTACTGCATTTCGGACTCTTTTGTTGACCATGATGGCTACCCCATTTCTTCTGAGGGATTCCTGCCCACAGTAGTAGATATAATGGTCATCTGAGTTAAATTCACCCATTCCAGTCCATTTCAGTTCACTGATTCCTAGAATGTCGACATTCACTCTTGCCATCTCTTGTTTGAGCACTTCCAATTTGCCTTGATTCATGGACCTGACATTCCAGGTTCCTATGCAATATTGCTCTTTACAGCATCGGACCTTGCTTCTATCACCAGTCACATCCACAGCTGGGTATTGTTTTTGCTTTGGCTCCATCCCTTCATTCTTTCTGGAGTTATTTCTCCACTGATCTCCAGTAGCATATTGGGCACCTACTGACCTGGGGAGTTCCTCTTTCAGTATCCTATCATTTTGCCTTTTCATACTGCTCATGGGGTTCTCAAGGCAAGAATACTGAAGTGGTTTGCCATTCCCTTCTCCAGTGGACCACATTCTGTCAGATCTCTCCACCATGACCCGCCCATCTTGGGTTGCCCCACGGGCATGGCTTAGTTTCATTGAGTTAGACAAGGCTGTGGTGCTAGTGTGATTAGATTGACTAGTTTTCTGTGAGTATGGTTTCAGTGTGTTTGCCCTCTGATGCCCTCTTGCAACACCTACCGTCTTACTTGGGTTTCTCTTACCTTGGACATGGGGTATCTCTTCACGGCTGCTCCAGCAAAGCGCAGCCATTGCTCCTTACCTTGGACGAGGGGTGTCTCCTCACCGCCGCCCTTCCTGACACACATGCCAAGGAGCAACTAAAGCTCTTGAGCCACAACTACTGAACCCAAGTGCTGCAACTACTGAAGCCCCTGTGTCTAGAGCCTGTGCACCGCAGTGAAAGAAGCTATCCCAGTAACAAGTATGTGCACTGCAAGGAAGAATAGCCCCTGCTCACTGCAACTAGAGAAAGTCAGTGAGCAGCAATGAAGACCCAGTGGAACCAAAAAAAGAAGACTGCTTGTCATATTATTGGGGTTACCTTGTAGATGAGTCATTTTTCTCTTTGTTCTTTCAAGGTTTTCTCTTTGGATTTTAACATTTTTGAATATGATGTGCCTAGGTATCTATCTCTTTGCATTTATCCTGCTTGGAGTTGGTTAAGCTTCTTGTCATGTAGATTTTAGCTATTACTTCTTTGAATTCTTTGGCTCCTCTCTCTGTCTCCACTTGTGCTTCCCCATTACACATATGCTGGTGTACCTAGTTGTGTCCCGTATTTGTCTGATGCTCTATTCATTTTTTTATTCATTCCTTTTACAATCTGTTCTTCAAATTGCATAATTTGCATTGAACTCTCTTCTAGTTCACTGCTCCTTTCTTCTGCTAGCCCCAAAGAGCTACTTTTAGTCCCTCTGCTTATTTTTTTCATTTTGGTTATTGTCCTGTAGATGAAAAACTAATTGGTTGATCCAAAAAAGAAATGAAAAATTTTATTCAAGTCAAATTTGAGGATTATAACCTGAGAAGAGCATCTCAGAAAGCTCTGAGAACTGTTCTGGCCCTTAGAAGTCAAGATACAGTTATATGTTTTTTGAGACAGAGGGCTATACATCAAGTGATGTATGATGGTTTACATAATCCAGATCTAAGCATCATCATGGTAGGTCATGTTACAAGATCAAGAAAGAATATTGTCTTTTAAGGAGTTGTCTTGTTGATGCTTGAAGCCGCTGTCTTTTAATTAAAATTTTTGCAGGAAGGAGGACCCCTTCCAGGGCCTCAGAGTGGGCTCTTGTCTAACACTTTGTTAGATAGTTCACTCAGAAAGGAATTGTCTGAGGAGACCCCTGTGCTGACAAAGCAAGAGACTGTATTGGGAAAGGGCATCTGGGTGGAGAGCAGGAGGGTAAGGGAACCCAGGAGAACTACTCTGCTACGTGGCTCACAATCTCGGGTTTTATGGTACTGCGGTTAGTTTCTGGGTTATCTCTGGCCCATGACTCTGACTCAGGGTCCCTCCTCCATGGCATGCACATTGCTCAGCCAAGATAGATTCCAGCAAGACGTTTTCTGGGAGGTTGGTAGGATATATGGACTGGCATCCCCCTCTGTCCTTTACACCTTTCCTGAATTATTTCGGTTGTTGGTAGCTTGTTAGTTCTGTGTTCTTTACCAGGACCTCCTGTTGTTAAGATAGTTCATGCAAGTTGTTACTGTGTGCCTGGCCAGGGCAGGAAGTTTCAGTTAGTGCTTCCCTAACAAAATCACTCACCTGGCATCAGGACTTACTGAAGCTCGGGTTCCTTAATGTCTCAGCACAGAAGGAATTCAGAAAGAGACAAAGCAATGGGCAAGAAGTAGGCATATTAATGTAGGACTCTTATGAGGGAGACAAGCGTGCAGGCAAGGGCCACTACCCCAGGAATTAAGTGGGAAAGTAGGTTTATTTAAGGAGATACACACTCCATAGATGGGCTTCTCATTGCTGTGGCTTCTCTTGTTGTGAAGCCTAGGCTCTAGGGTGCACAGGCTTCAGTAGTTGTAGCATGAGGGCTCAGTAGTTGTGGCTTATGGGCTTAGTTATCCCATGGCATCTGGAATCTTCCCAGACCAGGGATCAAATCTGTGTCCCCTGCATTGGTAGGTGGAATCTTTACCACCGAGCCAGCTGGGAAGCCTTGTAACTATATCCTCTATTTGATGAGATATTGTTTTCATACTTTCCCTTACATCTTTATACATGATTTCTTACTTCTTTGAGCAAATTTAATAGCTGATTTTGAAACTGCACATCTCAGATTGGGACTCAAACCCAGCTGAGACCCAGACTGGGCCTTAAACCTATAGCCTTCTCATTGAAATCACACACCTGGTCTCAGGACTTAATGGAGTTCAGGTTCTTTATGTCTCATAACAGAAAGAATTCAGTGAGAGACAAAGTGATAGGTAAAAAATGGGTGTATTTAGAGATATACATTCCATAGACAGAATGGAGTCCATCTCAAAAGGCAAGAGTGGCCTTGGGAAAAACACACTCCACAGACAGAGTGTGGACCATCTCAGAAGGTGAGAGGCCCTGAAATAAGGTGTGGTTAGTTTTCATGGGCTGAGTATTTCATAGACAAATGACTGGGAGGATTATTCCAACTATTTTGGAGAAGGGGCAAGGATTTCCAGGATTTGGGCCACCCCCACTTTTTGCTTTTTTATGGTTGATCTGAGAACTGTTATGGTGCCTGTAAGTGTGCCATTTAGCATGCTAATATATTAAAATGAGCATATAATGAGGCTCAAAGTCTACTGGAAGTCAAATATTCTGCCATCTTGGACCTAGTTGGTTCTAGTCATTTTATGTCATATCCTCAACTGGTATGTAATTCTTTTAAAGGTCGTGCCCTGCCCTCTTTCCTCCTGTTTCACTTTGAAGTTTATCTGCTAGGTCTAACATTTGAGTCTTCTAATAGTTTCTGTTTCCTGCTGTTCCTGCCACTTTTCTTGTTTCTTTGCATGTTTCATAATTTTCTGTTGAAAACTAAACATTTTGTATAATATAGCAACTCTATATTTAGAGCTGTCCATTTTTGTTATAATTTCCTTGTTTACTGTTTAGTGGCTTGACCAGACTAATTTAGTTAAATCTGTTTCCACCTTATAAACTTCTTCAAAGGGTTCAGCTTTGGGCATGAACATAGTCCCTTTCATGGATCACAGCTTTGTCATGGTGAAGGGGCTTGTGTAACTCAGTGAAGCTAGGAGCCATGCAGGGCCACCCAAGACACATGGGTCATAGGGAGGAGTTCTGACAAAACCTGGGCCACTGGAGAAGGAAATGGCAACCCACTCCAGTGTTCTTGCCTGGAGAACCCCATGGACAGTATGAAAAGGGAAAAAGATATGACACCAGAAGATAATCCCCCCAGGTCAGAAAGTGTCCAATATGCTACTGGGGAAGAGTGAAGAGCAATTACTAATAGGTCTAGTAAGAATGAATGGCTGGACCAAAGTGGGAATGATGCTCAGCTGTAGATGTGTCTTGTGGTGAAGGTAAAAGTTGATACTATAAAGATCAATATTGCATAAGAACCTGGAATGTTAGGTCCAAGTGTTAGTTGCTCCAGTTGTGTCCGACTCTGTGACCCCATGGGGTGTAGACCGCCAGGCTACATTCTGAGTCTTAGTCACATAAAATGGTTTTTCTTCTTTAAGCCCAGAGCTGATGATTACACAAAAAAACAACTCAGCTTAAACTTCGTACTAAGGTACTAAGGATTATATCGGCTTCCCGTGTGGCTCATTCTTTACCACAACATGTGGTAAAGAATCTACCTGCAATGCAGGAGACCTGGGTTCGATCCCTGGGTTGGGAAGATCCCCTGGAGAAGGGAAAGGCTACCCACTCTAGTATTCTGGCCTGGAGAATTCCATGGACTGTACAATCCAGGGGTCACAAAGAGTCTGACAAGACTGAGTGATTTCACTTTCACTTTTCACTTTCAAGGATTAGATAACAATGTATCCTGCTTGAGGATAGTTTCTCCTTCTTGAAAACCTTCTGACTAACCCTGTTATCTTAAAATGTATATTATGATAGTGGGTCTGGTAAGATCTTTCTATTGTTAGTTCTAATCCTGTAATCTTAAAATGTAAATTGTGGGAGTGGGTCTAGGAAGATTTTTATAACCTTGAGATATTATTTTGATTTAGATGGCACCCCACTCCAGTACTCTTGCCTGGAAAATCTCATGGACAGAGGAGCCTGGTAGGCTGCAGTCCATGGGGTCACTAGGAGTCGGACACGACTGAGCGACTTCACTTTCACTTTTCACTTTCATGCATTGGAGAAGGAAATGGCAACCCACTCCAGTATTCTTGTCTGGAGGATCCCAGAGATGGCGGAGTCTGGTGGGCTGCCATCTATGGGGTTGCACAGAGTCGGACACGACTGAAGCGACTTAGCAATAATAACCAATATAAAAAGTATGTAGCTCCCTAGCTAAGACTAGCAAGTGGGGTACTCTCCAGCCCTTTCTGATGTCAGTGTAGAAGCTTTCTCTGTCCCTTTTCATTGTAACAAAACTTCTGCCACACAAGAGCCCTGAGTGGTCAAGCCTGGTCTCTGGTCCCAAATCTAAATCTTTTTCTTTAGAGATCACGAATCTGACATCATTCACCATAAGCTATCAATACTATACCTAACTTAACTGCCACTGAAGTTTTACAATACTCTGGGGCATAACTTGTTCTGCTGCTGCTGCTAAGTCGCCTCAGTTGTGTCTGACTGTGCGACCCCATTGACGGCAGCCCACCAGGCTCCACCGTCCCTGGGATTCTCCAGGCAAGAACACTGGAGTGGGTTGCCATTTCCTTCTCCAATGCATGAAAGTGAAAAGTGAAAGTGAAGTCGCTCAGTCGTGTCTGACTCTTCACGACCCCATGGACTGCAGCCCCCCAGGCTCCTCCGTCCATGGGACTTTCCAGGCAAGAGTACTGGAGTTGGGTGCCATTGCCTTCTCCATAACTTGTTCTAATTAACCAATTAAAATCTTATTCCATTAAAGTCAGGCCCCTTATTCAACTAAAATATGGGGTAGTCTTTTTAATCTTTTTTTTAAGTGAAGTATAGTTGGTTTACAATGTTTAAGGTGTAAGCATGGTGTAGTCTTTCAGAACAGCTTTTTTTTTTCTTCTTGAGAGCAGTCTTTGTAGCTTGCTCTGCCCCTAGAAGGACTCTTGTCAGCTGTTTCTCCCTGTTTTGCCTGTTGCTATCTTAATGGCTTCTAAAGCTCTTGTTCTTCAACTTCTTGACTTTCTGTTTCAAATAAAGTCAGTCCTCTAAGGGAAAGCTGTTAAACTCTCTGTTCTTTATATTCTCCCTCAAGAGTTGCAGGTCTATCAGAAGCCCACCCCTCTTGGAATGACCAACACTCCTCTTTTATGAGCAGGGAGCTGGGGAGGTTATATCCTTTGGTATTATCTGCTTGTCTTTCCCAGTGTGGAACCTCCACTCTAATAGTAAGCTATGGAGTGGGCAATTGGGGCCCAATATTCTTGGTCTGCCATACTGGGGTACAGTTTCATCCTTATGAACAGGGTCTGGGTGGTGGAAGAGAGCCCCAGGCCTCTTAGTCATGCCTTCCCAGAATAGAGTTTCTATAATATGGGGCTGAGCAGATGAGACATGTTGGTTACCTGCCCCTCCTGAGGAGAAATCACTGTCCTAGACCAGGAGCTGGCAGGGGAAGAGCCCCATGTTCTTGTCCACACTCTTGGAGTAGAGCTTCTATCACACTGAGCTGGCATGTAGGGAGGGAGCAAGTCATAATTAAAGTGCCAGACTCTTGGTGTTCTCATAGTGATTTATTGGATTTTCTTGAACAAATGTTTCTCCATTTCCTATATGCCCTTATGCAATTCCCAAAGACTTTACGGGGTTGGTTAAACTCAACATAGCTCATTATTAGAGAAATGCAAATCAAAACTACAATGAGGTATTACCTCACACCAATCAGAATGGCCATCATAAAAAAGAAAAACAACAAACAATAAATCTTGGACAGGATGTGGAGAAAAGGAAAACCCACTGCATGGATTGTGGGAATGTAAATTGATATAGCCACTATGGAGAACAGTATGGAGATTCCTTAACGAACTAGGAATAAAACTACCATGTGTGTGCTTAGTCACTCAGTCGTGTCCGACTCTTTGTGACCCCATGGACTGTAGCCCGCCAGGCTCCTCTGTCCATGGGGATTCTCCAGGCAAGAATACTGGAGTGGGTTGCCATACCCTTCTCCAGGGGATCTTCTTGACCTGGGAATCAAACTGGGGTCTCCTGCATTGCAGGCGGATTCTTTACCAGTTGAACTACCAGGGAAGCCCAATCCCACTACTGGGCATATACCCTGAGAAAACCATAATTCAAAAAGATACATGTACCCCAATGTTCATAGCACCACTATTTACATATTTACAATAGCCAGAACATGGAAGCAACCTAGATGTCCATTGACAGTTGAATGGATAAAGATATAGTACATACATACAATGGAATACTACTCAGCCATAAAAAGAAATGAATTTGAGTCACTTGTAGTGAGGTGGATAAACCTAGAGTCTGTCATACAGAGTGAAGTAAGTCAGAAAGACAAAAACAAGCATCATATACTAATGCATTTATATGGGATCTAGAAAAATAGTACTGATGAACCTATTTACCAAGAAGTCATGGAGACACAGACAGAGAGAACGGACTTGTGGACACAGCAAGGGAAGAGAGGGTGGTGCGAATTGAGAAAGTAGCATTGATTTATATACACTATCATGTGTAAATTAGAGGGCTTGTGGGAAGCTGCTATATAACAGGGAGCCCAGCCTGATGCTGTGTGACCACCTAGAGGGGTGGAATGTGGGGCGGTAACTGAGGCTCAGAATTTGCGTTGATGTATGGCAGAGACCACCACAACATTGTAAAACATTTATCTTCTAATAAAGAATAAAAAGAAGTGAAAAAGTTCACTAGTGTTGGTTGCTTTGAGGATAAGGCCCACCAAGCTCCTAGTACTACTATTCTGGAATTCTCTATTTTTAAAAAATGGTGAAATATACCTAATAGAGAACATACATACAGCATACACTAACAGTTTGACAAACTGTAAAATCAATACCTGTGTAACTCTCACTAGGTTAAATAAGATAACATTATTAATTTTCCAGAAATTCCTACATACTCCTCAAATTGCTTTTTCCATTTAACACAATACTGTAGCTATTGTTCCTTGTCAAACCATGAAGAATTTTTAAACCTTTTTAGTCAGGGTATAATGTAGATTCACTCATTAGCATACAGAATTTCCTGCTCCAATTTTCCATTCTTTCCTTCAGATCTATTCTTAGAAATGGAATCACTGAGTCAGGGCAGGCATATATATTATTATACTGCCCTGGATAAATGTCGAATCAATTTGTGCCCATATTAGCAGTGTATGAATGTGCCCGTTTTCTTCTATCTTTAGTAGCTCTAGGATTTATCCATAGTACTTACTATTTTGTGATCTTGGCCAACTCAGCCTCTCTGGGCTGCAGTTCTCTTACCTGTAAAATGGATTTTAAAATAGTTCCTACCTCACAGAATCCTTGGGGGACTAAGTGAGTGCTTAGATGGGCAATTGGCGTAGAGAACTCACAGTAGAAGTGTTTGTCTTTTTTATTTTACCAGTGAGTTAAGAGAAGAACAGCATTTTATTATTTATTTATTTGCATTGCTTTGAGTGTTTATTTATTTATTTGGCTGTGCCGGATCTTAGTTGCAGCATGTGGGATCTTTAGCTACAAGACCAGGGATTGAACCTGGGTCCCTTGTATTGGGACCCCAGAGTCTTAGCCACTGGACCACCAGGGAAGTCTCTGCTTTGAGTATTAGTGAGGTTAAGAATCTTTACATGTGCTTCATGACTATTTGTATTTCTCATTTCGTGAACCATCTAATTCTGTCTGCTCCCATTTTTCAGTTGGGAATTGCTTTCCTTTTATAGTTATTGAACTACAGGAGCGCTTTGTGTATTGAGCACATTGTCTCTATACCTTTGATATACATTATTTTTCTAAAATACAAATTTTGTCATGTCACATAACCTTCGAATGGCACCCTTATCACATGCAGCAGAAAGTCTTTAATTTGAGGATTTGAGTCAGTTGTAGTGAGGTAGCCAAACTCCAGCCCATCACTCCAGCTTCATTTCCTGCCATCTTTCAGAATGCTTTCTGAATCTTCATCCCATCTTAGAAGTGGTATCATGTAAACTAATCCCCTCTGTCTTCTCAGCCACCCCTTCCCACAGTCCTGTATGTCTGCAGTCATAACCATGTTTGGAACCATGGATTGTCCCATTATCCTATATGAGTACCTGGAGGGAAGAGTATGTAATAAGGTAGGTGCTCAATTCATGTTTATTCAATGAACAAAAGAATAAATGGTTGAATGTGCAAAACTTTCCTATAGTCTTCTTACACTGCGTGGTAAGCAAACACTTTTCTTAATGCTTGCAAATAGAAAAAAAATTCCTGATTTTGTTTTCAGAATAAAGGAAAAACAGAAAAAAAGTGTCTTTTCTCCCACTATATTTTCACCATGAAGTTTTGCATCAGGACTAGCATAGCTTGGCATGATCTCTGTGGTACATGTCAAGAGTTAGTCACAAATCAGGTGTGAACCAACTGAGAAGGTAAGATTCTCAGGGACCTCTGGCCCTAGCCTGCGTAAGCCTGTATTGTGCACACTATCTCAGGTGGCTGCTTCAGGAAGTGGGTATCACTTCAGCCAGGGACAGTTAGCCTCCCAGGCAATGTTCACATCATTAGTAACAAGATAGAATGTTGTTTGGACTTCCCTGGGGGTCCAATGGCTAAGACTCCTGCTCCCAATGCAGAGGGCCTGGGTTCCATCCCTGATCAGGGGACTGGATCCCATATACCACAACTTAAAAAAAAGATGTTGTTGTTGTATATTTTGTTTGAAAACCACAATGGCTTCTCTCTTGAGATTTCAGGGCCCATCGCAGGATGCCTAGGGCTTATAAACCTGAAAGCATAGCCACAAAATTGATTGAATATTGGGCTACCTGTTTTCAAGAGCTTCCTATAACCCACTAAATTATTATTTACTTTCCAAACACTGTGACTATGTCCTCATTTCATTTAATTATAGCTTCACATTTAAAAGCTCTGTATTGGTTCCATCCAAACCATGTGCTCTAATTCATTTAGCCCATCCCCCTTTGTTGTTCATTTTAGTGGTCTTCAAGCTTTTGCTACAATAAATAATACTCTGATATACTTTTTAACATCTTGGATGGTTTCCTTGGGATAAATTTTTAGATTTTTAGTTTTCTTTCTTATGACTATTTAAGTATCGGTCTTCTACTTTACAAACTCTAAGGTCCTACTCAGAGGAGTGTCTCATTAATCTTCTGAGGCCTTAGGAGGTGGCTCTCACAACATGTAAAGTTGGTAGAAACATTTTTTTATCATTTTGAGAGTCATTGTTTTCCACTAGACCCAGAGTCTCAAGAGAGGAAGCCAGACTATTAATACCGCTGGCCTTTGAACGATGTAGGGATTAGGGGCAACAATGCAGGGCAGTCCAAAATCCTCCTATATGGAGAAGGAAATGGCAACCCACTCCAGTGTTCTTGCCTGGAGAACCCCAGGGACGGGGGAGCCTGGTGGGCTGCCGTCTATGGGGTCGCACAGAGTCGGACACGACTGAAGCGACTTAGCAGCAGCAGCATCTGTATACCACTCCTTTAAAAATGAATGCAGACTCTGCTGTGATTAATAAATTAGAATTTTATTTTCAACTGTCAAAAAAATAAATACATAAAATAAAACAAAATCCTCCTATAACATTAGAGTCAGCCCTCCAGATTCTGCATCCTCGGATTCAACCAACCTTGCATCCAACCTCACATCATGTAGTAATGTAGTAGGTTATTTAGTGAAAGATATCCACGTATAAATGGACCCTCACAGTTCAAACCCATGTAATCCAAAGGTCATGTGTATTTGAATCTAGAGTTTGTGCACTATTAAATCTATCATCTTGAAGGCACCACTTACAGTGTATTATTTATTATTGTACACAACTGGCACTAACAGATTTTTTTTTTCTTAATCATTTATTTTACCTAATTTCCCACACCAGTAGGGCAAAGCAGGCGATTAATAATGCCCACACATAGGAATGAATACTTGGCAAGAACGAACCCATCTTCTATCACGCCTACCTTCCCCAAGAACCCACCTGCCAACGCAGGAGACGTAAGAGACGTGGGTTCCCTCCCTGGGTCAGGAAGATCCCTTGGAGGAGGGCATAGCAACCCATGCCAGTATTCTTGCCTGGAGAATCCCACGGACAGAGGAGTCTGGCCTATAGACTATGGTCCATAGGGTCGCAGAGTCGGTCGGACTCGACTGAAGCGACTTAGCACGCATACAGCCTCCCTAAGAACTACATTTCCCTCTATGCTTGGCGTCACGCGCTCCTGTGACGTAAAAGAGCGGCAGTTACTTCCTACGGTCCCTATCCGCCTTCGCAGTGCCGCAGTGCTTCATGGGAAGAGTAGTTCTACCGGTCGTGCTCAAGGCCCCAGCAAAGTGAGCGTAAACTAAGCTTCCCAGCGAGCAGCGCGACGGCCTGGGAAGAGGGGCAAGATGGCGGACGCCGAAGATGGTGTTTTGCGGCCGGCGGGATCTTCCACTGCCCCAATTTCCTTCAGCTTCAATCGCACGTCCGCCCGGAGATGGCTAGCGGGAGACGCGGCTCCGGAGGAGAAGGATTTCTTGAAGACCGTGGAAGGCCGGGAGCTGCAGAGGTGAAGTACTGGGTCTTTCATCCGTTGGAAACTGGTGCGGTGGGTGCCTGCGAGAGGGTGGAACCAGTTCATGTCTTGGTGACAGTGGCCTGGGAAGTCTGAGGGAGAGCCGGAGAAAATCTGTGAAGGAGAAAAGTCGGGAGTCAGTAAGACAGGTGGGGAAATTGGATCTGTTGGCCGAAGGGATTGAGAGGAGAGGATGTATTCCTGAGAGAGAGTGTCTTTAGGAGTCGAGGGGCCCTGCGGAGCGTGTGTTTGTGTTCTGAAAAAAGAAAAGGAATGAGAATGACAGGACTCCTAGTGGCCCAGGTGGAGCGGTGAGGCTTCTTCGATATGGGAACCGGAATTGAGCGCCAGATTCAGGTTGGGGGGAGGCTATCATCAGCTTAATTCGAAATGGACAGTTTGAGGGAGGGGCTTCCAGAAGAGAATCAACCGTCCAGGAGGCTGGTGTGGAGCCTGGAACTGGGGGGAGAGAGTCTGGGCTGAAGATGGTGATTTCTAGGTCCTTGTGGAAGCCACAGAATTGGGTCTTGGGATGAACAGAAGGTCCAGAACTGAGGACTGATTCCACGAAGGCACTGACATTTAAGAGGTGGGGAGAGAGGGTTCTCTGGTGGTCCAGTGGTTAGGACTCCGTATTTTCACTGCAGGGGGGCGGGGTTTGACCACTGGTTGGGGAACTACTATCTCGCAAGTCACCAGGTGCAGCCAAAATAAAAAAAAAAAAAAGAGTTTGTGTGGGGGAGAGAATCCAAAGAAAGCACCACTAGGGTATAACACGAGAACGGAGGGCATGATCTATGGGGCTGGGGGTGAGTGTGGCTCTTGTGTTTCTTCTGAGTGAAGGGTTGTGGCTCAGGACTCACTGCTTGTGCTACTCTCCCAATTTCACTCCTCTGTGTCCACATCAGTGTGAAGCCCTCAGAAGCCCCCAAGGAACTTGTCATCCCTTTGATCCAGAATGGCCATCGAAGGCAGCCACCGACCCAGGCCCCTGGGCCATCCACACATACTGAGGTCTTGATGGATGGGATGCTGTCCCAGGCTGTGAAGGAGCTCATTGAGGGTGAGTAATCCCTCCTTTGCCTTGCCCTAGTGAAGGAAGAACGGGAGGAAAATGGAAGGAGAGGGTGGGACCTCATTGCTCCCTCCCATTCTTCTTCAGAATCCAAGAAGTCTCTGGAGGAGAGAGAGAATACAGGTGTCGACCCCACACTTGCTATCCCCATGATCCAGAAAGGATGCACCCCCAACCGAGAAGGGACAGACAGCGAACCCCAGGCTGAGACAGTGAGCTGGCCCCTCACCTCCCCGCTTCCCCAGTCTCTCATTGCCCTGTCTGCAGGGCTTGTCTCCCTGCACCAGCAGGAAAAGTCTGTGTGTATACTAGAGGTCTGTCGCCTCTCCCTTCCTCCTTCTGTTCTTTTTGGAAGCACTGACAAATGAATCCAAATACTGAGGTGTGAAAAGGTACCTTTGGACTCTGGGATTATCTGAAGAAGATGAGGAGCAAAGGGAACAGGAAATGTAAGGATCCTAAGGGTAGACTCTGCTTGGAGCATTTGAGGAACACCAGGGAGACCAGTGTAGCTGGAGTGGAATGAGTGAGAGGGAAGGGTAGCAGATGAGGTCATAAGTGGGCCATGGTGAGGACTTTGGCTTTTACTCTGAGTGGGAGGAGAGCAATGAGAGGGCTCTGAGCAGAGAAGGGATGATACTTATGACTTGCCAGGCTCTCTCTGGCTGCTGTGAGCAGAACAGACTAGTAAGCAACGGTGGAGGCAAGGAGAGCAGCAGTCCATGCTAGAGGTGATGGTGACCCAGACCAGAGTGGTAGGAGTGAGGCCAGGAGGATAGGTAGGGTTTAGTGAGAGAGGGAAGAGGAGGGGGAGTGCTCCTAATGGCAGCAACCACCCAGACAATGGCATAGTGACAGGAAATCAGCATGGTATGTGTCCATCAGTGACACCTTGATGTGTCTAGAGTGAATATAAAGAATTAAGGAAGTGATGATTCTGATAACAGGAGAGGTGAGGGGTGTGTTCACAGAAGTAACCAAGTCTGCCTTTCATACTCGTGGACCCTACTTTCCACCTCTTCATTCACAATTTTTTGGCAGTGCTTATTTGGGTTCTAGTTCTCCTACAGCCCCAAAGCAGAGAGACTCAACTGAACTGTTCTCCTCAGTTTTCAGACAACCTCTGGGTTTCTTTCATCTTAAAAAAGACCTTCACTTCACTCTCCATCCCGTTCCAGTTTTGGCCTCTTTTCTCTGATTTTCCCTCCTCTCAGAGCCTCTACATCTCAGTCCATCACAGTTCCATCCATCCTTCCTCTCACTCAGCCTAAAAACCTTAGAGTCATCCTTGAATCCCTTCTTTATTTCATACCCTATATACTGTCAGCAAAACCCTGTCATCTCTCTTTTCCACATATATCCAGAATCTGACCACTTCTCTCCATTACCACTACCACTCCTCTGGTCTGAGCCACCAGCATTTCTCATTTGGACTATTGCAGTAACTTTTTCACTGGTCCCGTTGCAGCTGCCACCCTATCATGGCTTCTGGCCAGCTCTCCTGATTAATCTCTTACCACCCCTCTTTGCCTCCACATCTGTTTCAATCGAATTGGCTTTCGTGATGCTCTTCACACACAACAGATCTTGTCCCGCCTTGGGGCCTTTGCTTTTACTGTCCTCTCTGGAGCACTCTTCCTGTATCTTCAGGGTTCCTTCTGTCATCTCCTTCGGTCTCTACTCAAATATCAACTTGGTGACACTCCCTTCTCCATCCCTCTGCCTCCCCTTAACCTGCTTTATTTTCCTTCTTCTGACTTATCACTACCTGACATATCATGTTTTAGGCATTTCATTTATTCTGTTTCCACAACTAGAATGTAAGCCACACAAGGGCAGGAGTTTTTGTCTGTTTTGTTCACTGCTTTATCCTCAGCACCTGGAACAGTAGCTGGCACAGAATAGATGTTTTATAAATATTTGTCCAAGGACTGAACATGGAGGAATAAAGTGAGGGATGATGAGAGGAAAGAAAAACTCACCCTTGAGCTGACTGGAAAAGAAGCCTCAAGTGTCACTCAGTGGGTGATAGCAAGTACACTTCAGTGGGCCCATGGTAAGCCAAGCCTGACCATCCTTCCTCTGCCTAAACCCATAGGTGCCGGAGGAGGCTGATTACGAGGCAGTGCCTGTAGAGGCCTATGGGCTGGCCATGCTGCGGGGCATGGGCTGGAAACCTGGCGAGGGCATTGGCCGGACCTTCAGTCAGTGAGTTTCTCGGGTAGGGACAGGGGACAGCAGATAGGCTAGGGGACAACTGATGGGCCAGGAAACAGACCCCCCATGGTTACCGCCCACCCAGAACCATCCAGGCAGGGAGAGGGCACATTACCACCCTAAGTATTTCAATAGTTCCTTCCACTGCTATTATAACCTCCTGTTTGCCCTTTGAAACTCCATTAAGAGATCCTATTTATGTAAACATTGCCTCCCTGGGCATCAGCTTCCTCATCTGAAAAATAGGGATAATAATAGTACTGACCTCACTGTTCTCAAAGTTAAGTGAAATGATACACATAAAGCCTTTATAGTAGCCCTTGGCTGCAGATAAGCATAGGCTAAACCCTTGATATTGTCATGATCATACAGACTACCGTTCCAAACTCTAAAGAATTCTGAAAACCCCACTTTTTTTTTTTCCCATGAAATATTTGGCAGCCAAATATGACCTGAATTGACATTGAGCATTTTACAGTCTATTTATCTTGTTTGGTGTGAATAGTTTCCCATGTAGAAATATTGGTATATTTGGCTATTGGGATCTGTCTCAGAATCCACTCTAGATACCATGTCATAGGTGGTATACTCAGCATGTTATTCGGTTGAACCAAATGAAATTTCCATTTCTGTAGGTCAGAAATAGTCCTAATATGAGATTGGGAAGGATATTCTTGAACATGTTGATAGGATGGGAGTTAAGTAGTGGTTGGGGATAGGGGTGGGGAACAAGACATTGAAGATTGATGCATCCCCCCGACAAGTCCATATTCTGTGCTCCCTGCAGAGTAGTGAAGCCCCGTGTCAATTCACTGAGGCCCAAGGGGTTAGGACTGGGCGCCAACCTGACCGAGGTCCAGGCCCAGGCCCCTGCCAGCCCCTACCGCCTGCCGAGGCCAGATGAGGAGCAAGAGAAGGATAAGGAAGACCAGCCTAAAGGACTGGTGCCTGGAGGAGCTGTGGTGGTTCTTTCTGGCCCCCACCGAGGCCTCTATGGGAAGGTAAGGAACCTTAATGTGCCTAGAGCCAAAAAACAGGCAGCAGGGAAGATTGATGTGAGGGTCAGAAGGAGGCAGAATTGGGTGTGGAGTATAAAGGCTGGAAGTCCTTGTCTTTTGGGGCTGCCAGGCCCACTATCTCGTTCTGTAACTAAGGTCTACTTGCCAGGTCTTTCTGAGCCTCAGTTTTCAACTAAAAGGGAGAGAATGCCATATGCCACAAGTCCCTGAGGATTAGACACTTAAAATGTGTCCATGCCTCACAGTCTGCTGGGAGAGACGCATATTAGAGATAAGACGCTTATTAGAGATAAGGGTGGACAACTTGGTCCTAGGAACATGGGTCAAGTCCACTCAACCCCTGCCTCATTTCTTCCCCCCGCCCACACACACTTTAGGTGGAAGGCCTTGATCCTGACAATGTTCGAGCCATGGTCCGTCTGGCTGTGGGGAGCCGCATGGTGACTGTTAGTGAGTATTGCCTGCGGCCTGTCTCCCAGAAGGAGTTTGACAAGAACTTGAATCTGAGTAAGTGAGCCTGTTACTCAGCTGGGGGAGTTGGAGCAGTGTTCCTGGGGGTGGGAGTTAGATCTGTAGAGGGCTGGGAGTGGTCTACATGGCAAGGGTGACCTCTAGTCAGAATTAAGAGGTGAGAGTGAACATAGTGGTTTATGTAGTTTGACTGAAGAGAAGTTTCTGTAGTAACCCTGGGTCTTTAGCCTCTTTCTAGGGAGGAAGCAACAGGAATGGAAACCAGTTTCTACCCTTGGAAAGTTTTTGTCTCTCGGGTAGTGGACTGCTCTATTGCTAGGGATGGAGAACAGCTAGGACTAGGGCATGCCGGGGAGGAAGGCATTCTAGGCATGGATGGGCCAGTTTGGCACATGGGAGGTGGGTCGAGCAAGGCCTCCTGAAGGAAGCCGAGACAGCTGAGAGGAAGCAGGCAGCGTTCTAATAGCCAAGGCAAAGGCTGGATGGTGAACTGGGGTATTCTGGCAGATGAGAGGTGGCCTGAGGCTGAGGTGTGGCCTGGAAGGGAAGCGAGTGAGACACCAAGGCTGTTTCTGGGTTCCCTTCACACCCTATTGAACAGGTCAGGTGAGCAGAACTTCCCCTGGGGAACACCACAGAACAACCTCACCACGGAAGACCCTCCGGGATCAGGACAGCCACATATGCTGGGAGGATGCAGAGAGGAAGCGGAAACACCATCCAGACCGGTGGGACACTGAGCATCTCAGCCTTGGGGGTAGGGGCAGAACTGTGGGGAGGCTCCAGCAGAGAAGGCTTCCAGGCAAGGCAGGTGCCTAGAAGGAACTAGGAATGGCATTATGGGTGGGTTTCAAAACATCGGCAAAGGTGGGGTGACTGGAACATGCCCCCCATAAAGAGCTATGCCTGGTGTTGACCCCTCTCCACAGACAAGATGGGCCTGCGACCAAGAATGAGAAAGCAGCCCCCCGAAGTCAGCACTGGCTGCACAGGGATCTGCGAGTGCGGTTTGTGGACAAGCTGCACAAGGGCGGCCAGTATTACAACACCAAGGTGGGAACCCCACACCTGGGTCTGCTTCTTCCCCCGGGGAATGGGTCCCCTTAGCTAACATTCTCATATCTGCTGACCCTTTCCCCAGATGACAATTGAAGACGTCCTGAGCCCAGATACCTGTGTGTGTCGGACAGATGAAGGCCAGGTCTTGGAAGGTGAGTCTGAGGGATGGTTGCTGGGTCTTCCATCATCCCGGAGGCAGATGAGAAGACTATCTAGCGTCAAGACCCTGGCCCAGGCAGAGGCTGGGAGTTTGGGCAGAATTGGGTTTTTTTGTAAGGCCCAACATCCTCTGACAGATCACTAGACACTTCTGTGATGGTGAATATCTGAGCCCCACTTGCCTCTTCTGAAAAATTATCATGAAGATAACCTATTTCTCCCTCTTGTGATTGGTGCCTTGCAGGGATGTGTGTAAGCTCCCCATGCAGGGCAGAGCATACGATGTGCCCACAATAAATGGTGTCTGTTATCAACCCCCACTCATCATTGTTGTACATAAATGCTCCCTTTATTACAACTATTGCCAGGAATGGCTCCTTAGGTTTCCTCCTCTGGGAAATGAATATGGGGGACTACCATCTGTCAACAGGTATAGAGTGGCTCCAGGGAATACAGGAAAAGCCCTTCTGACAGGACCTGGCTGGGCTGGCCTTTGCTGCAGGTCTCACTCCCCTCTCCTTGTCTACAGGCCTGAGGGAAGACATGTTGGAGACCCTGGTCCCCAAGGTCCCAGGCGACCAGGTGATGGTGGTGCTGGGGCAATGGGCTGGAAGGGTGAGTTGCAGACCTAGGAACGGGGGCAGGGGCACACGGGAACGTCTCTGGTCTGGCTTGGCCTTGCTGACTCGACCCACCCCTACTGTAGGTGGGCCGTCTGCTGGACCGGGACAGAGCACGGAGCCGGGCTCTGGTACAGCTGCAGAGAGAAGACAGAGTGGTGGAGCTTCACTATGATGCCATCTGCCAGTTTGTGGGCCTCTGGGACGTGGAGGAAGACTGACCTGTGGACACACTCCTATCCCCTGGGCTGTTGCCAGTCCTGTACAGTGTGAAAAGCCTGCCTTTGTGAAGGTGGGGGGGGGTCATGGTTTGCCCTCCACTTGGCAGTGCAGCCCTGGGACAGGATGGGTCAGAAGGGAGGCTAGAAACAAACCCAGTTTACCCGAAGTTAGTATATAATAAAAAGTTCAAATAGTTCATGAAACAAAGAGATCATAAATGGTGTGCTGAGCTGTGAGTGGAGATGGGAACCATTCCTGTTTTCAGCCCCACTGCCAAGTTTGGGCTGTCAGCCAAGTGGAAGAATCCATTTGCTCCTGAGTCCACTGTCAGAATCCCGAAGCTATGAACCCTGTCCCCGAGCAGAGACTAGGGATTCAGGAATGCTGCATCTCTGGAGAACATCCTAAGGAAGAATCTTGCAGGCTCTGCTTTTACTTGTGGTCCACAGAAGATGCCCACAGGGTATCTTGAGCCTGTGACAGGATTCAGGCTGAAGGGAGGCTTCTCCCCACCAATGGGACATGTTAGCACTAATTTCCAGAGGATCCAGTTAATCTCGGGGGCCCCCGTTTTAGTCCCAAAACTTTGAAGGTAAAAAAGTTTTGTCTATCTTGGGTAGAATTTCTCTGGTTTCTCCGAGTAACTAGATTCTCAAAAGGTTATCTTTTTTCCTACTAAAGGATTCCAGAGAATCCTTTTCCCTGTTTAATGTCCTAAGATAGAAAGTCAACAGGGAAGAAAAAAAATCGACAAGGGAAGTCAGAGTTTAGGCACAACTGTTTGTAAATCATCCTCAGTCATTAAATCATTGATATAATTAGTGGTGTTTGCATTAGATCTAGGCTTCTGGTATAAACTCCTGATGCTTCAGAACAGGGCACCGCTGTGGAGAATTTGAATACTTTCCCCTCAAGAAGAAGAATAAAGGTAAGCGGCTATCTACACCAAGCAGAAGCAGATTATTGTTCTGAGCCAAAATGAGCAGGTATAGAAAGACAATGAGTTGGCCATGGGCCCAGTAAGCTAAGGGATTAGAAAACCTAGTATAGTCACCTCAGTATGAGGGACACTTGCATAGACTGGCTTAATTTTTTTTTAATCATCCCTAATTAATTCCAGAACTCATATATTTTCAAGATTAGCCAAACAGGGTTATTAAGGCAGATACCAGAGAACAACCCCACCCTCAGTCCCTCCAGTTCTTGCATCATCACTGTGATTGTACATACTGCCTTGGAATTACAGGCTGACTTGTATTTTTAATCTTGGAAAGGGTTGGGAGTTCTGTGTTTAGTTGCTCAGTTGTGTCCAACTCTGCCACCCCATGGACTAGCCCACCAGGCTCTTCTGTCCATGGGGATTCTCCAGGCAGGAATACTGAAGTGGGTTGCCATGTCCTCCAGGGGATCCTCCCAACTCAGGGATTACAGGCGAATTCTGCCATCTCAGCCACTAGGGAAGCCCACATCCAGAAACCAGTTTCCTATGTTGTTAAATGCTTCACCCAGTCAAGAAGGCCTCCTCTTTTCTCCAAATCATAGTAGATCTGTCTTGGTAATGCCCTGGAGGACATAAAGCTCCCCAGGGAATGGCCCTGGTGCTGTGTCTGCCCTGTAATGATACATGACCTGGCAGTTTCAGACAATTCCTCCATCTCCTCTGTGCGCCTTGGCCCTTAAAATAGATCTTTTATCAGATCCAATTTCCTGGAGTTAATGTTTCTCCTGAGCCCGCCTTTGGAAATGGGGCCTGAAGTTCTTGAATACAACCCTGTGTTCAGAAGGCCTAGCCCCTGGCAGATGGCCTGGTACCCCTGGGCAGATCATTGGGGCTTTTTGTGCTTCTCCAAGAGGATCCCTCCTGATCCCTCAGTATGAGGACAGGCCTCATTACATTCCAGGAAGCACAGAAGAACAAGGAAGCCCTCCCAACCTGCCCCTCGTTCACTGTGTACAAACACCTTCTGAGTCTGCATGGTGTTCTCAGCTGCTGCACGTGCTGCCAGTGTTGCCTCCTTGGCAGCAGTTACTGCAGCAACAGCTTCCATGAGCCCATGAATACTCCACAGACCACTCACAAGCAGGGGACCACGACCTGTACAATTTGTCCAGACTGGCTGTTTCCCCATCACAGGGTCTGAGCAAGATGTGGGTGAAAAAGCATCTGCCACTTTTGCCAAATCTCCAGTTTTCCTTGTAGGGTGCTACCCTGTTAGGAAGCTGTCCAGACACTGAGCCACCCTTTGTGACAGACTCTGGAAGCAGCTTCTCTGCTTTTCTGAGAGAAATCAGTTATTTGGGTGACTGGGACTGCTGCCTGGGGCTGAGCTTGGGCGCAGATATATACAGGTAGGCTCCTCTTTTCTGACATGGCTTCCTCAGCCCTGAGGTGCTCCCCTCCACTCCCACAATGGGGCCTTTTAACTTCCGTGTTTGTAGCATCCGGCAGAGAGAGTAAGTAACAACTTGAAAAAACTACTTCCTTAGGAAGTAGTTGGTATTGCTCCAATTCATTCAATGGGTATCTATAAGTTATGACCAACCTAGACAGCATATTAAAAAGCAGAGACATTACTTTGCCAACAAAGGTCCATCTAGTCAAGGCTATGGTTTTTCCAGTGGTCATATATGGATGTGAGAGTTGGATTGTGAAGAAAGCTGAGCTCTGAAGAATTGATGCTTTTGAACTGTGGTGTTGGAGAAGACTCTTGAGAGTCACTTGGACTGCTAGGAGATCCGACCAGTCCATCCTAAAGGAGATCAGTCCTGGGTGTTCACTGGAAGGACTGATGTTGAAGCTGAAACTCCAATACTTTGGCCATCTGATGCAAAGAGCTGACTCATTTGAAAAGACATTGATGCTGGGAAAGATTGAGGGCAGGAAGAGAAGGAGAAAATAGAGGATGATGAGATGGTTGGATGGCATCACTGACTTGATGGACATGGGTTTGGGTGGACTCCGGGTGTTGGTGATGGACAGGGAGCCCTGGCGTGCTGTGGTTCATGGTGTCACAAAGAGTCAGACACGACTGAGCGACTGAACTGAACTGATTGAACCCCTATGTATGCCAGGTACTGTTCTGCATGCTAGGGATACATAAAGGGTACATCATTCATTCAACAAACATCAAGTCCCTATTCTATGCCAGGCTTGATTCTAGTTACTGAGGATCATGAGCAAAACAAGACAGATCCTTGCCCTTGTGGAGCTGACATTCCAGTGGGGCTGAGAGGTAATAAGCATGAGAATTATCCAGTATGTTAAAAGGTGTGAACAACCATGGAGGAGGATGCAGGGAGAAAGTACAGCAGGGTAAAGGGGATCCAGAGTGGGCAGTATTCATAGGATAATCAGGGAAGGTTTTATTACAAAGGTGGCATTTGAGCAAAGATATGAAGTGGTGCTAGTGGTAAAAGAATCCACCTGCCAATGCAGGAGACCCAGGTTGCTTTAATGTTTTTTTAATTGGCATATAGTTGGTTTACAATGTTGTTTTAGTCTGATGTACAGCAAAGTGAATCAGTTGCACATATACATATATCCCACCCCTTTTTCTTTGGATTTCCTTCCATTTTGGTCACCACAGAGTATTGAGTAGAGTTCCCTATGCTGTACAGTAGGTTTGCATTAGTTATCTATTTTACACATAGTATTGTAAATATCTATTATCTATTTTACTCATAGTAGTGTAAATATGTCAATCCCAAGCTTCCAGTTTGTCCTACCCTCTTTCCCCCTTGTTATCCAAACATTTGTTCTCTACATCTGTGTGTCTATTTCTTCTTTGCAAATTATTCATCTATTCCATTTTTTCTAGCTTTAAGAATCTTTATGAAGATTAGAGATACACCACCCCTTTTGCCATATCCTATTAATAGACCTTTCAAAAAGCAGTTCTTATATCTTCTGGATACAGACACGTTATCAGATATATGCTTTGCAAGTATTTTTCTTGGCAGTCTATGGCTTGTCTGTTCGTTCTCTTAACAATGTCTTTTTTTTTTTTTCCTGAATATGTTTATTGTGCACAGAGGGGAAGGGCTCAGTCCTTCTTGGCTGCCACTTTCCTCACGGTGGCCCGGACATTGCTCAGCTCCTCTCTCTTCCTCTTGGCACGGATGTATGTCCGCACCCTTTTCTTGGTGAACTTGAGGGCCCGCTTGTCCTTGGAGACCTTGAGCAGCTCCATGGCCCGCCACTCATAAGGGGTGAAGCTGCACACCTCCCGGATCATGTCCTGCATGAACTCGGTGTGCTTGGTGAGGCGCCTGAGGAGGTGGCTGTGCCTCAGTTTGCTCACGTTCTTGGTCATCTTGTGGCCCTTGTTGAGGCCAATGGCCATGGGGAAGAGCAGAGCCACAGCCACTGCTCTGCAGTGGCTGGCGAGGCAGAAAGTTAGCAATGGCTTTTGAAAAGCAGAAATGTTCAGTGTTGATGTAGTCACATTTATCAATTTGTTCTTTTTGGATTGTCCTTTTGATGTCTTATCTAAGAAATCTTTGCCTAATCCAAGATCACACAGGTTTTCTAGAAGTTTTATAGTTTCAGATAATATATTTAGGTCTTTAATCCATTTTGAATTACTTTTTGCAGTACAAGAGACCCAGGTTTGATCCCTGGGTCGGGAAGATCCCCTGGAGAAGGGAATGGCCACCCACTCCAATATTCTTGCCTGGAGAATCCCCATGGACAGAGGAGCCTGGTGATCTACACTCCATGGGGTCGCAAGGAGTCAGACACAACTGGGCAATTAACACATTGTGTATAGTAGGAGGTATGAATCCAGGCTCCTTCCTTTGGGTATGAGTATCAACCATTTGTTGAAAAGACCATCCGTCCTCCACTGCATGGCTTTGTGCCTTTTAAAAGAAATTGGTTATCCAGGACTTCACTGGTGGTCCATTGCAGGGGGTCTGGGTTTGATCCACATGCCACAACTGAGGCCCGATGCAGCCAAATAAATAATTTTTGAAAACCAGTTCTCCACATTCTTTTTTTGGCTGTGCTATGCAGCATGTGGGATCTTAGTTCCCCTGCAGTGGGAGCACCAAGTCTTAACCACTGAGTGCCAGGGAAGTCCCAAAGTACAGTTGATTTTCATACATTGATCGTGTATCCTCCAACCATGCTAAAATAACAATTTTATTACCTTTTTTATAGATTCCATTGGGTTTTCTACTAGATAATCATGTTTCTGCAAATAAAGACAGGTTTATTTCTTTCCAATCCAGATGCCTTTTATTTCTTCGTGCTTTTATGCATTGACTAGAATCTTCAGTACAATGTAAAAGAGCAGTAGTGAGAGTATATATGTGTCTCATTCTGGGTTTTGAGGGGAAAGTAGTCAGTCTTATGCCATTAAGTACACCATTAGCTGTAGGGCTTTTTTTTCCCTCTCTCCAACATACTTGTCATTTATTAAACAAACATTTAGTACCAAGCAGGTTCAATTCCTGCAAATCCTAAACCTGTTTGTAAACTCAGCCAAGTCTCAGCTTCCTGTCCTTCTAGGGACTCTGGCCATATCTTGAATCAAGGGTTCCCATGAGGAGGTTAGGACAGTTCTCCAGGGGCAGAGTTTTATTACTTTGTGGTATCAGGCAAGCAGTGATTCTCAAAGTGTGGACCCCTTTGTGGTATCAGGCAAGCAGTGATTCTCAAAGTGTGGACCCCAGACCAGCAGCAGCAGCATCACCTGTAAACAGGGCAGAAATACAAATTCTCAGGTCCTTTCTGGACCTAATGAATTTGACCTTCTGGAGTTGGGAACCAGCGCTCTGTTATAATGAACCCCCCAGGGGCTTATGGTACAAGCACCAGTTGCAAACTACTCTTCAAAAGAAAACTGCAGGACTTGCCTTGCGGCACAGTGGGTGAGAATCCACCCTGCAAATGCAGGGGACATGGGTTCCCTGGTCCAGGAAGATCCCACATGCCGCAGGCCCACCAAGCCTGTGTGCCACAACTACTGAGCCCATGCTCTGGAACCTGAGTTGAAACTACTGAACCCACTCGCCTCAACTACTAAAGCCGGCATGCTCTAGGGCCCATGGACCACAACTGCTGAGCCCATGTGCCCAGACCCTGTGCTCTGCAACAAGCAAGGCCATCTCAATGAGAAGCCCACGTACCAGAACTAGAGAGTAGCCCCCTACTCTCTGCAACTAGAGAAAGCCCACTAGCAACAGTGAAGACCCAGTGCAACCAAAAATAAAAATAATTAATTTTGAAAAGCATTTAAAAGAAAATGGCAGGCCCATTTCAGTGTCAAACCTTGGGCAATGTCTCTAGGACAAAGGCCATAGTCACAACTAGACACTCATTAATGCAAAATGGAGAAGGCTTCCAAGATAGATTAACCAGTTCATGTTTTTTTTTCTTCCAAAGAGCTTTATTTTTTAGACCTATTGTGATGAAAACACTCAACATAAGATCTCTGCTTTTAACAAATTTTAAGTATATAATACATTATTGTTGGTTACAGGTACAATGTACAGCAAATCTCCAGAGCTTATTAATCTTACTTAACTGAAACTTTATGCCTGTTGATTAATAACTTCCCATTTCCCCCTCTACCCAGCCCCTGTTAACCACCATTCTGGTCTTCTAATTTTATGAATTTGATTATTTTATTTTTAATATTTATTTATTTGGCTGTGTTGGGTCTTAGTTGTGGCACGTGAGATCTTCATTGCATCATGCTGGATCTTTCGTTGTAGCACCCAGACTCCCTAGTTGTGGCGCTTGGGCTTCAGTAGTTGCAGCACACAGGCTGTCTTGTGTCTAACAGGCCCTACAGCTCATAGGCTTAGTGGCTCTGTGGCATGTGGGATCTTAGTTCCCTGACCAGGGAAAAAACCCGTGTCCTCTGCATTGCAAGGTGGATTCTTAACCACTGAACCACCAGGGAAGTCCCAAATCTATTTTACATACCTCCTATAAGTGGAATCAGGTAGTACTTGGCTTTCTGTGTCTGGCTTATTTCACTTAGCAAAATGTCCTTGAAGTCCATTAATATTGTTGCATATGGCAGTGAAAGTGTTAGTTGTTGAGTCGTGTCCAACTCTTTTGTGACCCCATGGACTGTAGCCCGCCAGGCTCCTCTGCCCATGGAATTTTCCAGGCAAGAATACTGGAGCAGGTTACTATTTTCTACTCCAGGGGGGTCTTCCTGACCCAGAGATCAAACCTGCATTCTCTTGTGTCTCCTAGATTGGCAGGCAGATTCTTTACCACTGTGCCACGTGGGAAACCCGCTATCACTTACATGTGACTCTTACATGGAAATCTAAAATATGATACAGGGACTTCCCTGATGGCCTACTGGTTCAAAATCTGCCTTCCACTGCAGGCAGACGCAGGTTCAATTTAACCTATGGGAACTAAGATCCCACATCAGTTCAGTTCAGTTCAGTCGCTCAGTCGTGTCCGACTCTTTGCGACCCCATGAACCGCAGCACGCCAGGCCTCCCTGTCCATCACCAACTCCCGGAGTTCACTCAGACTCACGTCCATCAAGTCAGTGATGCCATCCAGCCATCTCATCCTCTGTCGTCCCCTTCTCCTCCTGCCCCCAATCCCTCCCAGCATCAGAGTCTTTTCCAATGAGTCAACTCTTCGCATGAGGTGGCCAAAGTACTGGAGTTTCAGCTTTAGCATCAGTCCTTCCAAAGAACACCCAGGACTGAACTCCTTTAGGATGGACTGGTTGGATCTCCTTGCAGTCCAAGGGACTCTCAAGAGTCTTCTCCAACACCACAGTTCAAAAGCATCAATTCTTTGGCGCTCAGCTTTCTTCACAGTCCAACTCTCACATCCATACATGACCACTGGAAAAACCATAGCCTTGACTAGACGGACCTTTGTTGTCAGTAATGTCTCTGCTTTTGAATATGCTATCTAGGTTGGTCATAACGTTCCTTCCAAGGAGTAAGCATCTTTTAATTTCATGGCTGCAGTCACCATCTGCAGTGATTTTGGAGCCCTAAAAAATAAAGTCTGACACTGTTTCCACTGTTTCCCCATCTATTTCCCATGAAGTGATGGGACCAGATGCCATGATCTTCATTTTCTGAATGTTGAGCTTTAAGCCAACTTTTTCACTCTCCTCTTTCAATTTCATCAAGAGGCTTTTTAGTTCCTCTTCACTTTCTGCCATAAGGGTGGTGTCATCTGCATATCTGAGGTTATTGATATTTCTCCCGGTGATCTTGATTCCAGCTTGTGCTTCTTCCAGCCCAGCGTTTCTCATGATGTACTCTGCATATAAGTTAAATAAGCAGGGTGATGATATACAGCCCTGACGTATTCCTTTTCCTATTTGGAACCAGTCTGTTGTTCTGTGCCCAGTTCTAACTGTTGCTTCCTGACCTGCATACAGGTTTCTTAAGAGTCAGGTCAGGTGGTCTGGTATTCCCATCTCTTTAAGAATTTTCCACAGTTTATTGTGATCCACACAGTCACAGGCTTTGGCATAGTCAATAAAGCAGAAATAGATGTTTTTCTGGAACTCTCTTCTTCCATGATCCCCAGATGTTGGCAATTTGATCTCTGGTTCTTCTGCCTTTTCTAAAACCAGCTGGAACATCTGGAAGTTCACGGTTCACATACTGCTGAAGCCTGGCTTGGAGAATGTTGAGCATTACTTTACTAGCGTGTAAGATGAGTGCAATTGTGCGGTAGTTTGAGCATTCTTTGGCATTGCCTTTCTTTGGGATTGGAACGAAAACTGACCTTTTCCAGTCCTGTGGCCACTGCTGAGTTTTCCAAATTTGCTGGTAAAATAGATAACTAATAAGGACCTACTGTACAGCACATGGAATTCTACTCAATGTTCTGTAATAACAAGTATGGGAAAACAATTTGAAAATGAGTGGGTAACTGACTCACTTTGCTGTACACCTGACACTAATACACATTGTAAATCAGCTATACTCCAATAAAAAACAAATCACCCAGAGGTGAAAGCATACAGTCTCCTTAGCTCTTTCCTGGGCATGCTTTCAGTCCTGCAGTTGCACATGCATTTGGCCTTCTGGATTCCCAGAAATATGTCAGAGTTTTTCAAAGGTCCCTCTGGACATCTCATATCCAGTGTTTCATGATTTTTTGGTCAACTTCTTGTTGATTCCAGCTGTTATCACCACCTCAGCAGATGTGATTCAGAGAGAGCTCTGTATCAGGTCAAATAAAGACAAGCCCTGTAAATGAAGGTTTCCAGGGAACTGCCATACAGATCAAGAATGACAATTCTCTGGGCCTCACACTCATTAGGATGGTTACTATAAAAAAAGAGAAGAAGTGTTGGTTCAGATGAGAAAATTAGAACCGTTGTGCACTCTTGGTAGGAATATAAAATGGTGCAGCTGCTATGGAAAAAAATATATGGCAGTTCCCCACAAATTAAAAAAAAAAAACAATTACCATATGATCCAACAATTCCACTTCTGGAAAAATATCCAGAATAATTGAAAGCATAGTATGAAATAGACTTTGCATGCCCATGTTCATTGCGGCATTAGTCACAAAAGCCAAAAGGTGGAAGCAATCCAAGTGTCCATCAATAAATGAATGGATAAGCAAAAAGTGGGATATTCATACAATAGAATATTATTCAGCCTCTAAAATGAAGAAAATTCTGACACATGCTGCAACACGAATGAACCTTGAGAACATCATGTTGTGTGAAATAAGCCAGTCATAAGAAAACAAATACTGTATGTTTCCACTTATATGAGGTATCTAAAGAAGTCAAATTCATAGAAACGTAAAGTAGAAAGGTAGTTGCCAGGGACTGGGGAGGGGCAGGAGGCTGAGTGGAGAGATGTTGTTTAATGAGTCTAGAGTTTCAGTTTTGCAAGATAAAAAAGTTCTGAAGATTTGTTTCACAACAATGTAAATATTCTTAACATTAATGCACTGTATACTTAAAAATGGTTAAGGTGGTAAATTTTATGTTATGTATTAAAAAGTGAAAGTGTTAGTCGCTCAGTTGATCCCATGGACTGTAGCCCACCAGGCTCCTCTGTGCATGAGATTTTCCAGCCAAGAATCCTGGATTGGGTAGCCAGCTATTCCCTTCTCCACGGAATCTTCCCCAACCAGGGATCGAACTCGGGTTTCCTGCTTTGCAGGCAGATTCTTTACCTTCTGAGCCCCCAGGGAAGCACCTTGTTATGTATATTTTGTTACAATTAAAAGTACATGGACACCTACTATGTGCCTGGCATTCTGGTTCATCTTTGTACACCCAGTGCCTGCATATCATGAGTGCTCCTTATCATTCCCTCTCAGCAACATTTGACTCCCTTCTTGAAATGCTTTTGCTCTTGACTTCCAGAAATCCTTCCTTGGTTCCGTTCCTGCCACACTGGCTGCTCCTACTCAGTCTTTTGCCAGTTCCTCCTCATTATACTGACTTTTATACCTTGGAAATGCCCCAGGGCTTAGGCTTCTAACCTCACCTACTTTCACTTCCTAGGTAATTTCCTCTGGCTGTAAATGAGTTTGATATTCTGATGCCTCCTAAATGTGTTGTCTCCAGCCTGTACCTCACTCCTGACCTTTAGTCATATCTAATCACCTACTTAACATCTCTAAATGATATTTCAGAAGCATTTCAGAGTTCACAAGAACAATACAAAACTCCTAATCTGCTTCTCCACCTCTCAGCTTAACTAAAACCTTCTGAGTCATTCTTAACTCTTATCATCCACACACCCTGTATCTAATCCATCAACATAGTCCTTCAGCTCTACCTTCAAAATAATTCCAGAAAACATCTCCAATGCCCAGTGTCCAAAAGGCACCAAAAACCACTGCGTGATTTACTGAAGTAGCCTCCTAACTGTCTTTCTTGCTGCCCCTTCCCTTACTCCCCGCCTTCTGTGTGGTCCACACACAGAAGCCAGTCTGGTTATGTCTCTCTTCTCTGCCCCAAACCCTCCAAATGGCTCCCTATCCCACTCAGAATAGGAGCCAAAGCACTTAAAATGGTGATGAGGCCCTGCATATTCTGCCCCCACAACATACTTCTGTGACTCACTTGCTCAGGCTGCACTGATATCTTTGCTGTTTCTTCTCCCAGAATGCTCTTCCCCCAAACTTCCACAGACTTCAATCCCTCAGGTTTCTGCTCCAATGTCACCATATCACAGAAGTTTCTGTGATCATCCCAAATAAGGTAGCAACCCTTCCTATCTCCTAATCCATTTTATCTCTAATTTATATATAAATATATGTTTACTCATCCATTTATTCACCACCTTTCTCTTCCAAGGACATTGTTCTGTTTATTATTCCATTCTCCAACACTTAGTACAGGTACCTGGTGTGTTGTAGGCACTCAGTATACATTGGATAAATGAATGGATAAATGTTCAATAATTAGCTGTTAATGAAGGGGATTAGTATGTTACTTTCCAAAACATCAGAGCAAAACCGAATTTCTCAATTGCCAAACAATCCATTTTCCAGGATGTGTTAAGAGAAAATTAATTCATTGAGTCATATCCACAAAAGAAGGTGAAATGTTCCAAGGAGAAATTCTAATATTAAAGTTGACCCAACTGAGTTTGAGCAGAGCCATGTTTAATTTCAAGATTTCTGTTTTAAGAAAGATTTTGACTGAGATATAGATACTTGAAACTCATTCCCACAAATCTGGAATGCCTAAGCATTCATCCTAGTTTGGATTTTTTCCAGACATTACTCAATCATGACAGGTGGGTCCTTTTTGATCCTGACGCCCTTCCTTGTGACAACTTGGCATGACAGGCATGTGCATCATTCTTCATTCTCTGGTGACTGTCCTGTTAATATACAGCAGTAAGTAAATAATCAGACTGCTGGTTTGAAAAGCAAACTAAAAAGGATTAAAGACTTAGGAATACATCTTAATTCAAATAAGATGCTAAGTCCTATTTGCTCCAAAAAGGTGAGGAGGTGAAGGGACACAGTGGTACTCCTACTATCAGAAGTTTTAACAGCATCAGGCAGGTTGTTGAAAGTCAACCTTGTGTTGAAGGACAGTTCAGTCACTCAGTTATGTCCAACTCTTTGTGACCCCATGGACTGCAGCACACCAGGCTTCCCTGTCCATCACCAAATCCCAGAGCTTACTCAAACTCATGTCCATCAAGTTGGTGATGTCATCCAACCATCTCATCCTCTGTCATCCCCTTCTCCTCCCACCTTCAATCTTTCCCAGCATCAGAGTCTTTTCCAATGAGTCAGTTCTTCCCATCAGGTGGCCAAAGTATTGGAGTTTCAGCTTCAGCATCAGTCCTTCCAATGAATATTCAGGACTAATTTCCTTTAGGATGGACTGGTTTGATGTCTTTGTAAAAGCATCAATTCTTTGGCGCTCAGCTTTCTTTATAGTCCAACTCTCACATCCATATATGACCACTGGAAAAACCATAGCCTTGACTAAACAGACCTTTGTTGGCAAAGTAATGTCTCTGCTTTTAATATGCTGTCTAGGTGGTCATAGGTTTTCTTCCAAGGAGCAGGCATCTTTTAATTTCATGGCTGCAGTCACCATATGCAGTGATTTTGGAGCCCAACAACATCAAGTCTTTCACTGTTTCCATTGTTTCCCCATCTATTTGCCTTGAAGTGATGGGACCAGATGCCATGATCTTAGTTTTCTGAATGTTGAATTTTAAGCCAACTTTTCTACTCTCCTCTTTCACTTTCATCAAGAGGCTCTTTAGTTCTTCTTTGCTTTCTGCCATAAGGCACCAAAAACCACTGATTTACTGAAATAGCCTCCTAACTGTCTTTCTTGCTGCCCCTTCCCCAATCCCCACCTTCAAAAACAAACAAACAAACTCATAGAAAGAGATCCAATTTGTGTTTTTCAGAGATGGGGGTGGGAAGGGGGGAATAAGATGAAGATGGTTTAAAAGGTACAAACTTCCAGGTATATGATAAATAAGTACTAGGGATGTAATGTACAACATGATAAATATAATGAACACTGCTGTATGTTATATATAAAAGTAAATTATAAGTGGATCACAGGGAAAATTTTTTTCTATTTCCTTAATTTTATATTTATATGGAATGATGGATGTTCACTAAACTTGTGATAATCATTTCACGGTGTATGTAAATCAAGTCATTATCTGTACACTTCAAACTTATATAGTGCTGTCAGTTCAGTAGCTCAGTCGTGTCCGACTCTTTGTGACCCCATGAACCACAGCATGCCAGGCCTCCCTATCCATCACCAACTCCTGGAGTCCACCCAAACCCATGTCCATTGAGTCGGTGATGCCATCCAACCATCTCATCCTCTGTTGTTCCCTTCTCCTCCTGCCCTCAATCTTTCCCAGCATCAGGTGGCCAAAGTATTGGAGTTTCATCTTCAACATCAGTCCTTCCAGTGAACACCCAGGACTGATCTCCTTCAGGATGGACTGGTTGGATCTCCTTGCAGTCCAAGGGACTCTCAAGAGTCTTCTCCAACACCACAGTTCAAAAGCATCAATTCTTCAGCGCTCAGCTTTCTTCACAGTCCAACTCTCACATCCATATATGACCACTGGAAAAACCATAGCCTTGACTAAACGGACCTTTGTTGGCAAAGTAATGTCTCTGCTTTTCAATATGCTATCTAGGTTGGTCGTAACTTTCCTTCCAAGGAGTAAGCGTCTTTTAATTTCATGGCTGCAGTCACCATCTGCAGTGATTTTGGAACTCAGAAAAATAAAGTCTGCCACTGTTTCTACTGTTGCCCCATCTATTTGCCATGAAGTGATGGGACCAGATGCCATGATCTTAGTTTTCTGAATGTTGAGCTTTAAGCCAACTTTTTCACACTCCTCTTTCACTTTCATCAAGAGGCTTTTTAGTTCCTCTTCACTTTCTGCCATAAGGATGGTGTCATTTGCATATCTGAGGTTATTGATATTTCTCCTGGAAATCTTGATTCTAGCTTGTGCTTCTTCCAGCCCAGTGTTTCTCATGATGTACTCTGCATATAAGTTAAATAAGTGGGGTGATGATATACAGCCTTGACGTACTCTTTTTCCTATTTGGAACCAGTCTGTTGTTCCATGTCCAGTTCTAACTGTTGCTTCCTGACCTGCATACAGGTTTCTCAAGAGTCAGGTCAGGTGGTCTGGTATTCCCATCTCTTTCAGAATTTTCCACATATAGTGCTGTAAGTCAGTTATATCTCAATTAAACCTGAAGAAAAAATAAAGATTTTCTCTTCATTGGTTTGGGGCAATTTTATTACAGTGTGCCTCTGTGTAGTATTTTTCATGCATCTTTTGCTGGTGTTCATTGAATTTCTTGGATCTATGAGGTTATATTTTTAATTAATTTTGGAAAATTTTAGGACTTTATTCTTTTTTTTTTTTTTTCTTTACCACTACATTTGAAGACATGAAATTTTTGACTTGGTCTATTTTAACCACAACATTGCAATTTCACAACTTTGAAAAGAAAAACTTTTAATTTAGTAGAAATTCTTTTTTTTTTTTTATAGTTTATCTCTGTCTTTATTTTTTTTTTTTTTTTACCATGAGGTACTTTAGTTATTTTCAGTATTCATCCCACTTGCATAATATCTAAGACAGAACTATGTCATACCATATTCTTTTTTTTTTTTTTTCTGAAAAATTTCACAATATAATGTTGATAGTTTACCATGAAGAAATTAAGAAAAGAGAATAGTTTCTAATGTTTATCCATGTATTGACTGTTCGTAGTGCTCTTTACTCCTTCCTGTATTTCCCAGTTTTGTTTTGATATTATCATCATTCATAAAGGACTTTATCATTTTTATAGCTCGTGCATGCTTCCTTAGCTTTCATTTCTCTGAAGGTGTTTTCCTCCCATTTCAAAAGATACTTTCAATGAATATCTATTACAGAATTGACAGCTTTAATTTTTCAGCACTTTATTTATTTTTTATTTGATAAATTTAATGCCTTTTATTGCCATACCTCATTTTACTGTGCTTTGCTTTAGTGAGCTTTATAGATACATGTTTTTTTTTTTTTTTTCCTTGTTAATTTTCTGTTTAGTTGATCTATCCATAGTGTGAGTGGGGTATTAAAGTCTCCCACTATTATTGTGTTATTGTTAATTTCTCCTTTCATACTTGTTAGGATTTGTCTTACATACTGCGGTGCTCCCATGTTGGGTGGATATATATTTATAATTGTTATATCTTCTTCTTGGATTGATCCTTTGATCATTATGTAGTGACCTTCTTTGTCTCTTTTCACAGCCTTTGTTTTAAAGTCTAATTTATCTGATCCCAGTATTGTGACTCCTGCTTTCTTTTGGTCCCAATTTGCATGGAAAATCTTTTTCCAGCCCTTCACTTTCAGTCTGTATGTGTCCCCCTGTTTTGAGGTGGGTCTCTTGTAGACAACATATGTAAGGGTCTTGTTTTTGTATCTATTCAGCCAGTCTTTGTCTTTTAGTTGGGGCATTCAACCCATTTACGTTTAAGGTAATTACTAATAAGTATGATCCCGTTGCCATTTACTTTATTGTTTTGGGTTGAGTTTATACACCATTTTTGTGTTTCCTGTCTAGAGAATATCCTTTAGTATTTGTTGGAGAGCTGGTTTGGTGGTGCAGAATTCTCTCAGCTTTTGCTTGTCTGAAAAGCTTTTGATTTCTCCTTCATACTTGAATGAGATCCTTGCTGGGTACAATAATCTGGGCTGTAGGTTATTTTCTTTCATCATTTTAAGTATGTCTTGCCATTCCCTCCTGGCTTGAAGAGTTTCTATTGAAAGATCAGCTGTTATCCTTATGGGAATCCCCTTGTGTGTTATTTGTTGTTTTTCCCTTGCTGCTTTTAATATTTGTTCTTTGTGTTTGATCTTTGTTAATTTGATTAATAT